>NC_134353.1:437437156-438077156 GCF_048569485.1 Anomaloglossus baeobatrachus
ATCCTGACACGATGCTCCTAAAATAGCAGAATAATTATACTTCTATTTAAAAATATCTGCCCTACACTGTGCTCCAGAATAAATAATGACCCCTCACAGTATTCTCTGCACAAAATATGACCCACACTGTCCCTCTTATCTTACATGCCCCACACACTCCCTCTCCTTTCCATACTACTCGTCACACCGTCCTCTCACTGTTTCACCCTATACTGCCCAGTCTTTATACTGTGCCCTCTCATCCCACCCCCTCCTCGCTATGGCCTCACACTGTCCTCCAATTCTTCCCCCTCTCCATACCACGTCTCTCCACTACCCAGTCTATATTCTGTGCCCCCTCACATTTTTCTCACCCCTTACTGGCTTCCTCACTACCTCCTGCGTGCCCATATACTTTTCCACCTCACTCCCCACCCTGCCCACTTGCTCCTCATACCATGTCACTCTTTATTCAGTGTCCTCAAAATTTCTTTCCCATTTGCTCCCCATACCATGTCTGTATACGTCACCCCTCCCTCTCCCCACACATCCTCCCACTCCCCATACATCCCCCCCGCATCCTCCCTCTCCCCATACATCCCCCCGCATCCTCCCTCTCCCCATACATCACCCCGCATCCTCACTCTCCCCATACATCCTTCCTCTCCCCATACATCCTTCCTCTCCCCATAGATCACCCCGCATCCTCCCTCTCCCCATACATAATCCCTCATCATTTCTCTCCCCATACATAATCCCTCATCATTTCTCTCCCAATACATAATCCCTCATCATTTCTCTCCCCATACATAATCCTTCATCATTTCCTTGCTTCTCATATTGTATCCTTAAATCCATCCCTCTACTATCCATACTGCACCCAAACTGAGCCTGCCCCCATCCCCCACTCACACTGTTTCCTCATGTATATCCTACTTCATCTCCCCCTTCCTTGTTTCTCCTATTGTGTCCTTAACTTAAATCCATCTCCCCATTTTGTGTCCACTTCACACCCATCACTCTAATTTTCCCCCCTTCCCCTAATTACACTAAATCTTCAGCTCCACTGGAGCACTTTGAACCAACGCCGCACCTTTGCAGGGCCGCCGTGTGACGTCAGCAGCGTGATCAGCTGACCGGATCACGCTGCTCACGTGTCCTGACACGGAAGTGCCGGCGGCCCGGCACTTTCATAACAATGCATCACAGGCAGCCGGCGCACTGCAGCAGGGGGAGAAACAACTAGCTTCCGGTCCCGGGAGGCGGCATATGCTACCGCCGGGAGAAACCTCGGACTGCCGCCCGCATCAGTCAGTCTGACTGCGCCCCCCTGACACTTGCGCCGCCCAGCCCCCCCTAGTTACGCCCCTGATATATAATATATAATATATATATATATATATATATATATATATACACACGTGTGTGTGTGTGTGTGTATGTATGTGTGTATATGCATGTATGTGTGTGTGTTTATACCAGGGTGTGGAAGAAATTTCTGTCCTTTACAGTTAGTTGCCGCCAGGGGAAAGCCCCTGTACATGCGATTCTGGAGTTTCTTCAGGGCGGTCTGGATATGGGGTTGTCAGTACTTAAAGAGTGCAGGTGTCAGCCTTAGGGGTGCTTTACAATTGCAATTTGGCAGGGAATAGATGGGTGAAAAGATTAATTTCCTCCTGTCAGAGGAATACACCTGTCTCTTGTTTAGTTTTCCTCTCGTGGGATCTTAACTTGGTGTTAGATGCTCTTATGGGGGCTCCCTTTGAGCCCATTACCCACTCTTCCGTTCGGTTCCGAACTCTTAAGTTGGCTCAGCTCATTGCACTGACCTCGGCCCAGAGGGTTAGTGACCTTCAAGCCCTCTCAATCAACCCTCCATATACTCAGATTAGAGATGATGGGATCATCATGCGTACGGATCCTGAATTCTGCCGAAGATGGCGGTGACTTTGCACCGTTTGCAGGAGATTGTCCTTCCCGCCTTCTGTCCTTTTCCCAAGAACCCAAGGGAGGAAAAGTTTAATTCGTTAGATGTTAAAAGAGTGATTCTAAAGTATCTAGCGGTTACGGAACCCTAGAGGAAAAGTCAGGCGATGTTTGTCTGTTTCCACGGTTCAAGAAAGGGCTGTTCAGCATTAAAGGGGACTATTGCTCGATGGGTCAAGGAGGCTATTAGAGAAGCGTATGTAGCTCAAGGAAAACCGTTGCCACAGGGTGTCACGGCACACTCTATCAGCTCTGTCTCGACCTCCTGGGCTGAATGTGCGGATGTCCCTCTGGATCAGGTTTGCAGGGCAGCAACTTGGTTTTCTCTGACCACCATCTTTAAGCACTATCGGCTAGATCGCTCTGCCACATCTATGACTTTCGGTAGTGGCTGTGGTCCCTCCCTAATGGTGTTTGTCTTCCAAATCTTCTGGTGGTGCTGTTGTGGTGACAGGAAAAATCATGATTACTTACCGGTAATGGTTTTATCCAGAGCCACGAAAGCGCCATTGCTTCCCTCCTCATATTTCATTTTTCACTCACATATTGACTTCCATGGTTTAGTGGGTGTTGGTCTTTGGTGTTGGATTAATATTGTTTTTTCTGGTACTCCTCTCTGTGCTCTGTAATTTAACTGATGCGGTGGAGAGGTGCCACCCTTTTATTATAATGGGTTTTCTGTCCTAAAGATGGGTGGACCTTTTCTCTCTGGTGGCGCTGTCGTGGTTCTGGAAAAAAATCATTATTGGTAAGTAATCATAATGTTTAGCTCAGAGCTAAATAGGTGCACCTGTCTGCTAGTACTACTTTTCCCAGCATCACACTGCTTCTTTTCAGTGCTGCAAGCCCCTCCACCGTGTGCTCCTTGATAGACACATGGATCTCAATATGGGCAATTTGTTTTCATATGGCTCAGATGACCCTTGATAGTTTATAATGTTAGGGACTTAACCCCATGACTACACCAGCATTTATACTTATTGACAAACTTGCATTTCATTGGCAGTCCATGGGGTCTGCAGAGTATGATCATACTTCCCCCTGCATGCATAGCAGAGATAAGCATAGAATAGCCCCTCCACTGTTTATATTTTATGTCATAGGGTCATTAGGTGGTCTGTGCATGTTTGATAGACAACATAATTACTAGAGAATGCATCCAGTGACATTGGGTAGATAAAGCATGGAGAGGTCGCCATTGGGGAATGAGAGCTGTAAATCAGAGATTTGATTTAAAAATGGGTTGCATTGGCACCCTTGAGTAATCTCCTGTATGTACAGAAAACCAAGACCATTATCATTTTGGGAATAACCCTTTAAACCTTATGTTAATTATCATTTTTCCAATAAAGGTCAAGAATCCTAACTTGGTGGCACTTTTGAGACGTAAAGTAAGGCTGACCCAACCCTATGCTGGAGTTTTTCTCAAGAGAGATGACAAGTAAGTTCCGTTTCTTATTTTCTTCTACAAGCACCAACTTTTTCCTTGACAAAAGACCTTTTTTTCTCTCTCAAATTTACATGAGACAATATAAATCTAAGAGTTGCTCCTTTCATTGATGACCCCTTCCCAACATTTGACGTACATTTGTCATGGTCGGGAAAGAGTTCCTGCAAATTGACGCAATGTACGTAATTCGAGCACAGAAGCCGTGTCCACATAATTGCCACGGGGTGAAAGTTATAGTCAAGCTCCTACTGTCACAGCCAGGGCAAGTTCCCACACAGCCCCTGGATATTTGACCCCTAAATTACACTTTTAATAACCCAACTGGGACTCCCTTGACGTGATCACAGCGGCCCAGTAGTTGCCATGGCAGCTTGAGGTCGGCATGGCAACCTCCGGATCAGCCAGCTACAGCAAGCCTGTTAGACCATGCTAAGAGGCTTCTGTCAGTGTCACACCGACAGGTATAGTGTATTCCAATGCTTGTGCATTGCAATATATTATGCCAGCAATCAGAGCAATAAAACTTAATGTCTCATATAGGGACTAAATAAAAAAGTTAAAATTGCAAAAATATAAAAAAAAACCCAGAAAATAAAGAACAAAAAACAATATTTTACCAATAAATACAAATATTTATATAAAAACAAAAATATGCAAACAACCCGAACTATAAACTTGTCACACTAGTCAGTGAAGTCAACGTAAAAAATGTAGCAAAAACTATTTCCATTATACAGCTGAAAAAAGTGGAATAAAATGTGATAGGTAAAGAAAAATTTTATAGCTGAAAACGTCGTCTTGTACTGCAGAAAAAGCAAGCCACCATATAGCTCCTAATATGGCAATGGAAAAAAAACTATTTTTTTTTTCTATCTATAAAATTGTTTTTATGTTGTAAAACATGAATATAACTGTGGTATCATTGTAATCCTACTGCCCTGAAGATTAAAGCTGTCTTATCACGTTTATGACACGATGAATAGCATAAAGGTACCGTCACATTAAGCGACGCGCCAGCGATCCCACCAGCAACCTGACCTGGCAGGGATTGCTGGAGCGTCGCTACACGGGTTGCTGGTGAGCTGTCAAACAGGCAGATCTCACCAGCAACCAGTGACCAGCCCCCAGCCAGCAGCGACGCGTGGAAGCGATGCTGCGCTTGGTAACTAAGGTAAATATCGGGTAACCAACCCGATATTTACCTTGGCTACCAGCGCACACCGCTTAGCGCTGGCTCCCTGCACTTCTAGCCATAGTACACATCGGGTTAATTACCCGATGTGTAGTCTGGCTATGTGTGCAGGGAGCCGGCACTGACAGCGTGAGAGCGGCGGACGCTGGTAACGAAGGTAAATATCGGGTAACCAAGGAAAGGGCTTCTTGGTTACCCGATATTTACATTGGTTACCAGTGTCCGCAGAAGCCGTCTCCTTGCTCACTGCACATTCAGTTGTTGCTCTCTCGCTGTCACACACAGCGATGTGTGCTTCACAGCAGGAGAGCAACAACTAAAAAATGTTCCAGGACATTCAGCAACAACCAGCGACCTCACAGCAGGGGCCAGGTTGTTGCTGGATGTCACACACAGCAACATCGCTAGCAACATCGCGGTTACGTCACAAAAGTTGTGCCTCAGTCAGTGAGACGTGGCCTTAACAGCATAGTTCTGACTGGCGACATTGAGAGCTGATTGGATCAGTTCCCAATGATGTTAACCTTTTGCTATCTTCCATATGCCGCAATCAGTTTTGATTGCGGCATGTAGAATTGTGTGAGAGGGATTGGGCTCCTTCTCTTACCCCTCCAGCACTCCCGTGTGATCACAGGGGAGCCAAGGGTTGTCATGGCAGTCGGAAATCAAATGATGACCTCCGGGTCTGCCATTTATGGTATGGCCTGTTAGACCCAGACAAAAGCATGGTCTAACACTTTGTCAGTGTCATACTGTTTTGCAATGCTTGTGCATTTCATTACATTGCACCAGTGATCAGAGTAATAAAAGTTAGAATCTCATAGAGGGACTAAGACCAAAAAAAAAATCACTAAGGAACATGAATGAAGTAATGAATATAATGAATACAAAATACAGATAATACACATCTTTTGGTATCCAGAATGATCAAATCTATGAAACTGTCACACTAGTGATGGACGGACTCGGATTGTAAAAGTCTGGATGTGCGCGGGTGCACAAGTGCCCATGCTCCGACCATTGGCCCGGAGTTCTCAGGGTACTCCGGATATTTATGAGGATCTGGAAAATTGGGTAATTGAAAAAAATAAATAAAGGAAAAAGAACATGGGGAAAAGCAGTAATGTTATACTTACCAGTCTACCACGCGGCTGTAACTCTACTTCCGGGACCGCTCATACTACTTCCGGGGCCTCTCAATATTGTTCATACATATGCATTGCTTCCCCCACCCACCGGCAGTTCCAGCATCTGTGACTGGTTGCAGTCAGACCGCGCCTCCACCCTGTGGGACAGTGTGTCTGATTACATGGAATCACACACACTGTTTGCTTGTCTATATTGGTGTGAAAATAAATGTAAATAATTGGCATAGGGTCCCCCATGTTATGATACCCAGCACAAGTAAATCACCAAAAAAGAGAGAGCCGAACAAGGGGTCATGAAAAATTAAATATCTTTATTCATATACATAAAAAGAGCATAATAAATATCTCATGCAAATATTAAAAAACACGACTGTTGACTAGAGAAAAGGGGGTCACAAATTAATCTGCATATAAATATCAATATAAATTAATAAAAGGATGAGGGTGAAGTGCAGGGGTGAATCACAAAGTACACGTCAGAAAATCTCATAATAAACTCATATATTATGAAAACGTGGTCAGAGGTCATACCACGGAGTATATTTAACTGCAGTCAGCAGAGAAAAAAAACCAGAGTGACTCACCCAAAGCAAATCACCCAAACATCCTATGCAGGTATAGGCAGAGGAAAGACTGCTCAGAGTAACAACAACCAGTGGGCAATTAGTCCAGGGAGATATATGAAGTGTCAGAATCGGCACCAGAAAGTATACATAACAATAAGGTGTTTACCTAACAGGTTGTGGAGCACTATTTCCAGAGAGGTAGAGTGACACCCACCCCTAGTCAACAGTCGTGTTTTTTAATATTTGCATGAGATATTTATTATGCTCTTTTTATGTATATGAATAAAGATAATTAATTTTTCATGACCCCCTGTTCGGCTCTCTTTTTTGGTGATATATATGATAAATCCAAATGGTCCTTATGGTCCAAGGTACCCCCACACCTGCTATAACTTTTTGACAGTAACTATTGTCATATATATATATATCTGTTGGTGTGGTACGGGTTATTTTCTTATTATTGGTGTCCAGCACAAGTAAAGCCTATGGCAACAGGCTGCATCTCCCAGCTATGCGCTTATCTTGGCTGTGTATCGCAATAACAGGGATACTGTGATGCAGCTTTTTTTTACTTTTTTTCCTTTTATTTTAATAATTTATAAAAGTGGAGTGCTTTCCCTCCCCCTCTTCATTTTTATACCCAGCCATGATAAAGCTGACAGGGGGCCCCTTATAGCCTAAAAATAGCAGCCTGTAGCCACCCAAAATTGTTGCATCCATTAGATGTGAAAATCCCAGAACTTTACCAGACTCATTTTGATTACCCTGGTGTGGCAGTTGGGGTAATAAGGAGTTAACCCCTTCAGCCCCCAGCCTTTTCATTTTAAAGACAGGCCATTTTGTGCAATTCTGACCAGTGTCACTTTGACAGGTTATAACTCTGGAACGCTTCAACGGATCCTGGCGATTCTAACATTGTTTTTTCGTGACATTTTGTACTTCATGTCGGTGGTAAATTTAGGACGATATGTTTTGCGTTTATTTGTGAAAATTTTGGAAATTTAACGAAAATTTTGAAAATTTCGCTATTTTCAAAATTTGAAATTTTATGCCCATAAATCTGAGGGAGATGTCACACAAAATAGTTACGAAATAACATTTCTCACAGGTCTACTTTATGCCAGCACAATTGTCGAAACAAATTTTTTTTTCGTTAGGCAGTTAGAAGGGTTCAAAGTTCATCAGCAATTTTTCATTTTTCCAACTGAATTTACAAAAAAATTTTTAGGTACCACATCACATTTGGAGTGACTTTGAGAGGCCTAGGTGGCAGAAAATACCCAAAAGTGACCCCATTCTAAAATCTGCACCCCTCACACTGCTCAAAACTACATCCAAGAAGTTTATTAACCCTTTAGGAGCTTCACAGCAACCAAAGCAATGTGGAAGGAAAAAATGAAAATTTTTCTTTTTTACACAAAAATGTTACTTTAGCCATAAAATTTAGCATTTGCACAAGGGTATCAGGAAAAAATGCACCATAAAATTAATTGTGCAATTTCTCCTGAGTACACCGATATCTCATATTTGGGGGAAATCAATTGTTTGGGCGCACGGCAAGGCTCGGAAGGGAAAGAGCATCATTTGAATTTTTGAAAGCAAAATTGTCTGGAATAATTAGCGGATGCGATGTTGCGTTTGGAGACCCCCTGAGGTGCCTAAAAAATGGAGCTCCCCCACAAGTGACCCCATTTTGGAAACTAGACCCCTCATGGAATATATCTAGATGTTTAGTGAGCACTTTGAACCTCTGGGGGCTTCACAAAAGGTAATAACTTTGAGCCGTGAAAATAAAAAAAAAAAATTTCACCACGAAATTGTTCAACCAGGTAGCTTTTTTTTTCCACAAGGATAGCAGGAAAAATTGCAACATCAAATGTATTGTGCATTTTCTCTTGAGTACACAGATACCTCATATGTGGTGGAAATCAAATGTTTGGGTGCACTGCAGGGCTCAGAAGAGAAGGAGCGTCATTTGACTTTTCAAATGCAAAATTGTCTGGAATCCTTAGCGGATGCCATGTTGTGTTTGGAGACCGCCTGAGGTGCCTAAACAATGGAGCTCCCCCAAGTAACCCAATTTTGGAAACTAGACCCCTCATGGAATTTATCTAGATGTTTACTGAACACTTTGAACCCATGGAAGTTTCACAAAAGTTTAGAATGTTCAGCCGTGAAAATATATATATATTTTTTTCTTTTTTACCACGAAATTGTTATTTCAGCCAGGTAGCTTTTTTTTCCACAAGGGTATCAGGAAAAAATGCACCATAAAATGTATTGTGCAATTTCTCCTGAGTACACGGACACCTCATATGTGGTGGAAAGTAATTGTTTGGGCACACTGCAGGGCTCAGAAGAGAAGGAGCGCCATTTCACAGCAAAATTGGTTGGAATTATTAGCGGACGCCATATTGCATTTGGAGACCCCCTGAGGTGCCTAAACAATGGAGCTCCCCCACAAGTGACCCCATTTTGGAAACTAGACCCCCCCCCCCCTATGGCATAAATCTAGATGGGTAATGAGTACTTTGGACCCTCACGTGCTTCATACATTGAGGCATAAAAACAAAGTACTTTTTTTTTTTTTTTTCCCCACAAAAATGTTATTTTAGGCTCCATTTTTAAATTTTTACAAGGGTACCGTGTTTTTCCAGAAATAAGACACTGTCTTATATTTTTTTTGCCCTCAAAAAAGCGCTAGGGCTTATTTTTGGAGGAAGTCTTATTCTTGGAGAAACACGGTTGGGGGTAAGTTTACCCCCCCAAAAAAGCAGACCCCCCCACTTCCCAGGAGACTCATACTCACCAGACCAGGATGTCTGCATGGCTCCCAGGTCCTCCTGTGATCTCCGGTCGGTGCTGCACGCCGTCCTACCTTGCTACTAGCTGACATACTGACACACACAGCAGATCCCAGACACACACAGCAGATCACACACACACACACACACACACACACACACACACACACACACACACACACACACAGCAGATCATACACAGCAGATCACAGGCACACACAGCCATCACAGATACACACATCCGATCGCAGGCACACACAGCCGATCACAGATACACACATCCGAACGCAGACACACACAGCCGATCGCAGACACACACAGCCGATCACAGATACATGCAGCAGATAGCAGGCACGCACAGCCATCACAGATACACACATCCGATCACAGATACACACATCCGATCACAGGCACACACAGCCGATCACAAATACACACATCCGAACGCAGACACACACAGCCGATCACAGAAAAACACAGCCGATCGCAGACACACACACACACACACACACACATCACCACACATCACATCCAGCACTTACGGCAGCAGAGAATGAGAGCAAGTCACGTGTCCGGCCGCAGGTCCTGTTCCTCGCGCTGCACCGCACTGCCTCTCAGGATTCTCCCGGCGAGAAGAGATCGGTGTCACTGGATGAGGTGAGTGTGTATGCGATCCAATGTGTGTGCGATCCGATGTTTGTGTGTTTGTGTGTGTGTGTGTGTGTGTGTGTGTATGTGTGATTTGTTTGCGTGTGAGCCGATGTTTGTGTGTGCGATCTGATTATGTGTGCGATCTGACTGTGTGTGCGATCCGATGTTTGTGTGTGAGATCTGGTGTGTGTGTGAGATCTGATTTTGTGTGTGTGTGTGTGTGTGTGAGAGAGAGCTGATGTGTGCGGGTGTGTGATCACTGCAGGTCCTGCCGCTCAGCGTCGGGTGAGTGTAATTGCCGGGTGCCGCTGTGTATAATGAAGTGTCCTGCAGTATCTGTATCTTTTTTTAGCTGCACGGATACTTCATTATTGATGCGGGACTAGGGCTTATTTTCGGGGGAGGGCTTATATTTAAGCCTTTCTCCGAAAATGCTGAAAACCCCTGCTAGGGCTTATTTTTGGGGGAGGTCTTATTTTTGGAAAAACACAGTAATAGCATAAATTGTTGGGCAATTTGTTCTGAGTATGCTGATACCTCATATGTGGCAGAAAACCACTGTTTGGGCGCACGGAAGAGCTCCAGAGGGAAGGAGCATCATTTGACTTTTTAAATGGAAAATATTTGGAATCGTTAGCCCCACCATGTTGCGTTTGGAGATCCCCCTGATGTGCCCAAACAGTGGAGCTCCCCCACATGTGACCCCATTTTGGAAACTAGACCCACCCCCCATACAAAAAATATAAGTTTGGTGCGATGTCGGTGGGGTCAAATTGAAAGTGACGCACATCCGGCATCGCATGCGACATCGTAGTGTGTAAAGCCTAGATGATACGATTAACGAGCGCAAAATCGTCGTAATCGTATCATCGGTGCAGCGTCGGCGTAATCCATAATTACGCTGATGCGACGGTCCGATGTTGTTCCTCGCTCCTGCGACAGCACACATCGCTGTGTGTGAAGTCGCAGGAGCGAGGAACATCTCCTACCGGCGTCACCGCGGCTTCCGTAGGATATGCGGAAGGAAGGAGGTGGGCGGGATCTTTACATCCTGCTCATCTCCGCCCCTCCGCCGCTATTGGCCGCCTGCCGTGTGATGTTGCTATGACGCCGCACGACCCGCCTCCTTAGGAAGGAGGCGGGTCACCGGCCAGAGCGACGGTCGCAGGGCAGGTGAGTGCATGTGAAGCTGGTGTAGCGATAATTTTCGGTACGCCAGCTATCACAAGATATCGTACCTGTGACGGGGGCGGGTACTATCGCGTGCGTCATCGCAGCATCGGCTTGTGATGTCGCAACGTGCAAAGCCCGCCCAAGGCAAGTGCCACACGTGAGACCGATGCACAAATCTCGCATCGCATCATCCAGCACAGCCGCACACTCCTGTTTGGAAGACAGCGACCGTGACGGATGATGCGATGTGAGACTCGTTTATCGCTCTCATGTGTGGCACTGGGATGACCCTTAAAATATTCAGTAAAAAATACTGTAGTTGACGATTACTACAGTATAATTTTACTGGTCCTAAACTACCGTATTTTTTGCTTTATAAGACGCACCTGATTATAAGATGCACCCCCAAATTTGAAGGAAAAGAGAATTTTAATGTTAAATGGGGTCCATCTTATAATGCCAGTGTCCGTCTAACAAATCATATAGGGTATATGTCCCTCATAGCCCCCCCATCCTAAAATTAGCCCCCCTTAATCGGGATATGGCCCCCTTATATTGAATATAGCCCCCTTGTGCTGGGACACGTCCCCCTGTGCTGTCGATGGCCCCTATAGATGGCACACCTCCCCTGTGTTTGATATGGCCCCCATACTGCTGCCCATGGCCACTATAGATGGCACATCTCCCCTGTGTTTGATATGGCCACTATAGATGGCATATCTCCCCTGTGTTAGATATGCCCCCCATACTGCTGCCCATAATAAAATAAAACACTCTTTCCTTACCTTCTCAGCGCTGTAATCCCTGTGTCTCCCTCCATGGGGTTGAGCTCCTCCTCCACTTCCTGGTTCTTGCTGCCGGTCATGTGATCGGCAGGGCAGAGTGATATCATCACTGTGTGCCTTATCACAGACAGCAGCAGCAGGAGACCGGGAGATCAGCGATGGAGGTAAGTAAAGCTTTTTTTATTTTACCATGGGCAGCAGTATTGGGGCCATATCTAACACAGGGGAGATCATGTGCAATCAAAGGGAGCACAGGCAGATATAATATGCCCCGCTGCCCCAGCCCATCAGCGCGATGCGATTTCAGCACCACGCTGATTGACAGCGGCTGTGCATATTATATGAGTGGGAGCAGGGGATTTAACGCTGCCGCCCGCAGCTTTCACCTGCACCGCTCCAGAGTGGAACCTGCAGTGTATGTGTATGTGTGTGTGTGTGTGTGTGTGTGTGTGTGTGTGTGTGTGTGTGTGTGTGTGTGTGTGTGTGTGTGTGTGTGTGTGTATGTATGTATGTATGTGTGTATATATATATATATATATATATATATATATATATATATATAATATATATATATATATATATATATAATATATATAATATGTACACCCTCCCCCATATATTCGGTTTATAAGACGCACCCCCTACTTTCCCCCAAAATTTGGGGGAACAAAAGTGCATCTTATAAAGCGAAAAATACGGTAAGTTTATTTGTATTTTTCTTAGTTTACAGAAAAAAAATCAGGACGCATGCATGGATGTGCTGTAAAAAGGGCTGGGACTAGGTGGGACAGAAAAAAGATGGATGGAGGAGTGGCGGAGGATGGGTGAGGGTGCAACGGATGCAGGAGCAGTGGAGGATGGGGGGAGGGTGGAAGGGGAGTGGGAGGTGAAATTGGGGATAGCTACCTTACAGAATGGATCTAGGCAGCAGGATTGCAGCAGATGGAGGAGGCAGCAGATCGGGAGGGGGAGAGGTGAGAGAGGGGGCAGAGGATTAAGGGGATGGGAGAGAGCAGGCAGCAGATCAGGAAGGGGGCAGTGGCTGATGGGGGAGTGTGGTGGCAGATGCAAGGGCGCAGTGGCTGATGGGGGAGAGTGCGATGGCTGATGGGGGAGAGTGCGATGGCTGATGGGGGGAGAGTGCGATGGCTGATGGGGGGAGAGTGCGATGGCTGATGGGGGGAGAGTGCGATGGCTGATGGGGGGAGAGTGCGGTGGCTGATGGGGGGAGAGTGCGGTGGCTGATGGGGGGGGAGTACGGTGGCTGAGGGGGGGGGGAGAGTGCGGTGGCTGATGGGGGGGGGGGAGTACGGTGGCTGATGGGGGGGGGGAGTACGGTGGCTGATGGGGGAGAGTACGGTGGCTGATGGGGGGAGAGTGCGGTGGCTGATGGGGGGAGGAGAGTACGGTGGCTGATGGGGGGAGGAGAGTACGGTGGCTGATGGGGGGAGGAGAGTACGGTGGCTGATGGGGGGAGGAGAGTACGGTGGCTGATAGGGGGGAGGAGAGTGCGGTGGCTGATGGGGGGGAGGAGAGTGCGGTGGCTGATGGGGGGGAGGAGAGTGCGGTGGCTGATGGGGGGGAGGAGAGTGCGGTGGCTGATGGGGGGAGGAGAGTGCGGTGGCTGATGGGGGGGAGGAGAGTGCGGTGGCTGATGGGGGGGAGGAGAGTGCGGTGGCTGATGGGGGGAGGAGAGTGCGGTGGCTGATGGGGGGGAGGAGAGTGCGGTGGCTGATGGGGGGGAGGAGAGTGCGGTGGCTGATGGGGGGGAGGAGAGTGCGGTGGCTGATGGGGGGGAGGAGAGTGCGGTGGCTGATGGGGGGGAGGAGAGTGCGGTGGCTGATGGGGGGAGGAGAGTGCGGTGGCTGATGGGGGGGAGGAGAGTGCGGTGGCTGATGGGGGGGAGGAGAGTGCGGTGGCTGATGGGGGGGGGGAGAGTGCGGTGGCTGATGGGGGGGAGGAGAGTGCGGTGGCTGATGGGGGGGAGGAGAGTGCGGTGGCTGATGGGGGGGAGGAGCGTGCGGTGGCTGATGGGGGGGAGGAGCGTGCGGTGGCTGATGGGGGGGAGGAGAGTGCGGTGGCTGATGGGGGGGAGGAGAGTGCGGTGGCTGATGGGGGGGAGGAGAGTGCGGTGGCTGATGGGGGGGAGGAGAGTGCGGTGGCTGATGGGGGGGAGGAGAGTGCGGTGGCTGATGGGGGGGAGGAGAGTGCGGTGGCTGATGGGGGGGGGAGAGTGCGGTGGCTGATGTGGGGGGGAGAGTGCGGTGGCTGATGTGGGGGGGAGAGTGCGGTGGCTGATGGGGGGAGGAGAGTGCGGTGGCTGATGGGGGGAGGAGAGTGCGGTGGCTGATGGGGGGAGGAGAGTGCGGTGGCTGATGGGGGGAGGAGAGTGCGGTGGCTGATGGGGAGGAGAGTGCGTCCTAAAGCGGTAGGAGGCAGACTAACTGACACCAGAGAGCCCGCCCCCGTGTACCATTATCAAGATTTGAATACAAAAAGGTACCACTTTATAAAGTCTTTATTTTGGTCAGAAAGGGGGCACAAGAATAATAGGAACCTTGCTACAATGCAGCCCAGGAGCTGCAAAGGGGGAATCTTTTAGGTTTAGTGCAAAAATTCTGATGACAGGTTCCCTTTAAGGCATCAAAACTATGAATTAACACATGTGGAATGAAATACTTAACAAAAAAGTGTGAAACAACTGAAAATATGTCTTATATTCTAGGTTCTTCAAAGTAGCCACCTTTTGCTTTGATTACTGCTTTGCACACTCTTGGCATTCTCTTGATTTTAGCTTCAAGAGGTAGTCACCAGAAATGGTTTTCACTCCACAGGTGTTCCCTGTCAGGTCTAATAAGTGGGATTTCTTGCCTTCTAAATGGGGTTGGGACCATCAGTTGTGTTGTGCAGAAGTTTGGTGGATACACAGCTGATAGTCCTACTGAATAGACTGTTAGCTTCTTTTTTCTTGCCATAATACAAATTCTAAGCAAAGAAAAACGAGTGGCCATCATTACTTTAAGAAATGAAGGTCAGTCAGTCCGAAAAATTGGGAAAACTTTGAAAGTATCCCCAAGTGCAGTGGCAAAATCCATCAAACACTACAAAGAAACTGGCTCACATGAGGACCGCCCCAGGAAAGGAAGACCAAGAGTCATCTCTGCTGCGGAGGATAAGTTTATCCGAGTCACCAGCCTCAGAAATCGCAGGTTAACAGCTGCTCAGATTAGAGACCAGGTCAATGCCACACAGAGTTCTAGCCCCTCCAGGCTGTGTAAGGGCTATTTAACTAAGAAGGAGAGTGATGGGGTGCTACGCCAGATGACCTGGCCTCCACAGTCACCAGACCTGAACCCAATCGAGATGGTTTGGGGTGAGCTGGACCACAGAGTGAAGGCAAAAGGGCCAACAAGTGCTAAGCATCTCTGTGAACTCCTTCAAGACTGTTGGAAGACCATTTCTGGTGACTACCTCTTGAAGCTAATGAAGAGAATGCCAAGAGTGTGCAAAGCAGTAATCAAAGCAAAAGGTGGCTTCTTTGAAGAACCTAGAATGTAAGACATATTTTCAGTTGTTTCACACTTTTTAATTATTTCATTCCACATGTTTTCATTTATAGTTTTGATCCCTTCAATGTGAATCTACAATTTTCAGAGTCATCAAAATAAAGAAAACTCTCTGAATGGGAAGGTGTGTCCAAAACCTTTGATCTGTACTGTATATCTCTCTACATGTGTATGTATGTGTGCCGCCCCTGCGGCAGCAGCCGAGCTGCTCGGATCTGGGTTCGCTGTGGCTCGAGGGTCCCCGAACCCGGGGCTTGTGCGGCTACTCAAATGAAGGGCATTTACAGGGGATTTAGATACAGTTCGTGATGCCACCCGTGGTGTACGGTAATTGGGAATGCTGTCGCTGGGAGTACCTGGGGTGATGAAGTGGGGGCTGCAAGATATTGTAACCCTCCACTGGTAGGGGGATGCCCTGGGGCTCGGTGATGGGATTGCCGTGTGGTGCAGGGGTCACTTTTGTGCTCACTCAGTCCATTAAACAGACACTGACAACCGGTAAACCAAGTCTCTGGACACCGCTGCCGCTGAGGGGAGCTCGTCCAGGTCCCGTCCCCAATGGTGCTGCCTGGTGATCCGTGACCTGCCTCCTGGCACTTATTTAGATTTCTACTTGATGGCCCGGTAGCGTGAAACTAGCCCGGTCCCATTCCCTACTATGGCCGAGTATGGGAGCTGGCTCTCAGGGCTCACGCTTGGGATTTTCTGGACCGTTGTAGTTTGGAAAGTCCTATCCCCTCTCGTTGCGCTGCCCCAATTCTGAAGTGGTTGGGAACGAATCGTGAAGGCTCCGTTCTCCACAGATGAATTATCGGGTTGCCTGAAGCTACTCCTCGACCTAGGGTCCGTGTACCCCGTCGTGCCTTTGGTCCCACCGGTGATGGTGCTAGGCTGCCGGCTGTCCTCCTCGACAGTGCCTGGCACCTTGCCACGATCCCCTGCAACCGGGGGTCCGACTTCTATAGGCCCGAAACCACCGTCTGCAACCTAGACAGTTCTCCAGGAGCCCCACTGCCAACCTCCTCACTTTCACTTATCTCCTCAACTCAACTCCACTAACTACACTCCTCACCTCCCATCCCTAACCCCCCAGGTGGGCAACTCTATTCAAGCCGTCCACTGTTGTGTCTGGTTGGTGTGGTGCAGGGTGTATCTTAGGATTTGATTAGCTGATGGAGGCAACACCATTAGTTAGGGACCCATAACCAAGAGAGAGGTGGAATACTGCACGGAAGCGCAGTTTGTGCAGTACCCTGTGACGACCAAAAGAGATCATTGTAAAAGTATAAGCAATATGACTAGAATCAATGGATCATATTAAGAGTTACCTGAGGCCATAATAATATGAGCTGTGTCGGCACCAACACCTAAACCCTATGCGCGTTTCGGCGTGCTTTCGCCAAGGTGATATGGTGCTGTAGCAACAAGGCCGAAGCTATTTAATGCGCCACCATCCAATCATATGGGGAAAAAATTCCCACCGGAATAAATTACATGGTGCATGCGTGTCAGATTCCGGGACAACAAGACTGCATCCATCAGAGACGTCACCAGGAAACAGAGCGGATGACGCGGCCGGTACAGAGTCATGTGATCACATGACCATGATGTCCATTTTCCCCATCCGCACATGTGCACTATTCCAGAGATGTTAGTGGATTGATCTAAACAGGAGTTTCCCCATGTAACAAGTTTAATCTGTTTTCAGCAGTTAAGGACCTAAACATCTTTGCTAGATCTCTGATTTGCAAAAAATGGTTTCATGACGAAGATCTACGCAAACATTTTCCAACAACTCAGGAATAAGAAGCCCTGAGACCTAGCTGAGGAACATACTTCAGATACCTTGGGTAAGATTCCCCATTCAATCCGTCCCAGATCCACTAGGTTTCCACGTTTTGTTGGTCTGTCCTACAGTAGAAATTTTTGTTAAATCCGTTTCAAATTAACTAAAAAAACATCTCTGTTGGAATTTATAACAATAATCTTAGGCTCCTTTCAGATTGTGTTTTGCCTTACGTTCACAGGTCCTGTCGGAGCATCCATCGGAACCTCCCCTCCCCCACTCTGCAAAACGTGTTTCAGACGGATGCGCCGGCAGGGCCATTGACTGTATTTGAGCACACTACGTTAGCGTATGCTGTGTTTTGTACCATATTTGCACATATACGTTTTCTGCAGACTGACACCCGAACGTAGTCTACTACATTCGGGTGTCCGTCTGCAGAAAACGTATATGTGCAAAAATGGTACAAAACAGAGTTAACGTAGTGTGCTCCATTACAGTCAATGGCCCTGCCGGCGCATGCATCCGAAACACGCTTTGCAGAGTGGGGGAGAGGCGGATGCTCCGACGGGACCTGTGAATGTAAGGCAAAACGCAATCTGAAAGGAGCCTTACATATCACGAGAGACTGCGTTTGAATAATCTGAAAAAATTGCTTGATGCTATCTTTGAGTCAGCCGACAAATGTGGAAACAGTGATCTGGCCACGGAAAATACGACTTGTTACAAAGAAACTAAAATCCCTTGTCTGCATACAAAAATGCTTTGGATCAAATTCTACAACAAGCTCTTGGTGATGGTATTAATAAAAAAAATCTGGTACAAGCACTCACAATTATCAATCCAGTTGTTCCAACACTGTATTTGTTGCCTAAATTTCATAAGAATGATAAAAATCCTCCAGGAAGGCCAATTATATCAGGAATTGGAATTCTCACTGATAATGTGAGTAAATAAATCGGTAGTCAACTGAAAGTAATGGTGGAAAGCCTTCAATCTTATCTTAAGGATACATCTGATTTTTTTAAGGAAGATAGATGGACTGCGTACTGAAGAAGGGATGCTTCTCGTCACTTGTGACGTTGAAGCATTATACACCAGTATTCGGCACTTAGATGGATTACAAGCAACAACTTTTTTTTCAAAACAAGTAAAATGGAGGGTTCCCCAGGTGAATTTTATTATTCGTCTGTTGGATTTTGTTCTTCATCACAATTTGTTTATGTTTGCGCACCATCTTATGCAAATTTGTTCCTGGGGTTGTGGGAGAGGGAGATTTTCTCAGTCGAATCTTTAGTGTCAATAGAGCAGGTTGTTTTTGGACCTGCTTCATTGACGATGCTTTTTTCATCTAGAATGGATCCTCCATTGAATTTGAAAAGTTTTTTTTTTTGAGGATCTGAATAGGAATGATCTGAATATTCACCTAACGTTTCAATATGATGCCATGAAGATTGAATTCTTGGATGTCACTGCGAAACAGGATTCATGTAATTTCCTCCAAACAGATATCTTTCACAAGAAGACGTCAGTTAATTCCTTTCTTCATGCCAGGTCATCACATCCTCCTCATGCACTTAAAGGAAAGGTGTCGTCCAAAAAAAAAAATTTTCAATAACTTAAAAAATGTAAAGTATTAATGTTTTAATATTTTGTTTAAATATTTGTTTTTAATTGAGCAAAATATAAAAAAAAATGAAAAGTTTGATATTTTCCACTCTTAAACACTAGGGTGAGCAGCTGCTGAAATCCTACAGAAATCCCACTGTAGAATTAGGCTGGATTACAACTGCAGTAAAAGTGGGCAGAATCTGCTCTCCTGTGTGTGATGTCACACCTCCCCCTCCCAATCTGGGTGTTTCCAAAGGATAAAAATGTGCGTAAAATATGACATATTATATATATATATTAGTCATATGTTACGCACAATTGTATTGTATTATATAATTCCATGTTTCTGTGTGTTTGTACAGTATGTGTATGTATTTTATTTGTATATATGTATAACTCCCTTTTGGTCCTCTTATTAGTATATCAACTTTTTTACAACATACTACCTTAGATTCTAATATTTTTAACATCCTGTTCCTATTCATATGTTCGTGGTCCACTCGCTCTTAATTATAACTCTTCTGTTTAGCTCCATCCACTAACATCTCCGGAATGGTGCGCATGAGCAGATGGGGAGAACGGACGTCATGGTTGGAGGCATCTACATTCGCCACAGACCGTGTCACTTGATCGGAAACGCTCTGTTTCCGGGTGATGTATCTGATGGATACCCTCTTGTTGTCCCGGAATCTGACACGTATGCGCCATGTAATTTATTCCGGCAGGAATTTTTTCCCCCATATGATTTGGATGGTGGTGCTTCAAATAGTTTTGGCTTTGCTGCTCCGGCACCATGCCCCCTGATAAATGAACGCCGAAATGCGCGTGAGGTTTTAGATACTCACACCTCTCTGTATGGAAGACCCGTGCCGGCTTGAGTCGACGAAGTGAGATGTAGTTGCTTTCCAGCCTCGCTCACTACGCTTGCCAGGCGTATCCTTTCCATCTCTTAAAGCCTCTTTGCTACCGTGGCACAAAAATTCTTCTCCACGTCCTTGTAGATAAATTCACAAAGAGGTGTTTTCTTAGTTACACATAAATCTTTATAATCCTTTTAGTCTTTTGTAATTTTCTTTTAAAAAAAAAAACCAAAAAAAGCCCAAAACAATCGGGCAGACTGGAATGCACTCGTTAGTGGTTGTCTTCCGGCTGGCTAACTTTGAGTGACTTCCACATGGCGCCTTGCTAGTTTTCTTTTTTCCTTTACAGTCCTTAGCTCTCGTCTACAAATTCTTTCCAGGTTCTTCTTGGAGGCAGCCACCGTCCTGGCTACTCCTCCTTAGCTGAGCTCGCCACTTGAAAGAAAAAGTCCATAGACCTCGAGAGCTAAGAAGACGTTGTAGACAATCCATTCTAAGGGGTGCTTTACACACAGCGAGATCGCTGCTGAGATCGCTGCTGGGTCACGGTTTTTGTGACGCAGCAGTGACCTCATTAGCGATCTCGCTGTGTGTGACACTGAGCAGCGATCTGGCCCCTGCTGTGAGATCGCTGCTCGTTACACACAGCCCTGGTTCGTTTTTTATTGTTGCTCTCCCGCTGATAAGCACACATCGCTGTGTGTGACAGCGAGAGAGCAACAATCCTGAATGTGCAGGGAGCAGGAGCCGGCGTCTGACAGCCTGCGGTAAGCTGTAACCAAGGTAAACATCGGGTAACCAAGGTGGTTACCCGATATTTACCTTCGTTACCAGCCTCCGCCGCTGTCACGCTGCCGGCTCCCAGCTCTCTGCACATGTAGCTGCAGTACACATCGGGTAATTAACCCGATGTGTACTGTAGCTAGGAGAGCAGAGAGCCAGCGCTCAGTGTGCGTGGCTCCCTGCTCTCTGCACATGTTGAAGCACAGCGACGCGTGTCGTTATGATCGCTGCTTCGGCTGCTGTGTTTGACAGCTAAGCAGCGATCATAACAGCAACTTACAAGGTTGCTGTTACGTCACAGAAAATGGTGACGTAACAGCGACATCGTTGTCGCTGTCGCTTAGTGTGAACCCAGCTTAAGCAAAGACTGAAGTTTATTCCAAGATAGCAACAGAGCAGATAAGATATGAGTTATGCGGCACAAAGACACACGCAGGTGTTTTGTATAACAACAGAATTAGCAACAGATGAAGTGTCCCCCCAAAGGCATGTGGGGGCTTTTATACTTGTTACAGAAAGGAAAGCTCATACTGCAGAAAAAGGTGTATACGTTAGAGAACAAAGAGTATAATGATACATCACGATATTATTTACGAACATTGCGGTAAAAACTTATCAGAATCCTATAGGCCTCCATGACACCTTTAATTAATTCAGTAATGTCGTCATTGCTGACATCTCTGATCCTTGAAGGCACCTCTACTTAACATAACTCTTCAAACACTGACAACTCTATTGATAACTTAGTTTATCAATTCAATATACTTGCTATTCATGAGTACACATCACCATCTATCAACTGACACAATTGTATTCTTCTATTCAATTTAACCTTTCTGGACTTTTTCTTATACTTGCTAATAACACTGATGTCATCTCTATCTCCTCTCTGGGGGGAGAAATCTAGCTAATGCATCTCATTAACTACAAAGTTAGTTTGCTCAAGTCTGCCTAAAATGGCTGTTAGTGACAACATGGCTGCTCATCATATTAGGAGTGACTACTCTAACAAGTATAACCCGACTGTTTTTCTCTCTTCTTTTTCCTTTATTTATTTTTTTTAATTAATTACAGATTCATGTCTATTCTGCCTTCCAAAAATTGGAATAAATATGATCCGAAAAAAATGTTGTGACGAAAATGATGACAATAAAAACTCATTCTGCAAAAAACAAGCCCTCACATGGCTGTCAACAGAAATTTAGAAAATTCATAGCTCTCAAAACATGGTGGTAGCTCAGATTTTCTTTTCTTTTTCTTAAAAAAAAATGCATTTTAGTGTGTGATAGCAGCCAAATATCAGTTTGATATCTATATAATCCCACTGATCTGAAGAGCAAAACCATCTAATCACGTATACTGTACGGTGAACGGCATAAAAAAATAATTATTGACCTGCTGTTGATTTATTCATTTTTTATTGAAAAGATTGCAGTAAAGGCCACATCTCACTAAGCGACATCGCTGCTGAGTCACGGTTTTTGTGACGCAACAGCGATCTTGCTAGCAATGTCACTGTGTGTGACATCCAGCAACGACCTGGCCCCTGCTGTGAGGTCGCTAGTGGTTGCTGAATGTCCTGGACCATTTTTTGGTCGTTGCTCTCCCGCTGTGAAGCACACATCGCTGTGTTTGACAGCGAGAGAGCAACGATCTGAATGAACGGAGCAGGGAGCCGGCTTCTGCAGACGCTGGTAATCAAGGTACACATTGGGTAACCAAGCAAAGGCTTTGCTTGGTTACCCGATATTTACCTTGGTTACCAGCGTCCGCAGCTTCTAGAAGCCGACTCCCTGCACACGTAGCCAAGGTACATATCGGGTAACTATAAGCCAAGCGCTTTGCTTAGTAACCCGATGTTTACCATGGTTACGAAGCACAGAGTCGTTACACGGGTCGCTGGTGGCTGATCTCTGATCGCTGTGGAGATCTGCCTGTTTGACAGCTCACCAGCGACCATGTAGCGACGCTCCAGCGATCCCTGCCAGGTCAGATCGCTGGAGCGTCGCTAAGTGTGACGGTACTTTAAGACTGTTGTAGCTGTTCTGCTCTGACGCAAAGGTCAGATTATGGGATCACCAGTGCGGTCCAAATTGAATTAGGCCTTTGAGATAAGAAGCCCTCAGAGAAAGTAAGTGTACACTTCTTGTGAGCAGAATCAGTTGTGTTTATTTTCCTGTGCATACATTTAGCCCCCGTCACATTTAACAACTTACCAGTGATCCCGAAAACGATGTAACCTGAGAAGGGTCGCTGGAAGGTCGCTGGTGAGATGTCACACAGTCAGATCTTACCAACGACACAGTAACGATCAGCGACCTGTATAACGATCTCTGTGGGCATTGGGACCGTGTTAGGAGGTCGTTGGTATGCGTCAAACACAGCGATGCGTCCTGCCCAGCAGTAAATCGCCTTTGAAGAAAATGGTCCCAACCATTCAGCAACAATTAGCGATCTCACAGCAGGGGCCTGATCGCTGGTAGGTGTCATACATAATGAGATCGCTACTGCGTCACAGAAATGGTGACGCAGCAACGATCTCGTTAGCGATCTCATTAGCGATCTCGTGTGTGACGGGGCCTTTTCTTATACCATTTACAATCAATGTAACATTACGCGCAATGTTTCTATTGGAAGTTCACCAGTCGCCCCTTCTGAGAAATGACAGCGTTTATTTTAAAATTCCTTTTTACAGTACTGTACCTATGACCTAGTCTTCTCAGAACCTCAGAGATGTGCATATTAGATAAGAAAATATTAAAACAAAATCAAACTGTGAATCTGAGACTGGTTAATCCTAATCAAAATGTACTAATGCAGTATTAATAAAGTATAGAAAAATATTAACCCTTCTATATCAAATCTCAGCTCACCTTTATCCTGTTCTCTATGCTGAGCATTTATATCGAGGTTTATGTGTAAATTTTTGAAATACGTGATTCAGGTGAAACCCCTGAGAGAGAATTAATTTTAATGAGGCAGAGAGTAATTTTGGACTGTCTGCCTATAATTCGGTGGTCTCCATCTTTTCTGTGGCTCATACAAATGCGGTCAACCAGTTTTGTGCTCTTCTGAAAAAGACACCGCTAAACAGAGGCCATACAGAGTCCAGAGTAAGGCTGTGTGCACACGTTGCGTTTTTTACCGCGGAAACGCTGCGTTTTGAACCGCAGCGTTTCAGTGGCAAATTGCATGCGTTCAGCTTTCCCAGCAAAGTGTATGGGAAAGCTGAAAAATCAGTGCACACGCTGCGTTTCTTTCCGCAGCGTTTTGGATGCCAAAAATCGGTGCGGAAAGAAAAGCAGCATGTCACTTCTTTTGTGCGTTGTGGCTGCGTTCTCTCCCCCATTGAAATCAATGATGTGGGGTCAGAACGCAGCTACAACGCATGGACCTGCTTTTTTGTTGCGGTCCGCGGCCTTTGTCGGCACGCCAGAACGCAGGCATTTACCTGGAAGTGAGGTCAAGAGGTTTCCTGTTGACCTCACTTCCTGGCAAAGCCCCCGGTGTCGCCAAAGTGCCCGCCCCGACCCCCGACCCCCCTCCCGAAAATCCAACATGGCCGCGCGCACAGTAGCGCACCGGCCGCCCTGCTCCTATGATTTCTGTCGCATGTGCAATAACACATGCGACAGAAAAATTCCCCCCAGGCCCTGCCCGTTCACCCCAATTCCCCCCGGTGTCATACATACCTGTCCGGTCGCAGCGCTGATCCCCCGCGGCTCCCTCCTCCTTCACAGCAGACGCCGGCCGGTCACATGTGCAGAGCAGCTGACAGCCAGCACAGTGTTCAGTGTGAGCTGTGCTGGCTGCTCGCACTCTGCAGCTGTGACCCGGGGAGAGTGGGTGCAGATTTTTGCACCCACTCTCCTCAAATGGAGGGTCTGCCCTCCTAGAAAATGGGGGATACGTTCCCTGAACGTGTCCCCCATATTCTAGAAGGTCCAGAGCCGACGTGGGACATCCAAATGGATTTCTGCGGACCCATTTTTTTGATTAAATTGGAGAACAAGGGAATGATTTGGGGAGTGTTTTTTTTCTAATAAAAAATTTTTTGTTGTCTTTTTTTGCTTTTGTTTACTGTCAATTAGTTATGTCGGGTGTCTGATAGACGCCGTGACATCACTAATTGCTGGGCTTGATGCCAGGTGACATTACACATCTGGTATCAACCCCATTTATTACCCCGTTAGCCAACGCACCAGGGCGCGGGATGAGTTGGCGCGAAGCGCCAGGATTGGCGCATCTAATGGATGCGCCACTTCTGGGGCGGCTGTGGCCTGCTATTTTTAGGCTGGGAAGAGTCCAATAACCATGGCTCTTCCCACCCTGAGAATACCAGACCTCAGCTGTCAGCTTATTTTTTTTTTTATTATTTTTATTTATAAATAAAAAAAAAAAAAACCTGGGGAGCCCTCCAAATTGATCAGCAGACAAGATGAAGCTGCCAGCTGTGGTTTGCAGGCAACAGCTGTCTGCTTTACCCTGACTGGCTATCAAAAATAGGGGGGACCCCACGCCATTTTTTTTTTTTGTTTTTGTGATAAAAACTAGGCTAGGCACCCTTTAGTGCCACATGAAAGGTACTAAAGGTGCCAGCTTAGAATATGCAGGGGGGGGTGGGACGTTGTATATATATTTGACCTCCATTGACGCTTTTTAGGCTGGATGCCCACAATCGGGGTTTGCAGCGTTTTGGGCGCAGATTGTTTTCCCTGCGTCCATGACGCTGCGTTGTGCAGTAGAAGCACAGTGGAAGGATTTTTAGAAATCTCATGCCCACTGTGCTTCTTTTCTCCGCAGCATAAACTGACCGGTGGCGCAGCTTCCCGAGCCTCAGCATGTCAATTTATGCTGCGTAGATGAGTGTTCTCTGCAGGTAGCATAGAGCTCCACAGCAGCCTGAACCCAAATCGTGGGCATGGGCAGCTGCGTTCTCCCGTGGACAACACTCACATCTCTGCAGGAGGCTGGCACTGTGTACTAGACGCCGTGTCGCTGGATCATGGCCACACAGCCTTAGGCCTGTTTCACACGTCAGTGATTCTGGTACGTTTGTGCTTTTTTTTAAACGTACCAGAATCACTGACATACGCAGACCCATTATAATGAATGGGTCTGCTCACACATCAGTGATTTTTCACTGCACGTGTCTCCGTGCAGTGTACCCGCGTGTGCGTGATAGCCGCACGGAGACATGTCCATTTTTTTCTGGCATCACTGATGTCCCACGGACCACGCAGTGGTGTGGTCCGTGAAACACGTGCCAGAAAAAAAGTGCTTTTAAAATAAAAATCTTTTTTACTCACCCGGCGTCCAGCGATGTCCTCTGCAGCCCGTTCTGCTTGCTGCTTCTGAGCCGGCTCATTATTGTCGCGCATATTCATGATGTGCGACACAGCCGACCCGGAAGCAGCTGCTGCGGGGGTCAGCGCCAGCCGGATGCTGCACCGCGTGAGCGATCAGCACCATGGAGAGCGGGAGCGGGCACAGGTGAGTTAATCTCTAAGTGCAATCACGGGCCACGGAGAACGGAGCCCGGATTGCACTTAGACAACCCATGTGTGCCGTGATTCACGGCACATGGAGGGACATGTGCATGTTTTACACGCCAGTGAAAAACGTCACTGTTTTTCACTGACGTGTGAAACGGGCCTAAAAGTGAGAATATTGTTGCTACAGCAACATTTTGGGTGAAGTAGCTGTGGATTCAAAATGCTTAATATACTCCTGAATAAAATCCTTGAGGGGTGCAGATTCCAAAATGGGGTCACTTGTGGGGGTTTTCTGACGTATAGGTACCCAAGGGGCTCTGCTAATGTGACATGGTGCGCGAAGTTTATTTCAACTTTTCCAAAATTCAAATGGTGCTCCTTCCATTCCAAGCCCTCCCATTTATCCAAACAGAATGTGGAGAAGGAAATGACATCACAGGTTTTTTTTTCCAAAGGTCTGTGTTCAACCAACTTTATTAACACTGACAAGTCTTAAAAAACGCACCTAAAAAAACGCATGAAAAACGCATGAAAAACGCATGAAAAACGCATGCGTTTTCGATGCCTTTTTCTCAAAAAAGCATTGTTTACAATTCTCCCCTCTGCCAGAGGGTGCGTTTTTTTCCGCGCTGAAAAAAAAGCAACGTGTGAACTGTTAAAAACTGGGTTTAAGGCGACAAATGCAGAGCCAGTATATAATGATTGGAGCGAGAATTGGTGCAAAACATATTATGGATTTATTCAGATTAGGGAGGTGAGGTTACAGTCATTAGAGAAAAGTAACTGTCTTGGCTTGAGTTAATAGATGGATAGACAGATAAGCAGAGAGAAAAAATAACAGTTGTTTATCTTACATCGCTATGGTGTGTAAGCCGTCTCTATCTGGATGGTCTGGTCGGGCTTGATGAATCCGTCTTTCTCCTCCCTCCTTCTGCCTCACCCTTTGAAGTGTGGGCTTCTTTTATAACCCAAACCCCTCCTCCTGATTGTCCTTATCTCTTTACATGGTATTACAAAAAGTAACTATCCCTATTTTAGTTGAGCATTACATCATGTCACGTGGTTCGTTTTACCCGCGAAATAAGTGTACTTGCGCAATAGAGACTTGTAACAAAACCTACTTCAACTTATTTATAATTCCTTTGAGGCTCGCTGAACTTTGACCTTAGAGTAACAATAAGAAGTTTCTCATAGCTATTTCAGTTCTTAGCCCAACATTCCAAACAGAATATAGCTCTTCTTTGACAACTTTGATGAACAACTAGCAGATGACTTTGGTTCTACCATTTCAAACTCTTGGTCAGTATCTCCAGCTCACAAACTCACTCTTAAAGGCATGGGGCAAAATATACATATATTTATGAATATATGTACTCCAGTTTATGAATCAATCTCCATAAACTCACTATTTTACATGAACATACCCTAACTCTGCTGCCTCATTATAGTGAATGGATCCCTCTGGATCCATTGAATAACGCAATTCAGAGTTTTTGATGGAAACAGCAATGTAACTGCACGGGATAAATGTGATCCACAATGTTACCAAAAATGTTCCCAATAAAGGCTTCAACCCAATCCAGAAAAAAAAAACAAAACAAAAAAAAAAAACAAATTCCCACTCATGTCTGTCATCTGTCAATGGAAATATAGAGGATTTTCACGTTACTAAGAACACAAAGACTCTGAAAAGGTGCTATAGTTCCTCCCAAAAGATATTAAGAAAAACCCGTGTTCCCAAATCCAAATGCCCCGTTGCTTCTCAGCTCTGCAGTGTGCCTAAACCACATTCAGCTTATGGGGTGCACGTCTCCAGAAGCGCAAACTGCAAAAATGCATGGGCACTACAATATACTGAGCACTACAATGGAAAATTTTCACTCGGCAACATCCATTGCTGCTTGTTTCTGGAAAACACCAATGGAGTCAAAATTGCCCCAACACCTGTGAATATATTTCCAGAGGGATGTAATTTCCAAAATGAGGTCACTTGAGGTTTTTTTTTTCTTTTCTGGCACTTAGGGGCTGGTGTATATGGAGTCTGAAAACTATTGTAGTAATATCTGTGCTCAAAGGGAACATGTCAGGTGCAATATGCACCCAGAACTACATGCAGTTCTGGCTGCATATTTGTGATTCCTACCTAAAGGCTGCCTTACAAGCAGCAACATCGCTAGCGATCGCACCCGCCCCCGTCGCTTGTGCATCTCGGGCAAATCTCTGCCCGTGGCGTACAAAATCGATAGTACCCATCACACGGACTTACCTTCCTAGCGACGTCGCTGTGGCCGGCAAACGGCCTCTTTTCTAAGGAGGGCGGTTCGTGCGGCGTCACAGCGACGTCACACGGCAGGCGTCCAAAAGAAGCGGAGGAGCGGAGAGCAGCCACATGAAAGTCACGCCCACCTCGTTGCTGGCTGGACGCAGGTACGTTGATGTTCGTCGTTCCCGGGATGTCATATGTAGCAATGTGTGGTGCCTTAGGAATGACGAACAACCTGCATCCTGAACCAGCAACGATTTTATGGAAATGAAAGATGTGTCAACGATCAATGATTTGGTGAGTATTTTTGATCGTTAGCGGTCACTCGTACGTGTCACACGCAATGACGTCGCTAACTAGGCCAGATGTGCGTCACGAATTCCGTGACCCCACCGACATCTCGTTAGCGATGTCGTTGCTTGTAAACCAGCCTTTAACAGTCCCTGTATACACTAGCATAAATAGATCTTTAGAAAAACTATTTCTAAAGATCATTTATTATATGCTAATGAGGCCAGCAACTAGTCGCAAGGGCGTTACTTCCCTTAGCTGGTCGGCCCATATAGCATGTAGCCGGGAAGCTTACACCCTGCATCAGTTTAGTGCACATGATCAGGTGTAAGGCCGGCGTCACACGGGACGATATATTGTGCAATTGCGTGAGCGATCGCCCCCGTCGTTTGTGCGTCACGGGTAATTAGTTGCCCATGGCGCACAGTCGTTTACCCACATCACACGTAGTTATCTCCCGCACGACCTCGCTGTTGGCGGCGAACATCTTGAAGGGGGAGGCTCGTTCGGCGTGACAGCAACATCACACAGCGGCCGCCCAATAGCAGAGGAGGGGTGGAGATGAGCGGGATGAAACATCCCGCCCACCTCCCTTCCGCCTTGCCAGCGGCCGCAGGTAAGCTGTGTTCGTCGTTCCCGGGGTGTCACACGGAGCGATGTGTGCTGCCTCGGGAACGATGAACAACCGGCGCGCTGAAGGAGGAACGACATTTTGAAAATGAGCGACGTGTCAACGAGCAACGATAAGGTGAGTATTTTTGCTCGTTAACAGTCGCTCGTAGCTGTCACACGCTACGATATGTCTACCGATGCCGGATGTGCGTCAAGGAATCCGTGACCCCGACGACATATCGCCTGATATATCGTAGCGTGTGATGGGGCCTTAAGAGTCAAATAGCGCTCCTTCCCTCTTTAGTCTTGCAATGTGGTCAAACCAGAGGTCTCAAACACGCAAGCCGCATGCAGCCCCTGAGGCTGTTTGTTGTGGACCCAGACACCTAGACTCCGTGACGATTGCAGCCCAGTATATACATGAAGCCGTCGTCACTTTCCTTCAGGTGAATGTAACTTGCGGCACCGCGCAGAGCAGCACATCTCTACACAGCGGTACTAATGGCAGCTGCCGCTGGCCAATCCATAGGCCAGCAGCTAAAGCTGGGTGTATTCTGATTGGCTGGTGTGGCTGCCATTAGTAAGGATTCCTTGCATTAGTAAGGATTAGTAATTATTCCTTGCAATAATTTAGTTGTGCACCTTTGAACGGATTTTAACTTCTAAATATACTGTATAAATGTGGAGCCAAAACTGGATCTCATGTTCGAGATGTGGCCTTATAAGTAATTTTATGGAGGAGTTACAATACGTTGGGATCACAGGATCTAATCTCTTTTTATACACCCTAAAATCTTGTTTGCTTTTGCAGCTGCTGCTTGACATTGAGTACTGCTGCTAAGCTTATTTGTAACCAGAAAATCCAAAGCCTTTCTGCTGTTCTGTAGTACCAAGTTTACTTCCATTTAATGTTTCTGCAGCAATCATTACTCCGTCCTAGGTACATTACTTTACATTTGTCAACATTAAATCACATTTGCCAAGTATCTTCCCATTCCGACATCTTATCCAGATCTTTTTGTAATATTATACTATCAAGGTCAGTGTATATATCCTACATAGTTTGGGGTCATCAGCAAAGACTGACACTTTACTTTCAATCCCATCCACAAGGTTAGTAAAGAAATTAAAAAGAATCTGTCCTAGCACAGATCCCTGCGGTACCCCACTGCTGACTACAGCCCATTTAGAGGATGTATAATTTATGACTACTCTGTTTCCTCCCTTTTAGCCAGTTCCTTACCTGTCTGCTTATAGTTTCCCCTAGGCCTTCCTTCTGGAGCTTCAGTATAAGGCTATTATGTGGTACAGTATCAAATGCCTTTGCAAAGTCAAAATAAACCACATCCGCTACATTACCAATATCCAGATTTGCACTTACCTCCACATAGAACCCCAACATGTTGGTTAGACTCTACTTATCTTTCATGAATCCATGCTGGTTATCAATTCTATTATTCTCTCTAATATATCTTTGCATGTCATCTCTTAAAATGCCCTCTACAACCTTACACACCACTGATGTCAGGTTTAGTGGATGGAAGTTGCGTGGATCCTCCCTCTTACCTTTCTTAAATATCGGTACCATGTCGGCCATTCTCCAATCCTGAGGCACCAACCCTGTTACAAGCGAGTCTTAAGAAGATAAGATATAGCGGTCTATCAATTACTGAGCTTCATATCAATATCCCTCAATAGTTTGGGTAGCATGAATTCAGATGACAGGTTCCCTTTTAAAGGGGTTTTCTTAAATGGTGAAAACTGCAAAATGCTTAGAACAAGCAACTTTGCAATCTCCCTGTTAGTAAAAATCTTAAATTCTGAAGAACTTTGATTTTTAATAAAGTTTACAGCTCGTTGCCTGTTAATGACCACCCTTTTAATTTTAAAGCGTTACTGTTTTAATTTTTTCCCCAAAAATTAATAGCACTCATGAAAATAAGTGACTTTGTAATATGTCAGAGAAATTTTCTGCTTTCTCTGCCAAAACTGATCAGTATTATCAAAATTCTCATTTCTGAAGTATAACCTGTATTTAGTGAAGACTTTCCCATTACTGAGATAGGAGAGGGCAGCTGTTACTGATGAGATTCTGTGTGTATAAAAGAGGGAAAAGAAGTGGAGCTCTGCCTCTAGCTCCTCCTTCTGTCTCTTGCTCCTGCTGGCAGTGCCTCCCTCTAGCTCCTTCCTCCTAGCTCGCGCCTCCCTCTGCCTCCTACAAAGAATTTCATCAGTAACAGCTGCCCTCTCCTCAATTTTACCCCAGAATTGAGAATTTTGATAATGATTTCTCCTTTTTCTGCCAGAATTGATGAGATTTGTCGGAGAAGATGTATTACGGAGTTGCTTATTTTCATGTGTATTTATTTTTGAAGTAAGAATTAAAGCAATGGTTATGCTTTAAAGTTGCTAGCTACCTACATAATGAGTGTATGTGACACGCCCTCTAGGTTACTAGTCACAGAGCCGGGGAGGATTTGGGATGTCACTGCGGCCAGGCCCGGTTTCGTGACCCTGGCGGTGTCAATAAAGATGGGGATGGGGCTGATGGGAGTAGTTATTCATGACTCCACCTGTGGTATGCAGCCAGTTATTAGCCGCCTCTGTGGGAATTCTCTCTCTTTTCTGGGGCAGATGGTGGCACAGCTTGGGTATTGCAGCTCTGCACAGGTAGAGCTAGGCCCCAGGGAGGATGGTGGAAGTAGTAGTCTATTCTATAATAGGGGTGCGGGAAGGATGGGATGACACAACGGTTGCAGTTAAAGTTCTTTACTCACTAATACGACACTGCCTTTGGACTGCCAGTCACAACTGTCATGGGCTCCAGCCGATCCTGCATAGTTCGGAGGTCAGAACCGGTGGGTTTCTCTGTGAGTCCTTCCTCCATGCGCTGTGTTGTGCGAGTCCCTGCGGCTTGAAGTTATGCTGGGACCCGAGTCTTTGGATTAACTCCGTTCCTGTCACGTATAGCAGGCAGTGCAAGTCCGTAGTTGGTGCCGTCCGTTTGGTCACGACTTCTGGCTCTATATGCTACTGTGCCCTGAGCACATGGTGTGGGCCAGAAGAGTTGGAATCCTCTGCCCGGTGGAATCTGCTGGCGCGACGTGCACTGCCCACCAGCCTAGGGCTCCGCACCCTGTTCTGTCCGCCCGGTCCTGAGGGAGCTATATTGTAGCTCTCTCCTCAGCGACTGTGTCCTCCACGTCTCACTTGTTACCTGTCCGTCACTTCCTGATGACTGATTGAATGGCTGTGTGTCGCCTTGCTCCCCAATCTGTACTCACTCCTGGTCCTGGGACAAATTTCTCCAGCCTCCCATCTCCATGACCTCTCTCCTGCAGCTCTGCTCCTTTCTCCCTCCTCAGACTTTCAAGAAACTGCTGACTCACTACTTATTATTATTATTATTTATTATTTTAGCGCCATTTATTCCATGGCGCTTTACAAGTGAAAGAGGGTATACGTACAACAATCATTAACAGTACAAGACAGACTGGTATAGGAGGAGAGAGGACCCTGCCCGTGAGGGCTCACAGTCTACAGGGAATGGGTGATGGTACAATAGGTGAGGACAGAGCTGGTTGCGCAGTGGTCTACTGGGCTGAGGGCTATTGTAGGTTGTAGGCTTGTTGGAAGAGGTGGGTCTTGAGGTTCCTCTTGAAGCTTTCCACGGTAGTGGAGAGTCTGATGTGCTGAGGTAGAGCGTTCCAGAGTATGGGGGATGCACGGGAGAAATCTTGTACACGATTGTGGGAAGAGGAGATAAGAGAGGAGCAGAGAAGGAGATCTTGTGAGGATCTAAGGTTGCGTGCAGGTAGGTACTGGGAGACTAGGTCACAGATGTAGGGAGGAGACAGGTTGTGCATGGCTTTGTATGTCATGGTTAATGTTTTGAACTGGAGTCGTTGGGCGATGGGAAGCCAGTGAAGGGATTGGCAGAGTGGCGAGGCTGGGGAGTAGCGAGGGGAGAGGTGGATTAAGCGGGCTGCAGAGTTTAGGATAGATTGGAGGGGTGCAAGAGTGTTGGAAGGGAGGCCAGAGAGCAGGAGGTTGCAGTAGTCGAGGCGGGAGATGATGAGGGCATGCACTAATGTTTTTGCAGATTCTTGGTTAAGAAAAGCACGGATCCGGGAGATATTTTTGAGTTGTAATCGGCATGAGTTGAAGAGGGCTTGGATGTGTGGCTTGAAGGATAGAGCAGAGTCGAGGGTCACTCCAAGGCAACGAGCTTGTGAGACTGGGGTGAGTGAGCAACCATCAAGTTTGATGGAAAGGCTTGTTGGAGGAGATGAGTGAGGAGGAGGAAAGACAATAAACTCTGTTTTGTCCATGTTAAGTTTTAGGAATCGTGCAGAGAAGAAGGATGAAATAGCAGACAAACATTGTGGTATTTTGGTTAGTAGAGAGGTAATGTCAGGTCCAGAGAGGTAGATCTGTGTGTCATCGGCATAGAGATGATACTGGAAGCCGTGGGACTCTATGAGCTGTCCCAAGCCGAAGGTATAGATGGAGAACAGCAGGGGTCCAAGAACTGAGCCTTGAGGGACACCGACAGATAGGGGGCGAGATGAGGAAGTGGTGTGAGAATGGGAGACGCTGAAAGTTCGGTCGGTTAAGTATGAGGAGATCCAAGATAGGGCCAAGTCTGTGATGCCCAGAGATGAGAGAATCTGTAGTAGGAGGGAATGGTCTACTGTGTCGAAGGCAGAAGACAGGTCCAGGAGGAGGAGGATAGAGTAGTGTCGCTTGACTTTGGCGGTTAGTAGATCATTGGTGACTTTGGTTAGGGCAGTTTCGGTAGAATGATGTGGTCGGAAGCCAGATTGAAGCCGGTCAAAGAGGGAGCAGGAGGAGAGGTATGAGGACAATTTAAGATGGACATGCTGTTCCAGTAGTTTTGAGGCGTAGGGGAGAAGGGATATGGGGCGATAGTTTGACACAGAGGATGGGTCAAGGGAGGGCTTTTTGAGGATGGGTGTAATAGAGGCATGTTTAAAGCATGAAGGGAATACACCACTTGCTAGTGATAGGTTGAAGAGATGGGTTAGGGCTGGGATGAGGACTGCGGTGATGTTGGGGATGAGGTGCGATGGGAGCGGGTCCAGTGCACAGGTGGTTAGATGTGATCTTGAGAGTAGAGTGGAGAGATTGTTTTCTGTCATGGTGGAGAAGCTGGATTTGGAGGAAGAGGGATGAGTAGCTATGATGAGGGGCTGTGGTGATTGTGGGCCAAAGCTTGCTCTGATGTTGTCAATCTTCCGCTTGAAGAAAGAGGCAAAGTCTTCAGCTGAGATGAGAGGAGAGGGAGGTGGTGCCGGAGGACGGAGGAGAGAATTAAAAGTGTTGAATAGCTGTTTAGGGTTGTGAGAGAAGATATGAGGGATGAGAAGTAGGTTTGTTTTGCAGCAGTGAGTGTGGACTTGAAAGTGGTGAGGGACTCTTTATATGCAATGAAGTGCTCAGTGGAATGAGACCTCTTCCATCTGCGCTCAGCAATTCTGGAAGCCCGTCTAAGTTCTTTAGTCTGCCTTGTGTGCCAGGGTTGCCTGTTGATTGTGCGGGTTTTGGTGTGTGTGAGGGGGGCAGCTGATTCGAGAGCTGCAGAGATTGTAGTGTTGTATAAAGTTGCAGCGGCATCTGCATCATGTAGAAATGCAATGTCTGTGAGGGGGAGAAGGGACTGAGAAAGGGCGTGTAAATCAATGTGTTTGATATTTCTGCGAGGGTGTGAAAATTTGTGGAGGGGGGGTTGCATACTTGGAGAAGAGAGGGAAGAGAATGTGAGTAGGTTGTGGTCAGACAGGGGGAGAGGCGAGTTAGAGAGGTTAGATAGGGAACAGAGGCGAGTGAAGATGAGGTCCAGCGTGTGGCCATCTTTGTGAGTAACTGCAGAAGACCATTGGGTGAGGCTGAAGGAGGAAGTGAGTGTTAGAAGTTTGGAGACAGATGAGTGGGAAGTGTTAATGGGGATATTGAAATCACCCATGATGATGGTGGGGATGTCGGTGGAAAGGAAGTGTAGTAGCCAGGTGGTGAAATGGTCAAAAAAGGCAGTGGCTGGTCCTGGAGGGCGGTAAATGACAGCCAGCTGAAGGTTGGAGGGGGCGTAGATGCGTACGGAGTGCACCTCAAAAGAGGGGAGCGTGACAGAGGGTGGTAGTGGAATTGGTGTAAAGGAGCATTGGTCGGACAGGAGCAAACCAACTCCTCCACCATGCTTGTTACTGGGGCGGGGGGTGTGAGAGAGTTGGAGACCACCATAAGAAAGTGCAGCAGGAGAGGCAGTGTCAGAGGGGGTGAGCCAGGTTTCTGTGATGGCGAGGAAGGAAAGTTTATTAGTGATGAACAGATCATGAATATAGGATAGTTTGTTTCAGACAGAGCGAGCGTTCCATAGAGCTCCTGTTAGTGGGACTGGGGGAGCGGGGGCTGGGTGAATGGGTATGAGGTTTGCGAGGTTGCGGAAATTTGTGTTAGGTTGTTGAAGAGGGTTTGAAGTGACAATAGGGATGTGGTGAGGAGGACCAGGATTTGAAGCAATATCCCCAGCAGTGAGGAGAAGCAATGAGAGTGTTAGTAAGTGGGAGCAGGAGAGGCCATGAGATGGACAAGTGTGTCTGGAGACACTGGGGGAAATGTGGAAGAAAATATCTGAGGGGAAGGTGAGATGGGTGGGGAGGATGGAGGGAGAGATGAATAGTTCATTACTGGCTTTAGGGATCAGAGGGGGCAGTAAAAAGTGAAGTATTATAGGGGAGAAAGTAAAGAAAAACACAAACATTGTTTACAGTGATTATGTGTGCTGTTACCTTCCGGTCCAATTCTGGCCTAATTCAATGCATCATACTTATATGGTGCATACTTGTATTGGTGCAGACGAAAAGTCTTGTGCAGACTTTTAGTTGCCCCACTATATACACATACAAGTGCACTCAGCTGTGAAGGGGTGGGTTGCAAGACTAACCCCTTGATCACTCAAAAAAAAAAAAAAAAAAAAAGATGCAGCTTAACATAGGCAACATAAACAAAGGTCATAAAAGGGGGGTGCAAAACAGGGGGGGAAAGATCACACAGATACTTCCCTTTCTCTCTGAGCTGCTCACCCCTCCCCATCGGGTTGCTGAACTAATGAGCAAAAGGTCCACTACATTAGTGATGGCCACCTTCCAAATATCTCTCCCCCAGCCCATTCCCAGTGAGAGGGCATCTAAGGGCGGCTTTGCACGTTGCGACATCGCACGTGCGATGTCGGTGGGGTCAAATCGAAAGTGACGCACATCCGGCGTCACTTTCGACATCGTACTGTGTAAATGCTAGATGATACGATGAACGAGCGCAAAAGCGTCGTTATCGTATCATCGGTGCATTCTCCGATATTTCCATAATACCGGTGCCGCAACAGGTACGATGCAGTTCCTCGTTCCTGCGGCAGCACACATCGCTGTGTATGAAGCCGCAGGAGCGAGGAACATCTCCTTACCTGCCGCCGGCGGCTATATGGAAGGAAGGAGGTGGGCAGGATGTTTACATCCTGCTCATCTCTGCCGCTATTGGCCGCCTGCCGTGTGACGTCGCTATGATGCCGCACGACCCGCCCCCTTAGGAAGGAGGCGGGTCGCCGGCCAGAGCGACGGTCGCAGGGCAGATGAGTGCATGTGAAGCTGCCGTAGCGATAATTTTCGCTACGCCAGCTTTCACAAGATATTGTACCTGCGACGGGGGCGGGGACTATCGCGTGCGACATCGTAGCATTGGCTTGCGATGTCGCAACGTGCAAAGCCCGCCTTACTGTGTGTTGTGGTGGATTGTGGTGGTTTTACCAGTGATTACCTCCTCCGTATCCGAGATGAATACTGCACCCCGGATGAGGTGCAGTACCCTGTGGCGCCTGAAGCCTCAGGGGCGCCACTCATGCTTGTATGCTCTTATTTACAGCCTGGTCATGCCACTCTGAAGCTATCCAAATGGCTGGATTTTGGCTACTTTTAGTCTTCCAGAGTTTTCGTCTATGCTACAGGGGCTGCAAAGCTGCCTTTGCTAGTGGCATCTGAGAATGTTCAGTTAGTGCGAGCATTGTGACCATACCACCTTGCACGAACGATTCCTCTTCAGAAAATACCCTGCCCCCCACCAAAGCAGATGGGAAAGAATAGATGAAAACGACCACTGGCAGTAATATTACGTCCTAGCGGTCATAATGTTACCGCCCGCGGTCTGCCGCCGGCAGCATGCCGCGATCTGCGCACATCCCGCCTGATTTTCACAGCTGAGATGTGTGCCTGCTCGTGCTGTTTAACCCCTTAAATGGCGCTGTTAATATGTGACAGCGCCGTTATAATCGCGATTGCGGTAAACATTTACTTACCACCCGATACCGGAAGTCACGTGATGTGATCACTTGACTTTCGGTAGTTGTCATGGTTGCACAGGGTCATGTGATGACTCCTGTACCTGCCATGAATTACTTTGTTTCACTCGGCCCAGTTCAGAAGATAGGGCAGAGCGATCAGATTGTTGATCGCTATAGCCCCCTAGGGGTGGACTAGTAAAATAAAAAAAAGTAAAAAAAAAGTTTTAAAAAAACACCCAAAAAATAAAGTTCAAATCACCCCCCTTTCACCCCATTGAAAATTAAAGGGATAAAAAAATAAAAAATATACACACATTTGGTATCGCCGTGTTCAGAAACGCCCAATCTATCAAAATATAAAATCAATTAATCTGATCAGTAAACGGCGTAGCGGCAAAAAAATTCCAAACGCCAAAATGACGTTTTGTCGCCACAACTTATGCGCAAAATGCAATAACAGGCGATCAAAACGTAGCATCTGCACAAAAATGGTACAGTTAAAAACGTCAGCTCGAGACGCAAAAAAAAAAGCTCTCGCTGAGCCATAGATCCAGAAAAATGAGAATTCTACGGGTCACTGAATATGGCGTAAAACGTACGCCACTTTTTTGGGACAAACTTACGATTTTGTTTAACACCTTATATAAAAGTAAACCTATACATGTTTGGGGTCTACGAACTCGCACTTACCTGAGGCATCACACCCACACATCAGTTTTGCCATATAGCGAACACAGTGAATAAAATATCTTAAAAACAATAGTGCTATCGCACTTTTTTTTTGCAATTTTTCTGCATTTGGAATTTTTTTTGCTGTTTTCGAGTACACTATATGGTAAAACGTATGGTTTAATTTAAAAGTACAGCTCGTTCCGCAAAAAAATGAGCCCTCACGTGATCATATTGACTGAAAAATAAAAAAGTTACGTCTCTCAGAAGAAGAATGGCAAAAAAAAACGGAAAGCGAAAAATTGGCCGGTCGTGAAGGGGTTAAAGGGAACCTGTCACCAGCTTTTTTGTTTGTGAGTTTGTCAAACTCCAGCCAGACACCAGGAAGATTTTTCTAGGGATTTTACTGGATTCCAGTTTGAGAACCTCCTTTTTGCCAGCGCAGAAGAAATAAGGAACAGAATCCAGGTCTTCATACAAAGGCGGCAAAGCACGGTCAGGGAAGCCATGAGTGTTCTCGGCCTAATGACGACATGTATCCGAGGGGTCAGATGGAGTCATTTTCACTCTAGGGATGTTCAGAAGCTAATGTTGATGGCTACAATCTGTTCCCGGTGGTCACTGAGCAGCAGGATCAGTTTATCTTACCGTCTCCAGGAGAAGCTGGGTTGGTGGACAAAACTGAAGAACCTTCAGGTCGGAGTTCCCTGGGATTACTTTCCCTGTGTCACACTTACTACCAACGCCAGTCAGTCACTTTGGGGGGCTCACGTAGGCTCCAGATATTTCCAAACACCATTTGGCAGAACCTCAGGAGGAATCGGGACCTCTTCCGGAATCAACATGTCAGAATTCTATCAGACAACACCACAGTGGTGTCTTTCCTCCATCATCACCCCACTCTACAGTCCTTAATGACAGAAATCTTTCATTGGGCCGGAAGGTTGATGCATTTCATCTCAGTGGTACATCTGAAAGGATCAGAAAACTGCCTTGCAGACTATCTCAGCAGGCACAAGAAAGATCCCTCAGAATGGTAATTGGATGCAACAGTGTTCCAGAGTCTAGTCAGTTCATTGACCTTTTTCGCCTCCAGAAAAAAATACAAAAACACGACTCCTCTTCTCCCTGAATCCAAAAGGCAACCCAACCGTGGTAGATGCCATGTTCCAAACTTAGACCATTAGTCTGGCATATGTATTTCCTCCACTGCCTCTGATTCACAGAGTCCTCAGGAAGATCCAGCAGGACAGAGCCAAAGTGACCCTGAGCGTGCCTTAGTATCTGCAGAGGAGCTGGTTTTCACTACTAAAGAACCTTGCCCTAAGACCCTATTTTTCTTCCTCTGAATTTTCTCAGCCAGAGACCAGTGCTTCACCAAGGAATTCATCGGCTACATTTATCGGCCTGGAACCTGAAGGGAGGTTCCTCAGGAATAAGGGACTGTCAGAGGAAGTTATTTCCACCCTTCAGATGAGCAGGAAGCCAATAACAAGGACGACCAAATACAGGATGGTCTGGAAGAGATTCTGTTCATTCCTGGGCAGGGAACTGGTGGACATGGCATATCCAGATATCTCTAAGATTTTGGATTTCCTTTTAGATAGGCTTTTATATAGGTCTGAAACAAAGTACGCTGAAGGTTCAGATTTCGGTCCTTAGCATCTTCTTTGATGTCCCACTGGCTTCCCATCCATGGGTCTCAAGATTTGTGAGGGGTATACAGAGGTTGAGTCCAACTGAGATCTTCAGTTCCTCCTTGGGACCTGGGGTTGGTTCTAAACAGACTATGTGAATCCCCATTTGAGCCGATTGATCAACTCTCTATCGAAAAGTTATCCATTAAAACTGTGTTACTGGTGGCAGTGACGACAGCCAAAATAATTGGGGAGATCCAGGCCTTATCCATGAGGGATCCTTATCTTCAGGTTCTTGGACTATCGAATAATACTGAAATTGGATCTAGACTTTCGTCCCAAGGTTATCTCAACCTCAACTCTGGAACAAATCGTCTTACCCTCCTTTTGTCGGGACTACAGAAATCAGAAGGAGCATCGACTGCATTCACTGCATGTCAGAAGGACGGTGCTGTCTTATCTGGAGGACACTCTGAACTGGAGGATGGACTCTAAACTGTTTCTACAGTTCAGGGGTAAAAAAATAGAGGTAGTAAGGTCGCAAAGTCAACCCTATCTCAGTGGGTCAGATCTGTTATTTCTTCCATCTATACATCAGTAGGTGAGGACCCCCCTCTAAATGTTAGGGCCCATTCTACAAAGGCTTTGTCTACCTGGTGGGCAGAAAAAACAGGCGCCTCTATTGAGCAAATTTGTAGAACAGCCACCTGGTCAAGACCCAATACATTCTGCAGGCATTATAAATTCATGTCCTTTCCAACCAACAGATCTCGTTTGGTAGGAAGGTGCTTCAGGCTGTAATACTCCCTAATGATATGTTTTTTTTCTTTGGTATTCTCCTGCGGTGCTGTCATGTGGTGACCTGGAAAATAGGAATTACAACCTACTGGTAATAATATTTCCAGGAGCCCATCATGACAGCACCCTTATTTCCCTCACTAAAATTTTTTCTACTTAATGTGAATTAAACATTGTATGAAGGAAGCAATAATAAAATTGTGTTGTACCCATCCTGTGTGGTACTTGAGAAAAGTCACTGAGGAGGTTAGGGTGGAAGGGGCTTTTAACCTCTTGTGTTTTTTTTGTCCCTGTAGAGGTCAAAGGACAACTCCTCCTGTGCTGTCATGATGGGCTTCTGAAAACATCATTACCGGTAGGTTCTAAGGCTCTGTGCTCACGTGTGCATATTGCACTGCAGCGTAACTGCATGCGTCCTGCGTGCCCAGCACAATCTATGAAGATTGTGCTTAATCCATGCGCACGTTGCGTTTTAGAACGCAGTGATTTGCATGCTGCCAAATCGCTGCATTCTAAAAAGCAACATGTCACTTATTCCGTGCGCTTTGGATGCAGGTCCCGCTCTGTCTGTGGTGGGAGCTGCATCCAGAGCGCATGAAATCGGCTTTCACTGCATTCATTACACAGTGTTTCTGCAGCAATTTTGAAGCGCACCTGTGCTGTTCAAATCGCTGCAGAAATTTCTGCAGGGACAGGACGCAACGTGGGCACATAGCTTAATTCCTATTTTTTTCTACTGCTATCTATTTCTTCTTTCTGCCTTCCAAAAATATGAATAAGGGTCAGCTGATCTTTATCATGCGCCCTCTGCTGAACACTTGCGTTGAGGTTTCCGTGTAGCTCTTAAAATAAAACGTGGTTCAGACAAACCCCCGTTGGAACCACTCACTCTAATGAGGCAGATGGAGACACTTTGGACTCCTTCTGGTCTCTGTTCTGGTCTGTTGGTGTCCCATCACTTTAGAAGGCTTTTTAGTGCACAAATATGGATGACTACAGCTGTGTGCACGCCTAAAGAGATGGGCACAAGTGAAATAGACACCAAACTGAGTCCAAGGTGTCGTCATCTTCATTAGTAAGGGGTTCCGTTGGGGCGTTTGTCTGAACACATTTTTGGTGGATTTACAGGGTAGCCCCAGTGCAGAACACAAGAATGTGATCCCAGCCTTATACTGAAAGCGCTCAAAAAATGTTCTGTACACCAAAATATTACCAATAAAACTTAGCCAGCACAAACCAAGACCCCACTCGGGTCCATCATCTGTTACTGGAAAAATCGAGTACTGGTAGAACAAAGACTCTGGAAAAGCGATATGGCTCCCACCCCTCAAAGGCTAGTGATGTCTGTGCTCCCAAATCTAAATGCGCCCCCAGGAGCCTAAATCACAGTAATCCATGCGTGTGGCATTATTGTAGTGTGGAGGGCGCACTTAACAATTTATGGGGTGCGTGTCTCCAGAAACACAAACTGGGCATAATGTATGGGGGCACTACAATATATGGCGGCACAATGTATGGGCACTAAATTGGCATATTTGTAATTCTCCAGAAAGGCATAGATGCGCAAAATAGTCACTGCAGTTATTGATACATTTCTACACTGGGGTCACATTTGTCTTTTTCTGGTGTTCTGGCATCATAGGGGCTCCGCAAACGTCGCCCGCAAACTATTTTAGCATAATCTGTGCTCTGAGAGCCACATAGCGCTCGTTACTTCTCAGCCCTGCCGTATGGCCAGACAGTAGTTTCTGATTACATCACTGCGTTCGAGACAAATTGTGTAATAAATTGTGAGGACCATTTTCACCTTTTTAACCCTTGTGTAACTGACAGATTTTAAGCTAATACAAAAAAAACATTTTACCACTAAAATGTTATATTTTTCCTTCCCAATGTTATAAAATTCTGTGAGACACCTGTGGATTTAAAATACTTGCTACACCCCTAGATGAATTCCTTAATCAGGGATGTTTCCAATATGGTGTAATTTATGTTGTTTCTGCTGATCTGGTACATCAGTGGCTTGGCTAACTGAGGCCACAATCTATTCAAACGGAATCTGTGCTCTTAATACCAAGTCGGGCTCCTTCACATCTTATCCGTGCCACATGCTTAAACAGTTGTAAATAACCATATATGGGGTACTGCCACGTTCGGTAAAAATTGCATAACAAATGGTCTTGTCCATTTTCTCCAGTTACTCTTTGTGTGAATTAAAATGTTTACGCTAAACTAAAATTTTAGCAGAAAAACCTTACGATTTTCATTTTTACGGCCCAGTCGAATAAAATTGTTTAATTTTGTTCATTAAAAATATTCACCGCACAAATAGATGAATTTTATGGTAAGGTTTAGTTTGAATAGATAGCATCCAGAGTGGACGAATCCACCCGGGTAGCAAGGTATCTCACAATAAAGTTGAGTAGAGAGCAGTGAAACAGAATAAATATTAAAACATAACCTTTAATAGGATCAGATAAAATCTTTTAAACAAAAACGTGCTCATATAAAACACACTGTCAGTTTAGGAGTGGATGTGTGGCACCCTATATCACAGACAAGCTACTCTATGAATGCCACTTCTCCTCCCAATGGGGAGAGAGATAATTACTATTGAACGGACAATGCTCCTTAATGCAAAGAAAGAGAAAAAATCTCATTCAGCCATAGGCTGATCTCACCACATCCAGTCGATCACCTTCGGCATGGAAAAAGGTCCGTCCCAGTCAGAAAAAAGGGGTTAGGAGCAGGGCCTCATGTAGTGGGGACACACTAATCCTCGACCCACAAGCTCCCGTCCTTACAAGAGCAGTCCACAGATGTCTCTGAACTGTGAGTGCTCCACATTGATTCCGGTGCCTCCCTACGCGTTTCACCGCTGTCGGCTCATTAGGGGAGACGTGCACCACAATGTCAAATATTAGAACTAAATAAAAGGTACCCCACCAATTCCAGATGGAACCACTAACTGACTCAGTTAGTGAGCTTGCACGATTGTTTTTGAGATATTCACTGTGTTTCCTATATTGTAAAACTGATGTGCTAGTGTGATGCCTGAGGTTGATGCGAGTTCGTGGACACCAAACATGAATAGGTTTTCTTTTATCTAAGAGGTTAAAAAAATGTAAAGTTTGTCCGAAAAACATGGCATACGTTTTGCACCATTTTCCACTATCCGTAGCGTTCTAATTTTTTGGGATCTATGGCTCAGTGACTACTTATTTCTTGCATTTCGAACTGACGTTTTTAACAGTACCATTTTTACACATGGTACGTTTTGATCGCCTGTTATTACATTTTGCGCAAAAATTGTGCAACCAAAAGACGTAATTTTGGAATTTGGAATTTTATTGTCGCTGCGCCGCTTACCAATCAGATTAATTGATTTTATATTTTGATCAGGTATTTGTGAATGCGGCGATTACAAAATGTGTATTTTTTTTATTTTTTTTTAACCAGTTTTCAAAAATTTTTAACTTTTTTTAAACTTTTTTTTTTTTTTTTTAATTTTTACTAGTACCCCTAGGAGACTATAACGATCAGCAGTCTGATCGCTCTTTTGTACCGATCAGAGCAGCATCGCTCAGACCGGGATAAATGATAATTTCTTGTATTAAGCAGCACTCTGCTGTTTTCTTACAGGACCTTAGTCATGTGAGCCTAGAGTTATCACATGAGCCTATGCTACTATGACAAACTCCAGATTCACTTGATCACATCACGTGACTTCCAGTATCGGCTTGTGAGTACAGATCTACCGCTATCGCCATTAACATGGCGCTGTCCCATCTTGACAGCGCCATTTAAGGGGTTAAAAGGCACGGGCGGATAGCGATTCCACTGATGCCTGGGAGGCACACGTCAGCTGTACAAATCAGCTGATATGTGCGCTGATCGCCACAGGCTGCTTGCAGCAGCCCACGGAGATTAACATCATGACCGCTAGGATGTAATATTACTGCCCGCAGTCATTAAGGGGTTAAGTGGAAAAATACGTAACCATGATTTTCGTATCCACATTTTAAAAAGTTCTGTGAAGCATTTATGGGTTTAAAATGCTCTACACATCCCTAAGTAAATACCTTGATGGGTCTAGTTTCCAAAATAGGGTCACTTGTGGGGGTTGATTATTTGTTATCTCAAGGGCCCTACAAATGCAACATGGCACCTGCAATCTATTTCAGCCAAATTTGCTTATCAAAATTCCAATATTGCTCTGCTATGATTCAGTGACCTCTCGGATCAGAAAAAGGACAAAAAGTTAGGAAACCCAGAATGTTACCAGAGTGGTTGGAATCTCAGCGAACTGTAGACCTAACACTAATACACAACTAGAAGTATCCGTGGGACGTGCCTACGATGACCTGGTCTCCTCGACACAGCCGGAGAACTAATTATTCCTACAGAGAGAAATACAGGAAAGGCCAATCTGCCTCGGAGCAGTCCCCAAAGATATAGATAGTTCCCCACATATAAAGATGACGGTGATGTAGGAAATTACAATACACAGGCAGATAACAGATTCAGCAAAGATGAGGCCCAAACTATCTAAATAGGAAAGGACAGAAAAGCGCACTGTCTGTAGCCGTGCAATACCCTAGATAAAGAACCAACAGGCTTGATATGGAAAAATACTCTCCCCCACTATATCTGTACTCAGGTGTTACTGGGATCCAAACAAAACACTAATATAGTGGAGAGACTGAAATTAGTACCAAGCATGACAAAACAACATACATGTCAGAATATGGAGCAAGGTACACAGACATTCCTAGCAGGAACTGATCCAACTCCACCCAGAACTCGACACATGCAAAACAGGAAATAAGACTTAGTACCTAAAACAGAAAAACAACAAGAAGTTGGAATCCACCAGCAGAGGTACAAGACCAAACTTATCTGAAAGGAGTTCTGGTAGACACAGAAGGCAGGGCTGGCTTCGGAATGTCCTTAGCACACAGGAAGCAACATTGAGCACCTGCCAGAAAAAAGAGAACACTACTCAGTTATATAGGCCCAGTCAGAACACCCTGATTGCCAATCATCCCCAGCTGTCTGGTTTCCATTCAGCAAGCCAACTTCATTACCAGCACTGACCACAAGAGGGAGCCCCAAACTAGAACCTAGTCCAAATATATTCACAACATTGCTCATTCCGTTCCGATCCCTCCCATTTGTCCAATCAGAACTTATTGACTACATGTGGGGTATTGCCACACTCATAAGAAAGTGGGTAACAACCTGTGGGGTCCACATTTTGGTGATACCCCTTGTAAAAATTTGAAATTCAGTGATAAAGCAACATTTTTGTGAAAAAAAAAAAAAAAAAGAATATTTTCAATATGACGATCTAATGTTAGCAAATTCTGTGAAGTACCTGCGGATTCAAAATGCTCACTATATCCCTGAATTAAATCCTTGAGGGGTCTAGTTTATAAAATGGGTTCACTTGTTTAGGTTTCTGATGTTTTGGACCCTTAGTGGACCTGCAAATGCAAAATGGTGCCTGCAATCTATTTCAGCCAAATTTATATTCCATTGTGCTCTTGCCCTCAGAAGCCTGGCCACATGTGCAAACAGAGATTTCCGACCACATGTGGGTTATCAGTGTGCTCATAAGAAACTGGGGCTTAAGCAACATTTTTAGCTACAAATTTTTGTCAATCCACTTTACATTCATTCCTGTGAAGTAGCTGAAGTGTTAATTAATTTCTTGGGTGTGATTTTGAGTACTTTGAGGGGTGCAGTTTTTAGAATGTCAATTTTGTGATGTGGTCCCTAAAAAAAAAAAAAAAAAAAGAATGGTTTTGTAAATTTTGTTGAAAAGTTAAAAATTTTGAAGCATTCTAACTTCTTAACGAAATTAAAATATATTGCGGTTTCAAAAATGGTACTGATATAAAGTAGACATGTTGGAAATTTTATTTAATAACTATTGTGTGACAGCTCTCTTGTTTAAAGGTATTAAGTTTTTTCATGACATAATGTACATTGTGATAGAGGTAAATTTAGGACAATTTTTTTTTCGAAAAAAAAAAAACAATCTCCTAATCTCGGAGATCAATTTAAGAGTTCTAGCGTTATTACATTATAAAGTGACACTGGTCAAAATTGAAAAATTTGGTCTGGTCATCGAGGTCAAAATTGGCTCCATTTTTAAGGAGTTAGGGTATGTGCGCTTGCTGCGTTCTGCCGTGACAAATATTTTGCAGCATTTTGTCACTGCATGTGCCTTTGAAACGCGCGTTTTGGATGCATTTTGAATGCAGAATGGATGCTTTCTGGATGCTTGCGCTACCATAGACAGAGGAAAGCAACCAAAACGCACAAAAACAGTGACATGTTGCTTTTTAGAATGCATCGATTTTGTAAACAATTTTGCATCCAAAACGCTGCGTTTCAAAATGCAACGTGCGCGTGAAATTTGCTGACTTGTCATAGACTTTGCTGGGGAAGCAAAACACATGCGTTTATGCTGAAATTTAAAACGCTGCGTAAACTCCTGAAAAAACACAATGTGCGCACAGCCTTAAGGTTGAATAAGTAGGTAAGGAGGTTTTGTGTGTGTGTGTGTGTGTGTGTGTGTGTGTTTTGTACACAAATGTATTTCCTTATTTTTCTTTACTCTTCAGCAATGAGTCTGATTCCATTGGAAGCCTCGATGAAATCTACCACACAGGAACCTTTGTTCAGATTCATGAAATGCAGGACATGGACGACAAGCTACGTATGATTGTTATGGGCCACAGAAGGCATGTATTTTTTAACTTGTCAAATTATATTTTACTTTATATTTGCAATGACTAACGTAGAAGACCTGTGGACCAATCGTATAGATGAACCATCTTCAAGATCATTGATATCTACAGTATATCGGATTAGTGGGGTTTCATACCCAACATTCCCACCATTTAGCTGTTAACTCTCATGGGGGCTGAGGTGCACTGTGCCACTCCATTCAGTATGCATCTGTTTCTGCTGGGTATCCTCTTGGATAGGAGCACATCTACAGTATTCAGCTGCACATTAAACGAAGTTATGCAAACAATATTGTCAGTACTAGGCTAATGTACGGTACAGTTTTCACATGTTTACTTGTAGCCGCTGACTAAGCTAATAGCAGCAGCTGATCGGTGGTGGTGTTGGATATCAGGCCCCCACTGAGTCGATGTAATATTGGAATATAAAATCCAGTGGACGTAAAAGCTTTTAAAAAGTTAAATAACCACAAGTAAATTTCACTTTTCACCTTGTAATATTTTAGGATCCATATTAGTAGGCAACTTGATGTTGAATCTGATGAGTCAAAAACTGAAGAAAAAGCTGAAGGGAAAAAAAGAAGAAAACACTCCACAAGCAGACATGTTAATGAGAAAGAAAAGAGCGAGCAAATTGTGCTTGATCCAAAAGTAACTCCTGAAGTTCTCATGGTTGAAGTAGATAATGTGACACATGAAGAATTCCAGATCACTGAGGAGGTTAAAGTAAGAGTATATGTGTTGTTGGTAACTTGCCACTGCTCAGACTGACATTACATGCTTTTATTACTACTGTTGGATTCACTGACTTATGAATAATATATACTTTTCTTTCCATTTTTCTAACCACTTAAGGCTCTCACTGCTGAAATTGTGAAGACCATTCGGGACATCATTGCTCTAAATCCTCTATACCGGTATGTGTGTGTTTACCTGAGAAAGTGCTCATGTTTAATTCCACTTTTTCTCGTGTGTGTGTGTGTGTGTGTGTCTGTGTGTGTGTATTAGATGTACTGTAAAAATCTGTGTGTAAAGTTGAAACCACAAAAGTTTACTTACACTATCTAAAAAGACACATAGACACGTGGTCAAAATTGTTGGTACCCCTCGTTTAATGAAAGAAAAACCCACAATGGTCACAGAAATAACTTGAAACGGAGAAAAGTAATAATAAATTAAAAATCTATGAAACTGAACAAATAAAAATCAGACATTGCTTTTCAACCATGCTTCCACAGAATTAAAAAAAAAAAAACCAAAAAAACAACTCATGAAATCGGCCTGGACAGAAATGATGGCGCCCCCCCTCCTCCTCCTCCTTAACTTAACATTTTGTTGCACAACCTTTTGAGGCAATCACTGCAATCAAACTATTCTTGTAACTGTCAATGAGACTTCTGCACTTCTCAAAAGGTATTTTGGCCACTTCTCAAGAGCTAACTGCTCCAGTTGTTTCGTGTTTGAAGGTTGCCTTTTCCAGACTGCATGTTTTGGCTCTTTCCAAAGATGCTCAATGGGATTTATATCAGGGCTCACAGAAGGCCACTTCAGAATAGTCCAATATGTTCCTTTTAGCCATTCTTGGATATTTTTAGCTGTGTATCTTGGGTCGTTATCCTGTTGCAAGACCCATGACGTGTGACTGAGACCAAGCTTCCTGACACTGGGCAGCACATTTCTCTCTAGAATCCCTTGATAGTCTTGAGATTTCATTGTATCCTCCACAGATTTAAGACACCCTGTGCGAGATGCAGCAAAGCAGCCCCAGAACATTATTGAGCCTCCATGTTTCACAGTGGGGACAGTGTTCTTTTCTAGATATACTTCAATTTTCTGTCTGTGAACATAGAGCTGATGTGCCTTGCCAAAAAGTTCCATTTTTGTCTCATCTGTCCATATGACAATCTCCCAGAAGCTTTGTGGCTTGTCAACATTTAGTTTGGCATATTCCAGTCTGGCTTTTTTATGATTTTTTTTTTTTTCAACAATGGTAGTCTCCCATGAAGTCCACTTTGGTTCAAACAATCATGGATGGTGTGATCTGACACCGATGTTCCTTGAGCCTGAGTTAGCCTTTAATCTCTTTAGAGGTTTTTCTGGGCTCTTTTGTTACCATTCGTATTATCCATCTCTTTGATTTGTCATCAATTTTCGTCCTGCGGCCACGTTCAGGGAGGTTGGCTACAGTCCCATGGATCTTAAACTTCTGAATAATATGTGTAACTGTAGTCACACTTATTAAAGAAGTCCGCTCTTTAACCCACCCCAGATATAAAGATAACAAGTATTGGGGAAAGGAAAGCTATTCTGTCCTCCTGGAATTTAATATATAAAGGTGTGTGTGTGTGTGTCCAGGATTGGCATCTGCACAGTCGCAGCTACAGTTACAAAATTTTGCACACTCACACGTCTGGACCCCGAGAGAGTCATAGGCTATGTTGTGAGGCGAAATTTTAACCCCGTGTGTTCCAATTTACCAATCAATTTTGCCCCCTATCTACATAATGGGGAAAAAGTGAAACGAAAAGTGTATCCGCACCGTCGCATTTACAATCACGAAATTTTGCACAGGCATCTCATGTGACCCAGGGAACGTCGTAGACTATGTTTTGACAGGAAAATTTAACCCCGCGCTTTACAGTTACTCTCCAAAACACATGCCTCCATTAAAGTAAATGGAGCCTGAAACTGCAGGTTATTAGTTGGAGCTGTGATTGGTTGCTATAGGAACAAAAGACATTCATAGTATGAGAAGCTTATATGTGAGGTAATAAGATGTTGGTGGGGAGACGGATAGAGAGAGACAGACGGGGAGACAGACGCAGATCTGGAAAGAGACAGACAAAGATAGATGGTGAAAGACGCAGACCTGGAAAGAGACAGACAAAGAGACAGACCTAGAAAGAGACAGTTGGGGAAAGAAACAGAGAGCTAGAGACAGACAAAAGAAGAGACAGACAGAGACAGGCAGACCTGGAAAGAGACAGACCTGGAAAGAGACAGACCAAGCACATGACTTGGCCAACTTGGTTAAATCCGTGTGGAATATCTGTGGTGTTGAAATATATGTTGTGAAATGCTTCTATTAGCTTGGTTTTTGTCTTTTTTATAATTACATATCTATTTGTTTTGTGGTTTTTGTGTGCACAACAAATTTTTGTTAATACATTTTATTTTGTTAACAACCGTTATTAACCCGGGGGAAGCCGGGTAGAACAGCTACTAATAACAATATTGTAATAAAGAATGCTCATAAGGGGGGAAAGGTGTAGTCCTGATGAACAGGACTTAGTATATAGGGGAGGGGGGTCAGGATTTTGGAGGATACTGAGTACTAAACACAGTTAGACCACGATCCCTCTATAGAAATTTTTCTTGAATACAAACAATTGGTTAAGAGAGCCTTCACAAACGGTATCCTAAACAAAAAAGAATAGAACTTTTTAGATATTATAAGTTATAAAATACCTTATTTTTACTTTCTTCCCAAGTTACACAAACAACCCACCAACCCGCCAGGTCGCCCTATAATTTCGGGCACACAGTCAATTACATGCAATTTGTCCCACTATGTTGACCTATTCCTCCAAAAGTATGTTTTGACCCTTCTCTCTTATCTTAGGGACTCTTCCCAATTAATTAAAGAGTTCAGAGCACTTCCCTCTATGACAAACTGTTCCTTCCTCACACTTGATGTTGCTGCCCTCTACAGCATCATTCTCTGTGAATTAAGCCTTTCGGCTATTCGCAAAGATTTGGAAGATGACGGTTCCTTATCCAGTCTCCAGTGTGAATTCTTATTGTCGGCCATCAATTTCATTATCACCCGTAATGTTTTTACATTTGAAGGCACCGTTTACCACGAGAGAAGGGGCTGCGCAATGGGGACTTGTTTCGCACCCAGTTACGCTAACCTGTTTATGGGTGCGTTCGAGTCCTTGTTCATCGCGCAGTCTACCTTCTCCGAGGGGATGGCATTTTACCGAAGGTACATAGACTATCTCTTCCTCCTCTGGAAAGGCACTGAGGACGGAGGAGGCCCTCAAATTCGTCAGTGACCTCAATGCTAGCCCCTGGGGCATTAAATTCACAGCCACTTTTTCCACCAATACCCTCCAGTATTTGGATCTTTTGTTATGTTTCGATGAAGGGGGAGAGTGTTCACTTCCACGTTTTTCAAACCAGTGGATGTCAATAGTTATTTGGGCTTTGACAGTGGACACCTCCCCAAGTGGGTCATCAACGTCTCTTACGGCCAATACTGGAGGGTGCGTAAGAACTGCACTAGAGATTTGGATTTTATCCAAAAATCTGCCATTTTGAAAAGACGCATTTTACAAAGAGGGTACCCTCGGAAACTCCTACAAGACGCATTCAGGAAAACCAACTGCCTATCCTAAGAATTTTGCATTGACAAGAATAAATAAGGGGACAAATATAAACACAAAGGGGACATCCAACTTCAATAAATGGAGTCTGGTGACCACGTTTTGCCGCCCTAGAAAAGTTATTCAGGGACTATTAAATAAATTCTGGTTCATTTTAAGAAGTGATCCTATACTCTCGAAAAACCTACCAGATAAACCCCTGATTATTTTTAGAAAGAATAAATGTTTATGCAACATGCTAGCTCCTAGCAATATATCAATAAAAACTGTCCATAATAAGGATAGTCATTCCTAGTAATTGTAATCGAGCTAAAGAAAATCTGGGCTGCTATCCCTGCGGCATGCCGAAATGCCTCTGCTGTGACGTGATCATTAACCCCTTCAGCCCCCACCCTATTTTGACCTTACTGACCTCGCCATTTTGCGCAATTCTGACCAGTGTCCCTTTATGAGGTTATAACTCTGGAACGCTTCAATGGATCCTGGCGATTCTGACATTGTTTTTTGTGACATATTGTACTTCGTGAAAGGTAGTAGATTTAGGCCGATATTTTTTTGCGTTCATTTTTGAAAATTTCGGAAATTTGGCGAAAATTTAGAAAATTGCGCAATTTTCAAAATTAAAAATTTTATGCCCGTAAATCTGAGAAATATGTCACACAAAAGAGTTACTAAATAAAATTTCCCACGTGTCTACTTTACACCAGCGCAATTTTCAAAACAAAATTTTTTTTTGTTAGGAAGTTAGAAGGGGTCAAAGTTCATCAGCAATTTCTCATTTTTCCAACAAAATTTACAAAAAACTTTTTTTGAAGCGACTTTGAGAGGCCTAGGTGACAGAAAATACCCAAAAGTGACCCCATTCTAAAAACTGTACCACTCAGGCTACTCAAAACCACATCCAAGAAGTTTATTACCCCTTTAGGTGCTTCACAAGAATCAAAGCAATGTGGAAGGAAAAAATGAAAATTTACTTTTTTTACACAAAAATGTTACTTTAGCCATAAAATGTAGCATTTCACAAGGGTATCAGGAAAAATTACACCATAAAATTTATTGTACAATTTCTCCTGAGTACACAGATACCTCATATGTGGTGGAAATCAAGTGTTTGGGTGCACGGCAAGGCTCTGAAGGCAAGAAGAGCCATTTAACTTTTCAAACGCAAAATTGTCTGGAATTGTAAGGGGATGCCATGTTGCGTTTGGAGACCCCCTGAGATACCTAAACAATGGAACTCCTGCACAAGTGACCCCATTTGGGAAACTAGACCCATCATGGAATTTTTTTTAGAGGTTTACTGAGCCCTTTGAACCCCTGGGGGCTTCACAGAAGTTTATAACGTTGAGCCGTGAAAATATTTATATTTTTTTTTAACACAAAATTGTTACTTCAACCAGGTAGCTTTATTTTCACAAGGGTATCAGGAAAAATTACACCATAAAATTTATTGTGCGATTTCTCCTGAGTACACAGATACCTCATATGTGGTGGAAATCAAGTGTTTGGGCGCACAGCAGGGCTCGGAAGGCAAGGAGCGCTATTTGACTTTTGGAGCTAATTTTCCATTCAAAAAGCCAAATGGCGCTCCTTCCCTTCCAAGCCCTGCCGTGCACCCAAACAGTGGTTTATGACCACATATGAGGTACAGTTAGGTCCAGAAATATTTGGACAGTGACACAATTTTCGCGAGTTGGGCTCTGCATGCCACCAGATTGGATTTGAAATGAAACCTCTACAACAGAATTCAAGTGCAGATTGTAACGTTTAATTTGAAGGTTTGAACAAAAATATCTGATAGAAATTGTAGGAATTGTACACATTTCTTTACAAACACTCCACATTTTAGGAGGTCAAAAGTAATTGGACAAATAAACCAAACCCAAACAAAATATTTTTATTTTCAATATTTTGTTGCGAATCCTTTGAAGGCAATCACTGCCTTAAGTCTGGAACCCATGGACATCACCAAACGCTGGGTTTCCTCCTTCTTAATGCTTTGCCAGGCCTTTACAGCCGCAGCCTTCAGGTCTTGCTTGTTTGTGGGTCTTTCCGTCTTAAGTCTGGATTTGAGCAAGTGAAATGCATGCTCAATTGGGTTAAGATCTGGTGATTGACTTGGCCATTGCAGAATGTTCCACTTTTTTGCACTCATGAACTCCTGGGTAGCTTTGGCTGTATGCTTGGGGTCATTGTCCATCTGTACTATGAAGCGCCGTCCGATCAACTTTGCGGCATTTGGCTGAATCTGGGCTGAAAGTATATCCCGGTACACTTCAGAATTCATCCGGCTACTCTTGTCTGCTGTTATGTCATCAATAAACACAAGTGACCCAGTGCCATTGAAAGCCATGCATGCCCATGCCATCACGTTGCCTCCACCATGTTTTACAGAGGATGTGGTGTGCCTTGGATCATGTGCCGTTCCCTTTCTTCTCCAAACTTTTTTCTTCCCATCATTCTGGTACAGGTTGATCTTTGTCTCATCTGTCCATAGAAAACTTTTCCAGAACTGAGCTGGCTTCATGAGGTGTTTTTCTGCAAATTTAACTCTGGCCTGTCTATTTTTGGAATTGATAAACGGTTTGCATCTAGATGTGAACCCTTTGTATTTACTTTCATGGAGTCTTCTCTTTACTGTTGACTTAGAGACAGATACACCTACTTCACTGAGAGTGTTCTGGACTTCAGTTGATGTTGTGAACGGGTTCTTCTTCACCAAAGAAAGTATGCGGCAATCATCCACCACTGTTGTCATCCGTGGACGCCCAGGCCTTTTTGAGTTCCCAAACTCACCAGTCAATTACTTTTTTCTCAGAATGTACCCGACTGTTGATTTTGCTACTCCAAGCATGTCTGCTATCTCTCTGATGGATTTTTTCTTTTTTTTTCAGCCTCAGGATGTTCTGCTTCACCTCAATTGAGAGTTCCTTAGACAGCATGTTGTCTGGTCACAGCAACAGCTTCCAAATGCAAAACCACACACCTGTAATCAACCCCAGACCTTTTAACTACTTCATTGATTACAGGTTAACGAGGGAGACGCCTTCAGAGTTAATTGCAGCCCTTAGAGTCCCTTGTGCAATTACTTTTGGTCCCTTGAAAAAGAGGAGGCTATGCATTACAGAGCTATGATTCCTAAACCCTTTCTCCGATTTGGATGTGAAAACTCTCATATTGCAGCTGGGAGTGTGCACTTTCAGCCCATATTATATATATAATTGTATTTCTGAACATGTTTTTGTAAACTGCTAAAATAACAAAACTTGTCACTGTCCAAATATTTCTGGCCCTGACTGTATCTATGTACTCAGGAGAAATTGCCCAACAAATTTTAGGATCCATTTTATCCTGTTGCCCATGTGAAAATGAAAAAAATTGAGGCTTAAAGAAAATTTGTGAAAAAAAAAAAGTACTTTTTCATATTTACGGATCAATTTGTGAAGCACCTGGAGGTTCAAAGTACTCACTATGCATCTAGATAAGTTCCTTGGGAGGTCTAGTTTCCAAAATGGGGGGTCACTTTTGGGGGAGCACCAATGTGTAGGCACACAGGGGCTCTCCATACGCGACATGGTGTCTGCTAACAATTTGAATGGAAAATTAGCTCCAATTATATTTACGGACACCATGTGGCGTATGGAGAATATGTAGTGTATGTCAGGTTGGTGTGTGTGTGTAGTGTAGTATACGTCAGGTTGGTGTGTGTGTGTAGTGTAGTATACATCAGGTTGGTGTGTGTGGTGTTTACCACACACACATCAACCTGACGTGCACTACACCCCACACCAAACTAACATACACTACCCCCCACACCAACCTGACTTAGTGTATGTTAGGTTGGTGTGTGGTGTTTGTCAGGATGGTGTGTGTGGTGTGTACTACACCACACATACCAACCTGACTTACACTACACCACACACACACATCAACCTGACCTACACTACACCACATACCAACCTGACGTAGTGTATGTCAAGTTGGTATGTGGTGTAGTGTAGGTCAGGTTGATGTGTGTGTGTGTGTGGTTTAGTGTACGTCAGGTTGGTATGTGTGGTGTAGTATACACCACACACACCATCCTGACATGCACCACACACCAACCTAACATACACTAAGTAAGGTTGGTGTGCAGTGTGGTATAGGGTAGTGTACCTCAGGTTGGTGTGTGTCAGGTTGATGTGTGGTGTAGTATACCACACACACACACACACACACACACACACACACACTACCTGACGTACACTATACCAGACCGCATACCAACCTGACTGTGTATTTCAGGTTAGTGTGGTGTAATGTACTTCAGTTTGGTGTGTGTGGTTTAGTGCACTAGCGCTAGGTTGGGGGTTACTCACACTTTACTGCGGGTCTTCCTCCACGGCTTCCGGCCTCTTCTCCTGCCGGCCTCCGGCCTCTTCTCCTCCCGGCCTCCGGCTCTTCTCCTCCCAGCCTCCGGACGATTTCTTGTCCTGCGACGTCAAGTCTGTGTCACTGGAGGAGGAAGAGTGGGAGAAATAGAGAAAAGTGGGACCCTCTCCCTCACTATCAGCTACGGAGGGACGAGCAGGACATTTGTGTGCGCGTGTGCAAAAAAAACCCCAAACCCTAAACTTTATTTTAGTGTGTATGTGCAAGTGTTTGGTGAAACTTTCTACTGCAGGAGAGGGCTTAGGAGATGCAGGAGCCGTAATCACTGGGGTGCAATCACCGGGGCGCAGGGGGACGCAATCACAGGGGGATGCAATCATAGGGGGATGCAATCATAGGGACGCAATCGCAGGGGTGTAATTACCGGGGCGCAGGGGGGCGCATAATCACAGGGGCGCAGTCGCAGGGATGCATAATCACAGGGGCGTAATCACCGGGGCGCAGATGGGACGCAATCGCAGGGGCGCAGGTGGGGCGATCGCAGGGGCGCAGATCGCAGGGGCGCAGGTGGGGCGATCGCAGGTGGGGCGATCGCAGGTGGCGCAGATCGCAGGTGGCGCAGATCGCAGGGGCGCAGATCGCAGGGGCGCAGGTGGGGCGATCGCAGGTGGCGCAGATCGCAGGGGCGCAGGTGGGGCGATCGCAGGGGCGCAGGTGGCGCTGATCGCAGGTGGCGCTGATCGCAGGGGCACAGATCGCAGGGGCGCAGATCGCATGGGCGCAGGTGGGGCGATCGCAGGGGCGCAGATCGCAGGGGCGCAGGGGGGTCCGGGTGATCACCCCCCTGCTGCCCAGTGATCAGCGCCCTGCTGCCCACTGATCACCCACCTGCTGCCCAGTGATCACCCACCTGCTGCCCAGTGATCGGCCCCCTGCTGCCCAGTGATCACCAGGGCGGGGGATTGATCACTGGCAGCAGCAGCAGTCACTCACACCAGCCGGTGTCAGAAGCAGGACACCGGCGGAGAGTGATCACAGGATGCGGAGGTCAGGGAAGGCAGTGGAGGTCAGTGTGGGTTGGGGGGGTAGTATCGGACGGCGGGGGGAGCGGAGATCGGGGTGGGGGTGGGATCGGACAATGGGGGGGGAATGGAAGACAGTGGGGTGGGGAAACAGATGACAGCAGAGGGGAGAGCGGAATAGCACAGAAGGGAGGGGGAAGACAGCACAGAAACGAAGGGAAAGACAGCAAAGAGGGGAGAAAAACTTACCGGATGGTGATCGGTGGCGGAAGATCGCGGTGGCAGCGGCAGCAGGTGACCCTCCTCTTCAGCGTCGCAGTCCACGGTCAGGATGAAGCTGAAGGGGGAGGGCACCCACCGGTCACATCGCTCCTCCACATCTGATTGGAGGGATAGCGTCACATGGACGCTACCTCCAATCAGATGGGGAGGGGGGGCATTACACGGAGCTCTCCCTGCTCCAGCCAATGGCTGATGATATTGCATCATCAGCCATGGCTGGATTGTAATATTTCACCAAGTTTGATTGGTGAAATATTACAATCGTTCTGATTGAATGTGAAAGTGACACTTTCAACAGCCAATCAGAGCGATCGTAGCCACGGGGGGGCAAAGCCACCCCACCGGGCTCAACAACAAGTCCTTATGTACCTGCAGCGCTGGTGACATTTCAGTAAACCCGGTCACCAGCGCTGCAGGAACGGAAACCCGCCATGACGCATACGGTGCGTCAAAGGTCGGGAATGTACAAGGTTTCATGACGCATATGGTGCGTCAAAGGTCGGGAAGGGGTTAAAGGTAAAAAATCCTTTATCTCCAATACAACCGGCGCAACTTATTCCATCAATCATAGGTTGAACTGCCAGTCCATGTATGTAGTTTATCTCTTAGAGTGCACGTGCGGCCTCCAATATGTGGGCCGCACAGTGCAAACCATGCACGCTCGACTCATAAACACGAGCATAATATTCGGACAGGTTACCAGGTATATAGTCTGTCCAAACATTATAATACATTTCATGGTAGCAAGCCTAAGCTAATGAAACTTACCATTATAGACAGTGTAGCTGATACTGATCCTGATCATTTTAATAGCTTAATAAAATAAGAGCTATTGGATTTTTAAATTGGGGACGTTAGCACCTGAGGGGGTATAATCTTACTATTGATAAGGTCGCAAAACATTAATTTGACATTCCCCTTTGTTGGGATCAAACTAATCTTTTTTTTTTTCCTCATTGGTTTCCTTGCTATCATTGGGATATATTGCTAATAAGGTGCTGGTTGCATAAAAAAAAAAATATATATATATATATATATATATATATATATATATATATATATATATATATATATATATATATATATATATATATATATATATATATATATATATATATATATATATATATATATATATTTTTTTTTTTTTAAATGTTTATTTTAAAATTAATTAGACGACGACGTGCTCATCCGTGTGCGTTGGTTATGCGCACGCATCAGCACGTCCTCGTTTCCCCCCCCCCTCTCTTTTTTGTTTCTGTCTTTGGCTTTTTTAATTCTGCTTTTTTTAACTGTGTTGTTTTCCATGAAATGTTGCTCATTGGTTCAATGGTTAATTTTGGTTCTAATTATGATCAGACACACCACCCAATTGTCATGCTTTCTCAGCTATATATGTCACTTCCACGTCTTCACCCTATAATCACCTGATGAAGTCAGCAATCAGCTGTTGAAACGCGTAGTGGCCATTAGAGGGTTTTTAAACTAAATAAAAGGTTTGTAATTTTAAAATCCTTCCTGTTCCCCAGCGCTCCTATTTGACTGCTACTCCGTTATTTTCACAACTGTAGTCACAGGAACATCCACCTGCTTAGAGATGGTCTTATAACCTTTACTTTTAACATGCTTGTGTATAATTTTCTTTCCAATGTTTTGAGACAACTCTTTAATTTGCTTCCCCTGGTCCATGTTTAGTGTGGTACACACCATGTCATCAAACAGCACAGTGACTATCTGTAGCCCTACTGTATATACAGGTCCAATGACTGATTATAATAGTGTAGACACCTGTGATGCTAATTAGTGGACACACCTTGATTTAACATGTCCCTTTTGCACATTATTTTCAGGGGTACCATCATTTCTGATCAGGCCTGTTTCATAAGTTTTATTTATTTTTTTTTTTTTTTATTTTTAATTCTGTGGAAGCATGGTTGAAATGTAAAGTCTGACTTTCATTTGCTCATTTTCATGCATTTTTTTTTATTACTTTTGTCAGATTCAAGTTATTTCTGTGACCATTGTGGGTTTTTTCTTTCATTAAACGAGGGTTACCAACAATTTTGTCCACGTGTATATGTATGTTTATCTCACTATCTGACATGAAACATGAATTCAGAATAAACCTTTCCTATTTTAGGTCAGTTAGGATTCTCAAAATTATTTAAATTTGCCAAATGCCAGAATAATGAGAGAGAATGTTTTAAAGCATTTTTATTACTTTCTGCAAAGTCAAAAGTTTACAAACATTTCATTAGTATTTCGTACCACTGCCCTTAAACTCTGACTTTTGTCAAACGTTTTGGATATCCGTCCACAAACTTCTCACAAAAGTTGGTAGGAGTTTGGGCCCATTCCTCCTATCAGAACTGGTGTAACTGTTTCTTGTTTGTAGGTCGCCTTTCTCACACCTGCCTTTTCAGCTTTGACCATACATTTTCAATAGGATTGAGATCAAATATTTATGATGGCCATTCCAAAACAGTAACCAGTTTAGCAGTGTCCTTTGGGTCATTCTCCATTTGGAAGACCCATTTCCGCCCAAGCTTTTAAGTTTTTGTCTGATGTCTTCAGATGTTGCTTCAGTAGTGCCGCATAATCTGCTTTCCTTGTGAAGCCATCTATTTTGTGAAGTGCACCAGTCCCTCCTGCAGAAAAACAACCCCACAACTTGATGCTGCATCACAGTTGGGATGGTGTAATTGGGGTTCAAAGCTTCTCCCTTTTTCCTCCAAACGTAATGATAGTCATTACGGCCAAGCAGTTCAATTTTAGTTTTCAGACCACAGGACATGTCTCAAAAAAATTAAAATTAAGGTTCCTGTGTGCATTTACAAACATTAATCTGGCTTTTTTGTGTTTCTTTTGGAATAATTGCTTTTTGTCAAAGTGGCCTTTCAGCCCATGTTGATACAGTACTCATTTCACTGTGGATAATGACATAATTTTACCAGCTTCTGCCAGCATCTTTACATGGTCTTTTGCTTTTGTTCTTGGGTTGCTATGCACATGTCTGACCAAAGTACGCTCATCTCTGGTACACAGAACCATCTCCTTCTTGAGTCGAATGATGGCTGGAAATTCCCATCTTGCTTGTACTTGCATATAATTGTTTGTACAGATGAACGAGGCACCTTCAGGTATCTGTAAATTGCACCCAAGGATGAACTAGACTTGTGCAAGTCCACAATTCTCTTCTTGAGATCTTGGCTGATTTCTTTTGACTTTCCCATGATGCTACACAAAGAAGCGTTTCAAGTGTGCATTAAAATACATCCACAGGTGTGTCTCTAACTCAGATGTTGCCAATAAACCTGTCAAAAGCTTCGAAAGATATGACTACATCATATGGGCTGTCCCATATTGTTTAAAGGCATAGTCCTTTTAGTGTGTGTAGAAAGTACTAAAAATGCCTTAAAACTTTCTCTCTCATTATTCTGGCATGTGGCAAATGTAAATAATTTTGATAATCCTAAATGACCTAAAACGGGAAATGTTTATTCTGACCATGTCAGATAGTGAGAAAAACATGCATATTTGTCTTTTTAGTGTATGTAAACGTCTGGTTTCAGCTGTATATACAATATGTATGTCACTCACTTGGCTGCATCTCAGAGGTAGCACACAGGAACAGAGGACATTAAAAAATGCAGCAGTTTATTAAAAGACCTAAACTGCTCCTCAGAAAAATAACATGAGCCTCTTCCAGTTTACAGAAACACACTCACAGATTTCAATCTGTTCTCCCACTGACCCCGGTCAGCTGAAGTAAAGGCTCTCTCTCTGTGGTCCCTTCAGAGAGGCTTCATCACTTCTATCCTGAGTCCAGCAGGCTCTTTTCCTTTCCCAGATGCTCCACCTCACACACCCAGATTTCTGGTCCGTAAAGTCTGTGTACACCCACACCGAAGGTATGGCAGCCTCCAGACACTGACTCCTGCCATTGTCTACGCATAACCTTTCCCACAGGCTCCTTCCCACAGCCCAACACTGCTCATACTGGCTGCAAGCTCTCCGTATGTCAAACACACACAGAGACTCCATTTTACCTGCATCGTGTGACACCTCAGACACACCTGTGCAGGGTATGTGGATGGCCTCTCCCACCCATCTCTCCAGCCATCTATGAACCTGGCCTTGTGAATAAAACATGTGGCATTACAAGTACCAGCACGAACATCCAAGTTCACACCACTTCTGCGGTACCTACCACCTGTTAACAATGTAGTTGGTTGCCTTCTTACTTAAGAGAGTCTGTTATGCAAATGATGCAGGCTGGACAAAGAGTGGTTGATAATCCAATTTATTTGAGTGACATGGGTGCAGCGCTGACTGGTGCCAATTCCCAGGAGCTCCAGGATGTCTTGGAAGAAACAAATGTAAGCCATACTGTAATATTTATTCTGGCAGGAGTAGGTATCCAGACTAACAGTATAGGTATTTTATTTTTTTAAAAAAACAAACATATTTATGTGTGTAAATAACTTTTCTTGTTTTAAACAATTTCATAGATTCCCAAGCGTCTCTACAAATCTTTGTCACTACTGAAGAAAGAATATGAACTCAGCAAGTTGCAACAGCGTTTGGGTCGTGAGGTAATGTAGGCGAGAGCACTGTAATATGAAGTATTGCTTCTTGGCAAAGGTAAAAGGGTTATTGCTCCATTATTTCATTGAATCTTCAAAATAAAGATTGCTGCTATGGTAACCCTGGGTTGTCACCATAAAGATCCTCGGGTTACCCAGCTTCGGAAAGCCTCAAACACCATGCCATTTGCATCATTTGTGGGGCAAAGTGTCAATGCTGCGAGTGCAGTACTGACATATAATACATTGCAATGATCGAGCATTGTAGCGGATTGTATCAGTGTTCAGACCATTGAAAGTTTAGTGTCCCATAAAGAGACTAAGAAAAAAAGTAAAAAAAAAAAAAAAAAGTAGAAGTATTAAAAACAAAAATCTGAAAATGAAAAATAATTCTAATAAATATGTATATTTATGAAAAAAGTACACACATTTGGTATTGCTGCATCCGTCATAACCCAATTTATAAACCTGTTATGCTAGTTAACCCCTTCAGTGAACACTGTAAAAAAGAAAAAAAAAAAGCTGACAAAAGGGAATAAAACGCGATGGAAAAACTCATAAATGAAAATGGTACCACTGAAAACGTAATCTTGTCTCTCAAAAACAAGCAGCCACTTAGCTCCATCAGCGAAAACATAAAAAAGCTATTTTTCTCAGATTACAGCAATCCAAAGCCTATTTTTTTTCTATAACCCCTTCACCCTCAGGTGGTGGTCTGTTTTTCATTTTCGTTTTTTGCTCCCCTTCTTCCGAGAACCTTAACTTTTTTTTATTTCTTTGTCACACTTGCCATTTTGTTTTTCTGGGATGAGTTGTACTTTTGAATGATGTAATTAGTTTTACCATATAGTGTACTGGAAAACAGGAAAAATATTTGGACAATTTTGTTTTTCGCATATTTTATTCAATGTGTGAACTACATGGTAAAATGTGTGTTTCGGTGTGATGCCTCAGGTTGGTACGATTTTGTAGATACCAAACTTGTATACTTTTACTTTTATCTAAGGTGTTAAAATAAATTCAGAATGTTATCCCCTTCATTGGTTGTGAAGGAGATAAAATATTTTTTTATGATGTAAAATCAGCAAAATATAAAAAAAAACATGGTATCACTGTAATTATACTAACCCGATTGAATAAAGCTGTCTTATCACTTTTAAGACAGTGAATGGCAAAAAATACAAACAAAAAGCAAATGCTGAATTCTTGTTTCCTCATGATTCTGCCTTACAAAAAGCAGAATAGAAAGTGATTAACAGTATGTGGCCTAAAATGGTATCAATAAAAACTACAACGTGACTAGTGGAAGAATAGTAAAAAAAACAAAAACAAAACTATAGCCTTCAAAATTCGGTGATTCAAGAAAACTTTTATTTTGTAAAAATGCGCTTTTTCGCGTGATAGTAGCCAAACCTATTAAAACTATATAAACCTGGTATCACTGTAATCATACTGGCTTGAGGAATAAAGCCGCTTAATCAATTATACCACAAAGTGAGCGGCGTAACGAATAAATAAAGCCAATGCTGTTGATTTGTCCATTCTGTCTCCCATGGATCGCAATATGGCGCAGCTCACATTTATCCTTTGCTCTACTCTAAATTTCCAATATTTTTATAAGTGAATGCTAAAAATATCTTCTTAAATTTACCACTATCATGAAGTCCAATATGTCACAAAAAACAAGCTCAGAATCACCGGGATCCATAGAAGTGTTCCAGAGTTATAACCACATAAAGTGACACTGATCAGAATTTAAAAAAAAAAAATGGCTTGGTCAGGAAGGTAAAAACCAGGCTTAGGAGGTTAGGGGCTAAAAACCAATGACCTTTTAAAATATAGAGACTTAAAGCATAACCTTCGTTTTAAAATAAATGTTATTTCTTAAATCAATAGTCCATGTGAAAATAAGTAACTTTGTAATTTTTTTATCAGGGAAATCTGCTCCTTTCTCTGCCAGAATCGATCAATCATTATCAAAATTCTCAATTCTGGGGTAAAATCTCTGTATTCAGTGAAGCCTTTCCCATTACTGAGATATAAGAGGGCAGCTGGTGCTGATGAGATGCTATGTACATAGGAGAGGAAGGAGAGGGTGGAGCTCTGCCTCTAGCTCCTCCCTCTGCTATTTACATAGGAGACAGCCGCTGTTACTGATGAGGTTCTATCTCAGTAATGGGAAAGGCTTTACTAAACACAGATTTTACCTCAGAATTGAGAATTTTGATAATGACTGATCGACTCTGGCAGAGAAAGGAGCAGATTTTTCTGATAAGAAATATTACAAAGCTGCTTATTTTCATGTGTACTATTAACCCCTTCCCCCAGGTGATTTTCTGTTTGTTTTTTTTTTTTTATTGCTCCCCTTCTTCGGAGAGCCGTAACTTTATTTTTCCATCAATCTTGCCATATAAGGGCATTTTTGTGTGGGATGAGCTGTACTTTTAAATGAAATTGTACGTTTTACAATATAGTGTACTAGACAACCGCAAAAAAATTTCAAGTGCAGAAAAACTGGAAAGAAGTGCAATAGTTTTTGGGATATTTCATTCACCATGTTCACTTTATGGTAAAACTGATGTGTTGGTGTGATGTCTCAGGTCGGTACGAGTTTGTTGACACCAAACATGTATAGGTTTACTTTTATCTAAGGGGTGAAAAAAGTCACAAGTCTGTCCAAAAAAGTGGCACACTTTTTGTGCCATTTTCTGAAACCCATAGGGTTCTCATTTTTCGGGCTCTATGGGTCAGTGACTGCTTATTTTTTGCGTCTCGAGCTGACGTTATTAACCATACCATTTTTGCAAAGATGCTACGTTTTGATTGCCTGTAATTGCATTTTGTGCAAAAATTGCGGTGACAAAAAGACGTAATTTTACAGTTTAGAATTTGTTTGCTGCTACGCTACTTACCGATCAGATTAATTGATTTTATGTTTTCATAGATCGGGCATTTCTGAATGCGGTGATACCAAATGTGTGTGTATTTTTTATTTTTTTAACCCTTTAATTTTCAATGGGCCGAATGGGGGTGATTTGAACTGTTTTTTTTTTTTTTATATTTTTTTTTTTTAATTTTTAAAACTTTTTTTATTTTTTTTATTTTACTAGCCCGTTTAGGGGACTTTAACTATCAGCTGTCTGATCGCTCTTCTATTTCCCCAGATCACAGCTGAGATCTGGAGAAAAGTGCATTACTCTCACACACGGCAGTCTGCCGGCAGTGAGAGAAAGTGACTCACGATAGCTACAGAAGTCATCACATGACCCTGTGCTTTCATGGCAACCACTGGAAGTCACGTGATCACATCATGTGATTTCCAATGCTGTTGGGTAAGTTATGCTTACGGCAGTGCGCTGTTAGATCTCGTTGTCAGATTCTGGCAGGCACACATGTCAGCTGTTGAAATCAGCTGACCGGTGCGTGAATCACCGTGGACTGCCCATGGCAGGCGGCGAGGATTAACCTCACATGACGTACCCAGTACGTCATGTGTGGTGAAGAGGTTAAGTTATGAAATAAAAATTAAAACAACAGTAAAGCTTTAAGCATTTCTCAAAAACCTTGAACCTAACCAGCCTTAAACTGAAAGAAATAAAAAAATGTTCTGTGCCCCAAAATGTTAAGAAAAAACACCATAGAATATCAAAAAAATCAGACCATAGGAGCCAATTCAAATGATGCAGGCACACACAGAATGTGGCAAACCCTCCTAGTAAAGATGGCCGCAGCCCAGGTGCACGATGCTGATACAGCCACACAACCTCCACACTAAGGGGGAGGGACATGCACACTAATAACACTTATTAGTGTGCATGTCCTATGCTAAACAGCCGCCCCTCCCCCTTAGGCTATGTGCGCACGTTGCGTATTTGCATGCAGTTACGCTGCGATCTGCACCGCAGCGTAACTTCATGCGTCCTGCGTCCCCAGCATAATATATGAAGATTATGCAGGAGATGTGCGCACGAGGCGTATTGGAGCGCAGCGCTTCGGCTGCTGCCCGAAGCGCACGTTCTAAGAAGTGACGTCACTTCTTTCGTGTGCTCTGCATGCAGGTCCCGCTCTGTCTATGGGAGGGGCTGCAGTCAGAGCACATGAAATCGGCTTTTTTTTTTTTTTCATTACGGACTCTTTCTGCAGCGATTTGAAGCGCACGTGTGCTGTTCAATTAGCTGCAGAAACTTCTGCAGGGACAGTACGCAACGTGCGCGCACAGCCTTAGTGTGTAGGTTGTGTGGCTGTATCCTCAGCATCGTGCACCTGGGCTGCGGCCATCTTTACTAGGAGGGTTTGCCACATTCAGTGTGTGCCTGCATCATCTGAATTGGCCCCAAAATGTTAATAATAAAAACCTTAACTGATCCTGCACAAACCCAGCCCCCACTGATATCTGTCATCTGTCAATGGTAATATTGGGGGCTCCCACGTTAATAATAGAACAAAGACTTTGGAAAAGCGATATGGCTCCCACCCCCTTAAATAAAATCCAGTTATGTATGCGCTCCCAAATCTAAATGACCCCCTCCTTATGAGCTGACTTGTGCCTAAACCGCAGGAAGCAACTGCATGTGTCGCATTATTGTAGTGGGGAGCACACACCTAACAATTTATGGGATATGTATCTCCTGAAACATACACTGGGCATAATGTATGGGGCCTTTACAATATATGGAAGCGCAATGTATGGGCACTAAACTGGAATATTTGTAATTCTCCAGAAAGTGTGGTGTGGATACAACAAAATAGTCACTACAGCCATAGATAAATTATTTGAGAGGTGCAATTTCTACAGTGGGACCACTGTAGAGATTTTTCCTGCTGTTCTGCCACCTTATGGGCTCTGCACATGTTGCCAGCAAATGATTCTAAAAAAAATCTGTGCTCTGAAAACCAAATAGAGCCCCTTCCTACTCAGCCTGCCGTATGGCCAAACAGTAGGTTGTGATGACATAAAGGGCATCACTGAGTTCTGGAGAAATTGCGCAATCAATTGTAGGGTCCATTTTCACCTTTAGACTATGTGTGCACATCGCATTTTTTTTTTTCTTTTTTTGTGCTTTTGTAGCGTTTTAAATTGCACTGTAATTGACAAACTGCATGCTTTTGCTTCCACAGCAAAGTCTATGAGAAATCAGAATTTCTATGCCCACGTTGCAGTTTTTTTGTCAGCGTTTTATTTATCAAAATCTTTGACAAAGCAGCATGTCAATTCTTTTTGCGTTTTGTCACCCATAGAACTCATAGGGGATAAAAAAAATTGATGACAAAACGCGTGGTAACAAATGGGTTGTATATTGTATGCATTGTACCTGCGTTCTTGTCACAAAAAACACTGGTCACCCACTTTGTTCCAGAATAAAAAAAAAAACATTGCAGGAGTGAAAATCTGTCTCTCTGTCTCCACTTCATACTCACTGATCACCGGGGTGGCTGTCACTTTGCTCCCGCAGCCTCTCATTCTTTTTCATTTACCCACTCATACATGTTCACTGCACCCGCTCATTAGGCTCATACATATGCACTACTTCAAAGAGGTTTATAATCAGTAATTTCATATGCATACTATTAAACTGAATAGTGTACATTATTATTAATCAAATAATAGCAAGGACTATATATGGGCAAAAATCGCATAACTAAACAACCAGAAAAAGAAGGAAAGCGATCAAAAAAGCCCAGTCATACAAGATGGTTTCAGTTATATCAAAAATTTGATTTTATTGCATTATCACATACATTTATTTTAAAGTATACAAGTACTTCTTCCGACAACTGGTATGCATCATAAATATATACATATAAAACGGAACTGTAAACATTAACCTCAGATGTATACTCTCCAGAATAATATCTAAATAGAGATAAATATGTATAATACTATTTATAACTGTGTGTCAAATATCAATATATACAGAGCTGTTGAAAACGGTGTGTCAAATATCAATCATTTTATTCAATATCAGGGCACATTGTATCAAATATCGAACATTCATTAGATATCAGGGTATATTATAAATCCCATGTTTGACCGATATATAACAGACACAAAATAAGTTCTTCTACCGAACGGTAACTGTTTAAACTGATGTTTATATGTGTAATTACTCTATCGTACTGCTGTAACTTCACTGGGAGTCTGTGCGGACCAGTTCGCTTGCGATACAGGAATTATGGTTTGAGTCTTATGTGACTAAACAACAAGGTTACCCTGTTAATGTAGAAATAGTGACCCCTAGTGGTGCTGACACAATTACTTTATTTTGTGTCTTATATATCGGTCAAACATGGGATTTATAATATACCCTGATATCTAATGAATGTTCGATATTTGATACAATGTGCCCTGATATTGAATAAAATGATTGATATTTGACACACCGTTTTCAACAGCTCTGTATATATTGATATTTGACACACAGTTATAAATAGTATTATACATATTTTTTTTAAACTCGTTTTATTGAAGGTTAAGTAAGACATTACATTATAGGATGAGTCAGCAATTTGTACTTCACAAAAATACACGTATACTGGTTGATAAGCAGGGTAATAAAGCAACATCAATTAAATCAACATCTATTTCGGCCAGTCTGGCCTTAGCATAGCGATCATTGCAGAGGTATCAGTACGCGAAACACATCCATTCTGAGGCAAAAAGCCCACGCCAATAAGAGAAGTGCAACCCAGATTACAGAGATCTCGTTATCTCCCCAATACAGTATATCATAAATCACATATTTCTCCTTTCCACCCATCGGAGTATCATTCGTTATTATCACGCTAGTACCGACTGTAGGCTATCAACTAGGGAGCCGGGTGATCCTCCGGTCAAGGGCGAACCCAACCATCTACCCCATATTTTGTCGAATTTATTTAGAGAACCTCTTATCTTATACACATAGTGTTCTGACGGAATTATACCATTTACCAATGCAATCCATGAGGCTCTCGATGGAGGGTGAGTGCTCATCCAGTTTAGTATGATGCCCTTCCGGGCCAAAAATAACACCTTTTTTATTAGCAAATTTTCATTTTGGGACCAGGAGCGTACATCCACCACCCCAAATAAACACAGAATTGGGCACAGAGCGACTCCTTTTTGAAGTATGGCGGACAAAGTCGTTACAACCTCACTCCAGTAGGAGAGAATGACCCGGCAATCCCATATCATGTGCCAGAAATCAGCACCGTCTCTCCCGCATCTCGGACAACCCACCCCCACCAAATTATTCGCCTTTTTCATCTTATTCAGTCTCTGAGGAGTAATATAACTTTGGTGTATTATGTATAATTGAATCAGTCTATTATTGACTGCAGGGGAGACCAGCGTGTGGGATTCGACAATGTCATCCCACACTACATCATCAATTTCAGGGATCCTGGCACTCCACCTCTCCCGAACAGAAAGAGGATTGTTCATGGCCTTGGCCCGGATAAGGGAGGAGTACAATTTGGAAATAAGGCCTCCAGGACCCTGTGATCTGATAATTCCAATGACTGGAAAGGAAGAGAATCTAATCCCACGACCAGAGAACTGAGCCCGAAAGGCGTGCCTAATCTGGAGGTACTGGAACCCATGAGATTCCGGCAAATCGAATTCTGCACGCAGTTGTGCAAAGGGGCGGAGTTCACCATCCCGGACCAGTGATCCCAGGGAGACTATTCCTCGATTCCTCCACTCGCTAAACCCCGGCAGTCCACAAAAATGTGGCAGGTCCAGGTTATCCCATAAGGGTATCTCAGTTGGCATATCATGAAAACCAAAAATGGTTTTAGCCTCTTTCCAGACCCTAGCCCCCAGTTTGTGTATTGGAAGGACCCGACCCTCCGGAGCCCTCTTGTGGTCCGTCAACAATGGCCATAGGAGATCCACACCTGTGAATTCCGCCAGGAGACCCTCCGGAGAACCCCTAACCCCAGGGAGCGTCCATTGTCCCAAATATTTCAATTGTCCGGCCAGATAGTATATGTACAGATCAGGGAGGGCCATACCCCCATGTCCCTGGGTCTCTGCAATTTGGCCAATTGGACCCTTGATCTGGAAGAACCCCAGACAAAGGTAATCATCAAAGATTCCAGGGACCGAAAGAAAGAGCGGGGAATCTGTACGAATACATGTTGGGTTATGTAAAGACACTTTGGTTGCACTATCATTTTAAGTAGATTAATCCTTCCCGCCACTGAAAGCGGGAGTTGGCTCCATCTATTAAATTTCTCCCCGAGGTGTGATAATAAGGGGGCAATATTTCTTCCTATCATCTCCGAAGGGCTTCCCGTCAGTATAATCCCCAGGTATTTAAAATGATCCACCACTGGAACCCTACATATGTGGGTGTTCATCAATTCCTCCCTGTCCCGAGACAAGAAGAGGAGGTACGATTTTGACCAATTTATTGACAGGCCCGAGAACTCCCCGAATCGGTCAATTAACTCCACGGCTCTAGGAATGGAGGAATCCGGATCAGACGCAAACAATAGCAAGTCGTCTGCATACAGAGACAAACGTTCATCTCCCTTACGATGTCTCACTCCCCGGTAGATTGGGTCCGCCCGAATGCGCACTGCCAACGGTTCCATGGCAAGGGCGAACAGAAGAGGGGATAGGGGACATCCCTGTCTGGTTCCCCTCCCCAATGGGAAAGTTTCCGAAACTCCGCCACCCACCTGAATGTTAGCAGTTGGAGCTTTATATATAATCTCAATCCATCTAATAAAATCGTTGCCGAAACCAAATGTCCGCAGCACCTCCAGCAGGTATGGCCATTCTATAGAGTCAAAGGCTTTGGCCGCATCCAGGGAGACCAGAGCCCAATCCTCCTCTGACTTGGTGCCCGTCTGTAGAATCACCTGCGCCCTCCTCAAATTATCCGAGGTACTTCTACCCGGAATGAATCCAGACTGATCCTCATGTATTATGGAGGAGATCACTTTATTGAGTCTAGTTGCTAGAATTTTGGTAAGAATTTTGTAATCAGAGTTCAACAGAGAGATCGGTCTGTACGAGCCACAATCCAATGGATCCTTATCTGGTTTCAATAGTAGCACGATGGTCGCCTCATAGAAGGAATCAGGCAACCGTCCCCTGCGGAACGAAGCCTTAGCCGTCTCCAGGAGAGCTGGAGCCAGCTCCCCCCTATATTTGTCAAATATTTCAATCGGGAGTCCGTCCGGGCCAGACGCCTTACCCCTACCAAGAGCTCCCATCGCCTCCACCATCTCTTCCATGCTAATGGGCTCATCCAGGGCCGATCTCTGGGCCAAAGTCAATCTGGGAAACTCCAGATCCCGCAAGTATTCAGCGATCTCCTCCCTTGACACAGTCAGTCTGGACTCATATAGGTTCCTATAGAAGTCCAAAAACACCTTCAGAATACCAGCGACGGAGGTGATTGATTCGCCACCGGGGTCTCTGATCTTAAGGACCGCAGGTGAGCTAGTGGATTGGCGCACCAGGAACGCTAGTAAACTACTAGATTGGTTCCCTTGCTCAAAATATCTCTGGTTCATGAAGAAAACATGTCTCTTAGCCTTATCTTGCAGGTACAAAAGATATTTCCTCCCAGCCTGCAGCCATTGAGACCGGTTTTCTTCAGAAGGGTCCGAGGTAAATCTATGTTCAAGCACTTTATTTTGAGTGGCCAATTCCTCCTCCTCTCTGGCCGCCTGTTTCTTGACATAAGAGATAGAAGAGTGACAGCATCCCCTCAAATACGCCTTAAGCGCGTCCCAGTAGGCCGAGTGATTCTCTTCCACGGAGTTCGTCTCGGTGTATGCCCTGAGCTGATCAGGAATCCTATCGTTGGTACCAAAGAGTGTAAGCCACCAAGGGTTAATCTTCCGTGACACTTTATGAGATTTACATCCTTCCCATTTAATGCTGACAAATACCGGAGAATGGTCTGATACTGATCTGGGTAGATGACACCAGGGCTGTGGAGTCGGAGTCGGAGTCGTGGAGTCGGAGTCGGAGTCGGAGCTCATTTTGGTGGAGTCAGAGTCGGAGTCGGAGTCGGTATAAAATGCACCGACTCCGACTCCTAAAATATATAATAAATTGGGGACAGGAGTGCAATGCAGAATGTGCTGAATATTTTACTAAATAATAACATTTAGTATAATGCTTATATTTAAGTGAAAAATTTATTGTAGTACAATGTGAACATCAGACATTTAATTGTTTTTCTGATACAATAATCAAGATATTTGGATAGAACATAAAATATTTATTGGAATACAACTTTAGAACACAAAAAACTAATAAATTGTAAATATGTAATATATATATATATATATATATATATATATATATATATATATATATATATATATATATATATATATATATAAATACAGTGTATATACACACAAGATATATATGTAATCTACTGTATATTACATAGTGTATTACATATTTACAATTTATTACAGTTTTTTGTGTTCTAAAGTTGTATTCCAATAAATATATTTTATGTTCTATCCAAATATCTTGATTATTGTATCATAAAAATTATTAAATGTCTGATGTTCACATACACATATTCATGTACTACAATAAATTTTTCACCTAACTATAAGCAATATATGTAGGAGTCGGAGTCGGAGTCGGAGTCGGAGTCGGAGTCGGAGTCGGAGTCGGAGTCGGAGTCGGAGTCGGAGTCGGAGTCGGAGTCGGAGCCGGAGCCGGAGCCGGAGCCGGAGTCGGAGCCGGAGTCGGAGCAAGAGAATTTGAGGAGTCGGAGTCGGAGTCGGAGTCGAAGGTTTGGCTTACCGACTCCACAGCCCTGGATGACACACCGATTTGTATATGGGCACAGACTCTTTCATTTCCACAAATGTAATCAATTCTAGACAATGAATTTTTCCCTGGGGTATAACATGTATACTCTCTCAGTACTGGGTTAAAAAGCCGCCACATGTCGCACCATCCCACCTCCTGGAGGAATGCACTCAGTCTGGTTTGTATCGTAGGGGAGATCGGGACCTGTCGGGTGTTGAATCTATCCAGTCCTGTGTTATTAATCAAATTAAAGTCCCCCATGCAAAGCACCAAAGCCTGCGGGAATTGTGAGGCAAACTTAGCCGCTTCATACAAAATTGAGATTCCCTTCGCAGGAGGGATATATATGGCTAAGATCACTATCATGACCCCATCGATGTGAGCCTGGATAAACACATATCTCCCATCACTATCCTTTATAATCTTACCCGGGTCCCACCGCAGTGCTTTGTGAATTAGTACCGATACTCCCCTAGAATATGAGGAATGAACAGAGTGAGCTGACCATTGAACCCAAGGCTTCTGAAGCACTCTAGTGGTGTCCAACAATAAATGAGTCTCTTGTAAACATACAATCTGAACTTTGGATTTTTTGATATGTGCGAATACTGCCGCCCTTTTCCTGGATGTGCCCAGTCCCCTAACATTCCATGTCATCAAGCTTAAAGCCATTGAAATGTATCTCTTACCGAATTAATAGGGAAATGTCAAAAACTTAACCTACAGTAGAACTTGGGCAAACGTACCCTTAAATACAAACTATCGGGTGCACACAAACAGCCGAAAAGAACTGGTCCAGTAGTGTGACCAGGTGAGAATATCCCTAGTAACGACCAGGGTGAACCAACGTGGCTAGATGGTGTACTTGGTACGGGGGTGTCCTCGAAACAAGGACTTAAGCTTCTCCTACAGTCCAACGAATTGAATTGAATTACCCTGCAACATAGCCTATTAATCGTACGTGGGTAAGAAAACCCAGGGTAAATGGGCATAGAAATAGGGGAGAAAAAGAGAAAGGAATAGAGAAAAAGGAGAAGAAAGATAGAGGAAAAAAAAAAAAAAAAAAGGGGGGGGGAGAGATGGAGGGGTTGGGGTGGAGGGTGTGTGGGGAAGGCGGGGAGGAAGGGAGAAAGGGGCAAGGGAAGAAGGGCGAGAGAAGAGAAAATAAGGTGAGCGGAAGGAGAGCGAGGGTGAGGGGAAGAGAATATAATATAGAAATATAAGAAGTAGAAAGGTAACGGAGGGCATACTGGGTGAAAGCTGGGGGAGAGAGAGGAGAGTTGAAGAGGGAAGCTGGAGAGAATATCAAAAGAAGACTTAGAGGTAGTTAGGGAAAGAGGTAGCAAGAAGGGGTAGGGGGAAGGGATAAAAGGGGCATAGGGATTAAACAATAAGTGAGACTGGGAGGGGGGAAGAGGGAATAGAAGTGTAAATGAAATGGGAGGAGAATTTGCAGGCAATCCCAAATTATAAGTTGTTATCATGCATGGTGACCTTAAAAAATTAATATAGCTCTAAAGACAATATTCAACATCCTGAACTTAAGTGCGTTGTCAAATACTGCGAGCCCGGAGTGAAGTCCCATTTTGGATCGCAAGATGCAGGATAATACAAGATCGCATGAAGGTGATCCTGGTACCGCAGCAGCGGTCTGGCACATGTCCCGCCTGAAGCCGGCTCAATCTGGTCCCACCAGCGACGGGAAATCCAGAGCTCCATCTGAGCTTAGTAATGATCGCCGTGAGCCCAGGTCCCGTCACACCCAGAGGCGCGACGTCCAGCTTCCCAGCCACGAGGGGGCCAACCTGGAAACCAGCACAATGGAAGGCCAATAATAAACGCATCCAGTAGCTCACATGTTTCCGGGGGTCGCAGGCGCACCAGCGCATCCTGATAGGATCATCAACTTTTTCAACAAACTGGAATCAAAAGAGCAGGATGCGGGCGCAACTGCGATCCCGAGCACCGCTCCACTCATATGGTAGGATGAATGAAGAAATCAAAAATACTTCGATATCAAGGGACACCGACTATCTGCATAGGATGATCCTAAAACGATCGCAACAGCGATTTCAGACGCGACATCCCAGGAAGAAGAATCGTATTACCGACCTCACTCCAAGAAGAAGAAATAGGTGAATCAGAACCGCGACGCCATCACAACAGCGCCCCTCCCGGCATCGCCCTTGGCTGTAACGTATCAGCGCTTCCTCTTCAGCGTATTGATCCAGTCTTCCGCCTCCGCAGGAGAAGTAAAAAACAAGGATCGCTCTTGATGGACCACTCTGAGACGTGCTGGGAAGATCATGGAGTAAGCAATTTGGTGATCTCTAAGGCGTTTTTTCACCTGAATGAAGGATGCCCTCATTTTCTGGAGAGACGCAGAGAAGTCAGGGAAGATCAGAATGGAAGCATTATTGTGTAGGATCGGGCCTTTGCGTCGCGCCGCACCGAGGATCGCATCTCTATCCCTGCTGCTCAACAGTCGGGCCAGGAGAGGTCTAGGCTGCGCTCCCGGAGGAGGAGGTCTGGCCGGTACCCGGTGGGCTCTTTCTATAGCGAATGACGCTGACAGTGTCGCATCAGGGAAAGTTTCAGAGAGCCATGTTTCCATGAACTTACATGGGTCGTTCCCTTCTGCCCTCTCCGGCATCCCCAGAATTCTTAAGTTGTTGCGACGCAGGCGGTTTTCCAGATCGTCAGCCCTTTGCGCCCAGTTGTTTGCCGCGCTTTCTAAAGAGGACAATCTGCCCGGCGTCGCTCTTGCGTCGTCTTCCAGCGTGGAGATCCGCTGCTCCGTCTCCTTTACCCGCTCTCTCAGATTTTGCAGATCCAGCCGGAGGAGACCCACATCGATCTTAACCTCCTCAATTTTACCCGTCAGCGACACTTTTGAATCCTGGATCGCCGCAAGTAGTTGCGAAGTAACTTGCTGCAAGGTTAGCTCCTGCGATTCCTTGGATCCGGCCTCCATGCTCTCCTCCTCCTCCGCCTCACTGGATTCCCGCTCTGCCTGCTTGCCGGCGCCATCTTGCTGGGAGTCCCGGGCAAACTTCTTCAGCTTTTCAGCCGCTGCTGCGCTGCGACCTCTGCTCATGGTACCGATCAGAATGCTCACCGCACCGCAGGTAATCCGGAGGTGTATTTAGGCACCAATTTCGGCAGGATTAATAATATTTATCAGCGTTGGACTGCGGAGCTGCTCTCAGATGCGACCGCTCATGCTGCCTGCTGGCCACGCCCCCCAGTATTATACATATTTATCTCTATTCAGATATTATTCTGGAGAGTATACATCTGAGGTTAATGTTTACAATTCCGTTTTATCTAATATATAAAGGTGTGTGTGTGTGTCCGGGAGTGGCATCTGCACCGTCGCGGCTACAGCCACAAAATTTTGCGCACTCACATGTCTGGACCCCCAGAGCGTCATAGGCTATGTTGTGAGGCGAAATTTTAACCCCGCGTGTTCCAATTAACCAATCAATTTTGCCCCTATCTACATAATGGGAAAAAAGTGAAACAAAAAGTGTATCCGCACCGTCGCATTTACAATCACGAAATTTTGCACAGACACCTCATGTGACCCAGGGAACGTCGTAGACTTATGACAGGAAAATTTAATCCCGCGCTTTACAGTTACACTCCAAAACACATGCCTCCATTAAAGTAAATGGAGCCTGGAACTACAGGTTATTAGTAGGAGCTGTGATTGGTTGATATAGGAACAAAAGACATTCATAGTATGAGAAGCTTATATGTGAGGTAATAACATGTTGGTGGGGAGACGGATAGATAGAGAGAGACAGACTGGTAGAGAGACAGACGGGCAGAGAGACAGACCACATTACTTGGCCAACTTAGTTAAATCTGTGTGCTATATCTGTGGTGTTGAAATATATGTTGTGAAATGCTTCTATTTAGCTTAGTTTTTGTCTTTTTTATAATTACATATCTATTTGTTTTGTGGTTTTTGTGTGCACAATAAATTTTTGTTAATACATTCTATTTTGTTAAGAACAGTTATTAACCCGGGCGAAGCCGGGTAGTACAGCTAGTATGTATGTATGTATATATTTATGATGCATACCAGTTGTCCAAAGAAGTACTTGTATAATTTAAAATAAATATCTATATATATAATAGCCTTATTCTGTCTGTCTTGCTCCAAAATTGTGTCACCGTGACAGTGTCGTTAGAGTGACAACTGTCGGGTTGGCCGCTGGGCTCGGCCTGGCCCCGCCCCCCCCAACGGATTGGCCACTCGCCTCGGCCTGGCCCCGCCCCCCGCATGGATTAGCCGCTTGCCCCGGCCCTCCGCACGCATCGCCCGCTCCAGCGTACACTGGCTCCCGGTACACATGTGCAGGGAGCTGGCATACGCTGACGCTTCGCCCGCTCGCCCCCGCCACACGTTGGCACACTCGGCCCCGCCCCCGGCGGACATAACCTTGCGATGCTGGGATCGTGACGGAGCCCGTGTACGCTGGTAACCATGATACACATCGCGTAACTATAGGAAGCGCTTCCCTTAGTTACCCGATGTGTATCATGGTTACCAGCGTACACCGGCTCCCGGTACACATGTGCAGGGAGCCGGCATACGCTGACGCCTCGCCCGCTCAGCCCCGCCCCCGGCACACATTTCCAAGGCTCGGACCTGCCCCCGGCGGCCCCAGCATGGGGGATGGCGCACGATGGGGGTGTGCAGCATGGAGGATGGAGCACGATGGGGGTGTGCAGCATGGAGGATGGAGCACGATGGGGGGTGCAGCATGGGGGATGGAGCACGATGGGGGGTGTGCAGCATGGAGGATGGAGCACGATGGGGGGTGTGCAGCATGGGAGATGTAGCACGATGGGGGGTGCGCAGCATGGGGGATGGAGCATGATGGGGGGTGCGCAGCATAGGGGATGGAGCACGATGGAGGGTGTGCAGCATGGGGGATGGGGGGTGCGCAGCATGGGGTGGAGCACGATGAGGGGTGCGCAGCATGGGGGATGGAGCACTGAGGGGTGCGCAGCATGGAGGATGGAGCACGATGGGGGGTGTGCAGGATCTAGGATGGAGCACGATGGGGGGTATGCAGCATGGGGGATGGAGCACGATGGGGGGTGCACAGCATGGGGGATGGAGCACGATGGGGGGTGTGCAGCATGGGAGATGGAGCACGATAAGGGGTGCGCAGCATGGGGGATGGAGCACGATGGGGGGTGCGCAGCATGGGGGATGGAGCACGATGGGGGGGTGCGCAGCATGTCGGATGGAGCACGATGGGGGGTGCGCAGCATGTCAGATGGAGCACGATGGGGGGTGCGCAGCATGGGGGATGGAGCACAATGGGGGGTGCGCAGCATGGGGGATGGAGCACAATGGGGGGTGCGCAGCATGGGGGATGGAGCACGATGGGGGGTGCGCAGCATGGGGGATGGAGCACGATGGGGGGTGCGCAGCATGGGGGATGGAGCACGATGGGGGTGTGCAGCATGGAGGATGGAGCACGATGGGGCTGTGCAGCATGGAGGATGGAGCACGATGGGGGTCTGCAGCATGGAGGATGGAGCACGATGGGGGGTGCAGCATGGGGGATGGAGCACGATGGGGGGTGTGCAGCATGGAGGATGGAGCACGATGGGGGGTGTGCAGCATGGGAGATGTAGCACGATGGGGGGTGCGCAGCATGGGGGATGGAGCATGATGGGGGGTGCGCAGCATAGGGGATGGAGCACGATGGAGGGTGTGCAGCATGGGGGATGGGGGGTGCGCAGCATGGGGTGGAGCACGATGAGGGGTGCGCAGCATGGGGGATGGAGCACTGAGTGGTGCGCAGCATGGAGGATGGAGCACGATGGGGGGTGTGCAGGATCTAGGATGGAGCACGATGGGGGGTATGCAGCATGGGGGATGGAGCACGATGGGGGGTGCACAGCATGGGGGATGGAGCACGATGGGGGGTGTGCAGCATGGGAGATGGAGCACGATAAGGGGTGCGCAGCATGGGGGATGGAGCACGATGGGGGGTGCGCAGCATGGGGGATGGAGCACGATGGGGGGGTGCGCAGCATGTCGGATGGAGCACGATGGGGGGTGCGCAGCATGTCAGATGGAGCACGATGGGGGGTGCGCAGCATGGGGGATGGAGCACGATGGGGGGTGCGCAGCATGGGGGATGGAGCACGATGGGGGGTGCGCAGCATGGGGGATGGAGCACGATGGGGGGTGCGCAGCATGAGGGATGGAGCACGATGGGGGTGCGCAGCATGTCGGATGGAGCAGGGTTGGAGGGTGCGCAGCATGGGGGATGGAGCACGATGGGGAGTGCGCAGCATGAGGGATGGAGCACGATGAGGGGTGCACACCTCCCCCCAAAACACACACACACACACACACCGCCACACGCGCACCGCACAACACACCACACACACCCTGGGAACCACAAACACCGCCCTACACAGACACCCACACACACACAGACAACGCCGCACACACACAACACCCAACACACAAACACCGCGGCATACATAAATATACGCACATACCGCGCAACACACACACACTGCACAAAACATACCTCCCCCCAAAACACACACACGCACTCCACACCCACACAAACCGCGAACCACACATACAGCACGCTGCAGACACACAGCGCTCCACAAACAACGCAACACACACAACGCAACACACATACAACACCGCTCTCACACCCCCCCACACCCAGACAACACCCAGAACATTTACAGCGCCCTACACAAACACTGGCAACTACACACAACAACATCTATATATAATATATATATATAACAAAAATCATACATTAACTACACAATACGTAAATTCTAGAATACCTGATGCGTTAGAATCGGGCCACCTTCTAGTATGTGATAATGCAATAAAATCAATTTTTGATATAACTGAAACCATCTTGTATGACTGGGCTTTTTTGATCGCTTTCCTTCTTTTTCTGATATGCACTACTTCACCTGTCTGTGATTAGTTGCCGTCAGGTGCGCCCCCACGCTATGTGACAGCTGTCTGACTGCATCAATCACAGCCTCTGATGGGCTGGTCCATATTGTACAGTAAAATAAATTAATTTAATTTAAAAAAAAGGCGTGCTGTTTCCCCCCCCCTCTCCCCCCAATTTTGATACCCAGCCAAGAAAAAGCCTCACAGCTGAGGGATTGTATTGTCAGGCTGGGGAGACCCACATTATTGGGAGCCCCCAGCTTAAAAATATCAGCCAGCAGCCACCCGGAATTTCCACATCCATTAGTTACGACAATCCCGGGACTTTATCCGGCACTTCCCAATTACCCTGGTGCGGTGGCAATCTAGGTAATAAGGGGTTAATAGCAGCCTATAGCTGGCACTAAGCCCTAGGTTAGTGATGGCAGGTGTCTGAGACCCCCCCCCCATTACTAATAAGTAAGTGAAAGTAAATAAATGCTAACACCACTTTATTAACCCCCCCAAACATCCCTCCAGGTCCGACGTAGTCCACACGAGGTCCTACGATACCAGCAATGCTACATCTGACGCTCACAGCAAGCGCCATATAACATAACTGCCCGTTGTGAGCTCCAAACAAATCACTGGCTTATGTGAACTATAGGATTAAAATTTAACTTTTATTAGTCTCTTAACACTAGAACTACTGGACTCGTGACACATATATAGAAATACATAGTGCAAAGTAGTCAAAATGACTACCTCAGTAGTTCTAGTGTTAATATTATGTGCATGACTTATTCACTTATATTCTGAAGCCTTTCTGAGTCCCACAATTTGCATAACAACTGGGCTCAGATACTAATTTTAATACATTTATACAGATCAATCTTAAAATAATGTTAATGTTACTGCAGTGATTCACTGTTAATTACACGCTAGATAGTCACCTAGCAACTACTTAGTTTCATGTGTGCAATCAGCACCTCTTTTAGGCTAGGTTCGCACACTGCGTCTTTTTGACGCTGCGTTTTTGTGCGTTTTTGGCCTCTAAAAACGCACAAAAACGCACCTGCGTCGAAAAAACGCATCAAAAAAACGCATGCGTTTTTGCCGCGATTTGGTGCGTTTTTGGCTACGTTTTGCTGCGTTTTTGATCTCTGCGTTTTGCTGCGTTTTTCCAATGCATTGCATGGGGGGAAAACGCAGAAAAACGCAGGAAAGAACTGACATGTCCATTTTTTTTTTTTAACTCAAAAACGCAGGTAAAAAAATCAGATGTGTGCGGACAGCAAAAATGAAAACTCATAGACTTTGCTGGGAAAGCAAAGTCCTGCAGTTTTGAGGCCAAAAACGCACCCGAAAAACGCGCAAAAAACACCGTGAAAAACGCACTGTGCGCACATAGCCTTAAAGTGACTAGTGCTTACAGTGGTTCAATGTTTGTTTCAACTTAACACTATATAGATAGTCACCGATCCACCACAATTTATTATGTATATGCAACCAACACCTCGCTTTAAGTGACTAGTGCCGAAGTATAAACAACTGTGGACAATTTTTTTTAAATGTTTGCATTGGTCCATAGACTCTGAACAAGCTATAATGCTGTACCTGGACTCCCTTGTTAGATCCATCGAACGCATCATTTTCCCATGTTTTCTAAACTACTTATTGGGCTTGGAGAGCATTATTCTGTAACCTGCGTATTTTAATCTCCTTCCTCACTCATATAGTCTCTGGCTCAACGTGTTTCGTCTCATAACTAACAATGAGATACATCAGGAGGCTAAATAAGACGCCCAACCATCAGTAGTTTTCAAGGGCATATAGTATTTGTGGCACAGATATGCCTCAGTCCAATGACATTATCAGCCACACGTGCCATGCCTAGATAAGAGATATAAGATAAGTGCACATACCCTAAGGCTATGTGCGCACGTTGCGTTCTATTACGCAGCGTAAACAGTCACTGCATGTGCGTGCCGAAAAGCTGCGTTCTGAGATGCATTCGGCAGAACGCAACGTGCGCACATTTCTGCAGAATTCATGCGTTCTGGATGCTTGCTCTGCCATGGGAAAAGCATCCAGAGCGCACATTTTTGACAGTGCGGTCCCATTTGGCTCTGCAGCATCCCCATAGACTTGCGGCAGAGCCGACTGGGACCTGAATGTCAAAAAGAGCACATGACTGGCTGCGGGAGACAGCCGCACGATCAGAATGAACTCGGATGAACTTCACCCGACTTCATTGTGATCGCGCGGCTCTGTCCGTTTGCCGCGGCTTGATTTGCGGTCACAGGTGAAGGACTCACCTGTGACCGCAAATCTGAGTGACTGAAGTAAGCCGCGCGATCACTGGTGCCATCACTCAGGTTACCCACGGCCAGCTCGAGTCCTCCACCCGAGACCTGTGGCCGCGGGTAACCTGAGAGACGTCTCCGCTGACAATGCGGCTCACTTCAGTTTCTGCGTGGAGTGGACAGGAGTGGCTGTGTTGTACGGCTGCTCCTGTCAGCTTCATGTAGCAGAGCTGGATGCGTCACGGTACCTTGTGGATTACGCCGGACCTAGAGGGGTGTTTGGGGATTTTAATAAAGTGGTGAAAGAGGGTGTTTTTTGTCTTTTATTTCAAATAAAGGATTTTTCGGGTGTATGTGTTTATTTACTTTCACTTACAGGTTAATCATTGGGTGTGTCTCATAGATGCCTGCATTGATTAACCTAGGACTTAGTGGCAGCTATGGGCTGCCATTAACTCCTTATTACCCAGATTGCCACCGCTCCAGGGCAGTTCTGGATGAGCCGGGTAGAGTCCCGGGACTGTCGCATCTAATCCATGCGGTAATTCCGGGCGGCTTATGGCTGATATTTTTAGGCTGGGGGGCTCCCCATAACGTGGGGCTCCCCATCCTGAGAATATCAGCCTTCAGCCGTGTGGCTTTACCCTGGATGGTATCAAAATTGGGGGGGGACCGCACGCCGTTATTTTTTTTAATTATTTATTTTACTGCACTACATGGACCCGCCCACCGGCGGCTGTGATTGGTTGCAGTGAGACAGCTGTCACTCAGGATGGGGGCGTGTCTGACTGCAACCTATCATAGGCGCCGGTGGGCGGGGGAAGCAGGGAATACGAGATTGAATAATGGGCGGCCGGCATTTTCAAAAGCAGGAGAAGCCGCCGGAGCAGTGTGATAGCTGTGCAACGCCGCGCCGGTGATCGGTCAGTGATCGGTGAGTATGAGAGAGGGGGGTGAGGGATAGACTGACAGAGAGAGAGAGACCAACCGACAGGGAGACACAGAGACCGATAGACAGAGAGAGAGACCGACATTACAACCAATACGCAGAAAAGAAGTGACATGTTGATTTTTAGAACGCAGCGATTTGGCAGCAGCCGAAACGCTGCGTTCTAATACGCAATGCGGGCATGGATTATGCACAATCTTCATAGATTGTGCTCGGGACGCAGGACGCATGCAGTTACACTGCGGTGCAGATCGCAGCGTAACTGCATGAAATTACGCAACGTGCGCACATAGCCTAAGGCATTTTTTTGGTTTGACAACAAAACTGCACCCTCTGGCAGACTCTGACAACTGTAAACACTGCGTTTGATTTAAAAACAAAGCACTGTAAAAACGCTTTCGTCTTTGTTAATGGGTTTTTTAAAGAAGAAAAAACATGATAGGATATTTGATAGCTAGAATAGATAGATAAAACATTTAGAATAGATAGCAAGAATAACATATAGAACAGATAATAAAGAAATAACAGAATAGCTCGATAGAAGAATAACTAGCTTGGCCAGCGTTTTGTGGTTTTTTTTGTTTTGTTTTTTTTTGTTTTATTTTAATTTTTATGTAAGAAAAAAGTGATGTGGGGTGCCCCCCCTGTTTTTCATATTCAGCACTGGAACAGCAGCAGCTGCTTGCTTCAACCCTCAGCTCTCTGCTGTACCTTGGCTGGTTATGAAAAATAGAGGGTATCTCATCTTTTCTTTTTCGTTATTTGATTTTTTTTTTTTTTTTTTTTTAAAGGACGTGGGGTCCCCCTTCATTTTTCTAAAACCAGCCAAGGTACAGTAAACAACTGGGGGCTGATATTATTAGAGTGGGAAGGGCCATCGTTATTTGGCTCTTTCCTGCTTAACAATAGCAGCTTACAGCTGCCCCAGAAGGGGCACATCTGACGCTGTGATCATCAGATGTAGCAGTGCTGGAAGCATCGTGGGAACTCGTGTGGATCACATTGGACCTGGAGGGGTGTTTGGTGGATTAATAAAGTGTTGAAATAGGGTGCTTTCTTTGTCGCTCCATTGGGAGACCCAGACAATTGGGGTGTATAGCTTCTGCCTCCGGAGGCCACACAAAGTACTACACTTTAAAAAGTGTAACCCCTCCCCTCTGCCTATACACCCTCCCGTGCATCACGGGCTCCTCAGTTTTATGCTTTGTGTGGAAGGAGGCACACATCCACTCATGCATTCTCATTTTAGTTATATCGGTTGGAAGAAAAGTGGGCCCCCACGGGGCCCCCGGCATGTTCCCTTCTCACCCCACTACGTCGGCGGTGCTGTTAAGGTTGAGGTACCCATTGTGGGTACAAAGGCCGGAGCCTCATGCCGTCTCCTTCACCATCCCTTAGCGGCTCTGGGAGAAGTGGGATCCTGAGCGGTCATCCATTCACTGGGACCGTGCTCCCTCCGCAGCCCCTGTGGGAATCTGTCGGACAGGAGCTTATTATCTTCAGGGACCGGGCCCTGCATCACTAAGGTACTCTGTACCCCCATGGGGGATGTGCATGGAGCGCCTTCATCCCGGACGCTGCAGCAGCTGCTTATTTGTGACGGCCGGCGGACCTCCGCGCCGACCGCGCCTGTTTGTCGGCCGCGGTCTTAAATTTAGTCCCTGGCTTCAATTGCGGCCTAGTAGCAAAACTCCCGCCCTCGGGCCTGTCTATCAGGGGTAAGGGCGGGACTGCCGACCTGACGTCGGTTGTGAGGGCCGGAGCATCCTGTATGCCTCCTCCCCCCTCACTGATCACTGTGGGGACTCCAGATTCCCGCACTTTTCTAGCGCCGCCCACGGCCCCACTCCTCCCCAGAGAGCTCCGGCAGCCATTTTTTTGGCATTCTGCCTGTGGAGGATTTCCAGGAAAGAGCTCTGCAACGCTGGGAGACCTAAGGCAGGGAATCTGGAGGACACACACTCCGCTTTTTAGCGGTCGGTAAGCCACACCGGTCACCCGGTGCTGGCCCCCTTAGGGTGCCGGAATAGTTACTATATATATATATATATATATATATATATATATATATATAGTATATATATATATATATATATATATATATATATATATATATATATTATATATTTCTGTTTTGGTCGGGCTGTATACCCTTTCCCATATACCCTCAGTGATCACTCTCCTAGGAGACAACAGCTTGTCGTCCACAAGGAGCAAGGGTGCCAAGGCACAGGGTTATTTTGCGTCCTGTACCTCTTGTGCGGCTAAGTTGCCTGCGGGTTCCACCTACCCACACTGTGAGCAATGCTCAACCCCTGTTTTGCTTGCTCAGCCGGAGCCTCGGTCACTAGTGGGCCCCTCGGCTCAGGTAGAACCCCTTGCTCCCCCTGTCCAGGCGGCAGGGACAGAGTTTGCAGTTTTTGCTGAAAAACTATCTGAATCACTCTCACAATCCATGGCTCAGTCTATGGACAAATGGTCTGCCAAGCTGCTTGAAGCTTTGCAGTCCAGACCGGTCCTTCCACAGGCCCCAGGCCCTGTTGGATCTTCGCCTCCAGGCCCCTCCCTGTCCGCGCCGCAGCACGTTCCCAGGGGGGGCCCTAGGTCTCATGTGGAGGACTCCGGCCCGGACCACAGTCCCAGACCGGCGAAGCAGGCCCGCTGGGATTCTTCCCCGACTTCTTCACGCTGCTCGGGTTCCCAGCTTGAGGACTCTCTGGAGGACGAGGCGGACGTCGCAGCTCAGGGCTCTGAACCTGACGTTGCTCTCAATCTTGATACACCTGAAGGGGACGCCATAGTAAATGACCTTATCTCGTCCATCAACCAGGTGTTAGATATATCTCCCCCGCCGCCACCTGTAGAGGAATCGACTTCTCAGCAGGAGAAACACCAGTTTCGGTTCCCTAAACGTACGCGGAGTGCGTTTTTCGATCACTCTAACTTCAGAGATGCTGTCCAGAAGCCCAGAGCAGTTCCGGACAAGCGCTTTACTAAGCGCCTTACTGACACACGTTACCCCTTCCCCTCTGACGTAGTTAAGGGTTGGGCTCAATGTCCCAAGGTGGATCCCCCAGTCTCCAGATTGGCGGCTAGATCTGTGGTATCGGTTGCAGATGGCTCATCTCTAAAGGATGCCACTGACAGGCAGATAGAACTCCTGGTGAAGTCCATCTATGAGGCCACGGGCGCGTCTTTTGCCCCGGCCTTTGCAGCCGTGTGGGCACTCCAAGCTATCTCAGCTTGTCTGGCTGAGATTAATGCTGTCACACGCAATTCTGCTCCGCAAGTTGCGTCTTTGACTTCTCAAGCATCAGCTTTTTCTTCCTACGCCATGAACGCAGTCCTAGACTCTGCTAGCCGTACAGCTGTGGCATCCGCTAACTCTGTGGCAGTCCGCAGGGCCATGTGGCTGCGCGAATGGAAGGCAGACTCGGCTTCCAAGAGGTTCTTAACCAGTTTGCCGTTTTCTGGCGACCGTTTGTTTGGCGAACGATTGGATGAGATTATTAAGGAATCCAAGGGAAAGGACTCCTCCTTACCCCAGTCCAAACCGAAGAGACCTCAGCAATGGAAAATACAATCGAGGTTTCGGTCCTTTCGTCCCTCCGCCAAGCCCCAAACCTCTTCGTCCAACAGGCCGGAGAAAGGCCAGAGGAACTCCTATGCGTGGCGGTCCAAGTCACGCCCCCAAAAGGCCGCAGGAGGCACTGCTTCCAAGGCGGCCTCCTCATGACTCTAGGCATCCCCGAACCGCATCCTCGGTCGGTGGCAGGCTCTCCCGCTTTTGCGACGCCTGGTGGCCACATGTTCAAGACCGATGGGGGAGAGACATTCTGTCTCACGGTTACAGGATAGAGTTCAGCTCTCGTCCCCCGACTCGTTTCCTCAGAACCTCGCCGCCCCCCGAGCGAGCCGATGCACTTCTTCAGGCGGTGAACGCTCTGAAGACAGAAGGAGTTGTGATCCCTGTTCCCCCTCAGGAACATGGTCGCGGCTTTTACTCCAACTTGTTTGTGGTGCCAAAGAAGGACGGCTCGTTCCGTCCCGTTCTGGACCTCAAACTGCTCAACAGACATGTGAGCACCAGACGGTTTCGGATGGAATCTCTCCGCTCGGTCATCGCTTCAATGTCACAAGGAGACTTCCTAGCATCGATCGACATCAAGGATGCTTATCTCCATGTGCCGATCGCACCCGAGCATCAACGCTTTCTGCGTTTCGCCATCGGGGACGAACACCTTCAGTTCGTGGCTTTGCCTTTCGGCCTGGCGACAGCCCCAAGGGTGTTCACCAAGGTCATGGCATCTGTTGTGGCGGTCCTGCACTCTCAGGGCCACTCGGTGATTCCCTACTTAGACGATCTTCTGGTCAGGGCACCCTCTCAGATGGTGTGTCAAAACAGCCTTTCCGTCGCTCTGGCGACTCTCCAGCAGTTCGGGTGGATCATCAACTTCCCAAAATCCAAGTTGACACCGACCCAATCACTGACGTACCTTGGGATGGAGTTTCATACTCAGTCAGCAGTAGTCATGCTACCGCTGGACAAACAGCTTTCGCTGCAGGCAGGGGTGCAATCTCTTCTTCGGGGTCAGTCACACCCCTTGAGGCGCCTCATGCACTTCCTGGGGAAGATGGTGGCAGCGATGGAGGCAGTGCCCTTCGCGCAATTCCATCTGCGGCCACTCCAGTGGGACATTCTCCGCAAATGGGACAGGAGGTCGACTTCCCTGGACAGGAACGTCTCTCTTTCCCTTGCAACCAAGGCGTCACTTCAGTGGTGGCTCCTTCCCAACTCTCTGTCGCAGGAAAAATCCTTCCTACCCCCCACCTGGGCTGTGGTCACCACGGACGCGAGCCTGTCAGGGTGGGGGGCGGTTTTTCTTCACCACAGGGCTCAGGGAACCTGGACTCCGATAGAGTCATCCCTTCAGATCAATATTCTGGAGATAAGGGCAGTGTATCTAGCCCTATTAGCCTTTCATCGGTGGCTGGAGGGCAGGCAGATCCGGATCCAGTCGGACAACGCCACTGCCGTCGCATACATCAACCACCAAGGCGGCACTCGCAGTCGTCAAGCCTTCCAGGAAGTCCGACGGATTCTGCAGTGGGTGGAAGCCACTGCTTCCACCATCTCCGCAGTTCACATCCCGGGCGTAGAAAACTGGGAAGCAGATTTTCTCAGTTACATCGCTCCGTAGAGTGTCGGAGCTGGCAGCGCTGTCATGCAAAGCCCCCTTCCTGGTTTTTCACCAGGATAAGGTGGTTCTGCGTCCGGTCCCGGAATTTCTCCCTAAGGTGGTATCCCCTTTTCATCTTAATCAGGATATCTCCTTACCTTCATTTTGCCCTCATCCAATTCACCAATGTGAAAAGGATTTGCACTCATTAGATCTGGTGAGAGCACTCCGGCTCCACGTGTCTCGCACGGCGCCCTTGCGCCGTTCAGATGCTATCTTTGTCCTTGTCGCTGGCCAGCGTAAGGGATCGCAGGCTTCCAAGTCAACTTTGGCTCGGTGGATCAAAGAGCCGATTCTTGAAGCCTACCGTTCTTCTGGGCTTCCGCTTCCTTTGGGGCTGAAAGCCCATTCTACCAGAGCCGTGGGTGCGTCCTGGGCATTGCGGCACCGGGCTACGGCTCAGCAGGTGTGTCAGGCAGCTACCTGGTCTAGCCTGCACACTTTCACAAAACACTATCAGGTGCATACCTATGCTTCGGCAGACGCCAGTCTAGGTAGGCTAGTCCTGCAGGCGGCGGTTGCCCACCTGTAAGAGGGGGTCGTTTTTGACTCTTTTTTTATCGAAGTATTCTTTTACCCACCCAGGGACTGCTTTTGGACGTCCCAATTGTCTGGGTCTCCCAATGGAGCGACAAAGAAGAAGGGAATTTTGTTTACTTACCGTAAATTCCTTTTCTTCTAGCTCCTATTGGGAGACCCAGCACCCGCCCCTGTTCCCTTCGGGCTGTTTGTTCTTTTGTGTACACATGTTATTCATGTTCAATTGTTCTTTTGGTTCATGGTTTCAGTTCTCCGAACATCCTTCGGATTGAATTTACCTTAGACCAATTTATAAGTTTCCTCCTTCCTGCTTTTGCACCAAAACTGAGGAGCCCGTGATGCACGGGAGGGTGTATAGGCAGAGGGGAGGGGTTACACTTTTTAAAGTGTAGTACTTTGTGTGGCCTCCGGAGGCAGAAGCTATACACCCCAATTGTCTGGGTCTCCCAATAGGAGCTAGAAGAAAAGGAATTTACGGTAAGTAAACAAAATTCCCTTCTTTTTTGTCATTTATTTCAAATGATGGGTATTTTGGTGTTTTGTGTTTTTTTTTTTTTGTTTTGTTTTGTTTGTTTTACTTTCACGTACAGATTAGTAATGGGGGGTGTCTCATAGACACTTACCATCACTAACCTAGGGCTTAGTGGCAGCTATGGGCTGCTAATAACCCCTTATTACCCCAATTGCCACTACACCAGGATAATCAGGAAGGTAAAGTTCCAGGACATCTGATGGATGCGGAAATTCTAGGCGACTAGTGGCTATTTTTAGGTTGAGGGGCTCCCAATAACGTGTGCCTCACCAGCCTGAAAATACCAGCCCTCAGCTTTAAGGCTTTATCTTGGCTGGATATCAAAATTGGGAGGGACTGCACACCATTTTTTTTTAGTTATTCATTTTACTATACGATATACACCCGCCCATTGGCGGCTGTGATTCGTTGGTCAGACAGCTGTCACCCAGTGTTGGGGCGTGTCTGATGGCAACCAATCACAGAGGGGGAAGCAGTGAATATGTATGAGCTTAATGAGTGGGTAGGGAAGAAGGAGAGGTTGCGGGAGCAGTGTGACAGCCTCCCTGGTGATCAGGGAGTTTTCACTCCTGCAGTGTTGTTTTTTTTTTTTTTTTCTATATCCTGGAACAAAGTGTGTGACCAGTGTTTTTTGTGACAAGAATGTAGGTACAATGCATAAAAACGCAACCCATTTGTTACCATGCGTTTTTCCAATCATTTTTTTATCCCCTCACTGAGTTCTATGGGTGACAAAATGTGACAAAAACGCAAAGAGAACATGCTGCTTTATTTTTTTGTCAAAGATTTTGACAAATATTTGACAAATAAAACGCTGACAAAAAAACTAACGTACGCATGGAAATTTTGATCTCTCTAGACTTTGCTGGGGAAGCAAAAGCATGCAGCTTATCATTGACACAGTGTGGTTTAAAACACGACAAACGCAAAAAAAATTGCGACGTGCGCTCATAGCCTTACCTCTTATGTAACTGACAAATTTGCTGCTATTAAAAAAAAAAAGTTACCACTAGATTGTTTCCATTTCCCAAATGTTGTAAAATTCTGTGAACCACGTGTGGGTTCAAAATTCTCACTACACCCCTAGATGAATTCCTTTAGCACTGAAGGTTCCAATATGGGGTCTTGTAGTGTTTTTGCAGTTTTTGCACCTAAAGGGCTCCATTGTCCAAATTTGCGTTTCATTATCAATAGTGCGGTTTGATTTCCGCCATGGGTACGAACATTGATTTTTGACCATGTATGAGTATGATAGTAATTTGGGAGAAATTGTGTTACAAATCTTAGGTCCGTTTACTCCTTTTATTTATTGTCAAAATTACAAATTTTGGGCTAAAATACATTTTACCTTAAAAAAATCAAACAGTAACTATTTCACATCGACATTTTTTAAAAAGTTATGTGAAGCACCTATGGGTTCAAAATGCTTACCATGTGCCCCTAAGCAAATTCTTTGATGGGTCTCCTTTCCAAAATAGGGTCACTTGGGGGGGGGGGGTTGTTCTGATGTTTTGGTACCTTAGGTGTCCTGCAAAGGCAACATGGTGCATGTAATCTATTTCAGCCAAATTTGCTTTCCAAAATTCAAATATTCCTCTTTCCATCCCGATCCCTCCCATTTGTCTAAACAGAACTTTTTCACTACATGTGGGCTATCACCACAATCATAAGAAAATGGACAACAAACTTAAGGCCCCGTTACACGCTATGATTTATCTGACAATCTCTGTAGCGATGTGACACGCCAAGACCGTAGTTACGATTTGCCGAGATCGCACATAGGTCGTTTGTTAGCGGTGACACGTAAAGATTGAACAAGCGACGCAAAATCGTTCAGCGATATATTGTTTGACCAAGGCGGTCGTGTGGATGTTGTTCGTTGTTTGCAGGGTGTCAAACGTACCAATATGTCTGCTGCGATCCAAACGTCAAACAATATTTTGAAAATGAACGACGTGTTAGCGATCAGCGATTTTCAACCTATTTGCGATCGTTCGGAGTCGCACGTAGGTGTCACACGCAACGACGTCGCTAACTATGCCGGATGTACGTCACGGAAACTGTGACTTCAACGACATATCGTCAAATAAATCGTAGCGTGTAACGCCAGCTTTAGGGGTCCACTTTTTGGTGTTACCTCTTGTAAAGGTGAGAAATTGGGTGCTAAAGCAAAATGTTCAATATGATCTAATGTTATTCAATGTTGTGAAATAGCTGGGGGTTCAAAATGCTCACTATACCCCTGGATAAAATCCTTGAGGGGTCTAGTTTCCACAGTGAAGTAAATTGTGGAGGGTTCTTCTGTTAAAGTACCTTTTAGTGGCCCTGCTAATGCGACAAGGTATTTGCAATCTATTTCAGCCAAACTTGTGTTCCAAAATTCAAATGGCGCTTCTTCCCTTCCCAGCCAACAGCGTGTCCAAACAGAGGTTTCTTACCACATATGGGGTATCAGCGCACTCTGAAGAAACCCAGTAACAAATTTGTCATACTATTTCTTGTAAACGTGACTAAATTGGTGTTAAATAAACTTAAAAAATAAATTCCAGTTTGTATTAATTTCTGTGAAGCACCAGAAGGGTTAATAAACTTCTTGGATGTGGTTTTTCAGCACTTTGAGGGGTGCAGTTTTTAGAATGGTATCACTTTTGGAAAGATTTTCCCCTAGGCCCCTCAAACTCATTTCAAACGTGAGGTGGTCCCTAAAAGAAATTTATTTTGTAACTGTTTGAAAAATTAGAAATTGCTGATAATATTTTAACCCTTCTAACTTCCTGCAAAAAAAATTATTTTAAAATAATGGTGCTGATATAAAGTAGATGTGGGGAATGTTATTTATTAATAGTGATGGGCGAGCTTGCTGAGCACTACTCGTTCGAGCAATGTGGTATTCACAGAGCTCGGCAAAGTATTGCGGGTGCTCCAATTTTTCATTCGTGAAACAACTCCCACAATCGCCTGCTTCATTCAATACATGATGTGAGCAGGTAACCTGGGGAGAGCCATTTGCAGTCTCTGGCTCTCACTGGGGTTAAAGCAAAGTTTTCGGACGTAGTGTGTCAAAAGAAAAAAAAACTCTGCCCTCCCTCCTCCTGGAAATGGTCTCTTTATTGACTTTCATTATACTCGTTACTCGAGTTCAACCCTTTCAGAGCGTCTAACTTGGTCGGCTCGAGGACCCAGCACCAGTTTTACTTATTAACTATTTTATTTGACATAACACTGTGGTTTAAAGGCCAATTTCAAAGTTGTGAAATTTTCAAAATTCTTGCCAAATTTCCGTTGTTTTTTTTTCCTCACAAATATAAACACAAAAAATATTATCCTAAATTTACCACTATGGTAGAAATAAAAGAAAGGAAAAATTCAGCTCACCAGTCTTTGAAGCCCAGACACCACGGATGGTTAATGTGCACAAACCAGCAAGGTAGGAAATACATCCAAAGAAATCCAGCATCCAATGGGATTGTTAAAAGGGTATTAACTTTAATCCAAAACCATTAAAAGTATATCATGGAAAAAATTGTATGACACCAGGTAAAAAACATAGAGAAAAATATCAAATTCTATGTTTTGGACTGTGTCCTTATTCATTGCTTTAGTATAACACATGGACTCTTTACCTCTTGTCCTGTCCGGCCCCTAAATCAGGGGTCCACTGAGAAAACCGAACAATGCCAATATACATCAAAAAATAAATGCAGCAAAAGATATAGATATATACAAAAATAATATGAAAATTAACAAAACACAAAAAAAGAAAGAAAAAACAATAGTCATTCATAATGATAAATTAAATCTTGCCTTAAATTAAGACCTGTAGGAGACCTAGTACGGAGAAAAAAAATCCACCATGATTTTTGACTAGCCTGTGATCCCCACCTCTAGCTAGTAAATTAATTCTTTCAATAATTGTGACTTTGCAAGGATCCTCCATGTACAACAGAAAAATGTTTTGAGGCCAAAGAGCACTTAACTGCCAATGTTTCGGCTCTTTTAGGCAGAGCCTTTGTCAAGGCAAAGGCTCTACCTAAAAGAGCCAAAACGTTGGCATAAGGAGTTTTTGGTGTGACTTTTTGTAGAAATCACTTAAAAATAAATAAAAAAAAATCTTTTTTCACCACTTTGTGTGTCAAAAATTTCCTCCATTATATTGTCTGTTTTCTGAGCACCAGTTATTTATGATGAAGTGGAGCCTTATCCTTTTGATTAACCCCTTCACGACCCTTGACGGATCTATCAGTCATGGAGCGTGTCACGTTAAGCCCCGCCCCCTGCCGCGGGCAGGTTGCGGTGATCCGCGCACGTATCGGCTGTTTTCAACAGCTGACATGTGTGCCTGCATGTTACGAATGGAATCGCTTCCACTCGCAACATTTAACCCCTTACATCTCGCTGCCAAAGTCTGGCAGCGAGATGTATATGCGCGCGGCCATGATTTTCACTTACTGCCGCCCCCACCGGAAGTCACGTGCGTGATCATGTGATGACGCCTGTAGCTATGAAGAGTCACTTTCTGTTTCACTCGGCCCGGAGCTGAATGAATCAGGAAGTGATCATATCTGCTGTTTACAGCTGTATAGCTGTGATCAGCAGATAGGGAAGAGCGATCGGATTGCTGATCGCTATAGCCCCCTAGGGGGACTAGTAAAATAAAAAGTGAAAAAAAAGTTTTATAAAATAAAAAAAAAACCTAAAAGTTCAAATCACCCCCCTTTCACTCCATTGAACATTAAAGGGTTAAAAAAATTACACATATTTGGTATCGCTGCGTTCAGAAATGCCTGATCTATTAAAATATAAAATCAATTAATCTGGTAAACGGCGTAGCGTTTAAAAAATTCCAAACGCCAAAATTAGGTTTTTTGGTCGCCGCAAGTTTTACGCAAAATGTAATAACAGGCGATCAAAACGTAGCATCTGGGCAAAAATGGTACCATTAAAAATGTCAGCTCGAGAAGCAAAAAATAAGTAGTCACTGAGCCATAGATCCTAAAAAATGAGACTGCTACAGGTTTCGGAAAATGGCGCAAAACGTACGCCACTTTTATTGGTCAAGCTTGTGAATTTTTTTTTAACCCCTTAGAAGTAAATCTATACATGTTTGGTGTCTACAAACTCGCAACGACCTCAGGCATCACAACAACACATCAGTTTTACCACATAGTGAACACGGTGAATAAAACATCCCAAAAGCTATTGTGCAATCACACTTTTTTTTGCAGTTTTTCCACACTTGGAATTTTTTTGCTGGTTTCCAGTACACTATATGGTAAAACTTATGGTTTCATTTAAAAGCACAACTTGTCCCGCAAAAAACAAGCCCTCATATGGCAAGATTGACGGAAAAATAAAAAAGTTACGGCTCTCGGAAGAAGGGGAGCAAAAAACAAAAGCGCAAAAACTGAAAGTGCCCAGGGGCTGAAGAGGTTAAAAAGCACTTAACTGTCAGTTTTTTAACCGCATCAGATAAATGTCTGCAGATGCGATTCTTCAAAGGACCAGAAGTGCAACGTACATATTGCAGGTTGTAATCAATGCAGGTAATAAGATATATAACATGCAGTGTTACAATTAATATAGCTTTTAATATTGTAAGTGATGTTAGTATTGTAGGAAGAAAAAGTATTACTTGTAATTGTGTGTTCACAGCATGTACAAAGTTTGGAAATAAAATTAACCGGTTTAGTCAAAATTTGTTTTAATTTGCTATCCTGTTTTAACAATAGTAAATAAGACTTGATAATATTTTTAATCAGATTGAATTATGGGCTATAGGTAGAGATAAATGACAAATTGTCTCTCTAACCTTTCAAAGAAAATGGTTTTTTTTTTTCAACAAGCATAGTGGATCTCTCTTTATCCGCAACCATTTTTAGACCTCTATTACGCATCCAAAAGGGGTACCACCTCTGTTTCAATCTATCAATATTAGATAGTTCCAAATGGAGAGTTTGTTCGTTCTTAGTATTCCTCTTTATCCGAACAAACTTCCCCTTGGGAATATTTTTGACTACATGGGGTGCATGACAGGAGGACGCTAAGAGAGTGGCATTTGAAGTTAATTCCTTTTTATATGGAGGAAATTGACACAGAACCTGAATCCTCAAAAAGGAGACAAATATCCCAAAAAATGTATGGAATTTTTCTGAAAATTAAATATAAAGCTTAAATTCAAGTCATTAGAATTAATGTAAGAAATTAAATGACTAGCATCCTCTTCAGTCCCATCCCATTCTCAGAATCACTGGGATCTGTTGAAGCATTCCAGAGTTATAACCTCATAAAGTAACACTGATGAGATTTCTAAAATTTGCCGTGGTCATTAAGGTCAAAATTGGATCCGTCACTAAAGGTTTAATGAGGCTTTTTTTAACTATGTTTTTATTTAAAATTTTCAATAACCTATAACACTGGCATAAACCAATTCAGCATTGAAAATTCAATTCAAAAACATTATTATTTATTATTATAGTGCCATCAATTCCATGGCGCTTTACATGTGAAAGGGGTGTACATAATAGGGACAAGTACAATAATCATAAACAATACAAGACAAAAACAGGTACAGGAGGAGAGAGGTCCCTGCCCACGAGGGCTCAGTCTACAAAACATTACAATGTCTTGTTTGATCATCACAAATTCCATAACAATTTTTAGAATCAGTAACCGTAACATGGCAAGATAAAACAAAGGAAGGCAGCGACCCCTTAACCCAACATTCTCATCGTCCTCCCCCCCCACCCACTATTTAACACTTATGAACATGGTAATGACATAGAATAAAGAAGTCCCACTAAAAATCTGTTATTTCCTCGTCGCCCAACTTTGTTCCTTTTAGACACCTTTCGGCCTTTCCTCCCCCACCTCCAAGCCATCCAGAGTATCCTTCAATTTTTCGGTATGATACCAGACTGTGTCCTTGTAAGGTGACATAATCCTGACTATCTCCTCCCGAGTACAATAGGCCAATATGAATTTCTTTCATTTGTTAAAGGGCTGTCTTATTCTATCCGCCCTCCTTTCTGCATCCAGTCCTTCTATTTCAAGAAGATGCATGAGCTGATCCAAGATCTCTTCAAACGCGGGGACCCTAGACTCCAACCATTTATTAAGTATCGCTCTTTTGGCTGCCAGAAGTATCACATGTATAAGTCTGAGTGGGTTAGTCATCTTCCCTTTAATATCGTTCCCCTCCTCCCAATGGTGAAAAAGAGCGAACCCAGGTGAGAAACGAACTTGAAGATCCCACATCTTTTGTATGCAGCTTGTGATCTGTGACCATAATGGACTCAAATGGGAGCAGGACCACAACTCGTAAAGGAGATCAGTTCCACTACTCTTACATTTAGGGCAAAACGTAAGCCAGTCTGGCTTCGTTGCTGACGGAGGGAGATAGAAGACATAAATTTCCTTATGCATAATTCTAAATTGGGTTTCTCGCCAGTGCTCATTTAAAATTGATTTACGAAAGAGCATTCCACCCTCCCCTAATTTTTACCCCCATAGACGGGTCCTTAAATTGTTTCTCCCAAGATTAAAAAAAAAAAAAACCTTCGGGTGCTGCCCTAATAGTAGATCACGCATGGCTCCATGAAGAAAGGCGATAAATGATGAAGTTATTGAGTTCTCTACCAAACAATCAAGAGTTAAATACTACCTCCTGCATCACATCATGCAACTGAGTCATAATACTATATCTCACTTGGTCATATTGGATTAGCTGGTTAGGCCACAAGCCATACTGCGCTATAATTTCATCTCTACTCAACCATCTGGGCTCTGAGGTGTGCAAGAGATGAGCAACAGTCCTTATACCCCTCACCTTCCACTCTTCAGCTTATTGCTTGTCACTTGCACAAACGCTAGATTCCCCTATATAGGCAAGTATTTGGATATTTTATGGGGAAGTTTGTAATTTTTCCTAAACGCCTTCCATGTTGCAATTGTATCTTTAAATAAGGAAGAGTGCTTGATTTTCAATGAGAGATTGTCCTGCCTAGTATGAAGTAACACCACCAGATCCCAAGGTTGTGCATAGTCTCTCTCAAGTTCCAATGCTGAATAATGCCTAGAGCCTTTAATCCAATCCATTATATATGTAGTTAAACAAGCTATATTGTAACCCCGAATGTTCAGCAAACTCCGGCCTCCATGAACCTTAGATGCCGTCAACTTCTTAAGCCCTATACGAGGGCGTTTCCCCCCTGCAAATGAAGTGTGAAAAAGCTCTGTTTAGCTGCACAATATCTTTATGCTTGAGAAGCAGGGAAAGTGTTTGAAGATGATACATTAATTTTGATATCGACATTAGGTGGACTCTACCAATTAGGTTCAATGGAAGGTTGTGCCATCTTTTAAGATCTTGCTCTATTTGGCTCAGAAGGGGTGGATAGTTTAGACTATAAAGGGTTGCCGGAACCTTACCTATTTTAACTCCCAAGTATGTAATATATGACTTAGCCAATGTAGTTCCTTCGAAAGGGTTCTGCTCCCGTGTTTAAACATTTGTCCCTGCCAGGTATAGAAGCTCGCACTTTGACGCTTTAAAATTGAAGCCTAAGTACGCTCCAAACTCTCGCAAAATATGTAAAATCTGGGGGACCTGCTGAGCTGGATTTGAAAGGAAAAGCAAAATAGCAAATAAAGCTGACTGAATTTGCCTATTTACAGAAATACCCTGAAAGGTGCTATGTGTAGACAATAATCTTACCCATGGTTCCAGAGTCAGATTAAAAAGTAATTGGGAAAGAGGGCAACCCTCCCCGGTTCCTTTCAGGGCTAATAAAATAATGGGATGTATTAAAAGAGGTATGAGTGTTAATGAAAAAAAAATATAGTTCTACCTCTGTACAAGTCACTAGTGCGACCGCACTTAGAATACTGTGTACAATTCTGGTCACCGATATATAAGGAGGACATAGCTGAACTGGAGAGGGTGCAGAGAAGAGCGACCAAGATTATTAGAGGAATGGGTGGGCTGCAATACCAAGACAGGTTATTAAACTTGGGGTTATTTAGTTTGGAAAAACGAAGGCTTAGGGGGATCTAATCACAATGTATAAATATATGAGGGGACAGTACAGAGACCTTTCCAAAGATCTTTTTACACCTAGGCCCGCGACTGGAACATGGGGGCATCCGCTACGTCTTGAGGAAAGAAGGTTTAATCATAATCACAGACGAGGATTCTTTACTGTACAAGCAGTGAAACTGTGGAACTCTCTGCCGCATGATGTTGTAATGAGTGATTCACTACTAACATTTAAGCAGAGCCTGAATGCCTTTCTTGAAAAATTTATTACCAGTTATGTATATTAGATTTTATGACAGGGAACTAGTCTGATTGCCATATATGGAGTCAGGAAGGATTTTTTTTCCCCATTGGAGCTTGTTTGCCACATTGGGTTTATTTTGCCTTCCTCTGGATCAACATGTTAGGCTACGGGTTGAACTAGATGGACTACGGGCGGCTTTGCATGTTGCGATATCGCAGGTGCGATGTCGATGGGGTCAAATCGAAAGTGACGCACATCCGGCCTCGCAGTCGATATCGCAGTGTGCAAATCCTTTTGGATATGATTAACGAGCGCAAAAGCGTCGTTATCATATCATCGGTGCAGTGTCCGACATTTCCATAATGCCGGTGCATTATTAGATTAGATTAGATTTTATGAGAGTGTTTTGATCCATTGAACTAGTCTGATTACCATGTGTGGAGTCAGGAAGGAATTTTTTTCCCCTTTTTGGAGCTTGTTTGCCACATTGGGTTTATTTTGTCTTCCTCTGGATCAACATGTTAGGCTACGGGTTGAACTAGATGGACTTAGAGTCTCCCTTCAACCTTAAAAACTATGATACTATGAACTGAAAAGGGGCTGACAAATATCCTGGAATGTATACTTGAGCCTTCGGATTTGTGTAAATTTCTCTGATGTAGATATAAAATGAGCCCGAAAAACGCATTTAATCTAGAACTGTATAAAGCCACGCCCACTCAATATTATCAAAGGCTTTCTCGGCATCTATTGTAAGCAAAGCAGGAGATTCTCCTTTCAGAGGCCAAATGTTAACCCTATCCAGGACAAGAAGAACTTTTTCTAATATTTAGTGTCCATGATCTTTTTTGAATGAAGCCGGCCTGTGCCGGGGAAATCGGTTGGGGAAGAATTATAGCTAGACGATTTGCCATAATTTTTGACATTATTTTCATATCTAGGTTGATAAGTAATATGGGTCTGTACGAACCAGGATCCTTGGGGTACTTCCCCTGTTACGGGATCAATTTTATATATGCCCGGTTATTATTTTGGAAAGACGCATTACCGTCTAATATGCTATTATACAGCTCTAGTAATGTATGTAAGATCTCTTCCTTTACTGTTTTATAGAATTCTCCTGTAAATCCGTCAGGGCCAGGGGCTTTATGATTGTGAATGGAGTTGATTGTCCCCAATACTACTTCCCCCGTAATTTTGGCTTTCAGAAAAGTGCGATGCTCTTCTGTAAGTCGAGGTAGTGTCACTTTAGATAAAAGATTATTATCGGGTAATTCATCTCGCTTTTCCACGAATAAAGGTTTCTATAATATGCGCCTAAAGTCTCAATTATTGTCTTAGGGTTTTTGTGTATCTCTCCCTTTTGATTTTTTTTATTTGCATAGGTCCCTGAGTTATCCTATTTTTTGCTAAGTTGGCCAGTATTTTCCCTGCTTTATTTCCAGAGCGATGTAATGTAGCTTCCTGCATTGACCTAGCCTTTTGTTCCCGTTTTTCCGCCCACCCATTAAAAGCCTTTTGGGCTATTACCCATCTATCTCTATGGTCCCTATCAGGATTCTTTTGAAAAGAAGTGTTTGCTTCCCTCAATTTATGGGAGGTTTCAGTAAATTTAAGTTGAGCCTTTTTCTTCAAATAGGAAACATGTGCTATCATTCTGCTCCGTAATACTGCCTTCACCGTGTCCCATAGTAACATAGGTGTGTCTTTATGCTGATCATTATGTACCATAAACTCCGTCCACTATTCCTTTAATTTCAAGGAAAAATCTTCGTTATCTTTAAGGAAGGAAGGATATCTCCTCAGATGGTCTGTTCCTCTTGGATAGATATTTGCTAGGTCTAACACCACCGGGGCATGGTCAGAAATCACCAAATCCTGGATAGTAGCTGATGGTGCAATAGCCTCCACGCATCCCATAAGGCCGTAGCACTTAACAGAGGAGGCATAACTTTATCATGTCTCCGCAGTACATTTGGGGGGGCCTTTGGCGTTTTTCCTGTCCTCTAGCACAGATACCACCGAATTGAAATCCCCTCCAATTATTAGATTAAAATAGGCTTGTTCTAAAATTTTGGCCTCAAGATGTTGAAAAAATGATTTGTTTTCGTTCGGGGCATAAATATTAAAGATTTTATAAATTCCACCAGGGATCTCCACTGAGACCATCTGAACCCTAGCTTCCGTGTCCACATATGTTTCCAGGACTTGATGTTGTAATCTCCTACTGACTAATGTAATAACCCCCACTTTCCTTTTAACTGAAGATGACCCGTAGACTCCTCCAGCCCACAATCTCCCCATCCTCTGCATGTCTGAACCATCCAGATGCGTTCTGCAAAAACGGAACGGTCATGTGAATGTAGCCTACATGTGTTCCCTATAGGGGTAGGGGTCGGTACAGAACGATGGTGGGGGGTTGGTACAGAGCGCTGTCGCTGTGTGTGTCTGTGTGTGTCTGTGTGTGTCTGTGTGTGTGTGTGTGTGTGTGTGTGTGTGTGTGTGTGTGGGTGTGTGTGGGGCACAGAGCCCGATTTATTTAATCGTATGAACGTATATCTTACCATCATAAAAATAAACACCAGACAATAGACAGTGATTGAAAAATATCAAAAGGATAAAAATCAAATTTGAATATCAAGATTTTCTATATATGCAATAGCGTTATCATTTACAATATAGAAATCCTTCTTGTCACCATGGTAGGATCTCAGGGGGCACTCCTCAACAATGTGCTGGATAGTTTGACGATCTGCTCCACAGTCACAGGTCGGAGAGTCATATTTTCCCCACTTATACATAAAATCTGCACAGACGCCAAAGTTTGTTCTGATATGATTTAGAGTAACCCATGTTTTCCTTGGTAGATTGAAGCCTGGTGGAGGGTTTTGTAAATTAGGGAACATTTGGGGATCACCGTCTACTACATTGACCCAAAGTTCTCGCCATTTCTCCTCTAAATTGAAGTCTTGTTCATGCAAGGTGATTGCAGTTCGGATGGGTGGGTGTCTTGATTTCAATCGTTGTATTGTAACATCTCTGATATTTTGGTGTATTGGAAGTTTTTCATTATTCACTACTTTAGTGTACTCTTTAAGTAGGAGCTTTTGTCTTTTTAGATTTGCGGGTGCGATATGACCCAGCACAGGTAACCAGTGAACAGGTGTAGGTCTAATAGCACCAGATATTATACGCAAAGAGTTGTTCAGCTGAGTGTCAATTAAGTTTACATGACAGCTATTTAACCATGCTGGAGCACAGTATTCTGCAGCAGAGTACACCAGGGCAAGAGTAGATGTTCTCAAAACAGATGTTGCCGAGCCCCAGGAGGATCCACAAAGTTTCTGAATAATATTACGTGCGTTCAGTTTCTGTGCCAATTTATTCAGATGGGATTTAAAAGTTAGACTTCTATCAAGGGTTACACCTAAGTACTTAGGATTGAAATTGTGTTTAACAGATTGGCCTTCAAATTGTACTTTAAGTTCAGTCTTGGCACTTGCATTGTGTAAATGAAAGCAACAAACTTCCGTTTTTGATGGGTTAGGTTTTAATCTCCATTGTCGGAAGTACTTTCCCATTACACTAAGATCTTTTGTAAGAACATCCTCTGCTTCCTCCATTTGTTTTGCTTACCATAGCAAGTGCCCAGTCATCGGCATATCCAAATTTCCGTGACACTGTTTTAGGAATATCAGCTAGGTACAGGGCAAACAGGAGAGGTGCCAGCACTGATCCCTGGGCCAGTCCGTTGTTTAAAGATTTCTTACAACTGGTTGAATCGCCCATAATAAGATGAAAAGTTCGATTTGCAATCATATTGTTCAAGAGATACATCATTTTCTTACATGGAATCACCTTCAAAAATTTATATAAAAGTCCTTCCCTCCACACAGTATCATATGCAGCAGAGAGATCGATAAACGCCACTGAAACTTTCTTGTTCTTCTGGAATTCAGCTTCAATGAGAGTTGTCAAAGCTAAGACTTGGTCACTACAGTTTCGAGCAGGTCTGAAGCCGGCTTGCTCTATAGGTATTGAGTCGAAAATCTTTAGACTGATCTTGTTATATATTAAGCGTTCTAAGAGCTTATATAAGCAACTCAACAAGGCAATGGGTCTATAGCTTGATGGATTATCTTCAGGCTTCCCAGGTTTTAACAATGCAATTATTTTGACATGTTTTAATTTACTAGGGACTTGAGCATTCTCCATAATATCTGAGAAGAACTTTGCCATCCATTTTTTTGCATAAGGTCCACAGTTTTTGAGAAATTCAGGATGGATCCCATCAGAGCCGGGAGCTTTGTTAATTTTAGTTTCAGCAAGGGCAATTTTAATGTCACAGGTTGTAAAAGCACGTGAGTATTCTTCAGATGGCGCCACTGATGATTTTAGTAGCTTAAACTTACTTTTAACTTCTATGGTGTGAGCTCGGTCTTTTGGGCTTCTTGATATGTTCACAATATGTGCTGCAATTTGATTTGAAGTTATAGAATTCGTTTTGTGTTTTACTTTACGATTTCCTTCTAGTTTTCTTAAAAGAGACCATGCTTTTCTACTGGACCTTTTAAAGTCCAAATTCTCAACTGTTTCCATCCATTTAATACAACGTGCTGCATTCAGTTTGTTCAACAATTCCTCACTAATTTCACCATCTTCACTCTCAAGAAATTTTCTGTACAGTTGTTCACATTCATCAGACCATCCTGGGATATATTCTTTGCGAAAGCCACGTGGTATTGATTTCTTTGCAGCTGTAATAACTGCTTTACAAAACCGTTCATAGTTTTTACTGATTGGTGGTATCCAACCGATACACTTATCAAGGTGATCTGCAAACTTCTTCCAGTTGGCTTTGTCAAAGTTCCATCGAGGACGCGGATACGACGTTACAAGAGGAATAGATACTCCAATGGTGATGATGACAGGGCGATGCTGGCTACGAGGCTACAGAGCCCGATGTGTGTGGGGCACAGAGCCCTGTGTGTGTGTGTGTGTGGCGCAGAGCCCGATGTGGTGGGGGTTGCGCAGAGCCCGATGTTGGGCTGTTATTTCCAATGTTAGCGTGATAACAGGTCAGGTGCTGGGGCAGAATACTGACAGGGAATGTGTGTGCAGAGGGCGGGCAGGGGGCGAGGCTGGACAGTGAGGCCGGGCGGTGCCAGCTCTGACTGTGAGGCTTAGCACAGGAAAAGGTCAGTTTGCTGGAGCTCAATGTAAACAAAGAGCTGTAGAGAATAAAGGGATACTTCAAGAGGAACAGAAGTTAGAAAACAAAAAATAACAATGTAGGGGTGTTTTATATGACAATACAGCACAGATTAGCTTACCAAAACTTTTTGAGTTTGTCGGACAACTCCTTTAAATAAGGCCGAGCATATGTATGAGAATGCCCTCCGCTGCAGTGTGACCTCTGCAGAAAAATCACCAAACAGCAAGATGCGCGAGCCATTCAACTCCCAAGGGATGTTTCAATTTCTTGTGCGCCTGTAAAATTTCCTGTTTATCGGAGAAGTCCAAATATTTCATTAACTTGTCTTGGACGTCTGTTATTTTCCCCTTCATCACCTCTCCTTGGTAGACCAATGCGATGCACCCTTTCCACTTTTCTCCTTCCTGCTACTGCCAGGGTTGTAGGACTAGTTGATTCGCACAATGTACGTAGCTCACCAACCGATTATGTTTCAGAGAGGCCGACTATGCGCAAATTGCTCCTTCTTGAGCGGTTCTCCAGATCATCTACACGGTCCCTTAGGATCAGATTCTACCTGGCCAGACGCATGACTGTAGCATGGTCAGAGCTGAAGTCATCCTCTAACGTCGACATTCTGGTTTACATAGCAGCAACCTGTTCTACAGTCTCATCAAGTTGATTTTGTATGGCATTTAGAGCAGTTGCTATTGATTCTTTAATTGTAGCGGAAATGTCAGGTAGCAGATGATTGCCGACTTAATCAGCCAGACGCTTATAATCAATACCCTCCAACGTTTTGAATATATCCGGGGTCCCCGAGGATTCCTCCAATGCAATCTGGTGAGTATTTTCAGGTGACCGAGGGACGCTTAATGCTTTATGGGAAGTCGCCAACTTTTTTTCACATCGTACGCTGGATGTATGAGGATCTTGTGTTTTAGAGCTGCTCCGCAGCAGGTATCTTTCCATCAAGTAGTGAATGAAGGGATGCAAGTTTTGACACTGGTTTAGTTTGGGTTGTCAGCCAGATCTTAATCCTGCTCCCCCTTTTGTTTATTCTCACTTTCACCCCTTTCTCCCCCCTGCCACAGTTTTATGAATTCTCACTGTCCTGTAACTCTGCAGGGATGTATGCTTAAACTAGGAGCCAAGATGCCTCTCCACTTCAATCTTCTTTCACTTTCTCTGGTGGTTTGTACTGAATCTATATCCCTAGAGATCAGGCACCAGCTTAGCCACAGGTCTGGACAGCAATGGGGGAAGGGCCCAAGGATTCCCTGCTGTTTTCCTCTGCTCTCTCCCAGAACTTGTCAGTAGCTTTACTGATTGCTGCCAATAGCTTATCAGGACTCTAGGAGCTTTATTGATTGCTGCCGGTTAAGGGTACCTTCACACTTTAGCGATGCAGCAGCGATCCGACCAGCGATCTGACCTGGTCAGGATCGCTGCTGCATCGCTACATGGTCGCTGGTGAGCTGTCAAACAGGCAGATCTCACCAGCGACCAGTGAACAGCCCCCAGCCAGCAGCGACGTGCAAGCGACGCTGCGCTTGCACGGAGCCGCCGTCTGGAAGCTGCGGAGACTGGTAACTAAGGTAAACATCGGGTATGGTTACCCGATGTTTACATTAGTTACCAGTGTGAGCAGGGAGCAGGGAGCCGCGCACACTGAGCGCTGGCTCCTTGCTCTCCTAGCTACAGTACACATCGGGTTAATTAACCCGATGTGTAATGCAGCTACATGTGCAGAGAGCAGGGAGCCGCGCACACTGAGCGCTGGCTCCTTGCTCTCCTAGCTGCTGTACACATCGGGTTAATTAACCCGATGTGTACAGCAGCTACATGTGCAGAGAGCCGGAGCCGGCAGCACAGGCAGCGTGAGAGCTGCAGAGGCTGGTAACTAAGGTAAATATCAGGTAACCACCTTGGTTACCCGATGTTTATCTTGGATACAGCTTACCTCAGCTGTCAGACGCCGGCTCCTGCTCCCTGCTCGCTTCATTTGTCGCTCTCTTGCTGTCACACACAGCGATCTGTGTGTCACAGCAGGAGAGCGGCTTTGAAGAAAACGAACCAGGGCTGTGTGTAACGAGCAGCGATCTCGCAGCAGGGGCCAGATCGCTGCTCAGTGTCACACACAGCGAGATCGCTAATGAGGTCACTGCTGCGTCACAAAAAGCGTGACTCAGCAGCGATCTCGGCAGCGATCTCGCTGTGTGTGAAGCACCCCTAAGTGTTAGTGCTGGGGGGGCGGGAGTGAGTAATCTCTGCATCTGAGGTAAACCCTAGCTGTTCCCTGCTCTCCGTGCACAGGTCTGATTTACTGCACGGCTGGCTCCGACGCCATCTTTACTACTACTTTATCTTTAGTACGCTGTTAGATCTTGAGAGGGAGGGGGAGCGAGATTCACTGCCGCTGCTTCAGCTAACTGTGTCCACGGCTCCCCGTGAGCTTTCCTACATACCGCAGCTTCACTCACCGGTGGTATGGGGCGGGGGAGGCTGGTGGGTTGTCCGGTATATATGTCAGAAGAAAGAAGGAACATCCAGCTCTTCAGGGGAGGATAGCCATGGTCTTTATTTTAGCATGCAGACAACGGATGACATGACCAGCACAGCACTACGCGTTTCAGGTGAAAAAAAAACACCCTTAATCATGATGCTGGAAAGGCGGCACTACAAGGTTTATATACAATTACTGATTGACGACACAAGTGTTTAAATTACTTGAGCACCAGACATACATGTTAAAAGTATTGCTTTCATAAAAAATATTTTTTTATATAATACAAGTAAATAATCAATTTTTTTAAATTTCTGGACTGGGTTTAAATCTATATTTTATGATACTGGTTATAATACACCAATATATATGTGCACATATACACACAAAAGGGCATATGCATATATATATATATATATATATATATATATATATATATATATATATATATATATATATATATATATATATATATATATATATATATATATATAAAATCTATATCTGCATATGCAAACATACATATGCATTCATTTTTCTATATTTTTTCATTTCCATTTGTATTAAATTATGAAATTAAGATTAAGAATGAATATTCTCAAATTAAATGCCATTTTATATGCATTCTATTCTATTATTTTGCATATACGATTAATTAACCATATTTTTCCAAAAGTATTTCTAAATACAGATAAGCCCAATTCATCCATTTTTATACAAATTCTCTATTATAGTGAATTTATATTGTTTAAAAAGGCCACTTTCGTGATTTTAGACTGTGTCAACAGCCCGCGTTCTATACTAAAAACTCCCAAAATGAAATCCAAAGTCTCATTTGGTTCCTCTGATCTGGATACTTCCATGGGGTATACCACTGATGAATCATCTGTTGAACCAACATTTCAACCCTCAAAAAACGGAAAAATCCCAAAAGAAATGTAGAAGAGAAGGTAGGAAGCATAAATCCAAAAGGTTATGCCCTATGTCCAAAGAGGACTTAGATTCAAATGTGAATTTTGATGTCATTAATTTGTCTTCACACAATGTATCAGAAACACAGAGAGCACTTCTTACACTAGGTTTAAATTTTGCTCCAACGAACAACATTGATTTTTTTGGTACATTGTGTGACATAAACAAATTTGTTCGTAATGTTGTTGTAAAGAAACACTTTTGTAATGGGACTGAAACACAATTAAACACTGACAGGGTTAATCATGAAAATGTGTATGAAAATCTTGATTTCAGAGAACAATTTGCTTTACTAACACTGGAGGATCTGAGTGATCAACACAAACTAGAGCCTCCCATAAGTAGCAATATTGTAGCTCGTGTCCCTAATCCGGATTTGTATCCATTATATGAGAGATGCGAAGCCATAATCAACTTCCAAAAAAACATGGAGAGAGATTTGAAATTACTGCATGGCTCTGGTAAGAAAACCAATCTTAATAATTTGAATGTCCAGCAAAAGGAGGCACTTCGTCAATTGGAAAATAATCGTAACATTGTGATTAAACAATCTGATAAGGGGGGATCGGTGGTAATAATGGATAGTTAATTGGATACATCTCTTGTTATCAGACAAGAATACCTATATTTCTGTTGCCATCGATCCCTCCATTACTATAGATAAAAAAATCCATAAATTGGTAAATGAAGGGGCCTCCCTTGGTTGTTACAGTGAAAAACATGCAGAGTATTTTAAAATTGATATCCCCAAAATACCCATCTTATATGGGTTACCTAAAACACATAAAGGGGAAAATCCACCTACCATGCGTCCCATAGTGTCAGGCATTGGCTCGGCGAGCGAAAGGCTGGGACAATGGATTGATTCTGTGCTGCAGCCTCTGGCCCTTCGTGTTCTCGGATACCTTAGGGACACTATTAGTGTCTTAGATGGGATCAGAAACATCAAATGGCAAAAAGATTATGGCTGGATAACAGCAGATGTTATCTCTTTAAAAACCTCAATACCACAGCAAGTAGCATTAATGGCAGTTCATCATCATTTAACAAAATATTCCAACTTTGATAGTGAAAAAATCATGTTCTTATTAGAAGCCATCAAGTTTTTGATGGCGAATAATTACTTCTTATTTGATTCAAAATTTTTCATTCAGAAACCCAGAGTATCTATGGGTGCCAAATATTCCCCGTCAGTCGCAAATCGTGTTATGAGTTGGTGGGAAGAAATGTATATTTACAGTGACATTAATCCATTTGCGAAGCGTGCGGTCTGGTATGGGAGATTCATTGAAGACGTCCCCCTTGTGTTTATTTAAACAACAATCCTCTCAACTTAAGATTTAAAGTGGAGTTTCAGCAACATCCTGTGGAATTTCTTGATTTGTGTATGACGGGTAAGAGTAATGGAAACATCGAAACATGCACCCATAGAAAAAAAGTATCAGGAAATACAATATTGCATGCAGCAAGCCATCATCCCATGCATACCATTAAGGCCATACCGGTGGGGGAAACCCAACGGGCATATAGAAACTGGAATTCAAAAATAACCCTTCAAACTGAAATAAACACAATAAATTCAAGACTAAAAAATAGAGGATATAAAAACTGGATGCTCAGCAGAGCACAAAAAATTGCTAAATCTAAAAATAGTTTACCTAAAGTTCCCATTCAGAATATACCCAAAAATCAGTCTACCGCCAATTCAGCTATTAACTTAGCATTACAATACAGTAATCAATTTGAAGACATACGTAAGATTTTTTTATCGTAATTTAAACATATTAAAAGAAGACACAACCTTGGGAAGAATTCTAGATAATAACTGTAGAGTGGTTGCTAGGGGAGCAACTTCCCTGGGTGACAAACTATCCCCAAGAGAAATTAACAGTAAGAAACCGAATCTCATAGGTTATACTAACTGGTTATCTTTAAAAGGATTTTATCAATGTGCAAGGAATCATTGTAAATTATGTGTAATAACCCACAAAAAAAACCATATCCTTCAGCAATAATAATGCCAGTAGCAGTTATGCAATTAAAACCTTTATAAATTGTAGAAGCACGTATATACCGTATCTTTCGCTTTATAAGACGCACTTTTGTTCCCCCAAATTTTGGGGGAAAGTAGGGGGTGCGTCTTATAAGCCGAATATACGGGGAGGGGGGTATATATATATACTCTGCAGGGTCCAGGGGAGGTGGGGACAGCTCTGGAGCGCTGCTGGGGGCAGGTGAACGCTCTGCGGGCGGCAGCGTTAGATCTCCTGCTCCCGCTCATATAATATACACAGCTGCTGTCCATCGCCGTGGTGCTGAAACCGCACCGCAGTGACGGGCTGGGGGAGCGGTGCATATTATATGAGCCTGCGCCCCACTGTGATGGCACATGCCCCCATGCTGCTGCTGCTCATCCTAAAATAAAAAAGCTTTACTTGCCCCCTCCAGCGTTTCTCCCCGGTGTCCCTGCTTCCACTGTGATCAGGCACGCAGCGATGATCTCACTCTGCTGTGCCGATAACATGACCGCACCGAGAACCAGGAAGTGGAGGAACAGAAGCACGGAGGGAGACAGGAGGGAGATCAGCGCTGGAGGAGGTAAGGAAAGAGTGTTTTATTTTACTATGGGCAGCAGCTTGGGGGCGATATCTAACACAGGGGAATGTGTGCAATCCATAGGGGGCCATAGGCAGCACAGGGGAACGTGTGCAATCAATAGGGGGCCATAGGCAGCACAGGGGAACGTGTGCAATCCATAGGGGGCCATAGGCAGCACAGGGGAATGTGTGCATTCCATAGGGGGCCATAGGCAGCACAGGGGAACATGTGCAATCCATAGGGGGCCATAGGCAGCACAGAGGAACGTGTGCAATCCATAGGGGGCCATAGGCAGCACAGGGGAACGTATGCAATCCATAGGGGGCCATAGGCAGCACAGGGGAACGTATGCAATCCATAGGGGGCCATAGGCAGCACAGGGGAACGTATGCAATCCATAGGGGGCCATAGGCAGCACAGGGGAACGTGTGCAATCCATAGGGGGCCATGGGCAGCACAGGGGAACGTGTGCAATCCATAGGGGGCCATAGGCAGCACAGGGGAACGTGTGCAATCCATAGGGGGCCATGGGCAGCACAGGGGAACATGTGCAATCCATAGGGGGCCATAGGCAGCACAGGGGAACGTATGCAATCCATAGGGGGCCATAGGCAGCACAGGGGAACGTATGCAATCCATAGGGGGCCATAGGCAGCACAGGGGAATGTGTGCAATCCATAGGGGGCCATAGGCAGCACAGGGGAACGTGTGCCAGCACAAGAGGGCTATATTCAATATAAGGGGGCCATATCCAGATTAAGGGGGCTAATTTTAGGATGGGGGCTATGAGGGACATATACCCGATACGATTTGTCAGACGGACACTGGCATTATAAGATGGATCCCATTTAACATTAAAAAAAAATTCTCTTTTCCTTCACCAAATATGGGGGTGCGTCTTATAAAGCGAAAAATACGGTAGTTTATTTGGCAGAATGCACAACTTGTAAATTAAAATACATTGGCAGTACTAAACGGGAATTACATATACGTATAAAAGAACATTTGCATGATATAACACACAAAAAAATATCCAGAGGTATCTTCCAGTTATCAAAACATTTTATTAATAAACATAATGGGAAAATTGACTCTTTGCAGGTATACTGCATAGATAAAATACATAATCACACAGAGGAGGTAATATAGAAAAAAATTTGCGCAAAAGAGAGGTCTGGCGGATATTCAGACTGGGAACCACCTTTCCTCATGGTCTGAATCTCCGCAGAGACCTCATGATCTATTAAAAACACACAATAAATAAGCCTTTTCATGCTGTTATATTGCGGTTTATTCTTCCGCAATACATAAATTAACTGCCAACCACTAATTTTGCTAAAATTGACTCCGGGTGTAAGCAACACAATTTAATAAAAAATGTTTTTGGTTTTTTTTGTTTTGTTTTGTTTTGGTTTTTTTTTTGGAGTAAATTCACACTTCTTGCACATGTGCGATTTTATTGCTGTACATGTGCACTCATATTGAGAATGTAATTGTTTCAACTGCAGTATATGAATTTATTCCCAAGTGCCGACTTAATAAGCAACTATCTGCAGCATGGGAATTTGCCTCTAAATGTGGGATTTACAAACTTGATTCACATTACCTGCAGTGTGTGCGACTCTCATGCGGTGCACATGTGTGGCTATGTTGAGAATTTAGTTGTTTTATCCATAGCATATAAATTTTCCTGTGTACCAACTAGGGAGGTCGCTATCTGCAGGGTGTGATTTTGCTCCTAAAAAGTTTATGGGCTTGATTCCCAGTGCTTGCAGTATATGTAGCTTTATGTGAAGCTCATGAATAGCTGCATCAAGGACTTAGGCTAAGTTCACACACTGCGTTTTTTTGACGCTGCGTTTGTGTGTTTTTTAGCGCTAAAACGCACAGAAACGCAGCGTCTTTAAAAAACGCATGCGTTTTTACCGTGTTTTGGTGCGTTTTTGGCTGCGTTTTGCTGCGTTTTTGCTCACTGCGTTTTTCTGCATTTTTTTATCAGTGAACAATGCCATTAAAGTTTGTTGAAGGAAAAAAAAAAAGTATGATGTCATTTCCTTGTTCAGTCTATATTCTTCTTCATTCTCCATTTTGGCATCATACTGTGTGGACGGACAGCAACATGCCCTGCCATGGACGTGCAGTGCGCTTGCCCGAGGCCAAACGTAATTTTTTGTTCATAACTACAGTACTCAACTTGTTGCGCCTTCGCAGACAAAAGGTAAGCTTTAGCTACAAATAAAGGCTATATCTACTTATCTCTTTTGGGTTAGGTTATTCATTATTGAATTTATGTTCTAGGAACGTGCCAAGAAAATGTGGGTACACCCACTTTTGCTTGCACGGGATGAAAAGGGTCATTTTAATGTGCTGTACCGTGATTTAAGAAGGTAAATTCTATCATATTATGTGTGTCAACCCAAATTTTATGTTTGTCCCACACTTGATTTCTGTTTATACCCCCTTTTTTAGTGTGTTTTTATTTATTTTGTTCCTTTTGTCTGTATGTTGCCGTAGGAGGGCTTTATTTGCGCAATGTGTTTAACTTTAATGTATAAGCAGGATATTTAACATATGGTTGACCGTAATGCCCAAAAAATTTCTAAGGTGGAAAATTTGTATCAAAATGGCTACAGCACAATGTTTTTTGGGGGTTTATTTTTATATAACTGTTTTATTTGCAAAGATTTTCCATTTTAGAACATAAAAGTGCAAAATTACATTTCAAAAGTTTTCAACAAGAATTGACTAGACTTTTAGACAGGGGAGACTCGGGGAAAGATAGGATAGGGAAGAGCATGGGGGGGTGTTTGACATATTTTGCATATAATACATCTGATCGGCATATCGAGGCATGTACACTTTTGTTTTTTCTCTGGCGGTTAAGTACGATTGTTCACAAAAAGATCCCAAGGCGACCATATCCTTTGATATTTTTCCAGTTGGTTATTGATGCATGTGGTGAGGTACTCCATCCGCTGTTTCTTGAATCCTCAACTCCAGATCCTGGAGAGTAGGAGGAAGGGTCTTTTTCCAAGACGACGATATTAAACATTTCGACGAGGTCCAAATGTGAAGGAGCAGTCTGGCAGAGTCCCTCGAAACCCCCACAGGTGGAACATTAAGTAGATAATTGAATGGGTCTAGAGCGACCTCATGTCCCAGAACTCCACGGATCAACCTCCCCACCTCTCTCCAAAACGGAGCAAGGACTTCGCAGTCCCAAAAAATGTGGGTGAGGGACCCCCTATCCCTCGCACACCGCCAGCATTGGTCCGGTGTGTTGGGGAAGAGCCTATTCAGGACCTCTGGGGTATGATACCAATGCATTAGTATTTTGTATTGGTTCTCTTTTTGTGCAGTGCATATGGAGGTCTTTGCTGTTCGCTCCCAGATGGACTGCCACATTTGTCTCGGTATCACTCTTCCTAAATACGTCTCCCATTTCGTCATGTATGAGTGCTGTATTTCTACGTGTGATGCAAGCATATCATATAGACGTGAAATTAGCCCCTTAGTCGATGGGCCCTGCCTGCAGAGGTCCTCAAATGGAATGAGCTTGGGAAATGTAGTAGATTTTATCATTGATATGGCCAGATGCCGTATCTGAGCATAGGTGTAGAAAGCTTCTTTAGGGAGTTTAAATCTTTCTCGTAAAGTTGCAAAGGGTAAGATTGTGTTAGTGCAGGGATCGATTATATCCACAAAACGAAAAAGCCGTGCCTGAACCCATGGAGTCGGCACCCAATTGTCTGTACTGTTCTGCAAAGCTGGGGTGTATAAAAATGGCGTCAGTGGAGATTCGATTGGAGATAGTGAGAAGACTTTTCTAGCCATTCGCCAAACTTGTCTTGTGAAAGCCATGGGCCCCAAAAGACTTGCATCTGAGGCGTCTGAAGAGTTTCCATGCAGTAAGGCACCCAGATGGATTTGGGTCAGCCAGTCCTGCTCTACCACTCTCCATCTATCCACCGAGGTCAAATTGGTCCAGGCAGGAATACGTCTCAGGTGTGTGGCAATGTATTATTTCCATATATCAGGGAAAGCTAGGCCACCCATCTTCCTAGGAGTCAACAGAACCGTCTGAGCGATTCGGTGGCGTTTATAAGCCCAGACAGAATTATTTAACCATTTCTGGACTCGTCGGATCGCCAATCTCGGGATCGGTATGGGAAGTATCTCTATTAAATATAAGAGTCTTGGAAGGATCGTCATTTTAACGGAGGCCATTCTCCCAAAAAATAAGTGGAGCTTGTCCCACTTGGCTAGTGTTTTTTTGAGATCTTCAAAAAAAAAAAGGGAAGTTTAGTGAGTAGAGCGTTTTGTATGTGTCTGTTAGGTATATCCCTAGGTATTTTAAATGGTCTTTTTTCCAGGGACATTTCAGAGATTGATGGAGTGCTGCTTGGGCCATCACAACTTTGAAACCGTGCTATGACGTCATAGTCTACTCCAAGACCTACGAAGACCACCTGAGGCACTTAGCAGAAGTGTTTGAGTCCTTGTCGGAGTATGGCCTGAAGATAAAGCCGTCCAAATGTCACCTCTTGAAGCCAAAGGTACAGTACCTGGGTCATGTGGTCAGCGCAGAAGGTGTGGCACCTGATCCGGAGAAAGTCACCGTAATCAAGGACTGGCCAAGACCCACCATGGTAAAGGAGGTGCGGCAGTTCCTTGGGCTGGTGGGCTACTACCGAAGGTTCATTGATGGTTTCACCAAGATAGCAGCGCCTCATCAAGATCTCCTGGTGGGCCAACCAAAGAAGGCTAAGAAGCAAAGCCCTCCATTTGAATGGAACAGCCAAATAGAAACATCTTTTGTCCGGCTGAAAGGGGCTCTCACGGGAGAAGAAATTCTGGCCTACCCTGACTACAGCCAGCCGTTTGTACTGTACACCGACGCCAGCAACGTGGGCCTGGGAGCAGTTCTGTCCCAGGTGCAGGGAGGCAGAGAGAAGGTGATAGCTTACGCCAGCAGGAAGCTTCGTCCCACAGAAAGGAATCCAGAAAACTACAGTTCCTTCAAGCTGGAGTTCCTTGCTATTGTTTGGGCAGTGACTGAACGCTTCAAGCACTATCTGGCGTCGGCCAAGTTCACCATCTTCACGGACAACAACCCGTTGACACATCTGGCAACGGCCAAGCTAGGTGCGTTGGAGCAGCGATGGATGGCCCGGCTGTCTAACTTTGACTTTACCATCAAGTACCGGGCTGGCAAGAAGAATAACAATGCTGATGCGCTGTCCAGAATGCCTCACTTACCCGAGTCTGGAGAAGACCTGGATGAACTCGAAGAGATAGAGTTACCGGCTTTCCATCACCAAGGTGTTTCCCAGTGTGAGCATGCTGTAGGAGAGAAGTGCTCGAGCCAGCACGAGGTCTCGGTCAACCCATTACTCCACCATAATTGGGAAGAGACACAGAACGGTGACCCGGCCGTACGATTGGTCAAAGAAAAGCTAGCACAAGCTGAGACCCATCTCGGTCCAGACGCTCCACAAGAAGCCCAGCAGCTGTGGAAGGAGAGGGGACGACTGTTCACCTACCAAGGCAAGCTATGCAAGAGATATGTCAACTGGCGAACGAATGAACTCGTCTGGCAGATAGTGGTCCCACAGAGGGATGCTCCAATGGTCCTAGCAGCTTACCATGATAAAGCAGGACACTTCGGGTGGAAGAAGTTGGAGACCCTACTCCGCGATCGGTTCTACTGGGTGCACATGAGAAAGACAGTCGAGAAGTGGTGCCGAGACTGTGGTCCGTGTAACCTGAGGCGGAAGGATGATGCCAGCCAGAGGTCTCCCCTACAGCCAATTGTCACGAAGCAGCCCCTGGAGTTGGTGGCCCTGGACCACGTGAAGTTGACACCAAGCCGGTCAGGCTATGTGTACGCCCTCACCATTGTGGACCATTACTCTCGTTTCCTGGTAGTAGTGCCTGTGAAAGACCAGACAGCCAGAACAGCAGCTAGAGCATTTCAGGCATACTTTTGTCGACCTCACGGTTATCCGGAAAGGGTATTGACTGATCAAGGTCCTGCATTCGAGGCAGAAGTGTTCCAAGAGTTCTGTAACATGTACGGCTGTAAGAAAATCAGAACAACACCGTACCACCCCCAAACCAATGGATTGTGCGAGAAGATGAACCATGTGGTTATTGATATGCTCAAGACTCTACCTCTGGAAGAAAGAAACCAATGGCCAGAGAAGTTACCAGATCTGGTAGACCAGTATAACCATGTCCCAGTAAACTCGACCAACTGCAGCCCTGCTCACTTGATGCGAGCAAGACCTGGCAAGTTACCTGTAGACTTTGAGATGGGAACTGTGTCACCTGAAGCGGTTCAAGAGATACAAGATTGGGATACAGAGCGACAACAGCAGTACCGCAAAGTCCAGGAATGCGTAGAAAAGAGCCTGTTCCAAGCAAGAACGAGACAAGAGCAGAACTACAATCAAACAACCCCAGCAACTCCCTTAACACCTGGAGAACAGGTCCTCAAGAAAAAGCGGAGGGCGCATAAATTAGATGATCAGTGGGAGAATGAACCCTACACCATTATTCCCTCCAATTTTGATAAGAGTAAAGTGTGTCTCATAAGCAAAGATGAAGGCAAGACCTATCAAACAGTTTCTAGAGACCGCCTGAAAGCGTGCCCTGAGCGGTGCAAAATCCAAAAAGAAGTGGAAGAAGTACAAGAATGTCCCCAAATTCAAGAAAAAGAGGAAGAGATGATACAAACAATCCTTGGAAAATTCCCCAAAACTTGGACCCGAATAAATAATGCCATAGTGGTACCAGTCTTGACGTTCCCGCAGTTGGTCGAGCCAGAGACAGAAGAGGTTCCAGATCCACCTAAGGAACTGTCCGCCCCAACACAAGATGACACGCCAGCAGTGGAACAGGAGAATCAACCCCCTGTCAGTGGTGAACCTGTCGTACCCTTGGCGACTCTCAGACCACGTAGGCAATCATCACACATACCTATCAGGGTTAGGCCTACCCGTAGTGCTGAGGTAGCAGACGCTCCAAATAGTCAGGGACAAACCCCCAAAGCTACGCAGGTCCCAACGTAGCCCTCGGGGACGGCCCCCTCCAAGGTATAGAGAGTAAAAAGAAAAAAAGTACCTATTAGAATGTATATAGTTATTTAAAATGCTTTTTGTCTTAGGTGATTAAGTAAATGGACAATTGGGCCACTGGACTATGGGTGGCCAACACTCTAGCTGTACATAGTTAGCACCAGTGTGCTCAGCACCCCTGAATAAAAACCCGTCCGGCGTGCATAGAGTGGGGTCATCAATGCTCTGACGCACGCCCAGAGCCTACGTTGGGGGTTTTATCGCGGCGGGTCCCCCATGGAGCAGTGTAATGGACACCCGGCAGGGAGCCACACTGGACTCTTATAGTATTGTTTAAGTTGTAACGTTTATGTAATGTGCCTCCCATAATGGGATGAAATGTTCTGACATGTTATGTTTTTTGTTTTCATCAGTCCGGGAGAACTGAGTTTAACTAAGGGGGAGTGTGGCGCCCCAGGACCTGGTCGCCACAACAGCATTGCCCCTCCAAAGGGTTAATGCTGAGCCTGGAGGTAATTGGGGGAATCTTTGGCCAGTAAGTTCAACATCCAACGTAGTTTCTCCCTCAGGCCAGCAGGGGGAGCTCTGAACCTGGAGTTCCAGGGAGCATTCCTTAAGTCTGACCTGAGGGAGGAGTTAGTGTTCAGTCTGTAGAGAGAGAGCAGAGAGTCCAGGCGCAGAGTGTGCTGTCTTGTGGAACTGGGGCCTAGAGCTGGAATAGCTTGGCCCAGTGAAGCAAGATTTGCAGAGACGCACAGAAGAGACTCAGACATCGGAGTCTGTGGTTGCCAGGGTATAAAATCCTTCCCTGGTAGCCGAATCCGGAGGGCAGGAGAGCTGCAAGCCCCCTGGCCCAGTAACAATCTGGAGGTACAGCTGCATCCCAAGGGCCCGGTGTGGACTCCAGCAGAGAAGCACCAGAGAGGGCCTGCGCAGCCTACCACACAGAAAAAGGGACGAACCACCGGTCCCAGCAGCAAGAGGGCCATTGCTAAATTCAGAGTGCAGGGTCCTGTAGAAGAAAAGAAAGAACAGGGAGTAGGCCTCATACTCAACTGGCTAAGGAGATCACCCCCAGGCACTTCCAGGCCGGCCAGATCATCTTTACCACCTGTGACGGTCTCCCTGGACTACACTGTTGCCAAGTAAAAGAGGAGAAGGTAAAGAGACTACTGTTTGTGCCTGTTTCTTTCACTGCCTGTCGGCCCTGCACCGTATTATCCACACAACATCTCACCATAGACTCTCACGAGCACCAACTGTTGCCCCGGGGTACCGTTCCACCTGTGGGGAGCAGGACCATCCAAGCTGTCATTCCATCAGCCCCGGAGGCCCCATACAGCAGCGGCGGCCAAGTAGCCGCAAACCACAGGTGGCGTCACGACAAACATAAACTTTATTCACCAGCCATATTTAATTGACACCCACCAGGGCCACGGAGTCGGGCCCCGCCACCACTGATGACCCCCGGACTGGTCCGGCCCGGCACCGGGTGTCCCAGAGCCCTGGGGTGGGCGAGTCATTCATAACATCTCATCAGTGATCTACCGGAAAATCCTATGGGGGGAAAGAAAAAGCTGTGTGCACTAGGCAGATTATGACAGCTGCATGTTTTGCTGCGGGATTCCCGCAGCAAAAACAATTGCATGTCACTTCTTTTCTGCAGGTAGCTGCGGGATTTCACTGCATTGACTGTAATGTAATCGTTAAATCACGCAGTGAATATAATGCAGGCAGCAAATTCAGTGTGTTTCACTGCGTTTTCCTGTGTTATTCCCGCGGTATTTTGCGTTTTCGTGACATAATGTTCATCGCTGCCTGCGTTTTGCAGGGAAGTGATGTCATTACATGACATTAGCGCTCATGAGAACTGCAGTGTGTCCTCACAGGGACTCTATGTATTCATTATCTATCCATCTATCTATCGATGAGTCCATCGATCTATCCCTCTATCGTTATCAGGAAGGTTACCTTATTAGCGGTCACCCGTGAAGGACTCACCATTGACCGCTAATCCCCTGAGTGACTGAATTGAGCAGCGCGATTAGTGCTGCTGTCACTCCGGTTACCCGCGGACAGCTGGATCCTCCCCCCGTGACCGCAACTCACCTGTGACTTCATCGCTGTCACTCGGGCGACTTGCTGTCACTGTTGGAGGATCCAGCGGTGGCCACAAGTTACCCGACTGACATCAGCTGATTGCGCTACTCACCTCAGTTGCTGCGTGCAGCTGACAGGAGCGGCGGTGTTCTTCTGCCGCTCCTGTCACCTTCATGTAGCAGAGCTGGAAGCGACGCGGGACCTCCGTGGATTACGTCGGACAAGGATGGGTTTTTTGCGTACTTAATAAAGTGGTGAACGAGGGTCTTTGTTATTGTTTATTATTTCAAATATAGGATTTTTCACTGTGTGTTTATTAACTTTAATTTACAGGTTAATCATTGGGGGTGTTTCATAGACTCCTACAATGATTAATCTAGGATTTAGTGGCAGCTATGGGCTTCCATTAACTCCTTATTACCCCGATTGCCAATGCACCAGGGCAAATCGGGAAGAGCCGGGTACAGTCTCAGAACAGTCGCATCTAATAGAAGCGGCCATTCTGGGCGGCTGCTGGCTGATATTGTTAGGCTGTGGGGCTCCCCATAACATGGAGCTCCCCATCCTGAGAATACCAGCCTTCAGCCGTATGGCTTTATCTGGCTGGTATTAAAATTGGGGGGGACCGCACGCCGTTTTTTTTAATTATTGATCTATTTATTTTACTGCACAGCATACACACGCCCACCGGCTGCTGTGATTGGTTGCAGTGAGACAGCTGTCACTCAGCGTGGGGGCGTGTCTGACTGCAACCAATCATAGGTGCCGGTGGGCGGGTAAAGCAGGGAATACGAGATTGAATAATGAGCGGCCGGCTTTTTCAAATGAGGAGAAGCCGAGGGAGCAGTGTGAATGCCGTGGAGCGCCGCGCTGGTGATCGGGGATCGGTGAGTGTGAGAGAGGGGGGGAGAGGAATAGACCGACATGAACAGAGAGTGAGGGACAGAGATAGTGACCGACAGACCGACCGACAGAGAATAGTGATTGACAGACATTGTGAGACATCACTCGTTTCCAGTGTTTTAGGAAACATGCGAGAAATGTATTTAGAAAATCGGATGTCACTGTGATGTTGTGAGTGCCGTCCCGTGACATCCTATTTATTTATTTTTTTTACACGCTCCCATAGACTTGCATTGGAGAGACTCGCAGTAGAAACTCGCAAAAAAGCAGCATGCTGCGATATTTTTTTTGAGTCCGATTTGGACTGAGAAAAAAAATCGCAAATGCGAGCTGAATCATTCACTAACATGTGTCCGATTCCAATGCGAGATTTTCTCGCATTGTTCTACTGCGAGAAACTTGCAAGTGAGAAGCAGCCCTAAGGAAGGGGTTCGCAGGGCAGGTGAGTGCATGTGAAGCTGGCGTAGCGATAATGCTCGCTACGGCTGCTATCACAAGATATCGCAGCTGCGATGGGGGCGTGGACTATCGCGCACAGCATCGCAGCATCGGCTTGCGATGTTGTGGTGTGCAAAGGGCCCTTTAGATTTAGGAAAATAAGTGTCCAAAGTACACTGCGTGGGCACTGGGCCTTTGACACTTTTTGCACCATTGTTCTACAAACCCATAGCATTGTCATTTTCCATAATATGTAGCTCAATGTTGTCTTAATATTTGGAATTCAGTGTTGAAAACTAAAATTTTTTATTTTTATTTTTTTAAAGGTATCCAGAAAAATTTGTGTCATTTTGTCGAATGCCAATACAAGCCTTTGATAGACTGCTCTCTATACTGGCTCCTGAGCTCAACTACATGAACACAATAATGTGCAAGTCAATTTCTGCTGAGGAAAGACTGCTCCTCACCTTGTGGTAAGTAATTTTTTTGACATTGTGTGGGTTTGTTGTTCACAATAGCTAGTCAAATATGTTATGATTTGCATTTTACAAAAATGAATCTCTGAAAGCAACACAGGCTGGCGCAAAAAACACCTCACTTTGATGGTAGCGTTTATACACTCCATTGCCATTTTATTCAGACACTGTTCACTGGTCGATTCATAATGTATTATCTGACGTGTTGTTCAATCTTCTTGTGCAGGAGATATGTTATGCGTACCAACACTGTCAACCGCAATTTTATTGTAATATGTGGAAGTTGTTTTTTTGGCTTGGTTTCTGATTGTTTCCTTTTTATTTTTCAGGTTTTTGGCTACAGGAGAGAGCTACGCATCCCTGCATCTCCAGTTTTGGGTTGGTAAATCAACCATCTCCGAAATTGTGAGGTGCACATGTACTGTGATCTGGCAGAAGTTGCATCCCATTGTGATGCCCTCCCCAACCGAGGATACTTGGCTGCAGGTTGCAGCAGGCTTTCAGACTGTAGCCAACTTTCCTAACTGCATAGGTGCCGTTGATGGCAAACATATAAGGGTGCAACAACCTCCACGATCAGGATCACGCTTTTTTAATTATAAGAAGTATTTTTCAGTGGTCCTCATGGCGGTGGCTGATGCGCATTCCAAATTTGTTGCCATCGACGTTGGTGCTTATGGCAGTACAGGAGATTCTTGGGTGTTGCGAACATCACAGATTGGACAGCAAATTCTGCAAGATTGTGGAATGCTCCCAGCCCCACGACCTTTGCCGGGTTCCACACATCCAGTCCCCTTTGTGATGGTATCGGACGAGGTCTTTCCTTTATTGTCAAACCTGCTGCGCCCATACCCACGGAGGGGACTGAATGCCCGGCGCAGGATTTGTAATTATAGGCTGAGTCGTGCACGCAGATATGTGGAGTGCACCTTTGGAATCATGGCTAGTCAGTGGAGGATCTTTCACACACCCATACAGTTAAAATCGGACACCATTGATACAGTAATAAAGGCCTGTTGTGTGCTCCACAACTACACTCGTGAGTACAGCTCCGAGGTAATTGAGGAAACATAACAGCCTTTATTGCTGCCAGTGAGGAATCCCTCTTCTGGACGTCCGACAAACTGTGGTGTTTGGGTGAGAGAGACCTTTGCTGACTACTTCATGACTCCAGAAGGTGCCGTGCACTGGCAATACTCTTGTGTCGGTGAGGTGTAGCCTAATCAGCAGGGAAGAATCGAGCAGATGGGGAAAACAAAGAAGAAAATAAAAATATTTTTTAAAAAAAACATAAAAATGTATAAACAGTTTGAAATTAAGAGAAGACGGAAACAGTAAAAAAGGCATACAGCCATGTTTGTTGAGTATGCAAAACAAAATATGTTAAAAAATGTTGTTTTATCTGCACTTCCATTTCAAAGTAAAACATTTGCATTATTTGTGAAAAATGCAATAAAAAAAATATTCATCTTTATGTTTGTACATGTTTAAATAAGTGTTAAACAAACAACACCAACACATGTTAAAAAAACAACTTTTATTGTGACAATTTCAAAAATAAACATATTTTAGGTAACAATTAAATTGACATTTTTGTATTTTTTTTGACACTTTGGGTGAAAGTGAAAAAAAACAAAAAACAACTATAAATGATAAAGATCAGGCACATAGTAGCCACTGTCAACATTTTGTGATAGATCAGCCACTGGATGAGGAGTTTGGCTGGGGTTTGGTGACACTTGTGCCCCTTCCAGGTTTTTGGCCTGTGTTGGAAAGTGAGAACTAGCAACAGGACCATACAATGGGATGGTGGTAGGGGGAGTAGAATTTGGTTGGGACAAACAACCGTGCAACACAGGTGATGGCTGAGGTTGGTATTGCGGGTGAAGTGGGTATTGCAGCTTAGGTGGGTATTGCGCCTGTGGTGGAACTTGCGCCTGTGGTGGAACTTGCGCCTGTGGTGGAACTTGCGCCTGTGGTGGAACTTGCGCCTGTGGTGGAACTTGTGCCTGTGGTGGAACTTGCGCCTGAGGCGGGTATTGAGACTGAGGCGGGTATTGATCAACCTATCAATAGCCTACTCATGAAAAAATTGATTCCCACCTATAGCATAGACCACCTACAATGAATATCCAGGAATCCAATAAATATTTTCAAAAGTGAAAAAATATTTTATTTTTTAATTTTTTACTTCGTGCATAGCAGTATCATATAATTACATAACAAACAGGACAACAACTTGGTGATAACAAGGGGGGGGAAGGTAGTATAGCCGCACCAATAGAAAAAGGAGCGATCCCCATCCAATTGGTGACCAGCCTTATATATCATCTGTCATGATTCAGGTACTCTATTCCCAGCAGTAATTACAAGGGAGTTAGCATCAGATGATAGGCATTCATGTGTTTATCTGCAACCATAGGTAAATATATAATAACAATAATATGTCCTCTTAGATGAAACATTAAAATAGTATAATGGTACTTTAATGATTTTAGGCAACAGACTCACAAATGAATGTCCTTAACACAATGTGTCCAACACTTAAGAAAACTCCCATGCACTCAATGATCAAATAATTAATATTAAGTATATACCTGAAGTCATGTTATAAGTAGCGAAATTGGTCACCCAGTGGACAGGGGTCGCAGCCAAGAACCTCTACGCGCGTTTCACCGCTCTGGTTTCATCAGGAGGCATACATCTAGTGCAAACGCTGCACCTTTTAAAGGTTCCATAATCCTGCTCAGCTGCGCGCGCGCCGCCGGGCATCCAGGGCGCGCCCACCCCGTGATGCGCACTCCGTGAGCACGTCGAGCGCGTTGTGACGACATGGACTCTCATGGTTAAAGTTTCTTAAAATCCAGCCAGACAGCATGATAGATTGTCTATAGACGGGGGAGAAGTCCCTCATTGTTTTTACAAGACTCTTGTTGACTCAATGTAATTGTGTTGGCCACTGAAAGCCAGACGTATTGTTCTCCAGACTTTTTCAGTAATCATTGTATTGTAGTTGTGTATTGATAATGTAATTACCTTAGTAGCCATTGTCTAGTCGGTGACTTGCCGACTCCATGTAGATATACTGAGTCTTTCTATGCACATCATTTAAATGAACATTATCCATGCAGCTTGAAATTCATCCAATGGGAGAAGCAATCTTGTCCAACCAATCGATGAGGACGCAGTGTATCCTAAGGGAAGGTTATGGCTATAAAAGGGACTTCTTTAAGCCACCAGGGTTGATGAAGGTTGATGGATGCTGATGGATCCAGTCTAAGCTCTCAGGAGCTGACTAGAGGATCAGGATATCTTATGGCTTCAATCTAGGGGCTCCGGTTCCTGTTGGAGACCATATCCACAGCCTAGGGATTTCGACTCCGGCTGCCAGGATTGTAACATCATACCAGGACTACCTAAGGAGGACACTCAGGTTGGGACAGTTCAGTCACCTGTTACAGACTTTGCAGACCTCACACAGCTTCCTAAATCTGGCGTTATTCCTTTCTCGGTGGGTGCCCGCCAAAAGCGGGGTGCTGCTGGACTGGAGTAAGCGGCCCTGGAACCTCTGCGGAAGGGTGAGACTCTGTTGCCTGTTACATTTGTGTGTTTTGCTGGTTATGTATTATGTGCCGTTAATTGTTTAGGGATCCAATAAAGTCTAATTATTGTGGTTCCCTCACCCTGTGTTGTCTGAGTAGTGTTACGCCCACGGTTAAGGAGGCCGGCGTTCAGTTGGGATGAGCCCTGAGCCACGCTGTCTTTCTAAAGGCGGCGGGTTTTAGTGGACGAGAGCACCCACTGAGCCCCGTGTCTCCACAATTGGTGGCAGCAGTGGGATTCTACTCAGCCTGGTTTACCCAGGGGAGCTGCAGCGGACTGGTGTTTTCGGACACCGTCCAGGGCTCAACAACCAGGGAGGCACATAAGCATACCCAGCAGGCCATAGGGGAGGCATTCAGGTTTCGGACGCTGCTATGTCCAACCCCACCAGCTCAGCCATGGGACAAGGACCAAAGAGGAGTTACGACCGCAGCAGTAAATGGATGCTACAGGATCTGTGCCAGAGGCGAAAGATTATCTACTGGAACGCTGAGACTCGGTCAGTCTTGATCCAGAAATTAGTCCGTTGGGATGCCCAGAATGATGCAGAGGACGATGAGGATCCCGTTGATATTGACCCAGAGGATTTAAACTATGTGCCACATCATGGATCCAGTGACAATCGGAAATCAACTTTGTCCAAAATGGCTCAAGCCACAGCGTTGTTGGATGCATTGGGGCCTAGATCCTCAAGAGAAGAGGGCTTGGGTTATGGAATATGTTTATGGGATTCCAGCTGCCGTACTGCTAGCACCAGCTAGTCGAGAAGGATGGTCCCGCTACCCAGCAGAAGCTGCACCAAAACAAAGAGGCCGCATGCTTGGAGCCAATCTTGTCCAACCAATCGATGAGGACGCAGTGTATCCTAAGGGAAGGTTATGGCTATAAAAGGGACTTCTTTAAGCCACCAGGGTTGATGGATGCTGATGGATCCAGTCTAAGCTCTTTGGAGCTGACTAGAGGATCAGGATATCTTATGGCTTCAATCTAGGAGCTCCGGATCCGGTTGGAGACCATATCCACAGCCTAGGGATTCCGACTCCGGCTGCCAGGATTGTAACATCATACCAGGACTACCTAAGGAGGACACTCAGGTTGGGACAGTTCAGTCACCTGTTACAGACTTTGCAGACCTCAGCCAGCTTCCTAAATCTGGCGCTATTCCTTTCTCGGTGGGTGCCCGCCAAAAGCGGGGTGCTGCTGGATTGGAGTGAGCGGCCCTGGAACCTCTGAGGCATGGACATTCTAAATCCCTGGTGAGCCAGCGGAAGGGTGAGACTCTGTTGCCTGTTACATTTGTGTTTTGCTGGTTATGTGTTATGTGCCGTTAATTGTTTGGGGATCCAATAAAGTCTAATTATTGTGGTTCCCTCACTTTGTGTTGTCTGAGAAGTGTTACGCCCACGGTTAAGGAGGCCGGCGTTCAGTTGGGATGAGCCCTGAGCCACGCTGTCTTTCTAAAGGCGGCGGGTTTTAGTGGACGAGAGCACCCACTGAGCCTCGTGTCTCCACAATTGGTGGCAGCGGTGGGATCCTCATGTCACCGGTCACATGACCACACTAGTGCGGCCCGCGATCACATGACACGGAGCCGGCATGGAGACCGGATGTATTATCCGGTCACCATGCCAACTCTCTCAGTCGGCGACCAACCCACGGAGATGCGCAGCGCACAGGGCGAGCGCGCCCACCCGGCGGTGCGCGCGCACAGAGCCAAGTCCCTGGAGATGATGTAAGTTACCTAATAGGGGGTAATATTAGTCCATATTCAAGCATCAGCAGCCCATATTACATATGTAACAAATTACTTTACAAGTCCGGCCCCTAAAAGCCGACTTTTGCCATACAGAATCACATATACATTATATAGCACATAAATATCAAGAGAATTAGTCCTTTCTATAGATTCATGACATAAAAGTATGATTCCCAATGAGCAAAAAAAATGACATTGATACTGCATGGAGAACATGTTCAAGATGTTTTCTGTTGGGTATGCGATATGCTTGATTTCTTCAAAAATACATCTCACAGGGAATCCATCATTCCTTATGTAGTAATATCAGTGAGGCAATACTAATCATGGAAAACTAAAAAGGAAACAAATATTTAAAGTTAAAAAACACATAAGTGACGGAGTGCACTATAAAATTCGCGCTAACCTGACAAAAAGGATTTAAAACTTAAGGATTCATTTAATCCTTTTGGTGTCAATGTTTCTAGGATTACTATCCATTTCGTTTCTCTCTTTAACAGTTCATTTTTGTAATCTCCACCCCTAGCCCCCAAGCTTACATGGTCAATGCCTTTCACCATAAAGTCATTTGGATTGCAATTATGATGAAGAAAGAAATGACGTGGGATTGGTTTTAGGCCTGCTATCTCTTTGCAGCCTTTGGCATTGACTATGTCCCTAGCATGTTCAAGGGTTCTCACTCTCAACTGCCTCGTGGTCATGCCTATATAGATTTTATTGCAGGAACACCATGCATAGTATATGACCATATCTGTTCTACATGTAATGTTGTGAGTGATAGAGTAGTTTTTAGAGGCCGAACTGTTCTTAAACGTCATACTCCTTCGTATGTACTTGCAGGCGGTACAATTACCGAACTGAAAGCACCCCCATCTGGGTCCCCTCTGACAAAGAATGCTTTGTTGTGGTGGTGGAACATAATGGCTTCTCGTAAGTATGTCCCTTAAATTTTTCGACCTGCACAATGTCATTGCTGGGTATGTTGTTAAATATCTGGCTAGATCCTTATCTGCCAAAAGGATCTGCCAATATTTTTTAAAAATGCCTCTAACCTCGTTCCACCTATCACTGAAATTGGTAATGAATCTTACTGGTTGAGGTCCATGGTTTTTCTTCCGTGTTACCAATAACTGCTCCCGTTTACTTTTGGCCGCCCTGATGATGCTTTGTCTAATATTTTTGGGTTTATACCCTCGTTCTTCCAAGTTGTTTCTCAATTTTTGGGCTTGAAGATCAAAATCACTATCCCTAGAACATATTCTTCGCATCCGCAAAAATTGCCCCGTGGGCACTGCTTTAATAGTTTGGGGATGGTGTGAGGAAGAGGCGTGTAGGAGTGTATTAGTCGCCGTTTTCTTTCTGAACACATCAGTGACAATATGACCTGCCTCACCCCTTATGACTGACACGTCCAAGAACTCCACCCTCCAATAGTCGTATTTAGATGTTAATCGGATGTTAAATTCATTTATATTAAGTTTTTGCAGAAAATTCACCAGGGATGTCTCAGGACCCTGCCATATAAACAGAATGTCATCAATATACCTGTACCATGAGACCACTGCATCGAACCCCTCCACAAATTAGACAACCTCCCGCTCCCAGAGCCCCAGGAAGAGGTTGGCATATGAGGGCACACAAGTCGCCCCCATTGCCACTCCCTGGAGCTGTAGGTAATAGCGGTCTTTAAATATAAAGTAGTTATGGGTCAGGATGTAATCCAATAACTCCATAACAAACTCAATAAGTTCAGTGTCCATGTTGGTCATTTGTAGAAAGGTTCTAGATGCAGTGGTCCCATGGCTATGTATAATAGAGGTATAGAGCGGGTATTGAGACTGAGGCGGGGACTGCGCCTGAGGCTGGCTTTTCTTCTGGAAGGCAATGAACACTTGATTTACAAGATCACTTCCACTAGGATGAGGCTGGTCCGCTTCAAAACCTTCCAAAAGTGCACAACATACAGTCATGAATGCTGACTGTTTTCCTTTTGGAAGGGCTCTTACTCGACCGGCGATACTCGATCCGAAATGGTCAAAGATATCCTCTGAGGCACTATTATGCATCATATTGTATGCGTGATTTGTGAGAACTTGACAGTCAGCATCCAAGTTAGCCTGCTGACCTTGCTGGACCTTTCTCTTTCTTTGTGCCGGTTGCCGAAATGATGATACAGAGGCTGAAGGGCCAGCCGCTTCAGCAGCTGAAGGGACAGACAAGCCAGTGGCAGAAGAGCTGGATAGAGAACGTGCAGAAATTTGATGGTACAGCAGCCTCAATAGAATGACAATCGTCAGCCTCAATAGAATCAGCAGAGTTGAAGCTGCCAATAGAAGACTCCTCCATGACAGCATTGGACACAGAGGCAGTCTCAGTAGCCATACTTTGGTTAGATGGCGTTATATTTCCTTCAGTCCTGTAAATAGAGGAAATAAAAAAAATAAATTAAATTATGTTAAAATAACATTTTTAGAAATTAGTAACTTGGTGTGAGAAAACGTGGTAACTTACGGTCGTAGGGTTCGGCTCGTCAACGTAAACAGCATCAAGTCATGATAGCGAAATTTTGATCTTGTCGGGGAAGATCCACTTTGGTTTGCTGTCGAAATCAGTCTATTGAAACGGTCACGGACGGAACGCCAGCGTGTACGTACTTCATTATTTGTAAAAGGAATATGGGCAAATAATTATTCAGTATAGAAAAACAAAACAGTCAAACTTTTCATACAATAAAAACAAAAAATGTAAAAAAAATATTTTTAAACCTACCAATTTGCTGTTGGACTCTACCATCAGACTCATCCCAAATGGGAAACAACTGCTGGCAAATTGTTGTCCAGCAACGCTCTTTAATGTGTCGTTCACTGTACTCTGGCGCTGCTGGGTCCCAGATGGCGGGCATAGTCTCAACCTACAATCCACAGCAAAAAACAACAGGATAAATACACACGGCTACATCTATGGCGTACAAAAAGAGACGGCTACATCTATGGAGTACAGAAAGAGACGGCTACATCTATGGAGTACAGAAAGAGACGGCTACATCTATGGAGTACAGAAAGAGACGGCTACATCTATGGAGTACAGAAAGAGACGGCTACATCTATGGCGTACAGAAAGATTGACAGATACAGACTGAAAAAAAAAAGGTACATGGAAGTGATAAAGAAAATGACAAAAAAAAGGGTGACAATAGACTGAGAAATAGATAAAAGAATACATAGAGGCATGGATACAAGAGAAGTATTTATTATACACTGTTGTCACTAGTGTGTGGGGTGAACAAAGGACCCAGCATGAGCAAAAAAAAAACCAATGCTCATGTTGGGTCACTTCAGTTCATACTGCATCTTGCGTTTACGTCAGTTCTGTGCCGTCACTTCTAAACAGGATTGACGGCACAGCACACGAGAACAAGACAACTGGAGCTGACATGTCACCAGGGATCGCAGTGACTGTAGGGAAGCTTGCAGCTGGATGGGAGCATACATGTCAGCACTGCAGGGAACATGGGGCATGGAGGGAAGCTTGGAGCTGGATGGGAGCGGACATGGCGGCAGGGAACACGGGGTGGGGAGGGAAGATGGAAGCGGGAGCGGACATGTCAGCAGGGATCGCGGTGACGGTAGGGAAGCTTGGGGCTGCATGGGACCGGACATGTCAGCACTGCAGGGAACACGGGGAGGGAAGCTTGGAGCTGGATGGGAGCGGACATAGCGGCAGGAAACATGGGGCAGGGAGGGAAGCTTGGAGCTGGATGGGAGCGGACATGGCGGCAGGGAACACGGGGCGGGGAGGGAAGATGGGAGCGGACATGTCAGCAGGGATCGCGGTGACGGTAGGGAAGCTTGGGGCTGCATGGGACCGGACATGTCAGCACTACAGGGAACATGGGGAGGGAAGCTTGGAGCTGGATGGGAGCGGGAGCGGACATAGCGGCAGGGAACACTGGGCAGGGAGGGAAGCTTGGAGCTGGATGGGAGCGGACATGGCGGCGGGGAGGGAAGCTTGGAGCTGGATGGGAGCGGACATAGCGGCAGGGAGGGAAGCTTGAAGCTGGATGGGAGCGGACATGGCGGCGGGGAGGGAAGCTTGGAGCTGGATGGGAGCGGACATAGCGGCAGGGAGGGAAGCTTGAAGCTGGATGGGAGCGGACATGGCGGCGGGGAGGGAAGCTTGGAGCTGGATATATATACTTACAAGTTGAATTAGCTTCGAAACATCGATGGCTTTTTTAAAACTGGTCTCCATCTTCATTGTAGGCTGTTCGCTGTTCTGTCTTCTGTCGTCTTCCTTGTTTACCTTTTTAACACTAGGAATGCTGGTAGGGTTTTCTCCTCTTCCTGTCACGTCACTCACGTCACTGTGTACTGCCCACCTCCTGCGCTTATAGTTGCGTTTCTGGCCTTAGAAATGCAACAAAATGCATCGAAACGCAGCTATAATAACAATTTGCATTTCTCATTGCGTCTTTCAACATCCCATTGCACTCAATGGATGAAAAACGCGGTGAAAAACGCGGGAATAATTGACATGCTGCGCTTTTGTGGTCACCACAAAAACGCAGCTGAAAAAAGACGCTGTGTGCAGACAGCAAAAATGAAAACTCATAGACTTTTCTGGGGAAGCAAAGTCATGCAGTTTTCTGAGCAAAAACACACCCGAAAACGTGCAAAAACTCCTCGAAAAACGCACTGTGTGAACTTAAGGTGGTGTCACACACAGCGACGATGACGACGACGTCGCTGCTACGTCACCATTTTCTGTGACGTTGCAGCGACGTCCCGTCGCTGTCGCTGTGTGTGACATCCAGCAACGAGCTGGCCCCTGCTGTGAGGTCGTTGCTCGTTGCTGAATGTCCTGCTTCATTTTTTCGTCGTCGCTCTCCCGCTGTGAAGCACACATCGCTGTGTGTGACAGCGAGAGAGCGACGAAATGAAGCGAGCAGGAGCCGGCGTCTGGCAGCTGCGGAAAGCTGTAACTGACCCGCCCCAGGGCCGTGGGGTACTCGGTTCCGGGTGTTGGTTAATGGGATTATGTCACGGTGGCCTGTGCTCGGTTCCGTGGCCCTGGTGGTCGCTGAAAGTCAATAAATAATAACAATTAAAAAAAAATAAAAAATAATAAAGAAAAATAAATAACTAAATAAAAGTATTTCGTGATGCCACCTACGGTTCCAGTATGGTTACTGGAGCTGCAGGTCAGACCTCTGGGGTGATGGTTAGGCAGCCAGTTGTTTACGCTTCCCGTAGGTGAAGCGGGATCCCCAGGGCAGTTTTAGTAGTACACAGATATGGCGGTTTTTCTTCACAGTCTTTTCACTGTCACTTTAGTGCAGCAGCCTATAGCTCCTCAGATGAAGAAATAAAGTGCGTCACACCAATTCATTAACTCTTACCAGATTTTACTTGCAGGTGTTAAAAAGGGGTTCAGTTTCTGATGTTACAGTTTTTGGGTGATCTGGGAACAGTTCAGGATCTCTGCACCAGGTCAGTTGTGTGGCCTCCCTGCTGCGCTATGTTTCTCCTTGGTACTAGGCTGCCTGTAGCTATACCTTGTCCCTCTCTCACTTTCTTCACCTGTATGGCATGCGGCGGGAGCTTCTCTAAGGGGCACTGCTGTACTCACTGCGGTCCCTAAGCTCTGTATAGCGGCTTTGCCTTCAGGTGTTGCTGCGGCCAGGAGATCTGCAGTCTCCCTGGCCCCCGGTCTTTATTGCTGGGCAGATTAGATCCCTCACAATCTCGGACGCCGGTGCCCGATAATCAGCGCTGTTCCTTGGGGATGAACCGGTCTGGCTCCACCTCCCCGGTCACTCCTCTTTTGCCTCACTTCTGGATCCCTCAGGCGGTCACACAGTTACTTGTGTGGGCTAAGCACTGCCCTCTCCATTTTGATGTCTTCCCTCACTCTCTGCTCGCACAGTCCCTTTTTCTCCAACTGTCTCTCTGACTCCGCCTCCAAACCTGGCTTTAAAGGGGACCTCACCTGAACTCGACTTGTAGAGCTCCCCTCCAGGCTTGAAGTGGAAATGTTGTATGTGGTATTACCTAATGTGGAGATCCTTCCCTGCCCAGGTACAGGTATATTTGTGGCAACTGAACCCTGGGGTGCCACATAACCACTGTTAAATTCAGTACTCCTGGACTGGAAACACAAACTTATAAAACATTAGGAACAATAAAGAGTAGTACAAAGTCTTAAAAAATAAAAATTACAAAAACCAATAAAACAGAAAAAATGCAGTCCTTCCGCTGCAAAATGTGAGTATGGTATATATAAGAAAGTTTTTGACCACTACCAGTTCTGTGGTCCATAAAAGTTCAAGAAGATGCAAAAGTTCATGCAAAAAGTCCTGCAGGCTCAACACGCTTGATGGTTACAGATTTACTTAGTTGCAATAAACAAATAAATAAAATATTTTTACATTTTACTAACTACTACACTTTCTATGTAATATTCTTCTATATAACGGGACGGGGGCTGACCAAAGTTGCTACGGTTAGACCTACATAATGCCTGTGTCAAAACTTGTCGGTGCAGTGTTCTGGTACCTAGTGCTGGTGCTATGCGTGCACTATCTACTAGTCTGCATGAGGATCTACGAAATATTGGTATGCGTGAATGTTGTCTTAGTCTTACCATAGGACTGGCAGGATCCCCAATAGCAGGGTTCTCTGGTTCTACTGCGACAGGTAGTTCTTCTGAAACGTTGAACGGTTCTTCCAGTCTTTCTGGGACTTCTACTGGTTGAGCGCCAGTCAATAATGGTATAATTATGGCTCCATTGTACTGAGGCCAACTTTCAGGAAAATCACCAAGTACTGTTCATATCATCTTCTCTTTCTTTTCCTCTTCAGGTTGAGGTATACAGGGGATTACTTCTTTTTGCTTCAACTGTTCAGGACATTTTTTAAGGTGGTCTCTAGAAACTGCCGCTGACGTTTTTCCCTTATCCTTGCTGATTAAGCAGATTTTCTTGTTGTCAAATTTAGAGGGCAATACTGTGTATGGTTCTGCTTCCCACTGGTCATCAAGCTTATGGGTCCTTCTTTTTCTTTTTAGAACCATCTCTCCAGGTATTAAGGGAGCAGCTGGTGCATTCTTGTTACAATCTTTCTCTTGCCTTTCTCTAATTTGGTCTAGGCTTCTTTCTACGCACTCCTGTACCTTTTTGTACTGCTCTTGGCGCTTAGTGTCCCAATCAGCTTCAGGTGAACTGGTTTCAGGAACAACAATTCCCATTTCTAAGTCAACTGGTAACTTCCCGGGTCTTGCTCTCATCAAGTATGCTGGCGTGCAATTGGTGGAACTCACAGGGATGTTGTTGTACATGTCCACTAAATCAGGCAACTTCTCTGGCCACATGCTTCTTTCTTCCAAGGGCAAGGTTTTCAACAGGTCTATAACAACCTGGTTCATTTTCTCACACATGCCGTTTGTCTGTGGGTGATTCGGTGTGGTTCGGATTTTCTTACATCCATACAGGTTGCAAAACTCCTGGAACACTTCAGCTTCGAACGCAGAACCTTGATCCGTCAACACCTGTTCCGGGTAGCCATGTGGTCTGCAGAAGTAGGCTTGAAAGGTTCTCGCTGCGGTTCTTGCTGTCAAGTCCTTTACAGGTACTACCACCAGAAACCGGGAATAGTGGTCCACCATAGTGAGGGCATACGTATAACCGGATCTACTGGGTGTCAATTTCACATGGTCCAAGGCTACAAGTTCCAGCGGCTGCTTGGTGACAATTGGTTGTAGTGGAGCTCTTTGACTGTCACGATCCTTTCTTCTCAGGTTGCATGGGCCACAGTTTCGGCACCAGTTCTCAATGGTAGTTCTCATGCCAACCCAATAGAATCTGTGGCGTAACAGTACCTCAAGCTTCTTCCACCCGAAGTGTCCTGCTCCGTCATGGTACGCCTCCAGCACCATCTGAACATCTCTCTTCGGTACCACTATTTGCCACACCCTCTCATAGGTTCGGGGGTTGATGTAATGTCTGCATAGCCTACCCCTGTAGATGAACAATCTGCTCTTTTCCTTCCACAGGTGCTGCGCTTCCGGTGGGGCATCTGGTCTAAGACTTGAGTCTGGTTGGATTATTAGCTCTTTAACTAGGCGAACAGCCGGATCACTGTCTTGCGTTTCCTCCCACCCGTGGTAAGGTAACGGGTTCAGCGTGGCCTCTTGGCGTTTGCCTTTAACACCTTGGTTACACTGGGATGCACTGTTGCGGGGAAAAGCCGGCAGCTCTATCTCTTCTAGCTCATCCGAGTCTTCTCCTGCATCTGGTAAATGGGGCATTCTCGACAATGCATCAGCGTTAGCGTTTTTACGGCCTGCCCGATATTTGATGGTGAAGTCATAGTTTGACAACCGGGCCATCCATCGCTGCTCTAGTGCACCTAGCTTTGCGGAGTCCAAGTGAGTAAGCGGGTTGTTATCCGTAAATATGGTAAACTTCGCAGATGCCAGGTAGTGCTTGAATCGTTCAGTGACGGCCCAGACTAAGGCCAGGAATTCCAGCTTGAACGAACTGTAGTTTTCTGGGTTTCTCTCAGTAGGACGGAGCTTCCTGCTTGCAAAGGCAATTACACGTTCTTTGCCATTCTGAACCTGCGACAGCACAGCTCCCAATCCCACATTACTGGCATCTGTGTACAGCACGAATGGCAGATTATAATCCGGGTAGGCCAGGATTTCCTCACCGGTCAGGGCCCACTTCATGTGCTTGAAGGAGTCTTCTTTCTCACCCCATTCAAACGGAGGGCCGGAAGTCTTGCCCTTTTTGGTCTGGCCTACTAGGAGATCTTGCAAAGGCGCCGCTATTTTCGTGAAGTCCTTTATGAACCTCCTGTAGTATCCTACCAGCCCCAAGAACTGCCGCACCTCTTTGACGGTTGTTGGCTTTGGCCAGTCTCTGATAGCAGTGACCTTTTCAGGGTCTGGTGCCACACCATCCGCACTGACCACACTGACCACATGCCCAAGATACTGAACCTTCGGCTTCAGCAAATGGCATTTTGAAGGCTTTAGTTTCATACCAAACCTTGACAATGCTTCAAACACCTCGGCCAGGTGCTCCAGATGTTCCTCATACGTCTTGGAATACACGATGACGTCATCAAGATATATCAGTACAGTCTCGAAGTTTCGGTGCCTCAGGCAACACTCCATCAGCCTTTGGAACGTGCCGGGTGCGTTGCAGAGTCCAAACGGCATGCTGTTGAACTCACACAGACCCATCGGCGTCGTGAATGCGGTCTTCTCTCGATCTTCTTCTGCCATGGAAACCTGCCAATACCCACTGGTAAGATCTAAGGTGGAAAAGAAATTAGCAGCTTTCAGTGCAGCAAGTGATTCTTCAATGCGGGGCAACGGGTAAGCATCCTTGTGTGTTATGCGGTTTATCTGCCTATAGTCAACGCACATCCTCATTGTGCCATCTTTCTTTCTTACAAGGACAAGTGGGGCTGACCAGGGGCTACAACTATCTCTAATAACCCCAGCTTCCTTCATTTCCCGTAACATATCTTTAGCACACTGATAGTGAGCTGGTGGTATAGGCCTGTATCTCTCTTTTATAGGTGGATGGTCTCCCGTGGGTATACGATGGTGTACCCCTTTTATCCGCCCAAAGTCTAATGGATGCTTACTAAAGACCCGTTCATATTCCTTCACCACCCTATAAACTCCGTGCCTTTGGTAAGAAGGGGTGGAATCAGTGCCAATATGAGGCATATGACACCAGTCCTCCAGCTGTCCCTTGGAGCTGTTGTCCTCCGCCTGGTCGGACGGGGTCAAGGGTTCCACTGCCTGAATTGAGTTGTTGTTGACAGTGAACAACTTGGCTACAGTAGCATATCTGGGTAGCTTGACCTCTTCCTCTGCACAGTTTAAAACTCGTACAGGTACCCTCCCTTTGCGTACATCAACTATCCCCCTGGCTGTCAGGACTGTGGGCCTACTATCTGAGTACATGGGTTCTACCATTGCCTGGTAATCCCACCCTCTGAGGCCTATAGCTGCCCGACACCAAATCATCACTTCACTTCTTGGGGGTAACACAATGGGGAATGGGTCGCTTACCCGTACACTGCCGATTTCTCCACCAGACAACTCTACCTGTTGTCTCTGCAGAAGGGCTTTGATTTCTTTCTGTAGGACCCTCTGCTGCCCGATGCTGGCAGTTTCTGCAACCTGCTGGAGCAAGAAAAGAACTTCTCCTAGACAATTTTCAACAACATTAGTACCTAATATCATTGTTGGATTTCTTTCACGACAATCCGTATCCACCACAATAAGTCCTTGGCCCTTTAGCTCCTCCCTCCCCACCTTTATCGTCACCTCCTTGTACCCTACTTGTGATACCGGCTGTCCATTAGCAGCATATATAGTAAGGTCTGGGTCTGGGCGAGTGAGCTCAGAATCGGCCCAAAATCTTTTGTAAAGGATATGCGGGATCGTCGTCACCTGTGAGCCAGTGTCCAATAGAGCAAGTGTGGGAATGCCATCTAGCACGATAGATAGATATGTGGGAGGACGACCATTCCTATCGCGCCAGTTCGATGGGCCTGGTTGTTTTATTCCTGGTGGCCGGCCCGCTGCCCCAGGAGTCGCTGGTTTAAAGGACATGATCTGGCAAAGTGGCCCGCCTCGTTACAACGGCGGCAGATAGGTTATCCTGACGAGTCGTAGCGGTTGTTGGGTCTTCCTCTGGGCGGTGGGTTCCTCCTTCCTCGCATCCACGGGATGTCCTCAGGGCTGTCAGCCAATTGGATCCTCTCCGACGACTGTGGTTTCTGCTGGAGTTGCATGGCCTTTAGGAGCATGGCCACATCTTTTGTCAACTGCTGTACCTGGGAACGCAAGTTATCAGAGGCACCAGGTATTATACAGCCTGTCCATTGATTTCTGCTGGAGTTAAGGAAAGGGATGCCACCTCTGAGGGAGAGGTGATGGCTTGCCGCGGTTGAGGTGCGGGGTCTGTAGTCACAGGGACTCGCAGTGCTCTAATGGCCCGGTTCTTCAGAGTTACAAAGTCTAGACTCGGATTCTCCATGACCCATAGACGCTGCTGTGTTTGATGAATTGGTGAATGTAGCCCCTCAAGAAATTGTTCAATTAACATTTTATCTTCCTCTCGTGCACTTTCAGGGTCTACCTGCTTTACAGCCTGCAGCGCCTCCTGAAGGTTCAATGCATAATCCCGTATGCTATCCTGCGGTCTTTGTTTGCAGTTGTAAAACCTCATTCTTAGCTCAGTTACAGTACGAGTTTCAAAACCAGCTTTTAAATTAGCAAATATCTGGGTTATTGTCCTTTTATGTGTATTCAGCCAGGATTTAACCTCTCGCTCTGCTGCACCCGTCAGTTGCCCCAGCAAAACAGACACTTTTTGCTTGTCAGTCATAGAGTATATATCCAGGAAATTGCACATCTTTTCTCTAAATTCAGCTAGGGTATTGGACTCCCCAGCATATTGCGGTAACCATGCCGCCCCTGGGACATACGGCAGAGCAAGCGGCATGATCGGGGCTACAGCTTCAGGTGCTGCAGCTGCTCCAGCGGCATCAGCATCGCCTTGCATCTCCATCCTCACTGTGGCGCAGTTAGTTTTTCAAATGCTCAAAATGGCGGCAAAGTTCAGTTATTATTAAACAGTTTTCAAGGCACACATTACCCAGGGTTACTGGGCCTTGTCCAGATCCTGTTCGTGACGCCAAAAGCTGACCCGCCCCAGGGCCGTGGGGTACTCAGTTCCGGGTGTTGGTTAATGGGATTATGTCACGGGGGCCTGTGCCCGGTTCCGTGGCCCTGGTGGTCGCTGAAAGTCAATAAATAATAAAAATTAAAAAAAAAAATAATAAAGAAAAATAAATAAATAAACGTATTTCGTGACGCCACCTACGGTTCCAGTATGGTTACTGGGGCTGCAGGTCAGACATCTGGGGTGATGGTTAGGCAGCCAGTTGTTTACGCTTCCCGTAGGTGAAGCGGGGCCCCCAGGGCAGTTTTAGTAGTACACAGATATGGCGGTTTTTCTTCACAGCCTTTTCACTGTCACTTTAGTGCAGCAGCCTATAGCTCCTCAGATGAAGAAATAAAGTGCGTCACACCAATTCATTAACTCTGACCAGATTTTACTTGCAGGTGTTAAAAAGGGGTTCAGTTTCTGATGTTACAGTTTTTGGGTGATCTGGGAACAGTTCAGGATCTCTGCACCAGGTCAGTTGTGTGGTCTCCCTGCTGCGCTATGTTTCTCCTTGGTACTAGGCTGCCTGTAGCTATACCTTGTCCCTCTCTCATTTTCTTCACCTGTATGGCAGGCGGCGGGAGCTTCTCTAAGGGGCACTGCTGTACTCACTGCGGTCCCTAAGCTCTGTATAGCGGCTTTTCCTTCAGGTGTTGCTGCGGCCAGGAGATCTGCAGTCTCCCTGGCCCCCGGTCTTTATTGCTGGGCAGATTAGATCCCTCACAATCTCGGATGCCGGTGCCCGGTAATCAGCGTTGTTCCTTGGGGATGAACGGGTCTGGCTCCACCTCCCCGGTCACTCCTCTTTTGCCTCACTTATGGATCCCTCAGGCGGTCACACAGTTACTTGTGTGGGCTAAGCACTGCCCTCTCCATTTTGATGTCTTCCCTCACTCTCTGCTCGCACAGTCCCTTTTTCTCCAACTGTCAACTGTCTCTCTGACTCCGCCTCCAAACCTGGCTTTAAAGGGGACCTCACCTGAACTCGACTTGTAGAGCTCCCCTCCAGGCTTGAAGTGGAAATGTTGTATGTGGGATTACCTAATGTGGAGATCCTTCCCTGCCCAGGTACAGGTATATTTGTGGCAACTGAACCCTGGGGTGCCACATAACCACTGTAAACATCGGGTAACCAAGGGAAGACCTTTCCCTGGTTACCCGATATTTACCTTCGTTACCAGGCTCCGCCGCTCTTGCTGCTAGTGCCGGCTCCTGCTCTGTGCACATGTAGCTGCAGTACGCATCGGGTAATTAACCCGATGTGTACTGTAGCTAGGAGAGCAAGGAGCCAGCGCTAAGCAGTGTGCGCGGCTCCCTGCTCTCTGCACTGTGACATGTAGCTGCAGTACACATCGGGTTAATTAACCCGATGTGTACTGTAGCTAGGAGAGCAAGGAGCCAACGCTAAGCAGTGTGCGCGGCTCCCTGCTCTCTGCACATGTAGCGACGTTATGATCGCTGCTGCGTCGCTGTGTTTGACAGCTAAGCAGCGATCATAACAGTGACTTACAAGGTCGCTGTTACGTCACAGAAAATGGTGACGTAACAGTGATGTTGTTGTCGCTATGTGTGACACCAGCTTTACCCTAAACTGTTCTAAGCACAGCATGCGATCTGATCTGATAGTGCTAATCCAGCAAGTCACTATCCTACTGAGCTCTAATCAATATGCACAATTGTGTTGCCACACTCTGAGTATAATAGAAGCAAGGCATACATTTCAAATAACAGTTTAAGGCTATGTGCGCACAGTGCGTTTTTCGCGGCATTTTTGCGCGTTTTTCCAGTGCGTTTTTGGCCTCAAAACTGCATGACTTTGCTTCCTCAGCAAAGTCTGAGTTTTCATTTTTGCTGTCCGCACACAACTGTTTTTTTAAGCTGCGTTTTTGAGCTTGAAAAAAAAAATGGACATGTCAATTCTTTCCTGCGTTTTTCTGCGTTTTCCGCCCATGCAATGCATTGGAAAAACGCAGCAAAACGCAGAGATCCAAAACGCAGCCAAAAACGCACCAAATCGCAGTAAAAATGCATGCGTTTTTTATGCGTTTTTCCGACGCAGGTGCGTTTTTGTGCGTTTTTAGCGGCCAAAAACGCACAAAAACGCAGTGTCAAAAAAACGCAGCGTGCGCACATAGCCTAATACAGATATCTATGAACTGAAATAAAACTAAAGTAGCTTTTGCTTAGTATAAATTGCAACTTATACCTTACTTATGTTGACAGTCTAAAATCACGAAAATTGGACTTTTTAAACAATAAAAATTCACAGTAATAGAGAATTTGTATAAAAATGGATAAATTGGGTTTATCTGTATTTAGAAATATTCTTGGAAAAATATGGTTAAATGTATATGCATATAAAATTGCATTCAATTTGAGAATATTTATTCTTAATCTAAATTTCATAAAATGTAATACAAATGGAAATGAAAAAAATATAGAAAAATGAATGTATATGTATGTTTGCATATGCAGATATATATATGCATATGCCCTTGTGTGTGTATATGTGCACATATATATTGGTGTATTATAACCAGTATCATAGAATATACATTTAAACCCAGTCCAGAAATGTAAAGAAATTGATTATTTACTTGTATTATATAAAAAAAATATTTTTTATGAAAGCAATACTTTTAACATGTATGTCTGGTGCTCAATTAATTTATACACTTGTGTTGTCAATCAGTAATTGTATATAAACCTTGTAGTGCCGCCTTCCCAGCATCATGATTAAGGGTGATTGATTGTTTCACCTGAAACACGTAGTGATATGCTGGTCATGTCATCCGTTGTGTGCATGCTAAAATAAAGACCATGGCTTTCCTCCCCTGAAGAGCTGGATGTTCCTTCTTTTTTTATTTGCAATATCGGGCTGTGGCAGTACCTGTCCGTGCTCCAGGGAGAGGCCAGGAGTGAGCTTGTACACGGTATACATAAATTGGATATATGTCAGAGCTGCAGGGATTGACGGAGCTCAGGCACACTGCGTCCTACATGATCAGCGCCGGAACCGGAAGTAATGATGCTTTTTAGGGCACATACAATGTAATGAAAGACTTATTTTTATATCCAAAACAAAAAGCAATTTTGAATTTTTGGTGTTTAATTTTTTTTTTTTTTTTTTATAACATTCACTGACTTGTATTAATTGAAGACTTTATTCTACAATTCACTGTTGGAAGAATAACAAATTGTATAGTTATATACTTTACTACTTGTACACAATACAAATATTTAAAATAATTTGTATGTTTTTGTGGTGCCATTTTCTGAAAACAGTTACAGGTTGAAAAAAGACCTACGTCCATCTAGTTCAACCTTCCTCCACCAATTATACATTTTGTCGTTAAGTCGTTTATAACTAACAATATTCTGTGCACTGAGGAAATCGTCCAGCCCTTTTTTAAAAGCTGTTAGTGTCTGCCATTACTACCTCTTGTGGTAGGGCATTCCAAACTCTGACTACTTTAACTGAAAAGAACCCCTTCTTATTTAGTTGCTGGAATCTCTTTACTTCCACTCAGTGAGTGCCCCTTGGTCCTTAGTATTGTCTTTGGAAGGAATAAATCATGTGCCAGTCATTTGTATTGACCACACATGTATTTATACATATAAATGAGATCTCTGGGATGTCTTTTTTTCTAAGCTGAACAAATCCAACTTGTTCAACCTCTCATCATATGGGATGCCTTTCATTGCTTGTAGTAGTCTAGTTAGCCGCCTTTACACTGATTCTTAAGGTACTGTTGCACTAAGCGACGCTCCGGCGATCCCACCAGCAACCTGACCTGGCAGGGATCGCTGGAGCGTCGCTACACAGGTTGCTGGTGAGCTGTCAAACAGGCAGATCTCACCAGCAACCAGTGACCAGCCAGCAGTGACGCGTGGAAGCGATGCTGCGCTTGGTAACTAAGGTAAATATCGGGTAACCAACCCGATATTTACCTTGGTTACCAGCGCACACCGCTTAGCGCTGGGTCCCTGCACTCCTAGCTAGAGTACACATCGGGTTAATTACCCGATGTGTAGTCTGGTTATGTGTGCAGGGAGCCGGCACTGACAGCGTGAGAGCGGCGGCCGCTGGTAACGAAGGTAAATATTAGGTAACCAAGGAAAGGGCTTCTTGGTTACCCGATATTTACATTGGTTACCAGTGTCCGCAGAAGCCAGCTCCCTGCTCACTGCACATTCAGTTGTTGCTCTCTCGCTGTCACACACAGCGATGTGTGCGTCACAGCGGGAGAGCAACAACTAAAAAATGGTCCAGGACATTCAGCAACAACCAGCGACCTCACAGCAGAGGCCACGTTGTTGCTGGATGTCACACACAGCAACATCGCTAGCAACGTCACAAAAGTCGTGCCTCAGCAGCGATGTTGCTTAGTGAGACGTGGCCTTAACTTCTGAATATCCTTATGAAAATGTGGAGCCCAAAACTGGATCCCATTTTCCAGATGTGGTCTTAAGGCCCAGTCACACTAAACAACTTACCAGCGATCCCAACAACGATACAACCTGATAGGGATCGCTGGTAAGTTGCTAAGAGGTCGCTGGTGAGATGTCACACTAAGCGACGCTCCAGCGATCCCACCAGCAACCTGACCTGGCAGAGATCGCTGGAGCATCGCTACACGGGTTGCTGGTGAGCTGTCAAACAGGTAGATCTCAACAGTGACCAGCCCCCAGCCAGCAGCACCGCGTGGAAGCGATGCTGCGCTTGGTAACTAAGGTAAATATCGGGTAACCAACCCCATATTTACCTTGGTTACCAGTGTGGCACCCTGGACAAGGCACACCGAAGTCAGACACAAAACCCTTGTTGCCTTCCTCCAGGGGCTGATGTCCACACCAGGGGGTGGGCCAGGCGGTTGGCCCCGCCCACCGAGGAGTTCACAGTCCCGGAGGCAGGAAACTGAAGTCAGTTTAGCTCAGGCAGAGCTTGAGTGCAGAGCAGAGATAAGTGCAGTGAGTAAAAGTGTGCTGAGCTACTGCAGGTGTCCGGGTTGGAGCCCGGACAGATCAGCAAGGTTGGCAGACGGTGGTGACCGTCTGCAGGAGTGGGAGTGGCCTATCGGAGTCTACCGTAAGGACCGTGGACAGGCGGTGGCCCGGCGGTACCGGACCGGTACACAAAGAGAAGTCAGCACCATCTGGCAGGGGCTTACGGACCCCGGGAAGGCTAGGAGTCGCCGTGAATTAGCCGAATTCGTTAGTGAAGGGAACCTCCTGGGTTTCCCAACAGCCAAGTCCCGACAGAAGGCAACAGTCCAACCAAAAGAGGGAGACACCGCCACCGCCAAGGCAACCGTTTCCCAGGGCCAGAGCCTGCGGGCAAAAGGGGCTCCTCCGGCCCATATCCAAGCCGGGGAGCGGGTTACCGGTGGGAACCCATTGGAACCATCTACCGTACATAGGTGCAGGGAAAGGCAGTCACCATCAACCTGCCGGGAGAAACAACACCGCAGCTGTCTGTGGGGCCCGTCCATCCAGCCGTGTGTTTTACCGAGAACTGTGTCCTCATCATTGGCTGAGTGAGTACCACCGTGCCGTGCAGCACAGCGCTGCCCCCGCGACCCTGCACCTCACCACGCCCTGTAACCCGCCTGTCATTCATCCCTACCCCATCACCGGGCCCCGGGACAACCAACCCCCTGCCCACGGAGGGGAGAACTAACAACAAAGCTGCTCCCTGTCACCGCTCCCGGGGTCCCCGTCCAGAGCAGCGGTGGTGTCACCAATATCACCACAACCGTAGGTGGCGTCACGGACAATATCAAATCCCCCAAAATCAATCCCCCCTTTTCACTCACGGGCGAGGAGCGCCGCTCGAGTCCCCGGGATCCGGCCCACCGCTCGAGCCACCACCGAGCAGCCGCAGCAGCAGCGGCCGGTCCCGAGCAGTGGGAGAGCGCAGTGTCCCCTCCTCCGCCTGCGACACCAGCACACACCGCTTAGCGCTGGCTCCCTGCACACCTAGCCACAGTACACGTCGGGTTAATTACCCGATGTGTAGTCTGGCTATGTGTGCAGGGAGCCTGCACTGGCAGCGTAAGAGCGGCGGACGCTGGTAACAAAGGTAAATATCGGGTAACCAAGGTAAGGGCTTCTTGGTTACCCGATGTTTATCGTGGTTACCAGCGTCCGCAGAAGCCGGCTCCCTGCTGCCTGCACATTTAGTTGTTGCTCTGTCGCTGTCACACACAGCGATGTGTGCTTCACAGCGGGAGAGCAACAGCTAAAAAATGGTCCAGGACATTCAGCAACAACCAACGACCTCACAGCAGGGGCCGGGTTGTTGCTGGATGTCACACACAGCGACATCACTAGCAACATCGCTGCTACGTCACAAAAGTTGTTCCTTAGCAGCGATGTTGCTTAGTGTGACGTGGCCTTTATAAGTGATTTATAGAGGGGTAACAATACGTTGGGATTACTGTATCTAATCTCTTTTTATACAACCTAAAATCTTGTTTGCTTTTGCAGCTGCTCCTTGACATTGAGTACTGCTGCTCAGCTTATTTGTAATCAGAATATCCAAAGCCTTTCTTCTGTTCTGTAGTCCTGAGTTTACTTCCATTTAATGTTTCTGCAGTAATTATTCTTCTGTCCTGGGTGCATAACTTTACATTTATGAACATTAAATCTCTTTTGCCAAGTGTCTGCCCATTCTGACCTCTTATCTGTATTGTTTTGTAATATTGTACTATCAAGGTCAATCTTTAATATCCTACATAGTTTGGTGTCATCAGCAAAGACTGACACTTTACTTTCAATCCCACCCAAAAGGTCATTAATAAAAAGATTAAAAGATTAAAAAGAATTGGTCCTAGCCCAGATCCCTACGTTAACTCACTGCTGAGTATAGCCCAATTAGAAAATGTAAGATTTATGGCTGCTCTTTGTTTCCTATCTTTTAGCCAGTTCCTTACCTTGATTACAATTCCTTATGTATATATTCATTCATTCTGGTTTATGGTTATACATATTTAATATTATTAGGTTATTAATATATCATATTAAAAAATCAGGTCATAAAATTTGAGTAATATAGATCTAAACACATTGATACCTATGGATTGAAAGGTAATTACACCTATAACATATTATATCACATGTATTATTATCCAGTATTTTATTATTCTAAACCTCAATTATATTAAAACTGTGATTATAACAATGATATGCTGTAGGTATTACTGATTGCTGTAGTACACTGTGATACTATAGGTTAGGAAAATTGCCAGTTTTTGGTATATACAGCTCTGGCAAAAATTGAGACCACTTCACAATTTTTATTTTTTTTCTGATTTTTGTCTTTATAGTTACATTTTTGAGTAAAATGTAAATTGTTCTTTTATTCTATAAACTGCAAACATGTCTCCAAATTTCCAAGCAATCAATTTTGAATTTATTTTCTGAAAATGAGAAATGGTCAAAATAACAAAACAAAGCATTGCTTTCAGACATCAAATAATGCAAAGAAAACAAGTTCATAATCATTTAGAAACAACAATACTAATCATGTTTTATCTCTGGAAGAGTTCAGAAATCAATATTTTGTGGAATAACCATGATTTTTTAATAACAGCTTTCATGCGACTTGGCATGCTTTCCACCAGTCTTTCACACTGCTTTTGGATGACATTATGCCACTCCTGGTGCAAAAATGTAAACAGTTCTTCATTTGATGGCTTGTGACTATCCATCCTCCCCTTGATTACATTCCAGAAGTTTTCAATGGGGTTCAGGTCTGGAGATTGGGCTGGCCATGTCAGGTCAATCAATGTGTGGATGAAGGACCACCACATCAAAACCCTTTCATGGCCAGCCCAATTCCTCTCTGGAATGTAAAGAGGAAGATCGATAGTCACAAGCCATCAAACAAAGAAGAACTGCTTAAATTTTTGCACCAGGAGTGGCATAAGGTCAACCAATAGTAATGTGAAAGACTGGTGGAAAACATGCCAAGACGCATGAAAGCTGTGATAAAAAATCATGGTTATTCCACAAAATATAGATTTCTGAACTCTCCTTGAGTTAAAACATTATTAGTATTGTTGTTTTCAATTGATTATGATCTTGTTTTCTTTGCATTATTTGACATCTGAAAGCAATGCTTTGTTTTGTTGTTTTGACCATTTCTCATTTTCAGAAAATAAATACAAAATTGAAAAATCAGAAAAGACTGAACATTTTGCAGTGGTCTCTTAATTTTTGACAGAGCTGTAGTTAGTGAATGAAGTCTACAATCAAGATACCAGAATTATGATAAATGACTTTAAGTGTTTAATAAAGACTTATACTATTACTAAATCCAAGTAATTCTATAAAAGTTGCAGGAAGGAAAAAGTTGATATCCAGAAGTCTCGAAGGTAAAGTCACAATTAAGACTGTCAATTACAATTCACTCCTACCACTGGCAATCAGTACTGCAGTGGATGATCCTATGAAGCCAAAATGGGCAACATTATTATCAAGTTTCATGGATTTTTGCAAAATTTTACAATATGGATTTGTCTAGAATATGCAACCCTGACATATGTTCTATACATTAGGACTGTGCTAAGTTATGGTTGCTACCTACAGCAGGGAAGTGTCAAAGTCAACCCTTCTATGCTGACCAAACATGTTATAACACCGGTTTCAGAAATGACATCAGGCCAGCATTGAGGATTCCAGAAATATAAAAGGTTCCAAAGTGACCAATTAAAGTCCAAATGATACTGCACAGATATCAACTGCTACAATAAGTTTCAACTATGGACTTTGCTTTCTTAACATTTGATTTATGGACTTTGATTAAAATATGGACTTTGCAATAAAGAATACAGTTTGTGTACTGAACAATGATGAATGCAATTATTGACTGTACAATATCTATATGCAATTATCTTTTCTAAAGGAACTATCAACTAAAGATTGTGTTTATGTTGGAAAGAATCAACAAACATCAGATGAAGATGAGAAGACTCTGCATGATGACCACATGGCGTCAGATAATGATCAGATCAATTTGGAAAATGGAGTTGATAGCCTTCCTTATTCAAAATCCCTTTTACCGTGTACAAGTCTCCAACTTAACCAGCACCAAAGCAACCCCAGACCATCATATTACCTCCACCATGCTTGACAGATGGTGTCAGGCACTCTTCCAGCATCTTTTCAGTTCTGTGTCTCACAAATGTTCTTCTGTGTGATCCAAACACCTCTAACTTCGATTTGTCTGTCCATAACACTTATTTCTAATCTTCCTCTGTCCAATGTCTGTGTCATTTTGCCCTTATCTTTTCCTTTTATTAGCAAGTCTCAGGGCTTTTTCTTTGCCACTCTGCCCTGAAGGCCAGCATCCCGGAGTTGCCTCTTCACTGTAGACGTTGATACTGGCGCTTTAGGTGTACTATTTAATGAAACTGCCAGTTGAGGACCTGTGAGGCATCGATTTCTCAAACTAGAGACTTGTCTTGTTGCTCAGTTGTGTAGTTGGGCCTCCCACTTCTCTTTCTACTCTGGCTAGAGCCGGTTTGTTCTCTCCTCTGAAGGGAGTAGTACACACCGTTGTAGGAAATCTTCAGTTTCTTGGCAATTTCTCGCATGGAATATCCTTCGTTTCTAAGAACAAGAATAGACTGTCGAGTTTCACATGAAAGTTCTCTTTTTCTGGCCATTTTGAGAGTTTAATGGAACCAACAAATGTAATGCACCAGATTCTCAACTAGCGTAAAGGAAGGTCAGTTTTATAACTTCTCTAATCAGCAAAATAGTTTTCAGCTGTGCGAACATACTTGCACAAGGGTTTTAAAGGGATTTCTGAAAATCCATTAGCTTTCTAACACAGCAAAAAAAATGTGCTATTAGAACACTGGAGTGGTGGTTGTTGGAAATGGGCCTCTATACACCTATGTAGATATTGTATTCAAAACCAGACATTTGCTGCTAGAATAGTCATTTACCATATTAACAATGTATAGAGTGTATTTCTGTTTAATTTAATGTTAATTCCATTGGAAAAAAAGATCTTTTCTTTCAAAAATAAGGAAATATCTAAGTGACCCTAAACTTTTGAATTGTAGTGTATTTTTTTTAATTGCATCCTGTAGCTGGGATAACTCTACCTCCTTCAGTTAGCAGGAGAAAGTGTCAGCTATATTGTATTGTAGTGTCCCCAGCAATATGAAAAAAAGTGAGCCAGATACACCAGGCCTATTCAGTCAGCCATCAGACTATTTCCAACCTGATTCCCGCTCACCAAGGAGATGTACTCTAGAGGTATGTTCTTCTTAGCTGGGGAGCCAAAGAAAAGCATATCCATGAAATGAAAGTATATTTTTCTAGGTAAGTATTCCTTACATGACAGACATCTCCAGTTTCTGTTCTCTGGGTGAAGAAGTGCAGATTACAGTGCCTTGCAAAAGTATTCGGCCCCCTTGGGACACAATTGTGAAGTTGAATGAAATGTATTGCTTATTTTAAACTTTTTAAAAAAATAAATAACTGAAAAGTGGGGCGTGCAATATTATTCGTCCCCTTTACTTTCAGTGCAGCAAACTCACTCCAGAAGTTCATTGAGGATCTCTGAATGATCCAATGTTGTCCTAAATGACTGATGATGATAAATATAAGCCACCTGTGTTTAATGAAGTCTCTGTATAAATGCACCTGCTCCGTGATAGTCTGTGTTCTGATTAAAGCACAGATAGCATCATGAAGACCAAGGAATACAACAGGCAGGTCCGTGATACTATTGTGTAGACGTTTAAAGACGGATTTGGTTACAAAAAGATTTTCAAAACTTTAAACATCCCAAGGAGCACTGTGCAAGCAATCATATTGAAATGGAATGCGTATCATACCACTGCAAATCTACCAAGACCTGGCCGTCTATCCAAACTTGCATCTCAAACAAGGAGAAGACTGATCAAAGATGCAGCCAAGAGGCCCATGATCACTCTGGATGAACTGCAGAGGTGGGAGAGTCTGTCCATAGGACAAAAATCCATTGTACACTGCACAAATCTGGCCTTTATGGAAGAGTGGCAAGAAGAAAGCCATTTCTCAAAGATATCCATAAAAGGTGTTGTTTAAAGTTTGCCACAAGTCACCTGGGAGACACACCAAACATGTGGAAGAAGGTGCTCTTGTCAGATGAAACCAAAATTGAACTTTTGGGCACAATGCCAAACGATATGTTTGGCGTAAAAGCAACACAGCTCATCACCCTGAACACACCATCCCCACTGTCAAACATGGTTGTGGCAGCATCATGGTTTGGCCCTGCTTTTCTTCAGCAGGGACAGGGAAGATGGTTAAAATTGATGGGAAGATGGATGGAACCAAATACTGGACCATTCTTGAGAAGAAGAAAAAAGATAACCTGTTGGAGTCTGCAAAAGATCTGAGACTGCGACGGAGATTTGTCTTCCAATAAGACCATGATCTCAAACATAAAGCAAAATCTACAACCTCTCTCAGCTTGAGCTATTTGCAATGGAAGAATGAGTAAGATTTTCAGTCTCTTGATGTGCAAAACTGATACACAAGCAACTAGCAGCTGTAATCGCAGCAAAAGGTATCGCTACAAATTATTAACTTAAAGGGGACGAATAATATTGCACGCCCCACTTTTCAGTTTTTGTTTTTTTTTTTTAAAGTTTAAAATAAGCAATACATTTTGTTCAACTTCACAACTGTGTCCCACTTTGTTGTTGATTTTTCACCATAACATTAAAATTTTTATCTTTGTGTTTGAAGCCTGAAATGTGGGAAAAGGTTGAAAAATTCAAGGGGGCCGAATACTTTTGCAAGGCACTGTATATGCGATCAGTATGATACATCTAGCCATCTGCACTGTTCAAGTAGCGTTTCTCACACTCTTTGCTTGTCCTTTTTTCCTCACTCTTGTTCTCATACCTTGGCTTGGACGGCGCTCCCAGCTTTGTCTTTGTGGTATGACAACTTCTAATGCAATCCAGACAGCTGTAGCAAATAATTTGGTCACTGGCTATTTTCCAGACCAAGATTGTAATTCCTTCTAGTTCCCCTTTCTATAGGTGAATATAGGGTCTCCCAAGGTGTCTCTCATCCCATCGGTACCCTTTTAGAGGATTCTTGTAAGCCTCAGTTCTAAGACTCTGGAACACCTGTGAGCAGCTCCTGCCTTCAACTATTCATAAATTTTGAATCACACTTCCCCCTTTCACAGAGAGCAGTAAGTGTTTTTACGTGTAGTTCTTGGGTGGATACAAAGTCACTGTTCCTTTTTTTGTCTAATTTGAACTGCATGATCTGTCTACTATTATGCCAGGCTGCAGAAGTGAATCTTGGTAACGAAATTCTATGGTTACTTATTTTTTTGGTATACGTTGCAGTTGCAATTCTCTTTTGTGGTCAGTCTGATGTACTTTTGTCCCAAGCATACTTCCACAAATGAGTCACTCCCTGAGCCAGGCCTTGCTTCTTTCAGACAGTGCTGAAATAGAATGTGCTTTCTACTAGAGATGAGCGAACCTGAGGTTTGGTTTTTGAGCCAAACACCAATTTAAAAAAATGAGTTCTGGTTCGGAGATCAAATTCTTTACGAGCGACCTTAACTTGTGCGAGCAATGCTGTGCTCAGGTACACTTGGTTCTCAGCCCTGTGCGAGCCGCTTGCACTGTTTAAACAGCGCACACTGGGGGTAACAGCATGCTCGGAAGTAGTGTACAAAAAATAAATAAAAAGTTTGAAAATGCTCGCCGACCCTCCCCCGGAAGTAATCTGCTTATGGCTGGCTGTATGTGGGCGGAGATTCAAACTGCCAATTAGTGACTTGATCTGGGGTTCGGGTCAAGCTCGATTAAGTGGAGGCTAGGTTCATTTGCTGCCGGCGAACCGAACTGTTCATCTCTACTTTCTACCTGTCTGTGAGCTTACCAAGGTCTCCCACACCATAGCAGGCCTTTTGAGCATGCATTTTGATATCAGAATAAGGAGCCAGCACAAATTCTAAACTGTACTTATTAATAAATGGAGATTTTTGGCAAAATATTGCAATACTTTGAGCTACCCCGCCACTCCACGGCAAATCTCAAGGGGCAGTCCTACACTAATATTTTATTTTTTACTATTACTATTACTATTTAAAACAGCACCTACCTGATGCTTTGCAATCCCGTACCTGTGACTGACATCACAGCTGTGGGCGGGACAGGCCCAGGCAAGTGCTGCTTGAATTAAATAGCCTGTGGACAGGGCTGATGGTTGTGTGTGAACAGTCACCACTTGCCAAAAATCAGACAGCTAGAATGACCAAAAAAGGGTGCACGGCTTGGTGGGGGCTAACCACCTGCCAATGAAAAAATCAGAATAAGGAGCCAGCACAAATTCTAAACTGTACTTATTAATAAATGGAGATTTTTGGCAAAATATTGCAATGCTTTGAGCTACCCCGCCACTCCACGGCAAATCTCAAGGGGCAGTCCTACACTAATATTTTATTTATCTGAAGGGTGCCATGCGGCCTCACACATTAAAAGCAGGACTATTTAAAACAGCACTTGCCTGGGCCTGTCCCGCCCACAGCTGTGATCCCAGTCACAGGTACGGGATTGCAAAGCATCAGGTAGGTGCTGTTTTAAATAGTCCTGCTTTTAATGTGTGAGGCCGCATGGCACCCTTTAGATAAATAAAATATTAGTGTAGGACTGCCCCTTAAGATTTGCCGTGGAGTGGCGGGGTAGCTCAAAGTATTGCAATATTTTGCCAAAAATCTCCATTTATCAATAAGTACAGTTTAGAATTTGTGCTGGCTCCTTATTCTGATTTTTTCATTGGCAGGTGGTTAGCCCCCACCAAGCCGTGCACCCTTTTTTGGTTATTCTAGCTGTCTGATTTTTGGCAAGTGGTGACTGTTCACACACAGCCATCAGCCCTGTCCACAGGCTATTTAACTCAAGCAGCACTTGCCTGGGCCTGTCCCGCCCACAGCTGTGATCCCAGTCACAGGTAGGTACGGGATTGCAAAGCATCAGGTAGGTGCTGTTTTAAATAGTCCTGCTTTTAATGTGTGAGGCCGCATAGCACCCTTTAGATAAATAAAATATTAGTGTAGGACTGCCCCTTGAGATTTGCCGTGGAGTGGCGGGGTAGCTCAAAGTATTGCAATATTTTGCCAAAAATCTCCATTTATCAATAAGTACAGTTTAGAATTTGTGCTGGTTCCTTATTCTGATGCATTTTGATAGTCTAATTTCTCCAAGGTAGAGCAGTTTAGCAGATAGTCTGCTTTGTTTTTCAGTTGCCCACATTCAGTGGTTTTCATTGAGATAACCTCTGCTTTTAAAGAGGCTGATTGTTTGGTATCTGAGTCCAAATCAGAGATTCCAAATGACAATTTGTCAATATTGCTACTGTCCAGATTAAAGGCTCAAAAGCTTCCTCCAGCCTGGAAATATTTACTCTTCCTTAATTAGTCATTTAAGGGTTTTTTTTACTTCACACTCTGACATGTCAACAGAATGGGTACATATCAAAAATGGGTGCATGTTATCTGCTAATGGTCCAAATGCCCCGGAAGGTTTTTTTTCAGGTTTGTTTAGCCAAGATGTCTACATGCAGCCTCCATCAAATCTTTTGTGATACCCTTGCTACTTTAAATAATGGGAATTGGATTGAAAGTTGCAGGATTTCTATTCTAGTTTTTATAGTATGCTAACCTTCATGGACATTGTGACTCCTACAGGAGCTCATGCATCCTAAAAAAAATGTTCCTGGCCATTACATCTGCATGGAGATCCTAAGATCGTTGGTCATCTTATTTATTTTTTTCTTTTATTATATATTTTTATTGAAATTTTACACAGTAAACAATATGATTTAGCATTCCCATCAAAATATAGTAATAATCTGTCATCCAGCTGACTGGGATAATATGTTATCCCAGTCGGCTGGATGACAGATTATTACTATATAGATACAATAGATTTATAAGCATTGTTGTAAACGCCTTTATCAGCATTTGGGATTATGAAAAGTGCAGTAAGAACATAAAAACCATAAAATAAGCCAAACAAACATAACAGCCTTTTCAGTTAAAAAAGGAAGAAATAAAAAAAAGAAATTTGGGGGGGAAGTGGATGTTTTTCATTTTGTAACTTAGTCACGTTCTTTCATATCTTAGCTACCTATTCGGAGGTGTCCTAGGTTATTTTTTAGGTCTTCAATAATGTCCCATGCAGTTGAGGTTAAAGGTTGAACCATTTTATCCTTTTACTCCTTATTGCAATATATCACCACAAACTTTCCATTTTAATAGAAATCTACTCGCCTGCGTTTCCATATTTGTGAGGGCGTCGCACCTGGCTCACTCTCCATATAATGCTTAAAGGTGTGGTTCACCTATACTTTTTATTGTCTAGTTCGATATCATATTGAGAAACAATGTTTCTCTCAAATACCTTATGTTGGCAATAGTGCCTGTGAGAAGCACTATTGCAGACCGCTGTTCCCCGCTCCGTGACCCCCGGCCTCCGTGACCTCGGGGATTCCGTGACGTCAAGTGCCTGACACCGCGGCCAGCCGCAGTGTCTGTGAGTGGGCTGTGGGAAGTGTTTCACCGCTCGTCACAGCCGATCAGCTCCTTCCTCCCTCACAGCAAAGCGCTGTAAGCAGGAGACACACTGGGCTGTGACAAGCAGTGAAACACCGCCCACAGCTCAGGGAGTCAGGAAGACTGCAGCCGGCCGCAGGGATGTGACGTGTTCAGAACTTGACATCACCGGATCCCCGAGGTCACGGAGCCCGGGGATCACTGCGCAGGGAACAGCCGTCCACAATAGCGCCTCACAGGCACTATTGCAAACATAAGGTATTTGAGAGAAACATTGTTTCTCAATATAATATTGATCTAGAAAATAAAAAAATATGGGTGAACCACCCTTTTAAGTTGAGTTATCAGTTCAGAGATAGAGGGAGTGGAGGATGTTATCCAATATTTAAGGATCAACTTTTTGAACAGCAATAAAATAGTGTGCAAAAGTCTTGGAATACCTCTACATATATTACTGTCTATATCAGAGTTTTCCCAGTAATGCAGAAGTGCTGCTTGAGGAGATAGGGGGCGCATAGCGCTCCAAAGCGTTTTTGCCAGATCCGAGACTGACTCCCAGAAAGAAGCAGTGTTGGGGCATAGCCAAATTCCATGATAAAGGTCCGAATTTTGCAGTTGGCATTTGGGGTGTGCAATTAACCTGTCTGAACTAGGATCCACTTTAGGAATATTAAAAACATAGCCCCGTGCATAATGGCAGGCACGATACTGATTATGGAACACGCCTCTGACTGTGGAGCCCACCTGGCCAATGCTAAAGGAGACAATAGTCGTGGCCATCTCCCCTCTTTCCACCACTCCCCAGGTGAGCCACTAATTGGGATGCCCAGCTGACCAATGGTATCACATGGGAAAGAGGGGTCCAGCCACACCTACAGGGGTTAAATTCACGATGAACAATGAATAACAATGGTACGATGAACAACCTGACGTTCAATTCTTCAGGAATGAACGACGTGCATGCGATGAACGTTTTACCGTTCAATCGCAATCGCACATAGCTGTTACATGCTACAATGTAACTTACGATGCCGGATGTGCGTCACTTACGTCGTGACCCCGCCGACACATCATAAGATATATTGTAGCATGTAAAGCGGCTTTTACTCATACAAGGCTCGTGGCGGATCGGCCTGGCGCCGGTATGAAAAGGAGTTCCGCAGGCGGCTGGCCCTGCGCCCAGAATAGGCTGGAGAGTTAAAGCGACAGACGTGTGGGTACGATTGATGCTGTCACAGAAGCAGCCCCCCTTTTCATCTACGACCACTAACTACCCCGCAGCTGCAGGCCAACATTCAGTGGTCATATGAAAAAAGGGGCCTGCTGGCTATTTAACAAGGGAAATTGCCGTTTCCACGCACCGTGCAGGTACAGACACGACTGCTCTGCTTGCAGAGGAGGACACCCAGCAGCAAGGTGTACCCGTCCAGCAAACAGGGTGCCTAGGACGCAGAACCCCGGTGAGCGTAACCACAGTGGCCCCCTGGTTAAACCTCTACCCTAATAAAGAAGCTGCAAGGCAATTGCACACCGGCTTTACATACGGTTTCATTATCCCCTTTAAATTTAGTAGAACACCAACCCTGGCAAATAACCTAAAATCCACTCGTGAATTCCCCGAAATCTTGTACCAAAAAATCCCAAATGAGGTTAACCTAGGCCGAATGGAGGGCCCCTTTCAATCAAGTCCTTTTCAAAATATCAGGATCTCCCTGTTGGGCATTATTCCAAAAAAGGAACCCGGGAAGTATCGCCTAATCCATCATCTGTCCCACCTAAAAGGCACATCTGTTAACGACGGGATCCCCCAGAAGAAGCATCGGTAACATACGCGTCCTTTGACAGAGCAGTAGAATTAGTCCGCGCAGCGGGACCCGGTGCCCTGCTGGCTAAATCTGACAGAGACGGCATTCCGCCTTTTACCCGTGCATCCCAACTGCTTCCACCTGCTAGGTTGCAAGGTGAACGAACACTATTATGATGTGTCTGCCAATGGGATGTTCCATTTCATGTCACTACTTTGAGCTATTCAGTTCATTCCTGGACTGGATAGTTCGTTATGAAACAGGCAGCAATTCCCTGATCCATTACCTCGACGATTTTTTGTTCGGCCCCGTAAATTGTAAACTCTGCTTCCTCCTCCTCCACAAAATTTAAATTTATAGCTCAGCGCTTTGGCGTACCGCTATCACTCGAAAAAACAGTCGGCCCCTGTAACGTTTTGCCTTTTTTGGCATCGAGATGGACACTAAAGGGGGCTTTACACACTACGACATCACTAATGCGTTGTCGTTGGGTTAACGGAATTTGTGACGCACATCTGGCCGCATTAGCGATGCCGTTGCGTGTGACACCTATGAGCAATTTTGCATCGTTGCAAAAACGTGCAAAATCGCTCATCGGTGACATGGGGGTTCATTCTCAAAAATCGTTACTGCAGCAGTAACAAAGTTGTTCCTCGTTCCTGCGGCAGCACACATCGCTCCGTGTGACGCCGCAGGAACGAGGAAGCTCTCCTTACCTGCCTCCCGGCCGCTATGCAGAAGGAAGGAGGTGGGCGGGATGTTACGTCCCGCTCATCTCTGCCCCTCCGCTTCTATTGGGCGGCGGTTCAGTGACGCAGCTGTGACGTCACTGTGATGCTGAACGAACCACCTCCTTAGAAAGGAGGCGGTTCGCCGGTCACAGCGACGTCGCTAGCCAGGTAAGTATGTGTGACGGCTCTGGGCGATATTGTGCACCACGGGCAGCGATTTTGCAGTGTGTAAAGCGGCCTTTACACAATGGTTTTTCGCATGCCAGCAGAAAAAATTCTGACAACACTGCATATGTTGGAGGGTTTCTGTGAGGCGAAAAAGGTTACCCTCCAACAGATGCAGTCCTTGCTAGCTCTACTGACATTCGCCAGCCGCATAATGCCGGTCGGCAGGGCCTTATCTCAGCAATTATCGTTAGCAACAAAGGGCATTTCCCAACCAGGCCATAGAATCAGGCTCACTGAAGGCAGACTTACTAGTCTGGAAAACATTCCTTCAATCCTTCAATGGCCATACGTGCGTCATGGCTAAAGAGATGTCAAGCACAGACCTAGGTCTCACTGTAGGAGGATGTAATAAAAAGAGTTTCACAGCTATCTACAAGAACTAGTGGTGCACAGGCAGGTGGCTGGATCTGTGGGCCACATCAAGCTGGTAGAGTGATCCAGCCCTGCTAGAAATTTTCACAATCGTATTGTCCTTGGAGTTATGGGGTCATCAGCTGGATAACTTAAACATTCGATTTCCAACAAAAAATCCGATAACGGCGAAGAGCTTAAATCACGTCTGCTGCGTTGCTTCCCTTACTGGCTCTGTTACGCATGCTTGCACGACTATGCCTGAGACATCTCCACATCTGGTGCCGGGCTCGACTAACGGCGGACATAGATGATAAACTCGTTAACTCTATCTTATGTTCCGATTGGCAGGCCTTCACAGATAATCTCCCAAAGGCGGGTGGGTGTCCCGTGCCCTCCATCCCTATGGGACACAGTAGCCAATCACTGATGCCTTTAATCCATGCCTCCGTTACACCGGCTACCTGGCAGGTCTATGGTAAGGCTTGGGAGGAGTGGTGTTCACTAATCCAGGACAGGCCCGTTCATAAGTGCAACCGCGCAAGAGGCGAAGTGACGACGGAATTTTTGGTTCGGCTCCAAGAAAGAGGGGCGTCGGGCACATCAGCACAACAACATTTATCGGGAATAGCCTTCTTCTTTTTTCAACTAGCAGGGTGGGTGGACGTGACTAAGTTCTTTCTCATTAAACAAGCCATTAAAGGCTGGAAAAGGCTTCAACAGAGTCAGGAATGTCGTCGCCCTATGTCATTGAAATTACTACACTACCTTATTGCAATATCCCCCTCAGTATGCAGGTGTCAATACGAGGCGACCCTCTTATCAGCAGCCTTCGCTATCGTTTGTTTCGGCGTGCTACACATTATCTAATTGTTACCGCGCTCAAAAACAGCATCTGAAGGCGGGTTATTCAACGAGGATTTAGTCATATGCAGCAACACCCTGCGTATTCGCGTGCGTAAATCTAAATGCGACCCCACCGGGAGGGGCACATGGGTCCTGGTTAACTCAACAGATGATGTCCCAGTATGCCCGCTAAAAATAGTCAAACACTGCGCGTTGATAAGACACGCAAGCAGATTTTTTTTTTCCCATACAGATGGGCCCCCTCTTGCCAATTATTAATTTCAAGCAATGTTTAAGCAGTGCTTAGCGAAAGCTGGGGAGAATCCGAAGGAATACGGGACACATTCTTTCCGAATCGGGGCAGCCATTTAGGCTGCTAGGGCAGAAGTAACGGAGGCTGAAGTCCAGAGAATGGGTCGCTGGAAGTCTGCTTGCTTTGCTTAGATATACAAGACCGGATTTGCTGAAATTACACATTTATCTATTCCAGGCGACTGCAGACCTGCAGTCTGGGTAGTTGGTCATTCTTATATTTACTGGGCAGCTAAAAGGGCCGTGAATGACCAGGAGGAAAGAACCTGGGCTTCAAAAACGTAGAGGTCAACTGGAGAGGCATCAGAGGGCTACAATGGCAACAGGTTTTCCCGGAGATGTCCAGGACAGCCACGAGGCCGTTAGTATTGGTGATACATGCTGGTGGCAATCATTTGGTAAAAGGCAGAACTGTCGAATTACTAACAGTGATGAAGACTAACATCGAACGTTTTACCTACCTCTTCCCGGATACAGTATTGGTGTGGTCAGAGAGAGTACCACAAGCCGTATGGCACGGAGCAATAAATGCAAAAGCCATAGAGCGTTCAAGGAGCAAGATTAATGCGAGGATGGCAAAAAAAAATTGAGAGGAAAATGCGGTATCGTGCTTCGTCACCACCAGTTGGAAAGCGATAACTCCACACTAAGATCAGACGGAGTACACCTTACGGTCATTGGTCAAGACATTTTGTTCGGGATACAGGATGGAGTGGGTCAGGCCCTCAAGGTGTGATTGGGGTGGGGGTGGGGGGGTCGGAGTCCTGTGTAGGCGGTACACATCATCCTCCGTGGCGGAAAAGGTGGAGAGGTGCAAAGGTCGTAACTGCTCGTTGGCTGTTCGCCTGTCGGTCGCAGATAAGGTTGTGGCGACTAGCTCGTAATGACATTGAAGGGCCCTTCTCTACCTATGAAATTAATAAACTGTTACCGACCTGTTTTTCACCCCACCTACTCAATAAGGAAGGAGAGGAGAATTTGGATGCAAGTGTTTTTATTTACAACCGACAGAATTGCAAAATGTGAACCCTGACACAAAGCAACAAACCAACGTTTCGGTTTATCAGACCTTTCTCAAGGTAGTTGCTTATAATAGAGACGCAGGGGCATATGGGTCACAAGGACGCCCGTCAGGGTAGAGAGTAAGTGGAGGGCATCACATTCAGCAGTATGCGGGATCAGGATGGTGGTGATGTGGTGAATATACACAGAGGCAAGAGAGGAAAGGGGAGGACGCCTGTTAGTAGAGGACCATCTAGGGCTGTAACAGCGGTGGCAGTGGTAATGGCACTAGCATTCCTAACACTAGGAAGATTAATACCCCCCTCCGCCTTAGAGGTCATGAGTTTAATCAAACTGATTCTGGAGGGGGCGTGGCTTGAGCTTGAAGGCAGGCGGACGCTTTCTCTAAGAGCTCCGCAGGCTGAGGCGGCAGATTACAAATTACAACCCATCAGGCACCTCCAAACATGCCTGGAAAGAAAGGCACAGACACACCAAGCAGACCACCAGCGCTGAGGAGCGGCAGCACAGCGGTGGATCACTTTTTCAGAAGTGGGAAGCTGTCCCCGGGTCCCAGGCCTGCTCCTGTCATGGCACCCTCGACCACGAGGCAGACGCTGGCAGCAGGAGGAATTAGCAGAGGACACGGTGTGGAAGCGGCGGGGGAGACTCACATCACAGAGGTACAGAGCGGTGTCAGTGCAGCGCTGACCGGATCAAGGTGTTTTCCAGACACCAGCGGTGCAGGGGAATACAGGAGGAGAGCCCGCTGTGAGACATATACAGGAGGAGGGAGGAGGGGGAATTCCAACCTCACAGCAAAGATCAGGAGGTCAGGCTGATGCAGAGAACAGGAGCGTGGGTGCTGAGGGAATTAACCCTGTAAGCACAGACAGCATGAACTCTCAAGGGATATCAGGTTCCCAGGAAAACTCATCCCCAAACAATCAGGGGAAGCAAACTGGAGGCCAAATCACACATATAGTTAACCCTGGCTGTCTCTCTGCAGAAACAGATCGCATATTTCAATTACTGTCAGCTCTCCCTACCAAAAATGATCTAGACATACTAGTGACCAAAATGGAGGCGGCACATGAAAGGGCCCTGTCTATTGTGAAAGGGGACATTGACGCTCTGGATACACGCACAACAGCAGTGGAAAAAGACGTATTTACATTATTTGAAAGAGTTAACACACTGGAGCAAGATCTCTCCAATTCCAGAACACACCTGCAAAATGTCGCCATTCTATTAGATGATCAAGAGAACAGAGGAAGGCGGAATAATATCCGATTGAAAGACATTCCAGAAGTGATAACAGCCAATGCCCTGCTCAAGTCTGTAACTCTAATATTCAACAAGGTGATGGGGGCTGCTGAGGATACCACCTATGTGATTGATAGGGTCCACAGAGTGTTCCGCCAAGGCCCGGGGGATACTGCCCAATCAAGAGATGTTCTGTGCAGACTACATTACTACACCGATAAAGAAGCCATACTGAGAAATGCATGGACCTATGGAACTGTCTCATATGAAGGGTCTGAAGTCAAGCTCTTTCCTGACATATCATCCAGAACCCTGTACATGAGACGCCAACTTATGCCAATTTTGCAAAAGATCAAAGATAAAGGAGCATCCTACAGATGGGGACATCCATTTCACCTAATAGTTCGCCACAAAGGGGACCAATTCCTGCTGAAGTGTCCGGAGGAAGTGGAAAGTCTCTTCCAATTTCTTGATACGCCTGCGGTGGAAATTCCTAACTGGCTACTGATGGACAGACCTGCCGGGTTACCCCAAAGAAAAAGAGGAAGTAGACGTCTGCCTGCGAGATATCAGAAAAGTTCCAGGGACTTCGTGCCGATCGGTTATTGTTCCCAGGAGGAGCCAGATTGATGACTCGGGTTTGATTATGGTTTTTTGTCTCATGGTGGGAGGAGCGGGAGATAGGCCATATTTTTAGGCCTGGTGTGATCATCATAATATTGTATTAAGGTCTTGCGAAATGTCCTGAAGTATTCATGCTTTTCGCTCTTTTTTTTTTTTTTTCTCCCCCCCCCCCTTCTCTCTCCCCCCCTCCTCTCCATGTGGGATATAAGGACCCTTGAATTGTTAAGTTTTGAGGATAGTCTGGAAATTTTGGTAGTCATCTAAGTTCTGTGCCTCTCACCGCCCTGTCCCAGTATGGGGGGGTGAGATGTGGGTTTGTAGTTTAAAATTGCAATGTCATTTTTGCCTAGAGCCTGTTCAGCTTCTGCCCTTGGTCTTCCACGCACCCCAAGGGTGGTTCTCCCGTTAGGAGGGCACCAGGTCTCCGAAAGTTTCAGTGAGACTGTATAGTTTTAGAGTGTATAATTGTACTGGTCGTTCTTTTAGGCCAGCTGGTACGGTCTATAATTATATTTTGTCTAACTCTTAACGTACTCTTTCTCTAACTCATTATCCTTTTCTCCTTCTTGGTTTCTTTCTTTCTTCTGCGTTTTTTCTCTCTGTAGGGTCTGAACCCTTCTCTCTCCTTCCTGACTTTTCTGACCCCCTCTTCCCTTCCATCCCCTATCCCACTCTCTCATATCCCGTCCTCTCCCGTAGGGGGTACACCACAGTTCTTGACATAACTATGCACAGATCAGGGGTCTCGGAAGTGAAATATGGGACATTAAATGTAAAAGGACTACATAGCCCGGGTAAGAGGTCTATCCTGGCAAACTCGTTAAAAAAAAAAATGGGGTCCAAGTTGCCTTTCTGCAGGAAACGCATTTATGCAAACATAAACCATTCAAACTAACATCACGCTGGTTCCCTGAGGCATACCATAGCTTCTCACCAGACCCGAAGTCCCGAGGAACTAGCATCCTCATCGCTCGCGCAATTCCCTGGGAGTTCATGGACTCTCGCAGTGATGACATGGGCAGACTATTAATGGTGAAGGGCAGGATCGCCAGGCATATTTACACTCTGGTATCCATATACCTTCCCAATATAGGGCAGATTGACACCCTGGCGGGATTTCTGGTGTCAATGGAGGACTTCGTGGAGGGGACACTCATACTAGGGGGGGATCTCAATATTGCTCTAAACCCAGCGCAGGACACTTCGACAGGCACTTCGGCACATCCTACATCAGCTCTCCGCAGGCTGCGGTGCATGTTACATGAACAGCAGCTTGTGGATACATGGAGACTTCTGCACCCGTCCGATAAAGACTACTCTTTCTATTCAAATGCACATGGAGTGTACTCCAGACTGGATTACTTTTTTGTGAAACACAAAGACCTTGAAAGGATCTCTAAAGCCCAGATAGACAACATAACCTTCTCTGACCACGCACTCTGCACAGTGTCGGTCTTGTTGCAGTCCCCGATTCCACAGCAGTGGCAGTGGAAGCTGAACACTTCCTTGCTGGAGGACCCGAGAAGCCTGCAGATGGTACAGAATTCTTTGACAGAATACTTTACAATGAATGCGGGTGGGGACACTTCACCAACAACGGTTTGGGAGGCTCACAAGTGCGTCATTAGGGGGGTGCTCATACAGCAAGGGGCAAGGAGAAAGAGGGAAAGGGAATTGGAGGTTAACAGGTTGCTCACACAGCTGAGAGATCTGGAGACACAACATAAGCAGATGCCCTCAGCAGAGTTGGGGGGATCCTTATTTAAAGTTCGGGATGAATTGCGGAAATTACTTAACAACAAGGCAAAGGGGGTCCTTAATAGATGCCGTAGACACTTCTATGAATACGGGAACAAGTGCAGCAGGACTTTAGCGAGAGCACTCAGACAACAACAGGCGACAACCTTTATATCAAAAATATCCCCATCACATCCCCAGGGTTCAATATTACACTCTTCGGTAGAAATAGCGGAGGCGTTCCAAAAATTCTATGAGTCCTTATATAATCTAGAGACAAATGACCCTGCGAAGTCAAAATCATCTTTTGAAAGAAAAATTTCAGAGTACCTCAGAGAAGCAAAAATGCTGAGGTTGGAAGATTCTGACATAGCTATGTTGGAAACTCCAATCTCAAAGCAGGAACTGGTGGACGCAATTACGTCATCAAAATCGGGAAAAGCCCCAGGGCCGGATGGCCTTCCCCTGATTTACTATAAAAAATTTACAGAGATGATATCTCCACACCTCCTGTCAGCATTTAATTCCAGGGCCTCGGAGGGCTCAACCCCTAATGCAGATTCGTTGAGAGCACATATTACGGTATTACCAAAAATAGGGAAAGATCCAACACAATGCGCCAGTTATCGCCCGATATCCCTGCTGAATGTGGACACAAAATTATTTGCCAAGATCTTAGCGAACAGGTTGGCTCCTTTTCTTTCTTCAATAATTCATCCAGATCAGGCGGGCTTCATGGCGGGCCGTGAGGCACGGGATAATACTGTTAAGGCCATTAATCTGATACATAAAGCTAAAATGGGGGGTCTACCGTCTATGCTTCTGTCAACAGATGCCGAAAAGGCTTTCGACAGAGTAGACTGGACCTTTATGGAAGCCACGCTCGGTTGTCTTGGGTTGGGACGCGGCATGATGAATTGGATCATGTCTTTATACTCGGTACCCTCGGCAAGAGTCCGGGTAAATGGGATTCTGTCCGACCCATTTAAAATATCTAACGGCACCCGGCAAGGATGCCCATTGTCTCCGCTAATCTTCATCCTGACGCTAGAACCCTTCCTCAGACATGTACGAGCCAATTCTGATATTACAGGGATTGGGGTTGGCCAGGCAACACATAAAGTAGCTGCATATGCGGATGATCTTCTGTTTTTCGTTTCGGCACCAAGGATTTCGCTCCCAAACTTAATGAGGGAGTTTCTGAAATTCTCCAGCCTATCAAACTTTAAGATAAATTTCACAAAATCTGAGGCGCTCAACATAAATCTTACTTTTAAAGAAGTGGAAGAGTTGAAAACATCGTTTAGTTTTCGATGGGCAGCCCAATCCCTAAATTACCTGGGGGTACGTCTGACCAGTGACTTGGGTCTACTTTACTCACAGAACTTCCCATCTCTGTTATCTAGTATCAGGAAAGACTGTGACAGATGGGGGAAATTATTATTCTCCTGGTTTGGCAGATGCCAGATATATAAAATGAATTTCCTACCCAGAATTCTTTACCTGTTACAGGCGCTCCCAATCAAAATACCGTCTGGATTCTTCAAATCTCTGGAATCCATTCAGTCTTCGTTCATTTGGGGAGGTAAATCGGCACGCATAAAAAGAGCTATCTTACACAGGACCAAGGGGGGTGGGGGGATTGGGTTGCCAGATATAAGAAGATATCACTTAGCTGGGCATCTTACTAGAATGATTGACTGGTGCAGGAACGGGTCTCAGAAGGCGTGGATACAGATAGAGCAGTCCTTTTCACCAATACCCCTCAACAAATTACCGTGGGTACTCTCTGAGGTCCCTGCAAGATTGAAATCACATCCAACTATCGGACCAACCGTGACATACTGCAATACTGGGAAGGTGCAATCGGAGTTGATACCCAGACACTCGAGCCTGACAATGATCTTGAGCCATCCTGCTTTTGAACCAGGTAGAACAGACCCGGTATTTCAGGCATGGGTTCGGGGCGGGGTGGACCGGGTGGAAGACTTTGGGATTCGGGACAACTGGCCGCAGGTGGAGGGTTTGGGGGTTAGACAGGATCCCATCCCACTGGGTCTATGGAGATGCTTACATTTGACGCATTTTTTCAGTAGTCTCCCAGCTAGGACCCACTTTCAACGTCCTAAGACACAGTTTGAAAAATTGTGTATGGGTTCAGGCACAATACGACATTCGCTTTCAGTGGTTTATTCACTTTTGTCTTCGTCCCCTGACCAGCAACTTCCCCCGTTTGCTTCACAATGGGAATGTGATTTGGGTATCCAGCTGACACCAATACAGTGGGAACGGATCTTCAGATTGGCACACACATCTTCCATCAGCTCCAGGTTCCAGGAGGCTAGCTATAAACTGTTATCCAGATGGTATAGAGTACCCTCCAGGTTACATGTCATGTTTCCAACAGTAGACCCCACATGTTGGAGATGTGGCACAGCAGAGGGTAACATTTTACATGTGTTTTGGGGGTGTGAGGCGATCCGGCCCTTCTGTCCGACACCATTCGCCAGGTTACTGGCAATGACGAGGAGCTGGGACCTGCTGCTGCCCTATTGCATCACTGTGGGGTCCCTGAAAAAACCTACAAGAATTCTTTGAGGAAATTCCTTATTATGGCTGCAAGAGTATGCATACCTGAAAGATGGAGGAGCACGACCCCTCCCACGTTGGTCCAATGGATCAATAAGGTCAATGACCTCATGTACATGGAGGATTTAACCTCCTCGCTGCATGATACATATGAGAAATTCTGGTCCACTTGGCGAGAATGGTTGGACTTCCAACATTCAGAGGAATATAGCGTCCTGGTGGGGGGCGATGTGGCTGCCGATGGAACCGCAGTCCGCAACACTTAGCTGAATTCCCCTCCCTACCCCCCCCCCCCCCCGCTTCCCTCCCTCTCTTCCCCCCCTCTCTTCCCCTCCCCCTCCCATCTTTCTTCCTACTTTTCTATTCTTCTCACACTGATTGCCTAATAACTTCTCTTTCTTCTCTAGCCTTTCTATCTTTCTTGTTTCACATGTATTTGTGAGTCACCTTCGTTATCTGTTTTAATGTGAATCTGTATTAAAGCAAAAATGTGGTGGAACCTAGACGTATCAGGAACCCGGGAGGAGATATATGAAGGAACGTGATTCAGCAAGATACAAATATATATTTCCCGTTTGGCATCTTGTTAATGATATATGTATTGTAGTGCAAATTGGCCTGATTGGTCATAAGAACTGTATTATGTTATGTTGAAGGTTTTCACTTAAAAATAAAGAATTTAAAAAAAAAAAACTGATTCTGGAACGTTTTCCCCTGCAGAGGAAATACCTAAAGGCTTTGTGCATTAATATCGGAGTGTTTGATTAGCAGCGGGAGGGTCTGTAGTTGGTACATCAACTTGGCCAAACTGATCATTTTGATAAGATGAGCTCTACCCATAAATGAGAATGGAAGATCCTGCCAGTATTTTAATTGGGTAATAATTTTGTTCAATAGGGGAATATAGTTGAGAGAATATAGCAACGATGGTGTATGTCCTAATTTAATACCAAGTATGTTATGAACGATGAAGCAATGAATATACCTCCTAGAGGGCTGTTTTGGAAGGTAGTCTTTCCTTTTTCAGTTAAGGGAAGTAGTTTCCACTTGTCGGTATTGATTGCTATTTTGAATTGGGCTTACAATGTACCCAGGGGATCCACAGTATCAACCGTAGTAAATAGCTGAATCCAGGCGGAAAGGAAAGTGCAGGTATAGGAGACCTAAAACATAACTTTTAATAAAGTGCAGCTAAAAAGTGAGCCCAAGCTCACTATGGGTGAGTAAAAACAGACAGACAGTAGCAATGATCGCAACCATGCTACACATAGGGCCAAACAATAGCCCAAGTCATCTCACCACTGGTAATATGATGCAGCAATACTGGCCTCAAACCTCCTTTGAGAATGCCACCCAAAATGGGCTGCCAGGGTGTAGAATGACTATGGACTAGCACACTTTTCTTTCCCACTCCTTTAAACAGGGGGAATCACCATCTGAAGGAAAGTGTGTCCAGAGTATACATTAATATATTAAATATACGGGTATCGTGGTCAGATTAAATCCCAAAAAGGGAACGATCTTACCCGGTCTTGCAGAGATGATAAGGGCAACTTTAGAAAGGCATCAAGGCTTTTGGGGGAGCTGTCCACCAACTCATCAAATCCCACAGTTATGCCACGGAGGGGTCACCTCCATAAAGTCAAGAAACACTCACTCCCAACATGTTTCATGGGGAACAATCATCAGGGGAGTCCAGGTGAAGATTATTGGGTACGGCCGCGCGGCACTTTTGAAAATGTTTGGTCCTGACGCACGCTTATGTGCGAGTATTCTTGGGCATGATAATATGGCCACATAAGATGTACATGGGCCGTACCCAATAATCTTCACCTGGACTTCCCTGATGATTGTTCCCCATGAAACGCGTTGGGAGTGAGTGTTATCCTTTTAGGTAGGACTTTACCATTCTGCTATTCATCCATTGTTTTGCGAGCTATTGTGGCTTCTCCATCCACATCTAGCTCACAACAGTAGCACTCAGGTATACATATTTGGACACCTGGTATATATCCCTCTGCACCCAAGTTGCAATTTGTTGTTTCTGTACTCCTGCTTTTTTTTTTTTTTGGGGGGGGGGGGAGGGGATTTTGGAGTTTACATCATATACCTGACCACATGCTGATGTGCATATTGGGGTATTAGCATTTTGATTCCATCTGTGCATTTATGCCCTCCTTTCAGTCTATTTATCTGGTGTATACCTACTACTCCCCCTTGTGGGTCTTTGTGGACAACATGCTGTTGCTTATTATACGAGTATTAGCATTTGATTGTGTGGGCTCTTTTTGTCCCCCATTTTCTCTATCAGCAGTATTTTGTCACATAACCACACTTCATGCTTGATACTGTACATTTCTTGTATTTATTGTGTACAATCATTTGGGGAATGGTTCGTCTTTAAGTGTGTTTGTATGTCATTTTTTAACTGGTTTTAATCATGTTTTGTATTAAATACAGGTTTTTCTATTGCAACTACATTAGGTGTGCCCCGGTATCTATGTGCAGTGTCTTTCTTCTCCCTTTCTTCTCATATTCGTGTCCACTGCATCAGGGAGCACCCATATGATATATAGCTATGGAACTATAGTGGTGCGCTCTAAACTCTTCTAATTGGGCATATTAATCTTATCTAAGAGAGTAGTGATCGAAGAGGTAGAGTTTTTAGAGTTTTTATAGTGGTCGCTGTAGAATGAGCCTAAAATGTTGTTAATTATCTGAGGGTCTGTTTGGATGTCCACATGTACGGTTTTTAGTTGGAAAATACCCTGTGGTGCTTCTCATCCCTCTGGCCAGATTAGCAATCGTCCGACCGGCCCTGTTACCGTATCTAAAATAATGCACCTCGTTTTTGGATGTATGGAATTTCTCCCCTCTGTCCCCTAAAGATTGATTTCAGCACCCAGGTTTCTTTTATTTGTGAAGTTGGTGTAAGCTTGCTTAAGTTCAGCAGAGAGTTCCCCATATTTTTTTTTCATGTTTTTTTTTTTTTTTCTGTGGGAGAAAACATGTGCCATATTCTTTCCTCGCAAAACTGCCTTAGCTGTTTCCCAAAGAGAAGGATTATTCTGGTGTATCTCATTATTTTTATAATTTCTTGTCACTTTAGTTTAAGGGAAAAGATGAATTACTCATCTTTGCAGAAATAATTAGGCTATGTGCCCACGCTGCAGAAAATTCACGGAAATTGCCGCGTTTTTTTCGCAGAAATTCCGCGGATTTTTCAAAAATCCGCAGTAGAGAGAGTCCCCAGCAATTTCTATGGCATTTTGTAACTGCTGTGCCCATGCTGCGGTCTTTTTCGCACCGTAAATAATTCTGATTTCCCTGCGGAAAAATCTGCAGCATGTAAATTATTCCTCCGGATTTTTCCGCAGGGTCCTATACTTACCTGCCTTGATAGCAGACACCGGAGTCACTTCCTCTGGTGTAGAGGAGCACAGTGGAGCCAGGAGCAGACAGCAGGAGGTGGTGGGCGGGGCCTACACAAGCTCCGGTCATGTGACAGCCAGAGCTAATTCAGGCCCGCCCACCTTCTGTAAAGTGCAGACAGAAACGGCCGGAAAGTGAAGTGCTGCGTGATGGAGGGAAGTTTAAACTCCCCAGTCACTCCAGCACTTGTGCTGCATTGAGGATGTAGTATCGAAGCCATGGTACTGTATCCTCAATGCAGAATGCCCGCACCATATTCGCAGGACATTCCGCAGCACATCCACAGCATGAAAACAAAGTTGTGCTGCGGATTTCTGGGAGCTCCTGCGGAATGTCCTGTGGATATACCCGCAGGACACTTTTTCCCCGTGGGCACATAGCCTTAAGGAATTTCCACAGGAAGTCCTGACCTTTTGGGGTGTGATTTTGCTAATTCCATTATCAATGGGGAGTGGTCTGACAATGTTATCTATATTAGCGAGAATTAGTTTGGATAGTAGAGATGTGGAGATTAATCTATATGAGACCAGGCGTTATTAGCGTGCGAGTAGTGCGTATACTCCATCACTTGGGTGAAGAAACCTCCAGGAGTCGGTTAAGTTACAAGAGGATAGCTATGAGTGAAGAACCCTGTCATGGGTTGTGGTTATTTGAGGATTGGTGGAAATGTTCTTTCTATCCTCAGGAACACAGAAAACAATTAAAATCCCCTCCTACTATCTTATTGGGTGTGGGGTCATGAAGTAATCTGGCTTTGATTTGTTTAAAAAAAGACTTATTACCCACATTAGGGGCATATACGTATATAAAGAAATGTCGCCACTTGGCGTGAATCGTGTTAATTGTATCAATCCTCCTTCACTATCAGATTGTTGACTAATTACTAGGGATGATCGAATACCCTATTATTAGCTTCGACGGATATCCAACGAATACCTCACCGCTACTCGAGTATTTGCGAATATTCGACCCTCAATGTAAGTCTATGGGAAACCAGAATAGTTTTACATCGGACCTGTCAGTGACCTGTGGTGACTAAGGAAAAGGCTGAAATGGATGGGAAAAGGCTGAAACAGTATAGGCAGAGAACGTAGATGGTGCCTCACTGCATTTCTGGTGTCTTTAAATAATGTGGTCAGAGCAGCATGCGGTGTTTACGTAGTCTCCAGAACAGCTCTCAAACCAAAGTAAAAGAGGGGAAATTGCTAAGAAACTGTTTCTAGTGCCTAATCACTGTAATAGAACGTCAAATCAAGCCCCGACCTCCAAAAAAAAAACTCTTTAGCAAATGTTCACGTTTCGTTTTTTACATTTTTCCTTTTTCGATTAGAAAGGGCTGTAACATACATTATATTGGTGTCTGTCTCACACCTTTTTTGGGACATATTTGACAGCACTTTAAAAGGTCATTGCTGCAGAGATCCCAGCTGGGGATTGATGTCGACGGTTGGACACCGGTGGATGTTGAGGAGGATGCACAGGAGCCAGATGAAGATTAGGAGGAGGAGGGAGTTGTTGCTGTGTAGGCGGCTACTGAAACTGTGATTGACGTGGGCCCCGCTATTCTGGGTGTGGAAATTTTATGGGATGTTGCCGGCTCAGACTCTTTACCAGCCGCCACCAGGTTCACACAGTGTGCGGTCAGTGAGATGTAGCGTCCCTGTCCACTTCCACTTGTCCACGTGTCTGTGGTTAAGTGGACCTTCCCTGTTATGGCGTTGGTGAGAGCCCGTTTGATGTTTACAGATATGGCGTTTAAGACGTGCACACCCTGTTCCCCAATGACTCCATTCATAGGCATTTCCAATGGTCTCCTTGAAGCATACCACAGCCTGATTTGAATGTGGATCTCTGATACTCATTATATGGTTCAATCAACCTGGAGAGATTCTCACTATTACACACTTACCTTTAGGATTTCCATTGGATCCTTACTACACTAAGCCTGTATTGACGGTTGGCATTAAAATACCCCTCTGTGACGCCATAGGCGATTCATGTTCTTCAGCCCCCAAACTCTCCATTTTCCGCTGAGGATTATTGCCAAGGACAGCATCACTTTTTGCCATTGTAGATTCGCATCATCACCATTCCTTTTACACCTATTTGTATAATTGCAGTAATAGGCATCATTCAACAACCACGTTTTGATCCAATTGATCCATCTAATGTATAGTCTATGTCCTTATATACCTTTGTTAGCATTACCTTGATAAAAGCTCTATGAACTGAAACGTCGGTGTAATTGATGAACCTTTTTTGTCTTGCAATAAAATCACCTGCAATTTTTTTTTTTTTTTCATATTTTCTTATTTGAGTGTGCCGAAGCTTGCTTTTCTATCTTGAGTGCGTAACCGCGTATTTTTGCTTCTTTTCGAAGGTCTGTGGTAAGGACAACTGAACAGAACGCTGGGACATCGAAGCTGATGTCGTTGATGATTGAGTTTGGCCAACATCAGGTTGGGAGAAGGAGGCATCAGCGCCACCTTCTTGCACACCAGTTTGTGAAGCTGGCAGCCCAGGGAAAGTGGCAGAGTTTGGAATCTGGAAATCGTGTTTTTCACCTAGAGCTGTCAACCACCTAGTGGTGTGCTTGGTTAACATATGGTTTCTCATGCTGGAGGTGCCCAAGTTGGAAGTATTTTTGCCTCTGCTAAGCTTGGTCTGACAGATTTGACAAATGGCAACCGTTTGGTCCAAAGGACTCTTGGAAAAAAACTCCCACACAATCGCACCACGGACCCTTGGACTCTGAGATGGCTGAGGTGGTGCACGGACCCTTGGACTCTGAGATGCCACAGGTGGTGGTGTCTTGTGGATAGTTGATTGACCTCTGGCAGTGGTCGAAACCCTATGTCTTACAGCCTTTTTGCGGACTATGGGCACGTGCTCCTCTGCACTGCTGCTCTCGCAATCCATGCCACCTGTCCATGTTAGATCAGTCACCTCATCATCGACCAGGTCGTCTTCAAATTCCTGAAGGTCAATATCTTCGGGAATGGAGGTTTCAGGCTGACCTGAGGGCAACTGTGTCTCATCATCCTCCAACACTTCCATCTGATTGCCCAGCGTGTCATGGCCAACAACATGGCTTTCTTCTGCCCTTGGGTGCTCAAAGATCTGTGCATCACTGCACACCACGGCCTCACCTGTGTTGTTGGTGTTCTGCGGTGAAGGGCAAGAAAGGTCAAAGGGTCCCGTAAACCGTTCCTCAGAGTAACCTGCTTTGGTGTCATATGTTTCCTTAGAATACTGATGTTGTGGGGAAGAATGACCAGGCTGAGGGTCAGCCTCTGGGCTACTCAAGTCTGTCTGTGTGGAACCTTGGGATTTGCTACTCGACAAGTGACTGGAGACATTTTCTGGTAGCCAACTCGTTACCTGTTCGCACTCTTCAGGGCGCAAGAGTGCTTTTCCATATGGACAAGAAAATTGGGATAGGAAGGCAGAGGTAGATAAAGCAGGAAACTTTTTCTTTGGCTCTATCACACTGCTTGGGCGACCACCACTGTCACTACCACCTCGTCCACGGCCCTTATCTTCTCTTTTTCCCATTTGTTTGGTTTGATTATTTGAAGGTGAATACTGTAACGTGACCTTTTCTACAGGCAGTGGAACAACACTTATGCCGGGTTGTTCAACTTGTGTTAATAGTTTCTCACGCTAGCTGTTTTTGTAAGTCTAAAAACCAAAAGGTACCTTTATTGGGCAAACTACAACTTGGAGGAGTCGACAAAGTTTTGAATGTCTCTCAGCCCCAAAAGAAAGCAGGGTTTGACAACACTTTGATTTTAGTATTGGTTTTTGGCACAGACTGTGTAAGAGCAAGCCACTATGTAGGTTCTGTAAGATATGAAGCCCCCAAAATTACACTAGGTGGCTGATAGGAAGGTACTGGCCTTGAGGCACAAGTTGTGCCACTGACACCAAGTATTAATAAAAATTGGGTAACACTAAGACTGTGTGTTACTTGCAGCAAGCCACTATGTAGGTTCTGTATGATATGAAGCCCCCAAAATTAGGCTACTTTGGTGCTATGAAGGTGTTTTGGTTCAGGCACAATTTGTGCCACTGACACCTAGTATTAATAAAAATTGGGTAACACTCAGACTGTGAATTGAGATGGTGGCTGACAGGCACTACACTACACTACACCTGAACCCGTTGTTTTTACAATATTGGGACCTTTTTTTTGCAAGTTGTGATACCTATTGCTAGTATAACAGACACAAGGGATGTAGCAGTGCTGAGATTGTTGATTATTTGCAGCAGATGTCAGGACAGCTATAAATCTCTCCCTGCCTGTGAATAAGCTCTCCTTATATCACACACTGCAGTAACAGAGCCTATGCACCACTAATAAGAGGATTTTTTTTTTTTTTTTTTTGCAGGTTTAAAACTGGAACGGCTGTCATCAGGCTAAGCAATGCAGTAACACTGTCCCTATAACTTGTTATATGATTTACACAGCTGCTAGCATACAGTGGACACTGTCTTCAGCCCTTATAAGGACTAGTTTGGATTCTGCAGCAGGGACATTGTCATAGAACGCACTGCACTGTCCCTATACCGGTTTCTATGATTTACACACCTGCTAGCAGCTAATGCTAAATATCTTTAGTCCTTATAAGGACTATTTTGGATTCTGCAGAAGGAGCACTATCTCATAGTCACCCTTCCATGCAGCATTGTGATGACCTGCTGTTTGCCTGCCGGTTGATGTGTGTGAACGGTGCGCACAGGTCAACGGCACTGCTGCTGGCACAGACCAGAAGACGATCGATGCTGTGTGGAGTGAGGAAAGGTGAGTATATACAGCGAGAGTCCTCCATTTGTGACCGCATATCAGGCCGCTACTGAAGTGAGTTCGAGATCAATGGTGACTTCAGTCAGGTGATGTGCGGTGACAGCTGAAGTCCCCGCTGATCCCGTGCGGCTGACTTCACTTGCGGTCTGACCCTCACAGAGAGCGGTCGTGCTCTATGGCTGCTCGCTGTGATTGTCAGATGTAGCAGATCTGGATGCATCGTGGGACCTTGTGTAGATTTGGACGTGGAGGGGTGTTTTAGGGATTAATAAAGTGATGAAAGAGGGGGCTTTTTTTGTTTTATTTCAAATAAAGGATTTTAGGGGGGATTGTGTTTATTTACTTTCACTTACAGCTTAGTGATAGGTGGTGTCTCAAAGGCGCCTGCCATAACTAAGCTAGGACTTATGCGGGCGTCACACGAGACGATCTGTCGTGCGATATGTCTTTGGGGTCACGGTTTTTTGTGACGCACATCCGGCATAGTTAGCGACGTAGTCCCGTGTGACACCTACGAGTGTCTGTAATCGGTTACGAATCGCAAATCATTTACACGTCACTCATTTTTAAAAAATCGTTTATTCTACTTTGCGCTGGTTGTTTATCGTACCCGGGGTAGCACACATCACTCCGTTTGACACCCCGGGAACGATGAACACAGCTTACCTGCGTCCCGGCGGCAACGCGGAAGGAAAGAGGTGGGCGCGATGTTTACGTCTCGCTCATCTCCGCCCCTCCGCCTCTGTTGACCGGCCGCTGTGTGACGTCGCTGTGACGTCGAATGTCCCTCCCCCTTCAGGAAGTGGACGTTCGCCGCCCACAGTGAGGTCGTCCGGGAGGTAAGTACATGTGACAGGGGTTTAACGACTTTGTGCGCTACGGGCAACTAATTGCCGTGACGCACAAACGACAGGGGCGGGTACGATCGCTCGTGTAATCGCACGATAGATCGTACCGTGTGACGCCCGCATTAGTGGCAGCTATGGGCTGCTGCCATTAACTCCCTATTACCCCCGCATCAGGGCAATTTGGATGAGCCGGGAAAAGTCCTGGGACTGTAACATCTAATGGATGCGGCAATTCTGCGTGGCTGCTGGCTGATATTTTTATGCTTGGGTGGCTACCAATAATGTGGGTCTCCCCAGCCTGAGAATACCAGCCTCCAGCTGTGAGACAATCTTGGCTATGAAAATTGGGGGGGACTGCACGTAGTTGTTTTGTTGTTTTTTTTAAATTTAATTTATTATATGATATAGACCTGGCTATCCGCGTCTGTGATTGGCTTTAGTCAGACAGCTGTCACTCAGCGTGGGGGCTGGTTTACCTGTAACCAATCACAGCCATCGGTGAGCAGGGAAGGAGTGAATATGTTATGAGCCTAATGAGCGGCCAGCTCCAGAAGATGAAAGAGCTGCCGCGGGAGCAGTGTGACAGCCGACTACTGATCGGTGAGTGTGTAGCGCTTGCTCCTACCCATTTGTGCCTGATTCTGGTGACCATAGTCTTTATATGGGGAGCAGTATTTGGCCAAATACCAGTCATCCGAAATGCAGGGACAAAACGCAAAAAGAATTGACATGCTGCTTTTTTGTGGTCACCACAAAGACGCAGCCAGAAAAAAAACAATGTACGGACAGCCAAAATAAAATCTCAGGATGCAAAAGGAGCTGTGGAAAGAGAAGGCGCAATAGGGTCTTACCCAGTATGACACAAGGGGGTGAATGCAAATAAAAGCACTCACCTGGTAGGGTTGTGCCAGTCACAACCCCTTAGCAAGCATATATGTAGCGTGGAAGGCAGCAGTCCCGCAACGGAGAGGTATATCAGATGGCAGGAGAAAAGCAGGTTTAAATACCGCGCCAAACCACAGGAGTCCAGATGATATTAAATTTCTTCCCTTTATTTTCACAGGTCTACGCGTTTCGAGGACATATCCGTCCTCTTCCTCAGGACAAAGTACAGAGAATACTATATCTATATCTATATCCTCTGTACTTTGTCCTGAGGAAGAGGACGGATATGTCCTCAAAACGCGTAGACCTGTGAAAATAAAGGGAAGAAATTTAATAACATCATCTGGACTCCTGTGGTTTGGCGCGGTATTTAAACCTGCTTTTCTCCTGCCATCTGATATAAAATAAAATCTCAGACTTTCCTGGGGAAGGAAATTCATGTTGTTTTGACACCAAAACTGCACCCAAAAAAACGTGGCAAAAAAACGCAGCGTGCGCACATAGCCTAAACGTTTGTTTTTACGTGATGGGGGACATATATACAAGGATGGGGATTATATACAAGGTAGGAGGATCATTACCAGGATGGGGTACCTTAGTAATGAATTTGGGGACATTACCCCCATAACAGTGTTAGCAGCAGATCGTCGCTCCATAAGTGTGTCATGACCACATTTTTTTGCTTAAAATTTTATTTTCCGATTTTCCTCTAAAACCAGAGTGCGTCTTAGGGTACTTTCACACTTGCGTCGTTTGGCATCCGTCACAATGCGTTGTGTGACACATGTGACGGATGCATTGTAAATAGTGTGAAAATAAATGCAACGGATTCCTGTGAAAAAACGCGTAGCATTAGTTTTCTTTAGCCGAGAGAGAGCCCCCATGATCACCGCACACACCGGCACTACCGCCCCCATCATCACCGCACACACGCCAGCAGTACTGCACCCATCATCACCGCACACACCCCGGCACTACCGCACCCATCATCACCGTACATACCCCGGCACTACCGCACCCATCATCACAGAACACACCCCGGCACTACCGTACCCATCATCACCACACACACCCCGGCACTTCCGCCCCCCTAATCACTGCGCACACCCTGGCACTATCGCACCCATCATCACCGCACACATGCAGGCACTACTGCACCCATCATCACCGTACACACCAGCACTACCTCAGTGACGTCCCCGCTGACAGCACGATTCACTTCAGTTGCTGCGTGGAGCTGACAGGAGCGGCGGTGTTCTACGGCCGCTCCTGTCATCTTCATGTAGCAGAGCTGGATGCGTCACGGGACCTCGTGAGCATTATGCCGGAACCTGGATGCGTATCTGGAGATTAATAAAGTGGTGATAGAGGGTGTTTTTTTTGTCTTTTATTCCAAATAAAGTATTTTTTCGGGTGTATGTGTTTATTTACTTTCATTTACAGGTTAATCGTAGACGCCTGCCATGATTAATCTAGGACTTAGTGGCAGCTATGGGCTGCCATTAACTCCTTATTACCCCGATTGTCACCGCACAAGGGCAATTCGGGATGAGTCGGGTAGACTCCCGAGACTGTCGAATCTAATTGATGCGGCAATTCCGGGTCCCTGCTGGCTTACATTTTTAGGCTGGGGGGCTCCCCATAACATGGGGCTCCTCATCCTGAGAATACGAGCCTTCAGCCGTGTGGCTTTACCTTGGCTGGTATCAAAATTGGGGGGGACCGCATGCCGGTTTTTTAAAATTATTTATTGTACTGCACGATATAGACCCGCCCACCGGCGGCTGTGATTGGTTACAGTCAGACACACCCCCACGCTGAGTGACAGCTGTCTCACTGCAACCAATCATAGGCGCTGGTGGGCGGGGGAAGCAGGGAATAATGAGTGGCCGGCATTTTCAAAAGAGGAGAAACCGCCAGAGTAGTGTGACAGCTGTGCAGCGCCGGTGATGGTGAGGGAGAGACCGACCGACAGAGAGCAAGACCAGGAGTGATTTTAAACTATTTAGAACATTCTTCTGGACATGCTGAGCATACTAAGAAGAACGTGACGGAATTCTGCACTGGAATCCGTCGCGAAATGCATGGCAACGGAATCCAGCACTATAGACATTCATTATGCCTCTTAACGGATCCCGACGGAATCCTGCGGAGTGCGTTTTTTTACAGCAGCAAAAAAAACGGCTGATGGTCACCAACAAAATAACTGATGCGCCGCGGGGCGGATGCAACGCAAGACCATCCGTTGCAATCCGCCCTTAATAGAAGCCTATGAGGAATAAACAGCTTCCTGCAACGGTTACCGTAATTCCTCAAGGCGGCGGATTGCAACGGATGCCGCACAACGCAAGTGTGAAAGTACCCTTATGGTGCGCTGTGTCTTAGTCCGAAAAATATGGTAATACATTTGCAAACATTTCTACATTTCTGTTTGTTTTTTTCTGTCAAGATGGGGTGCAGACTGTACATTAATAACAAAAAAATGAACTTTTTTTTAATTTACCAAATGGCTGCAATGGAACAAATAATGAAAAATTTAAAGGGGTCTGAATACTTGCCTTAGCCACTGTATATTCTACTATAGGCTGGGACTGCTAGGCAGGAATTAGAAATATATACCCAGAACCACCCTTGGCTCTGGGTGCATGCAGGACCTGACAGGTTATCTTTAAGGGAAGTAACTGTTCTTCGTGTCCATGCAGGCTATGAGAACCTGATGGAATCCAGATTCAGGATCCTGATGCATACAAATATTAACAGATTAGCCCCATCAAGCATAGTTTGTGGCGTTGGTGTTTCTATTAGCAGGGAATGTCATTGAAACCATGGTAAATGCAAGGAAACAATGCTAATTAGGATCTCATTGGATTTGAAAATCATATTTCCAGAGTGCTGCTAGCAAGAAGACTTCATCCAATGAGTTTCTTCATGTGCAGGCTATTGTCCCAGAGAGCCCACAATTTGGACTAGTCCTAAGTTCTATAAAAAAAAAAGGGTTGTTTTTACCCTTGCAGCTTGCTCATTGCCTTCCAAGTCTGACATACGTGTCTTTTGTGCAAGGTGTAACCCATTATACACCTTTGTACTGATATCATGTAACTCTCTGGAATATGAAACTCAGCTGAAATACAATCCTCTTCATTTGAACAGTGCAGGAGATTCCTCACTGCTAAGGCTGCTTTCACACCTCCCGGTTTTAGCAGAGCCGGCCAATCCGGCTCTAAAACCTATGCAACGGATGCGGCGACAAAACCACATCCTTTGTATACGTCCGGTTTTTGCCGCTTGCGGCAGGCTACTGAGCATGCGCAGTGGAAAAAAACGCATGCGGCGGCCGAATGCAGTTTTTGCCGCAGGACGCCGCATGCGGCGTCCATAGGCATGCATTGCAAATCGCGCCGCATCGGCCGGATGCGGCGTGATGCGGTTTTTTTTTTTTGCCGGACAAAAAACGTGCCAGGCAATCTTCCATCCGGCCGCCACATCGGCTAAATCTGCCGCATGCGGCAAAAACCAGACGGAACGCAAGCCCATGCGGCGCAATACGGCACTAATGTAAGTTTATGCAGGAAAAACCGCAACCCGCGGCAAAAAAAAAGGTTGCGTTTTTCCTGCAGAGCGCCATATTGTGCTGCACGGCAAAAACCGGATGTGTGAAAGTAGCCTAATTTGCATGGTTGTATTCCCTGTGATTACCACCTCCATCCTTTTGGTCTCCACTCTAGCCATCCTTTCAAAACACTTTTCCTGATTCCCCGCCTCAACAAAGAGGAGCCATGTCCAGTTCATTCCTTAAGGCCCCGTCACACTAAGCAACATCGCTAGCAACATCGCTGCTAACGAACAACTTTTGTGACGTTGCTAGCGATGTTGCTGTGTGTGACATCCAGCAACAACCTGGCCCCTGCTGTGAGGTCGTTGGTTGTTGCTGAATGTCCTGGGCCATTTTTTAGTTGTTGCTGTCCCGCTGTGAAGCACAGATCGCTGTGTGTGACAGCGAGAGAGCAACAACTAAATGTGCAGGCAGCAGGAGCCGGCTTCTGCGGAGGCTGGTAACCACAGTAAACATCGGGTAACCAAGAAGCCCTGTCCTTGGTTACCCGATATTTACCTTTGTTACCAGCCTCCGCCGCTCTCACTGTCCGTGCCGGCTCCAGCTCTGTGCACATGTAGCTGCAGGACACATCGGGTTAATTAACCCGATGTGTGCTGTAGCTAGGAGAGCAGGGAGCCAGCGCTCAGTGTGCGCTGCTCCCTGCTCTCTGCACGTGTAGCTCCGTGCGCTGGTAACCAAGGTAAATATCGGGTTGGTTACCCGATATTTACCTTAGTTACCAAGCGCAGCATCTTCCACGCGGCGCTGGGGGCTGGTCACTGGTTGCTGGTGAGCTCACCAGCAACTCGTGTAGCGACGCTCCAGCGATCCCTGCCAGGTCAGGTTGCTGGTGGGATTGCTGGAGCGTCGCAGTGTGACATCTCACCAGCAACCTCCTAGCAACTTACCAGCGATCCCTATCGTTGTTGGGATCGCTGGTAAGTTGCTTAGTGTGACTGGACCTTTACTGACAAAGTTGGTTGCTTCTGTTCGCCTTGCTTCTTTTCCTTCTCATCTCGGGGAAAGTTTCATTCACAATCTTGATATTGCTTGGTCCTGGTGAATTCGTCTTTACCTACTTCTTCTTTTCAAACTCCTTTACATCGTTCCAGAGGATCTGCTAACTTCAAAGCATGCCTTTGGATTCATTTGTCTGGTGAACTGTGCAGGGAGTTCAATTTTGTGTCACAGCCCAACTTTCCAGAGCAGTGATGACATCCTGGGTTGTTAAACATCCTGTTTCTGATATCCAGGTGTGCAAGGCTTCAATTTGGATTTCTTTTTCCACAAGGCACACAAATTGACATCCTGTGTCCTCTGATTCGTCTCTTGGTGGCAGGTTGTTGCAGACCACATAGTTTCCTTACTAACTGTCTGCGGCTGTTCCGTCCACTGGGCACTGCTCTGGGATATACCAAGGTAGCCATGTCTTTCTATAACATGAAAAAAAAAAAAGCTTTTCAATTTTTTTTTTTTATATGGAGGTAGAACTATATGAAAAATATTAATTCTAGCATTGATTCTGTGTGTGGTTTTTTTTGTTTTGTTTTCTCTCTCCACCATGTTGGTTATCCCCTTAGTGACCAAGCCAAATTTTTTAAATCTGACCAGTGTCACTTTATGAAGGAAAAAATGAAAGCCAGCACCAAATGTGCACTACAGCACTAAAAATTCCAAGCTGTTCCAATTAAAATTTGAGATTTTTGGCAAAAAATTGCAATTTCTTGAGCTACCCCGCCACGTTACGGCAAATCTCTTTGGGGCAGTCCTACTCTAAATTATTTTTATAAAATGTGCCAGACTGCCTCACACATGAAAAAGTAGAACTGTTCTTAGCAGCACTTGGTGTTTTTCAATCCCGTGCCTATGAATTCATACTGAATTTTTATGCCTTTATACCAGAGTGTTATGTCACACAAAATCAGGGGCAAAAGTATAATTGGTTCAACCACAGGGTCCCACGTGGTAAGGGCTGCCGTTTTCATACCAAGGCAGGTAGAATAATGCAGGTATTGCACTGCAAAGGGCCTACCCTGTTTCCCCGAAAATAAGACACTTTCTTATATTTTTTTTTTCCCCCCGAAAAAAGCACTAGGTCTTATTTTCAGGGGGAGTCTTCTTCTCGAGGAGACATGGTTTGGCGTAAGTTTACCCCCCACAAAAAGCAGAATCCCCCCCTCTTCCCAGGATCAACATACTTACCAGCCCCGGGCATCTGTGTGGCTCCCAGATCTCCCACCACGTCGCCCTCCCCTGCGTCTAGACGACGCACATTCATCAGATCACACACACACACTCATTAGATTCCGTATCATTCCTCCCTGGGAACTCTGTGCTGCACGCCTCCCCTGCATCTGGCTGACACACATACAGTACAGACCAAACGTTTGGACACAGCTTCTCATTCAAAGAGTTTTCTTTATTTTCATGACTCTGAAAATTGTAGATTCACATTGAAGGCATCAAAACAATGAATTAACGTAGGTGGAATGAAATACTTAACAAAAAAGTATGAAACAACTGAAAATGTCTTCTATTCTAGGTTCTTCAAAATATCCACCTTTTGCTTTGATCACTGCTTTGCACACTCTTGGCATTCTCTTGATGAGCTTCAAGAGGTAGTCACCGGAAATGGTTTTGACTTCACAGATGTGCCCTGTCAGGTTTAATAAGTGGGATTTCTTGCCTTATAAATGGGGTTGGGACCATCAGTTGTGTTGTGCTGAAGTCTGGTGGATACACAGCTGATAGTCCTACTGAATAGACTGTTAGAATTTGTATTATGGCAAGAAAAAAGCAGCTAATTAAAGAAAAACGAGTGAAAGGAAGACCAAGAGTCACCTCTGCTGAGGAGGATAAGTTTATCCGAGTCACCAGCCTCAGAAATCGCAGGTTAACAGCAGCTCAGATTAGGGATCAGGTCAATGCCACACAGAGTTCTAGCAGCACACCTCTCTAGAACAACTGTTAAGAGGAGACTTTGTGCAGCAGGCCTTCATGGTAAAATAGCTGCTAGGAAACCACTGCTAAGGACAGGAAACAAGCAAAAGAGACTTGTTTGGGCTAAAGAACACAATGAATGGACAATAGATCAGTGGAAATCTGTGCCTTGGTCTGATGAGTCCAAATTTGAGATCTTTGGATCCAACCACCGCATCTTTGTGCGACACAGAAAAGGTGAATGGATGGACTCTACATGCCTGGTTCCCACCGTGAAGCATGGAGGAGGAGGTGTGATGGTGTGGGGGTGCTTTGCTGGTGAAACTGTTGGGGATTTATTGAAAATTGAAGGCATACTGAGCCAGCATGGCTACCACAGCATCTTGCAGCGGCATGCTATTCCATCCGGTTTGTGTTTAGTTGGACCATCATTTAATTTTCAACAGAACAATGAACCCAAACACACCTCCAGGCTGTGTAAGGGCTATTTGACTAAGGAGAGTGATGGGGTGCTGTGAGGAAATAGGGATATATTCTGATCTATTAAGCTATATTCCTATGGCTGTCATCTTGTCAAGGTACGACCATGGTATCTCGTTGTGTGTGACTGGGCCTTAAGGCCTAAGGAGGCTTCAATCAGTATGCTAATTAACTTGAGGAAATTAGATGAGCTAGTTATGCCTGAGAACAGTAAGGGAAAGGAAGACCCAGCAAATGTAAAACTCAAGGTGTCAAAATCCAATTAGGACAGCCCTTGATCCAGCACACCCCCTGTGGAGTGAATTGTCCTACACAGGAGGTGGGAGGGAAGCTCCAGGTTTATAACCTAACTTCAAAGGTCTCCTCCAGATAATTTGGAACCGTCAGTAAAGTTTCGATATTGGGGGGGTACCTCGCCCCCACAGATAAGACAGGCACATTTTCATATTCCTTAGGGCCAGACGCACGTAACACATATTTTGGCAAACCTGTATGATGTATGTAGCCCTCAATAATTAATAACTGGCCACAGAAAGCCCGCAGGACGCTCATATTTCCTATCAAAACGGAGATCAATTCACAACGACAAAAATGAGGGTCATATATTCTGTGTGAGGAGCTCAGGGGCCGAGTTATGCTGGGAAATATAATGTTAGATTATTCTCAGCTAGCAGCAGGGTTAGAGAATTCCCAGCCAAGATGATGTCACGATGGGGGCCGTGTGAGCCCAGGACAGAACAGATAAAAGCTAAGGGCAGAGGTCCGTGCTTTTGTATTTCTTCTGGGGGTCACGTGCTTCATTCATGTAGTGGAGGATACCTGAAACGTCCCTGGCCCCACAAGTACCCCCTGCATGGGCCAAACCCTCAATCCTAAGGTAATTGATACATCTGCATGCCTGTTTGTGACCGCGTCTTATTTATAAATGTACTCTGACCTATATATATATATATATATATATATATAAAATATATATATATATATGTATATGTATATGTATGTATATGTATATATGTATATATATATATATATATTAGTGCCTACAAGTAGTGTTCAACCCCCTGCAGATTTAGCAGGTTTGATAAGATACAAATAAGTTAGAGCCTGCAAACTTCAAACACGAGCTGGATTTATTAACAGATGCATAAATCTTACAAACCAACAAGTTATGTTGCTCAGTTAAATTTTAATAAATTTTCAACATAAAAGTGTGGGTCAATTATTATTCAACCCCTAGGTTTAATATTTTGTGGAATAACCCTTGTTGGTTCTTTGGGTGTCTCATGTGGACTTTAATCTTGAGCTCCTTCCACAAGTTTTCAATTGGGTTAAGGTCAGGAGACTGACTAGGCCACTGCAACACCTTGATTTTTTCCCTTTTGAACCAGGCCTTGGTTTTCTTGGCTGTGTGCTTTGGGTCGTTGTCTTGTTGGAAGATGAAATGACGACCCATCTTAAGATCCTTGATGGAGGAGCGGAGGTTCTTGGCCAAAATCTCCAGGTAGGCCGTGCTATCCATCTTCCCATGGATGCGGACCAGATGGCCAGGCCCCTTGGCTGAGAAACAGCCCCACAGCATGATGCTGCCACCACCATGCTTGACTGTAGGGATGGTATTCTTGGGGTTGTATGCAGTGCCATCCAGTCTCCAAACGTCACGTGTGTGGTTGGCACCAAAGATCTCGATCTTGGTCTCATCAGACCAGAGAACCTTGAACCAGTCTGTCTGAGTCCTCCAAGTGATCATGAGCAAACTGTAGACGAGCCTTGACATGACGCTTTGAAAGTAAAGGTACCTTACGGGCTCGTCTGGAACGGAGACCATTGCGGTGGAGTACGTTACTTATGGTATTGACTGAAGCCAATGTCCCCACTGCCATGAGATCTTCCCGGAGCGCCTTCCTTGTTGTCCTTGGGTTAGCCTTGACTCTTCGGACAAGCCTGGCCTCGGCACGGGTGGAAACTTTCAAAGGCTGTCCAGGCCGTGGAAGACTAACAGTAGTTCCATAAGCCTTCCACTTCCGGATGATGCTTCCAACAGTGGAGACAGGTAGGCCCAACTCTTTGGGAAGGGTTTTGTACCCCTTGCCAGCCTTGTGACCCTCCACGATCTTGTCTCTGATGGCCTTGGAATGCTCCTTTGTCTTTCCCATGTTGACTAAGTATGAGTGCTGTTCACAAGTTTGGGAAGGGTCTTAATTAGTCAGAAAAGGCTGGAAAAAGAGATAATTAATCCAAACATGTGAAGCTCATTGTTCTTTGTGCCTGAAATACTTCTTAATACTTTAGGGGAACCAAACAGAATTCTTGTGGTTTGAGGGGTTGAATAATAAATGACCCTTTGAATAAACTTTTCACAATTTAAAAAAAAAACAAAAAAACTAACATTCTTTTTTGCTGCAGTGCATTTCACACTTCCAGGCTGATCTACAGTCCAAATGTCACAATGCCAAGTTAATTCCGAATGTGTAAACCTGCTAAATCTGCAGGGGGTTGAATACTACTTGTAGGCACTGTATTCTGTAAATTTCATATTGTATATATTGTAGTATCTAGTGTGCTATTAGGGCGATTAAAATATATAATTTAATTTTGGGCTGTGCTGTTATCTCGATCCTGAATTTCACGTCTGTGAGCTCGGCGTAATAGTTATCGGAATCGATTGGTGGCAGCAATTTATGCTAAGGATCATTGTGGGGAAACTAGTGAGATCTGGGGAGGTTTAGATATATTCCGTCTGCAGAGGTCGGGGGAATATATACCTTACTCTCGCTGGGAACCCTTCAATCATCGGCATAGTAGAATAGCAGCCTCCTTGCTTATTGTCGGGCAATTCCATAATTGGCCTGACTATAAGAGGGGCGCTAGAGAGCGAGTCACGTGCTCTGTTGGGTGGAAAGGGGGGTGTAACTTCCTTCCCCCCCCCTCTCCCTGTTCATGACATATTGGTGGCAGCTGTGGGATCGAGATAAGTGTGTGTGAGTGTAAGACCCATACTCACAGACACTAAAGACTGCCAGTCGCAGCTGTGGCTGCTGAAGTCTTAAGACCAGCTCAACACTAGAGTGTCAGAGTGCAGATACTGTAAGGTGTGTGGAGGCATCAGGTGGCAGTTCTGTGTCAGTGACCAAAGTCTGCAAGAATGGCTGAGGACACCAGGGGCCGCGTAGCTATGCAACTGGCCAATGCTATGGCCGGAGCCGAAGAGGTGGCGGACGGTGTTGTGTGCAGTGATGAGGAGGTTGTCCACGAGTCCTCCAGGAGCCCGAAGCCAGAGAGCCGCTCTGCAGAGGACAGTGCACAGCCTGGCAATTATGGACGCGGCGAGGAGGAGCCCACCCAAGGGTCCTCAAGGAGCCAGATGCCAGTCCTCCACTCTGCAGTGGACAGTGAATCACCAGGCTCTGCAGCGGGTCGCTCGTAACCTGGCTCTGCACCGTGCCGAAGATCACCACCTGCCAGTCCCTCCTGCCTGAGGGGTTCAGAGGCCCTCCTTCAAGCTGCTGTGGCCAGTCTTACAACTGGAGACCAGAACACCTACAAGATGCTCATGGCAGAGCATGGGCGTCTGGCAGCGCAGGAGGCTGCGGAGCGACAGGCAGAGCGTGACCACCAGCTGCAGCTAGCTCAGCTCCAGCCCTCATCATCCACCCGTGACCATCGAGACACCAAGCTTCCAAAGGTCCGTGTTGAGGACTTCCCAGTGCTGGAGAAGGATGGAGACTTGGACTCTTTTCTGACGGCTTTTGGACGGACTTGCCTGCAACACCGTCTGGACAAGGACCAGTGGGCCAAGTACCTGACCCCCCGTTTAAGGGGTAAGGCCCTGGATATCCTTGGGGACTTGCCTGCTGAGGCAGATCAGGGCTATGACACCATCAAGCGGGCCCTGATCAAACAGTACAACCTTACTCTGGAGTCCTACCGCAAGAAGTTCCGGAACCTGCAGAAGGGACCAAAGGACACCTGGACTGACCACCGGCGGGCCCTTGCTAGAGCTGCCGCGACCACTGGACCCAAGGCCTGCAGCTTACCACCGGACCGGAGATCCTGGATTTGTTCATCACGGTACAACTCTTGTGAAACTGCCCTGAGGATCTCCGCCAGTTCATCCGAGACCAGAAGCCGAAGGGGTCCACTGCTACGGCCGCCCTGGCAGATGACTACACCAACAATCAGGCCCCTGAGGCCAAGAGAGCGGCCGCCAGCAGCACCTGGAGAGGTGGTAAGATAAATCCTGCGACTGCCCCACCTGCCCCTAGACTGCAGGGGGTGTTCCCCTCGAATCCCCTCTCCAGTCCAGTGGCAGAACCAAGACGGTGCCACCAGTGCAACCAAACTAGACACTTCAAGTCCATGTGCCCTCAGCACCCCAAAGCACCGTCCCAAAGGCCGCCCACGGTGATGTGTGTGGGTGGGGGTTGTGGTAGGTCCCTGGACAACTTACAACCCGTCACCATCGGCCGGTCTATTACCATGGGACTGCGAGACACCGCCGCTGAGATGACTCTGGTACGGCCTGAGATGGTGTCCCCCAAAGACTTGGTACCCGGAAAAACCCTCGCTGCCTCCAGGGTTGGAGGTATTGAATCGGCGCTGCCCGTCGCCAAGGTTTATTTGGATTGGGACGCAGGACGAGGGGTGAGAGAAGTGGGAATAACTGATAGGATTCCCGCAAAAGTGTTACTTGGGACAGATTTGGGGCGGATAACCTCCCAGTTTGAGGCCCCCGAATCCCCAAGGGCTGATCTTTCAGCCAGTACTGACATACCCCCTGGCGATGTTGATGTGTTATCTATACATGATGTAAGGGAGGAGGGAGTCAGCTCTGGGTCTTCTGCTTACACTGACACCACAGACACACACAGCTGCAGCTGTGACAGGAGGAGAGGGGGTCAGAGAAAGGTGTGACAATGCCTTTACAAGTGATCAGCCAGTGAGCTGGGATCTGTTGCCCTCCAGAGGGATAAGCAGAGAGCAGGATACTGCAGGGAGAGAGCCAGTGCGTGAGGTGGGGGCTACCACAGCAAATGCGGGGACCCCAGAGATTTCACAGCGGGGTTCTGCTGCTGCAGGGGGTGAACAGTCAGGTGAGATTGGGGCTGGCCCAGGAGCGGAAGTGCTCCCAGGTAAGATCTCGGTGCAGGGTTCCCCCACAACCAGGGTGTCAGGAAGCCAGGTAGGTCTGCCTGAATCGACGACTTGGTCAGGAATGGAGGAGAAGCAGGCACGACCCACGGTAGCAGCGGCTGTGGCTGCTGTCACCCGCAGTGGGAGTGCCAGAACCCAAGGGGCCTCCTGGAGGTCCGATATCTCTTCCCCTTCTTACCAAGAGGCAGCCGAGTCAGGCGGAGGCTAGTACACTGGTCCCGGGGTACTGACTGAAGATGTGACAGTCTCGTTGATTCTGGCCACATCTAGTCAGGGGTTTCAGGTAGCGTTAGAAGCTGACGACAGCCTGAAAGCTCTTAAGGAGCAGGTGGCACAGCCTCCCTCGGACTCTGACCCGGAGCGAGTAGTCTGGGACCAAGGATGGCTGTACTGAGTCACGGTCCAGCAGAGTTCACAAAAGGCGTGGCCCAGGGACCGACAGTTGACGGTACCCTATCCATTCCGGATGGAGTTGTTGCAGATTGCACATGAGATTCCTATGGCTGGACACCTAGGGATCGCTAAGACCAAGGCCAGGTTAACCCAGCATTTCTACTGGCCAAAAATGGGGGCCGATGTGGTTGTCTACTGCCGTTCGTGTGAAATCTGTCAGAGAGTGGGGAAGGCGGGGCCACACCCCAAAGCCCCACTGGTATCTTTGACCATCATTGATGAGCCTTTCAGGAGGGTGGCTGTGGATCTATTCGGCCCGCTGGCCATCCCCAGCAGCTGCAGAAAACGCTTCATACTGACGGTAGTAGATTATGCCACCCGGTACCCTGAAGCGGTAGCCTTGTCGTCCATTCGGGCCGACAAGGTGGCCACCGTATTGCTGGAGATTTTCTCCCGAGTGGGTTTTCCCTAGGAAATGCTCACTGACCGGGGGACCCAACTCATGTCACAGCTGATATAGTCCCTCTGTAAGCAAATCCAGGTGCAACATCTGGTGGCCAGCCCGTACCATGCACAGACTAATGGCCTGTGCTAGCGGTTCAATGGCACCTTAAAGCAGATGCTTAAGATGTTGGTTGACTCTCACGGGCGTGACTGGGAGCGGTATCTCCCCCACCTGTTTTTTGCTTATCGGGAGGTTCCACAGGCTTCAACAGGATTCTCACCTTTTGAGCTCTTGTATGGGTGACGTGTGTGGGGCCCCCTGGCTCTGGTGAAAGAGGTTTGGGAAGGGGATTTAGCCACCCCTGGAGTGTCGGTCATTGAGTATATCGTGTGCTTCCGGAACAAAATGCAGGTCTTGACGCAGCTGGTGCACGACCATATGGCTCAAGCCCAGGCTGATCAGAAGCGTTGGTACAACTAGAATGCTTGTGAGAGGACCTACCAAGTGAGTCAAAAGGTGTAGGTGCTGGTCCCTGTACCACAGGATAAGTTTCAGGCAGCCTGGGAAGGCCCATACCTCGTGTACCAGCAGCTCAACCCTGTAACATAACTGGTCACCCTGGACCCTGCCCGTGGAAGGCGGAAGGCCTTCCATATGAACATGATGAAGGCACATCATGAGCGGGAGGTATGTGCACTGCCCGTGTGCAACCTGACCGAAGAGGGAGTGGGGGAAACCCTCCTGGATATGCTCGCCCAGGTTAGGGCAGGTGGATCCATTGAGGATGTAATGGTTGGCCTGCAGCTTGTGGAGGACCAACGGTCCCAGCTTTGGGCCACCCTACAGCCCTTCCGGGAGTTGTTTACCAACCCGCCTGGAAGGACTGAGTTGGCCGTTCATCATGTGGACACGGGGAATCACCCCCCGATCCGGCGTTAAGCATATCGGGTCTCCCTGGAGGTGCAGCAGCACATGCGTCAGAGAGCACGAGTCAGAGAGACTAGATGCTAAAGCTGGGGGTGATACAGGCATCCAACAGAGCTTGGGCCTCGCCTGTAGTCCTCATCCCTAAGAAGGACCGAACCACTTGGTTCTGCGTGGACTATAGGGGGGCTCAATGCTGTCACGGTCGCCGATGCGTACCCAATGCCATGCATCGATGACCTGCTCGATCAGTTGGCCAGGGCTCAGTACCTGACCATCATGGATCTTAGCCGGGGATATTGGTAGATCCCTCTGACTCGCGAGGCCAAGGAATGCTCTGCCTTTCTTACCCAATTTGGACTGTACGAGTCCACGGTGATGCCATTCGGAATGAAGAATGCCCCTGTCACTTTCCAGCGGATGGTCAACACCCTGCTCAAGGGACTTGAAGGGTATGCAGCCGCAGACCTGGATGACATTGCCATCTTCAGTCCCACCTGGGAGGATTACCTAAAGCATCTAGCACAGGTGCTCAGGCGGATCCACCAGGCAGGTTTGACCATCAAGCCGGGGAAGTGTCAGCTGGGCATGAGTGAGGTCCTCTACCTGGGTCACCGGGTAGGCGGGGGAGCTCTAAAGCCAGAGCCTGGGAAAGTGGAGGCCATCACAGCCTGGCCCTTGCCCAGGACCAAGAAGCAGGTGATGTCCTCCTTGGGGACCGCCGGGTGCTATAGGAGGTTTGTTCCACACTGTAGTAGCCTGGCAAACCCCCTGACTGACCTCACCAAGAAGAAGCTGCCCTCTGCAGTTGATTGGACAGTGGACAGCCTTCCGGACCCTAAATGGTGCCCTGTCCAGCTCACCAGTACTACAGGCAGCCGATTTTACGCGGCCATTTGTAGTAAAAACTGACACCAGTGACTTCAGCCTCGGTGCGGTGCTCAGCCAGTTGGACCCTGCGAGCCAAGAGCACCTAGTCTTGTACCTGAACAGGAAGCTGTTGCCGAGGGAGGTGGCCTACTCCACGATGGAAAAGGAATGCCTAGCCATAGTGTGGGCTCTGCAGCGTCTGCAACCCTACCTATACTGACGACGCTTCTTCGTGGAGACAGACCACAATCCCCTCAGCTGGTTACACACAGTCTCCGGGACGAATGGGAGGTTGTTACGATGGAGACTTGCACTCCAGCAGTACAACTTCACCATTCGCCACAACAAGGGCCGTGACCATGGTAACGCAGATGGGCTGTCTCGACAAGGAGAGGTCGCGGACGGGCTTACAGGGGAACACCGGAATGTGCTGCCCTTTAGCGCCCTCTAAAGGAGGGAAGTGTGAGGAAATAGGGATATATTCTGATCTATTAAGCCATATTTATATAGCCGCCATCTTGTCAAGGTAGGACCATGGTATCTCGTTGTGTGTGACTGGGTCTTAAGGCCTAAGGAGGCTTCAATCAGTATGCTAATTAACTTGAGGAAATTAGATGAGCTAGTTAGACCTGAGAACAGTAAGAGAAAGGAAGATCCAGCAAATGTAAAACTCAAGGTGTCAAAATCCAATTAGGACAGCCCTTGATCCAGCACACCCCCTGTGGAGTGAATTGTCCTACACAGGAGGTAGGAGGGAAGCTCCAGGTTTATAACCTACCGTATTTTTTGCTTTATAAGACGCACCTGATTATAAGACGCACCCCCAAATTTGGTGAAGGAAAAGAGAATTTTTATTTTTTAATGTTAAATGGGGTCCATCTTATAATGCCAGTGTCCCTCTAACAAATCATATAGGGTATATGTCCCTCATCCTAAAATTAGCCCCCTTAATCTGGATATGGCCCCCTTATATTGAATATAGCCCCCTTGTGATGGCACACGTTCCCCTGTACTGCCTATGGCCCCCTATGGATTGCATACATTCCCCTGTGCTGCCCATGGCCCCCTATGGATTGCATACATTCCCCTGTGCTGCCTATGGTCCTCTATGAATTGCACACGTTCCCCTGTGTTAGATAGCGCCCCCATGCTGCTGCCCATGGCCCCTATAGATCGCATAAGTCCCCCTGTGTTAGATATCGCCCCCATAGTGCTGCCCATGGCCCCTATATAGATTGCACAAGTCCCCCTGTGTTAGATATCGCCCCCATGGTGCTGCCCATGGCCCCTATATAGATCGCACAAGTCCCCCTGTGTTAGATATTGCCCCCATAGTGCTGCCCATAGCCCCTATAGATTGCACAAGTCCCCCTGTGTTAGATATCGCCCCCATAGTGCTGTCTATGGCCCCCTATAGATTGCATACATTCCCCTGTGTTAGATATCGCCCTCATGCTGCTGCCCATAGTAAAATAAAACACTCTTTCCTTACCTCCTCCAGCGTTTATCTCCCTCCTTTCTCCCTCCGTACTTCTCTTCCTTACTTCCTGGTTCTAGTGCCGGTCATGTGATCGGCACAGCAGACTGAGATCTGTGCCTGCCTGATCACAGTGGAAGCAGGGACACGGGGAGAAACGCTGCAGGGGGTAAGTAAAGCTTTTTTATTTTAGAATGAGCAGCAGCCTGGGGGCCAAATCTAACACAGGGGGGGCATGTACCATCACAGAGACGCGCAGAGACATATAATATGCACCGCTGCCCCAGCCCCTCACTGCGTGCGATTTCAGCACCACCGGAGATGGATAGCGGCTGTGCATATTATATGAGCGGGAGCGGGAGATCAAACGCTGCCGCCGCGTTCACCTGCCCCCAGCACAGCGCCCCCACCTCCCCTGGACCCTGCAGTGTACATATATATATACTCCCCCCCTCCCCCATATATTCGGCTTATAAGACGCACCCCCTACTTTCCCCCAAAATTTGGGGGAACAAAAGTGTTATAAAGTCTTATAAAGCGAAAAATACGGTAACTTCAAAGGTCTCCTCCAGACAATTCGGAACCGTCAGTAAAGTTTCGATATTGGGGAGTACATCGCCCCCACAGATAAGACAGGCACATTTTCATATTCCTGAGGGCCAGACGCACGTAACACATATTTCGGCAAACCTGTATGATGTACATAGCCCTCAATAATTAATAACTGGCCACAGAAAGCCCGCAGGACGCTCATATTTCCTATCAAAACGTAGATCAATTCCCAACGACAAAAATGAGGGTCATATATTTTGTATGAGGAGCTCAGGGGCCGAGTTATGCTGGGAAATATAACGTTAGATTATTCTCAGCTAGCAGCAGGGGGAGAGAATTCCCAGCCAGGATGATGTCACGATGGGGGCCGTGTGAGCCCAGGACAGAACAGATAAAAGCTAAGGGCAGAGGTCCGTGCTTTTGTATTTCTTCTGGGGGTCACATGCTTCATTCATGTAGTGGAGGATACCTGAAACGTCCCTGGCCCCACACAGTACCCCCGTGCATGGGCCAAACCCTCAACCCTAAGGTAAGTGATACATCTGTATGCCTGTTTGTGACTGCGTCTTATTTGTAAATGTATTCTGACATACACATAATATATATATAATATATATATTATATATATATATATATATATATATATATATATATATAATTAGTGCTGGCCAAAAGTATTGGCACCCCCGCAATTCTGTCAGATAATACTCAGTTTATTCTTGAAAATGATTGCAATCAGAAATTCTTTGGTATTATTATCTTCATTTAATTTGTCTTGAATGAAAAGAAAAAAAAAATTGTCATAAAGCCAAATTGGATATAATTCCACACCAAACATAAAACAGGGGGTGGACAAAATTATTGGCACTGTTTGAAAAATCATGTGATGCTTCTCTAATTTGTGTAATTAACAGCACCTGTAACTTACCTGTGGCACCTAAAAGGTGTGGCAATAACTAAATCAGACTTGCAGCCAGTTGACATGGATTAAAGTTGACTCAACCTCTGTCCTGTGTCCTTGTGTGTACCACATTGAGCATGGAGAAAAGAAAGAAGACCAAAGAACTGTCTGAGGACTTGAGAATCCAAATTGTGAGGAAGCATGAGCAATCTCAAGGCTACAAGTCCATCTCCAAAGACCTGAAAGTTCCTGTGTCTACGGTGCGCAGTGTCATCAAAAAGTTTAAAGCCCATAGCACTGTGGCTAACCTCCCTAGATGTGGAAGGAAAAGAAAAATTGACGAGAGATTTCAACGCAAGATTGTGCGGATGTGGATGAAGAACCTCAACTAACATCCAAACAAGTTCAAGCTGCCCTGCAGTCCGAGGGTACAACAGTGTCAACCCGTACTATTCGTCGGCATCTGAATGAAAAGGGACTGTATGGTAGGATACCCAGGAAGACCCCACTTCTTACCCCGAGACATAAAAAAGCCAGGCTGGAGTTTGCCAAAACTTACTTGAGAGCCTAAAATGTTTTGGAAGAATGTTCTCTGGTCAGATGAAACAAAAGTAGGGGCCTTTTTGGGAAAAGCCATCAACATAGAGTTTACAGGAAAAAAAAGAGGCATTCAAAGAAAAAAAACACGGTCCCTACAGTCAACATGGCGGAGGTTCCCTGATGTTTTGGGGTTGCTTTGCTGCCTCTGGCACTGGACAGCTTGACCTTGTGCATGGCATTATGAAGACTACCAACAAATTTTGCAGCATAATGTAGGGCCCAGTGTGAGAAAGCTGGGTCTCCCTCAGAGGTCATGGGTCTTCCAGCAGGACAATGACCCAAAACACACTTCAAAAAGCACTAGAAAATGGTTTGAGAGAAAGCAACGGAGACTACTAAAGTGTCCAACAATGAGTCCAGACCTGAATCCCATAGAACAGCTGTGGAGAGATCTCAAAATGGCAGTTTGGAGAAGGCACCCTTCAGATCTCAGGGACCTGGAGCAGTTTGCCAAAGAAGAATGGTCTAAAATTCCAGGAGAGTATTGTAAGAAACTCATTGATGGTTACCGGAAGCGGTTGTTCTATTATTAGGCTAAGGGTGCCAATACTTTTGTTTGGCCTATTTTTGGAGTTTTGTGTGAAATGCTCAATGATTTGATTTTTGTTTCATTCTCTTTTGTGTTTTTTCATTGCAAGCAAAATAAAGGAAGTTAATAACACCAAAGAATTTGTGATTGCAATCATTTTCAAGAAGAAACTGAGTATTATCTGACAGAATTGCAGGGGTGCCAATACTTTTGGCCAGCACTGTATTCTGTAAATTTCATATTGTATATATTGTAGTATCTACTGTGCTATTAGGGCGATTAAAATATTTAATTTAATCTTGGGCTGTTTTGTTATCTCGATCCTGAATTTCACGTCTGTGGGCTCGGAGAATAGTTATCGTAATCGATTGGTGGCAGCGAGTTTATGCCAAGGATCATTGTGGGGCAACCAGTGAGATCTGGGGAGGTTTAGATATATTCCGTCCGCAGAGGTCGGGGTAATATATACCTTACTCTCACCGGGAATCCTTCAATCATCAGCATAGTAGAATAGCGGCCTCCTTGCTTATTGTCGGGAAATTCCATAATTGACCTGACTATAAGAGGGGCGCTAGAGAGCGAGTCACGTGCTCTGTCGGGTGGAAAGGGGGAGTGTTACTTCCTCTTCCTCTCCCCCCCCCCCCTGTTCATGACAGGTGCTAAGCCAGATGACCTGGCCTCCAGTCACCAGACCTGAACCCAATCGAGATAGTTTGGGGTGAGCTGGACCGCAGAGTGAAGGCAAAAGGGCCAACAAGTGCTAAGCATCTCTGGGAACTCCTTCAAGACTGTTGAAAGACCATTTTCGGTGACTACCTTTTGAAGCTAATCAAGAAAATGCCAAGAGTGTGCAAAGCAGTAATCAAAGCAAAAGGTGGCTACTTTGAAGAACCTAGAATAGAAGACATATTTTCAGTTGTTTCACACTTGGTTAAATATTTCATTCCACATGTGTTATTTCATAGTTTTGATGCCTTCAATGTGAATCTACAATTTTCAGAGTCATGAAAATAAAGAAAACTCTTTGAATGAGAAGGTGTGTCCAAACTTTTGGTCTGTACTTTACATCAGATCACACACATCAGATAGCATACACACACACACACACACACACACACCAGATTCCACATCAATGCTCCTTGTGATCTCCAGTGGCCTCTCCAGGCAGCTGTGCTGCACGCGGTCTTCCCCTGTGTCCGGCCGATACTCGCACATCAGACTGCATACACTCACACACACACACGATATCCCACATACCTGTACAATCAAAAAGAAAAAGAAAAACTGTACAACGGCAATTTATGAAAATTTGTATAAATTTATTTAAACAATTCAGAATAGACATAAATATAATCAAAAGGTTAAAATAAAACTTTGGTGAGAGGACCAGCAGGGGGTACATTCACTCCACAGCTCAGTGATTAAAGGTAACTAGATAAAAAAAAAAAATTTTCGAGAGAGAATAGCTGCAGTAAAACACTACACTGAGATGTCCACTGAATACCAAGTAAACAACTATATATAGCTATCTGCCATGGTGCATAAAGCTAAGACAAAGTGTCCATACAGCAGCAAAGCATGTAATAACCAGGGGACACAAAGGTGAGTGTAATCACAGCAGCAAAAAACTCTCCATCAAGGAATGGGTGGATATATAATACCTGAGTCATGGAGTGAGGATCCAAGAAACCCCGACCTATAGGTTTCGATGTTATGCCGCCTTCCGGGGGTGGCCTCATGCTCAGAAGGAGCGCCCTTTTATACCAAAATGCACCAATGGAAGAGCAGGAGAAAAATCCAATCAAAACGGCCCTTTTATTAGCTGGTATGTTGTACTTGAAACACAGCTCCTTATTGATGTTCAAGGGGTTATGTATGCTCAATGACGTTTACATTACCATGGTAACAACAGGACGCATTAACACAACACCTAGCGTCCCATTCTCCACCCTAGCTGCAGACGTCATAAACAGAAGGGGGAGTGTCACACGAAGAGCCAACCAGAGTTAGTTGTAATTGAGGTGCTGTAGTGGGTTTTTAAAAACAGCTCACCATTGGTGCATTCAGGAGGGTGTGTTTATGTGATGACATAACTAAAGGGGTGTTGCCAGAAGACCGACAAAACACAGCATGAAAACACTCAGTGTCATAGTCAACACCCTAAATCTAAGTAAACCTGAAGTGGGGAGGTGTGGCAGAACACCTATAACTGCTCACACTGAGTTACCCAGCAGAGTCCCGCAGCCGGAGCGGCGCATGAACGGATGTCCCGGGGGCCCAGCAATCACCGCGGGCGCATCCAGCCGCCGCCATGGAGACAGCCACTCCCACAGGGAGAGTGGGCATCACCAGGGGGGCAGCACGAATGACGCGCCCAGGGTTAAGCCGAGCCACCCGGACAAACGTGCAGGAAAGCAGGAGACTGTTAGGGAAATCACCAGAAAAATCACACAGTGTTTATATAGGGACCGAGCCGCCCGAACAAACATACAGGCGCACAGATCAGTAGAAAACTGCTAGATGTATCATGGGGGGGATAGCATTGTGTTGTATGAAAACAATTAACAACACAGGTGGAACCTACAATATGTTTATAAAAACGATAACAAAATTGCATATCCAGATATATTATGACTAAATCCACATACATAACGAACATATTGTACATACACAAGATTGTAATGTCATTTAGTTTTTTTGCATAGGCAAATAAAGGTATATTAAATAAGCATAGGTTCTTCTGTATATCCCAATAATAATATGATTTCAAATAATCAGAATATGGGTTCATCCAAAAATTAGGGCCACCTCCACTTCAGAGACAAAGAATATTACAAGAGGGCACGCACTAGAATATAAAAGAAATAAAAAATAATTAAAATGAGACCAATTTAGCAGTGAGACCAGAAGTCGAGTACAGTACAAAGTCGGACAATGCATATACATATTGAGGACAAAAGGGTTTTAGAAATGGGGCAAAACTCGTGCATTCATTTATCCCAAATGGCTGCAGGGTTTTAAGAGTCCAAATCCATTTCATTTCGTGTTGCGCGAGAAGGCGGCTAACATTGCCCCCCCGAATATTCATTACTATTTGATCAATATCGCGTACCTTCAAAAGATTAGAACCAACATACACGGAAATTTAAACCGGGCCCTGATTTGTACATGGATAGAGCCATATACAGAACATAAATGCAAAAAGAAAAAGAAAAACTGTACAACGGCAATTTATGAAATTTGTATAAATTTATTTATTTATTTAAACAGTTCAGAATAGACATACATAAATATAATCAAAAGATTAAAATAGAACTTTGGTGAGAGGACCAGCAGGTGGCGCACTCAATCCACAGCTCAGTGACCAAAGGTAACTACCGTATTTTTCAGACCATAAGACGCACTTTTCCCCCAAATGTTGGGGGAAAGTGGGGGGGTGCGTCTTATGGTCTGACTATAGGGCTGCGGCCGGGAATGAGGGTGCTGAGGTTTAGCGAGCCATCGGGGGCACAAACAGGCTGTAGCAGCGCTTGCCATGACCACGTGGGCCCGCTCATTACATCATCCTGCCCATCATCTCTCAGCGCTGAAGCCGGCGTTCACAGGTGGGCGGGATGATGAGTGGGGGGTGCACGCATAGTAAACAGCCGGCAGTCATCACCCCTGGCAACTACAGCCTGGAGTGATCATGTGCGGCTGTATTCACTGCTCCCCGCGCATCATCATCAGCGCGGGGGGCAGTGAATAAGTACGGAATACTCACCGTTCCCCTGCAGCTTCGCGATGTCCTCCCGTCTGCTGGTCAGCTGATCTGTGTAGAGAGCGGTGAGCACAGCGATGACGTCATCGCTGTGCACGCTGCTAGTGACGCGGGTTAGCTGACCGGTAAACGGGAGGACGAGCGGTGCTGCAGGAAAGTGACCGTGACTGCTCCACACAGAACAGCGGCGCTGCTGCCGCCACAGACAGGGGAAGGAGCGATGAAAGATGAGTATAAACGTTTTTTTTTTTTTTTTGTGTGATACAGGATACAGGCCATATAGCAGGATAAGGGCATATACAAGGATGGCATTATATAGCAGTGGGGGTATATATCAGGATGGCAGGATATATCATATATCAGGATGGGGTATATAGCAGGATGGGGGTATATAGCAGGATAAGAGCATATACTAGGATGGGTGTATACAGCAGGATGGGTGTATATAGCAGGATGGGGGTATATAGCAGGATAAGGGCATATAAAAGGATGGCAGTATATATCAGGATGGCAGTATATAGCAGTGGGGGTATATATCAGGATGGCAGTATATAGCAGGATGGGGGTATATAGCAGGATGGGGGTATATAGCAGGATGGGGGTATATAGCAGGATGGGGATATATAGCATGATGCCAGTATATAGCAGGATAAGGGCATATACCAGGATGAGCTACATATACAAGGCAGGAGGATCATTACCAGAAATGGGGTACCTTAGTAGAGAATTTGGGGACATTACCCCCATAACAGTGTCAGCAGCCGATCCTCGCCCCATAACAGTGTGTCATGACCACATTTTTTGCTTAAAATTTTATTTTTCCATTTTCTTCCTCTAAAACCAGGGTGCGTCTTATGGTCCGGTGCGTCTTATAGTCCGAAAAATACGGTAGATAAAAAAAAAATTAAGAGAAGAATAGCTGCAGTAAAGCACTACACCGAGATTTCCACTGAATACCAAGTAAACAACTATATATAGCTAGCTGCCATGGTGCATAAAGCAAAGACAAAGTGTCCATACAGCAGCAAAGCATGTAATAACCAGGGAACACAAAGGTGAGTGTAATCACATCAGCAAAAAAACTCTCCATCAAGGAATGGGTGGATATATAATACCTGAGTCGTGGAGTGAGGATCCAAGAAACCCCGACCTATAGGTTTCGATGTTATGCTGCCTTCCGGGGGTGGCCTCATGCTCAGAAGGAGCGCCCTTTTATACCAAAATGCACCAATGGAAGAGCAGGAGAAAAATCCAATCAAAACGGCCCTTTTTTTAGCTGGTATTTTGTACTTGAAACACATCTCCCTAGTGATGTTCAAGGAGGTGTGTATGCTCAGTGACATTTACAATACCATGGTAACAACAGGACGCATTAACACAACACCTAGCGTCCCATTTTCCACCCTAGATGCAGACGTCATAAACAGAAGGGGGAACGTCACACTATCTTTACACTGATAGAAGCATCTGAGATCTTGCTCCTAGAGTGTGATCCCTCTCCCAATCCCCTAAATGCTGTGATCATTATTAGGGATGATCGAATACCAGAATATTCGCCTTCGCGAATATCCGACTAATAGGTCGCCGCTATACGAATATTCGATGCGCAATGTAAGTCTATGGGAAGCCAGAATGGTTGTTATTCGGGTGTTATTCGGGTTTCCCATAGACTTAGATTGTGCATCGAATATTCGCGAATAGTCGAATAGCGGCGACTTATTCGGCATGTATTCGCGAAGCCGAATATTTGTGGTATTCGATCATCCCTAATAATTATCAATTGTGGCATTTAGGGAGTTAAGCAGCCAGGTATGGTGCAGGGACTATTCCTAGCTTTGAGAGTTGGAGCTTGGCTCAGATAAGCCAAACTTCTGGCGGTGATTAAAGGGGCACAGCAACATTTTTTTCTGCAATTGCCAGGCTGTACCAGTACATCCAAGGCCTGGAAGACACAGACAGGCCGTACCCAGTATGTCCAAGGTCGGGAACGGGTTATTCGGTCTCAATCTGCTCCAAAATCCGATCTGGACGGATGCCACAGTTTGTCAGCTGTCGTATATAGCTATCAGCTGTCATATACAGTTGTCCACTGTGGCAATTTAGTGAAATTCCCTTGGGGGGCGCTAGTCACTTACTCCTTATCGCTGTTTTAAAACTGTGATGATGGTATGAGGCACCTTAACGAACCCTGTTTTAATGGGTATCGGCAGTCATTAAGAGTTAAAACCCTAGATGTGTTTTTGCTATCTGTAGTTGGTTGTACTTGTTAAGGAAATTTAAAGTATCAGTTTTAAAAATTGTTCTGATGTTTTGCAGGTAGAAGAAAAGATTAAACAAACACACAGAAAGTATTTGCTACAAGAGCAACTGAAGATCATAAAGAAAGAGCTTGGGCTGGAGAAAGAAGATAAAGACGCCATTGAAGAAAAGTTTCGAGAGAGGTTAAATGATCTTACAGTCCCAAAACATGTTATGGATGTCATTGATGAAGAGCTTGGTAAACTGGGATTACTTGACAACCATTCCTCTGAATTTAAGTGAGACTAATTCTGAAATTAGAATTGTTAGCTTTTTCTTTTTACAGTAACTAGCAAATAGTAATTTATAATCATTTAAAAATCCAGTGCTGGATGCGTCTCTATAGAAAAGATTAGTGATTATTCTTTTTCTATATACCGTATTTTTCGCTTTATAAGACGCACTTTTGTTCCCCCAAATTTTGGGGGAAAGTAGGGGGTGCGTCTTATAAGCCGAATATACGGGGGGGGGGGTGGGTATATATGTACACTGCAGCGTCCAGGGGAGGTGGGGGCAGCAGCTCTGGAGTGCAGGGGAACGCTGCGGGCTGCAGCCTTTGATCTCCTGCACCCGCTCATATAATATGCACAGCCGCTGTCCATCTCCAATGGTGCTGAAATCGCACGCAGTGAGGGGCTGGGGCAGCGGTGCATATTATATGAGCCTGCGCCCCCCTGTGATGGCACATGCCCACCCCTGTGTTAGATTTGGCCCCCAGGCTGCTGCTCATTCTAAAATAAAAAATCTTTACTTACCCCTGCAGCGTTTCTCCCCGTGTCCCTGCTTCCACTGTGATCAGGCAGGCAGAGAGCTCAGTCTGCTGTGCCGATCACATGACCACACTGAGAACCAGGAAGTGGAAGAACAGAAGCACGGAGCCAGACAGGAGGGAGCTCAGCGCTGGAGGAGATAAGGAAAGAGGGTTTTATTTTACTTTGGGCAGCAGCCTAGGGGCCATATCTGACACAGGGGGACTTGTGCGATCTGTATAGGGGCCATGGGCAGCACTATGGGGGCGATATCTAACACAGGGGGACTTGTGCGATCTATAGGGGCCATGGGCAGCACTATGGGGGCGATATCTAACACAGGGGGACTTGTGCGATCTATAGGGACCATGGGCAGCACTATGGGGGCGATATCTGACACAGGGGGACTTGTGCGATCTATATAGGGGCCATGGGCAGCACTATGGGGGCGATATCTGACACAGGGGGACTTGTGCGATCTATATAGGGGCCATGGGCAGCACTATGGGGGCGATATCTAACACAGGGGGACTTGTGCGATCTATATAGGGGCCATGGGCAGCACTATGGGGGCGATATCTAACACAGGGGGACTTGTGCGATCTATAGGGACCATGGGCAGCACTATGGGGGCGATATCTGACACAGGGGGACTTGTGCGATCTATATAGGGGCCATGGGCAGCACTATGGGGGCGATATCTGACACAGGGGGACTTGTGCGATCTATATAGGGGCCATGGGCAGCACTATGGGGGCGATATCTAACACAGGGGGACTTGTGCGATCTATATAGGGGCCATGGGCAGCACTATGGGGGCGATATCTAACACAGGGGGACTTGTGCGATCTATAGGGACCATGGGCAGCACTATGGGGGCGATATCTGACACAGGGGGACTTGTGCGATCTATATAGGGGCCATGGGCAGCACTATGGGGGCGATATCTAACACAGGGGGACTTGTGCGATCTATATAGGGGCCATGGGCAGCACTATGGGGGCGATATCTAACACAGGGGGACTTGTGCGATCTATAGGGGCCATGGGCAGCAGCATGGGGGCGTTATCTAACACGGGAACGTGTGCAATCCATAGGGGACCATAGGCAGCACAGGGGAACGTGTGCCATCACAAGGGGGCTATATTCAATATAAGGGGGCCATATCCAGATTAAGGGAGCTAATTTTAGGATGGGGGGCTATGAGGGACATATACCCTATATGATTTGTTAGAGGGACACTGGCATTATAAGATGGACCCCATTTAACATTAAAAAAAAAAAATTCTCTTTTCCTTCACCAAATTTGGGGGTGCGTCTTATAATCAGGTGCGTCTTATAAAGCGAAAAATACGGTAATGTAAAAATAATGTGAAACACTTTCAGTGAGGATGACTTAAGACACATAGTTTTGTTTGAAATGATGTTCACAAAATTTAAAGTGAGCAGAGCCTTTTTGTGAAGTATTTTTCTTTTTAGTGTAACAAGAAATTACTTGGATTGGTTAACATCAATTCCCTGGGGAAAGTACAGCCACGAGAATTTAGATCTGCGGAGAGCTGAGGAAGTATTGGAAGAAGATCACTATGGCATGGAAGATGTTAAGAAGAGAATTCTTGTAAGTCTCTATGGCAATTTAGAGGCATCTGCATGTAACGGCAGCAATGTATGCTAAAGGGGTTGTCTGAAGCCTAACTAAATTTAACTTTATTATGTAATGTAGAAAACTAACCACTTTTCTATATACCTAAATTAAAACTTGCCTACTGTTTCATCTCTATTCTAACTTTCATATAGCTATTATTTATTTATTTTATTTTTTTTTTTTAAATAAATCTTCCAATGTTGTTACTCTAAAGTCTCCCAGCATATGCACTGGTGATTCTCAAACAAAACAACAAGAGGTTGGTGCTTCAGTAACTGCCACAGCATGTTGCATTTTTATTAGGCTCTAAAGAGAAGTAGCAAGTTGGCAGAAGAGTGCTCCCTTGCCGACTCACCACTGACAACATGCTCACTGATTCCAACTTGTCATTTCTCTTTAGGCTATGTGCGCACTAGAAAAGTGATTTTTCTCAAGAAAATTTCTTGAGAAACTTCTGGGAGTTGAAGATTACCGCACCTGCGGTAAAAAAATGCGGGAAAAACACATGCGTTTTTCCCGCAGTTTTGCTGCATTTTTTTCGCTGGTTGGTCCCTGCGGTTTTTTTATGCTGTAACTGCAATAAATAATATAGATAATAGATAATCGATAGACAGACAGATAATGGATAGAGGGAAAGATGGATAGATAGATGAGAAAGACCTATATAATGTTCCACCCCCCTGCATATTCTAAGCTGGCACCCTTTAGTGACTTTCATGTGGCACTAAAGGGTGCCTAGCCTTGTATTTAGCCATAAAATAAATTTAAAAAAAAAACGACATGAGGTTCCCCCATCTTTTGTAGCCAGCTAGGGTAAAGCCGATGGCTGCAGCCTGCAGACCACAGCTGGCAGCTTCACCTTGGCTGGTAATCCAAAACAGAGGGCACCCCACGCTGTTATTTTACATTAAGTAAATAATTTAAAACAAAAAACGTGGGGTCCCCCCAAATTGGATCACCAGCCAAGGTAAAGCGGACAGCTGTGGTCTGGTATTCTCAGACTAGGGAGGTCCACTGTGATTGGACACTCCCCAGCCTAAAAATAGCAGGCCGCAGCCGCCCCAGAAGTGGCGCATCCATTAGACGTGCCACTCCTGGCGCTTTGCCCCAACTCATCCCGTTGCCCTGGTGCATTAGCAAACGAGGTAATATATGGGGTTGATGCCAGATGTGTAATGTCACCTGGCATCAAGCCCTGGGGTAAATGAGGTCAGGCGTCTATCAGATACCTGACATCACCAACCCAGTCAGTAAGAAATAAAAAATAGACGACAAAAAAAGTTTTATTTGAAAAAACACTCCCCACATTCCCTCTTTCACCAATTTATTGAAAAGAACAATCAATTCCACGTCCGACGTAATCCAATAAGGGGGGTCCCACGGCAATCCATACCATAGTCACTGTCCCAGTCAATGCAGAATGTTCCCCATTGGCTGGGAGAGCAATGCAGTGACCTGAGCTAACATTAATAGGTCAGCCCAGGTCACTGCAGGGAATGACTAGCGCTGACTTCAGGAGGTTAGATGAGATCATTACCTGCTGTGATCATCTCCTGTACTGCTGACATCAGCGCTGTCACTGACTTCTATGCCTGCCGTATTGTCAGCAGTATCGCGAGAGCCCATGACGTCACCGCTAGTGACAGTCTCGGGCCGCTCGCGAGACGGGCATAGACAGCAGTGACGTCAGGAGGCAGGAGATCATCACAGGAGGTAATTATCTCGTCTCACCTCCTGACAGCAGCGCTCTGCATCCCCGCGGCTGCACGCACTGCTGTGTCAGTGTCTGCCTGCGCTGCAGTGTGACAAGCAGCTGATACTGCGGGCAGACACTGACACACAGCAGTGCAGGCAGCGGCGGGGCTGGAGCGGGACACAGACTGCACGGCCACCTGGAGGTCACACGGAAGTGCTTCTGTGTGGCGTCCAGGGAGTGTGACGTGTGTGTTTACTCTGCTCCGCTTCCTCTTCCTGTCATAATGACATCACTTCCTGCAAAACCGCAGGCAGCGATTAGCATTACCGCAGGTAAACCGCGGCTATACCGCAGATCATTTGCTACCTGTGGTATACCCCCGGTATTTCGCGATTACATTACAGTGAATGGAGTGAAATACCGGGGGTATTCTGCAGGTACCTGCGGAAAAGAAGTGACATGCACATTTTCTCAAGAAAATCTTCAGAAAGAATTTTCTTGAGAAAAAAAACGCTGTGTGCGCACAGCTTTTTTTTTTTTTCCATAGGTTCTGCTGGGAATTGTCTGCAGAAAGATTTCAAACATTTCTCAAGAAATTTCCGCAGCAAAACCGCGGGTAAATCCGCGGGTAAAAACGGCTAGTGCGCACATAACCTTAGAGCTGATAAAGAACTGCAGGTTAGTGGGCAGTGAAAATAACACAATGACGTGCAGGAATAGTATACTGAGCTTGTGTTGGTATTTACAACCAGAGCAGATAAAAGCCTAGGGCCGTCCATAATGACTACCTGTTTTAGGGTAGGAACAGCCGCTGTGGAAATGACTAGAGTTGAGCGTGGTTCGTGGTTCTCCAGTTCGCGGTTCGAGTCATTTTGGGGGGGTGTTCTAGATCGAACTAGAACTCGAGCTTTTTGCTAAAAGCTCGATAGCTCGAGTTCCATTCGAGAACGGTTCTAGCAGCAAAAAGCCAAGCTAATTACTAGCTGGCTTTCCGCTGTAATAGCGTAAGTCACTCTAACTCACACTATTATGAAATTTCAGCGTATAGTGTGCGGGGACAGCGCATTCAGATCACTGCTGCTGGGATAATGGCGATCGCCATTTTTTTTTTTTCTGTTCTTCCTTCCCTAAGTGCGCGTGTAGTGGGGCGGGCCAGCATGTCAGCCAATCCCAGATACACACAGCTAAGTGGACTTTTTGCCAGAGAAGCAACGGCATGTGTCATAGGATGTCCATGTCACATGTCCCTGCATTATACATACGGGCATCTGCCCGTCAGGACGCCATTATCTGCCTTCTGCTTCTGGGTGACAGTCACCGCAGACTCATCGCCTGTCGCCGATCCTGCTGTGTACGCTCTACACACAGCGCTATACAGAATAGGGATAGCAGTTTCTTTCAGCCCTTTTAAGGGCTAATTACAGCTGGCTCAGAGCCATAGGTGACAGTCAGGTCCGTGGAAAAAGTTTTTAACAGCTACAGATAAGAGTGTCTGTCTAGCTAAGCTCAGGGACTTCATTGCTGCATTTCACCATTAGGAGGGATAGAAAGTGAGGCTTCCTTTCCTTTACACTGACCCACAACCCGGCCACTGTACTCTCCTGCCCTTTTTAGCAAAGCCATTTTAATTGCAGAGTACTGCCAGTTAGTGCCATCCAAAGAGTGGCTGCTGTCCTCCATTATTGTGGCACTTGTGCCAAGCAAGTCCCAGCACCTCTGCATTCTCCCCTCCTGCACATTTTAGCAAAGCCATTTTAATTGAAAAGAGTGCTGCCAGTTAGTGGCATCCTAAAAGTGGCTGTTGGACTTCATTAGTGTCCTACTGGTGCCAAGCTATTTCCAGCACCTCTGGATTGCACCCTCAAACTCATTGTTACTAAGCCACTATAATAGCAAACACTGAGGAAACTTAGTAGCATCCTAAAAGTGGCTGTTGGACTTCATTAGTGTCCCACTGGTGCCAAGCTATTTCCAGCACCTCTGCATTGCGCTTTCAAACTCATTTTTACCAAGCTATTAGAATAGCAAACTGTGCTGCCAGTTTAAGGGCCATAGTTGCATTGTCGGGGATAGTTATTGTTGTGTATTCTGCTGTCAATAAAGGTAGACCACCGCTGCAATCTACACCACCTTTCAATTTTTACTACCAGATTTTAAGTGCACAATCTTGTCTCAATCAAAATGAGTGGCAAAAAGACAGATGCTGGTGGAAAGGGGAACAGGTGTGTTGGAAAAGGAAAAAAAGTTTGTGTCCGTGGGGAAGGTGGCAAAGCTCCATTAACATCTGCTGAAGATAGGCCATCTACCAGCAAAAGTAAGATCTCTACTACTTTCCGTGGACAATCCGATGTGCTCCCTTTTTTACGGACACTAAGAACTGGAACAAAGGTAGATGTTGCCCAAAAAAAGAAAATGCTTGAATGGATCTCAAGTGGTCCAATGAGTGCCCTCTCCTCCACCTCAACTACCACATCCAAAAAACACCAGTCCTCTGAGTTGTCATCCAAATCACACTTGCTTTCTCCCAGCTCTCGTCTCCATCCGCCCTGCACAGTATGGTGGAACAGAGATGGCTGAGTCTGCAGAGCTGTTAAGTCACACTATAGAAAACCTATAATCAGGAGGATATTCATCCCAGGTGTACCTTTACCAAGGTCAAGTTCAGGAATACAACCAAACACTTTAAACTCAATTATTCCACGAACATAGTATATAAAATATTTTATTGATTAAAAACTATACACACATAATTAAAAAAGACAAAACATAGACCAAACAAATGAGGGGAAAGGCAGAGGTGAATGTAGAGGATGGCCAAAGGAGGCAATATCTCGGTCCTATTTCACTATAAATTCATCAATATTAAACATTATAGAACACTTACATGCAATGTAAAGTCAAAATAGACCAGTAATGGGATACACCAAAACACGTAGTAAGTAAGATATATATAGTGCAAGGAGATCAAGGTACAGAACAATAACTGGCAGCATGTATATGTCAACAATTGGTATATAAAGTATCACTCTTACAATCGATATAGAAATTAATTAAACCCATGATAGCAAAAAAATAGACTGTTTAATAAGTCTCTGTATCAAGGATCAAATAGAGTACATAAACATAACATCATACATGAATCATGAAGTAGTAACAAATAGCACCAGTTGGTGCAGACTGCAATAAATAATAGCATGCATCTGTCATTAAATCATGTATAGAGAGCAATCCCTCAATTGATGCATAGCATGATTAACCATCTGATTATATCACAAAGTAAGTAAGATGTTAATGGATCTCTATATCAGAAATCAAAAACCGCACTAGTATAACAGTGCAGAGACATAACAGCATGCATAATACATAAAGTATTCAGCAAATAGCAGCAATTGAACCAGTATAATCGTATCAAAAATATTGCTCAAGCCATATCCAAGAAATGATAGCCCACCCTCACCAACACTCCAACGACCGTTTCGCTACCGCTTCGTCAGGGAGTGAGGTGGGGAGGCTCGTGGATGCTTTAAATACCTGTATGGCAGCTGTATCTAATGAAAATCCAGGAGACACCATGTTTACCGGGCGGCGCGGATCACGCATGCGCAAAGCCCCACCTCCGTGCCCGGAAGTCCACCCACGTACACCAAGGGCGACACTGTCGCCGTTGATGACGCAAGTAAGACGACCACGCACGGACTGCGGCCGCACAGTGTCATCCACCGCCATCTTGGTAAAGGTATAATAGACATGTCATTGTAAGACAGATATCCAAAAAAAGGGGAATAAAGACGTAGTATATAAGGCAATGTTTATTATCAGCCTATCTGTCATATATACATTTCCCCCTCCAAGATGATTAATAGTATAAGATGACCATCAAAAGGCACATAGATTATAATAATGCCTGCACGAATATAAGGAATGGATTCATATATAGACCCATACCATTAATAATATAGAGTATCAATATTCCAAGTGCAAGGAATAAATAAATATCAACATATGAATCCATAACTACATATCCAATAATATACATACAAACCCGGATTTATTGAGCCTAAATGAAGTCGGATCGACCAAATCACATATATAATGCCCAATTCACTTTTTAGTTATCTCAAAAGATCAGATAATAGTAAAGAACCACAAACCCCACCCACCCACAAGCAGAGAGCTCTATGGAAGGTGGAAATAAAGAAGCGTAAGGGCTATACCTAGTACAATACAACAAATATGTAAAAATGGTGAAGGCGATGAGACAAAGAGAGACCAAACCTTCCCAAAAGTATATATATGGATGGAAAGAGCAATGCTATAAAAAACTTGAAAAACCCCACTGGTCATTAAGACCCCTTGGTTTCATGCACTTCAGGAGTGTAATCCACCTACATTCCAGCTGACTAAGTTTTTTGGAAAAATCTCCTCTCCTATTACCTGGATAAAGTCGATCTATCCCACTGAACCTCAGTAGATGTGACTGTCCTGGGTGAAAATCCCTAAAATGTCGGGCAAGGGGTTTAAGTTTTGCAATCGCAAACACCTGATCCGCTGGAACCTTCTCTGCTGCCCTTATATCTCGAATATGTTCCTGTATACGAACCCGAAATTCTCTTGTAGTCATACCCACGTATTGTAGGTTGCATGGGCATTTTGCCACATAAATGACCATTGATGTCCTACAATTGATAAAGTGCAAAATTTTGTATTCTCGTTCGTTGTTGGAGTCTGAGAATATACTAGTCTTAGAGATATAATGGCAAGCAGTACAGCTCCCACAGGGCCAGCAACCCCATTTAGGGCCTTTGGAACCAAATAGGAAGTTGGATGGGGAGGGTGTATGATGACTGTGCACCAATAAATCCCTAAGGGTTTTTCCCTGTTTAGCAACAAAATAAGGTTTTTCTGTAACAAAATCAGTTAACGATGGATCTTCTCTAAGAATAGGCCATGACTTAGTTATCGCACTAGTAAGCTCTCGCCATCTAGATTGATAATTAGAGATAAAACGAGTAATGTCCTTCGATTCTTTGTTCTTCTTGGAATATAGTAACGAATGTCTTCCAATATTTTTAGAGGCTTGATAGGCATTGTTGATGTTGTCCATACGGTAACCACGTTGTGAGAATCTCTTTTTAAGCTCTTCTGCTTGGAGCTCGAAATCTTCATCCCTGTCACAAATCCGTCTAGTTCGAATAAATTGTCCCTTAGAGATAGCTCGAATGACATGAGAGGGGTGGGCAGATCGTGCATGTAAGAGAGAATTCACACTAGTGTCCTTACGAAACACGGTGGTGTGGAGATGACCCTCTGCATCGGCTGTAATATGTAGATCCAGAAAGTCGATAGCAGTTTGACTGACGTGATGTGATAACTTGATGTTCCAAGAGTTCATATTTAGATGGAGAAGAAATTGGTCCAGGAGTGATCTCGTGCCCTGCCAAATAAATAGCACGTCATCAATATATCGAATCCATAATATGACCGACGCACAAAAGTCATCATTATTTTGGATGAATTCTCTTTCCCATAGTCCCAAGAAGAGATTGGCGTAACATGGGGCGCAAGCCGCCCCCATTGCCACGCCCCTCTTCTGTAGGTAAAACCTATCCTTGAACACAAAATAATTGTGTAATAACACAAAATTCATCAAGGATAAGAGGAATTCCACCATTTTAGAATCCAAATCTCGGCCACAGAGAAAGACTTCCAATGCTGACAGACCTAGATTGTGACTGATACATGTGTATAAAGATTCTACATCACAAGTGACTAGAAACATGTTGGGAGTCTCATATGTATCCCCTCCAATCTTTGAAGAACTTCCGTGGAATCACGTACATACGAAGGCAATTCCATAAAGATTGGTTTGAGGAAGTGATCTAAAAGTCTAGAGATGGGTTCCAAAAGACCCCCATTTCCAGACACAATCGGTCTGCCCGGGGGGTTATGCAGATCTTTATGCACTTTGGGCAGAAGGTATAATGTTGGCACTGAGGGACTCTTGATCTTCAAACCTTCCCATGTTTTCTTGGGGAGGATACCATCTTCATATGCCTCATCTAATATCCTTCCCAACTCTGTTTGAAATGTTAGGGTCGGATCTTTTTGTAATTTCTGATAACATAAGGGATCTCCCAACTGCCTAAACACTTCCTTCTCATAAAGTTCGTCTGGCCACACCACAATATTACCCCGCTTGTCCGCTGGCTTGAAAATAACCCCCCTCATCCTCCTAAGTTCCCCCAGGGCTTGTCTCTGCTCCTTAGTTAGGTTATCATATGGTCTGTGACCAGGAATTCTAAAGATCTCTCCCACAACCATCTTTACAAAAACCTCAATGGAGGCACTCATGGAGAGAGGTGGAAAGAAAGAGCTTTTTTTGTTCAAACATTCCGGGAATTTACCTGGCTGTGTTTCCATTTGTTCCAACAGAAGCTCCTCTAAAATCTGTAGGGCCTCCAATTCTTTCTCTGTTGAAAAAGAATGGTGAGATGACTTATTCTGATGATATTTTTTCAGAAGTAGTTTTCTGGCAAACAAGAAGGTATCTTTGATCTCAGTAAAGTGGTCAAAGGTTGCCATGGGACTAAAACCCAGACCCAAAGAGAGGACAGAAATTTGGGCCGAAGAGAGGACAATATCGGATAGATTAATCACCTTAAGAGATCCTCCATCAACAGGTTCAGTCTCCCGATTTGGTGGCTTCTTATCTCTTTTCTTGGCCTTGGTCCGGGTATAATACCCCGATGTCTGAGCCGTGACGTCATATGTCCTACTACTATCAGATTCATAAGAGGTGTCGCTTGTTACTGTTGATAGCGATGTTAGGCTAGGTTCACACACTGCGTTTTTTTGACGCTGCGTTTTTGTGCGGTTTTTGCGGCAAAAAACGCACAAACGCGGCAAAAAACGTGCGCGTTTTGCCGCGATTTGGTGCGTTTTTTGCTGCGTTTTGCTGCGTTTTTGCTCACTGCGTCTTTATGCGTTTTTTATCAGTGAACAAAAAAAAAAGGTCTGATGTCATTTCCTTCTTCAATATGTTCTTCATTCTCATAATGTATGCAGGAGAGCAGACAGCTGCAGAACTACAAGTCTCAGCATACTCCATCCAATAGTGCATGCAGGAGAGCAGACAGCAGCTGCAGAACTACAAGGCTCAGCATGCTCCATCCAGGACTGTATGCTGGAGGGAGAGTCAGGGGGAGCAGACCTACAAGGCTTAGCATCCTCCATCCAATAGTGTATGCAGGAGAGCAGACAGCAGCTGCAGAACTGCAAGGCTCAGCATCCTCCATCCAATAGTGTATGCAGGAGAGCAGACAGCAGCTGTCGAACTACAAGGCTCAGCATCCTCCTTCCAGGACTGTATGCAGGATTTCTTTGCCCCCCCCCCCCAAAAAAAAATGACGTGGGCTTCGCCATATTTTTGTATGCTAGCCGGGTATAGCAGGCAGGTACGGGCTGCCCCCAACCCCCAGCTGCCTATTTGTACCTGGCTAGGAACCAAAAATATAGAGAAGCCCTTTTTTTTAATTATTTCATGAATTTCATGAAATAATTAAAAAAAAAAATGACGTGAGCTTTGCCTAATTTTTGTGTCCAGCCGGGTACAACTAGGCAGCTGGGGATTGGAATCCACAGTGCAGGGTGCCCATGCTTTCTGGGCACCCTCGCTGTGAATTGCAGTCCCGCAGCCACCCCAGAAAATGGCGCTTTCATAGAAGCGCCATCTTCTGGCGCTGTATCCAACTCTTCCAGCTGCCCTGATGCCGGGTGGCTCGCTGGGTAATAATGGGGTTAGGGCTAGCTGTATAGCTGGCCCTAAGCCCGAAATTCATGGTGTCACGCCAATATTAGACATGGCCACCATGAATTTCTAGTAAAGATAAAAAAAAAAAACACAACACACAGAAAAATATTTTTATTAGAAATAAAACACAACACAATTAGTGACTCCATCTTTATTGAAATAAAGAACCCCCCTCCGCAGTAATCCTGGGTCAAGGGTCCCGCGCCGTCCAATCCGGATCCAATATCATCTGATCGGTTTGCTGGAAGGCAAAGCGATCAGATGATGTGTCAGGTTCTAGGGGCTGAAGCACATCACACTTCAGCTGATTGTATAAAAGACGTTTATACAATCAGCTGAAGCATCGGTGCAAAAAAAAAAAAAAAAAAAAATACTCACTTATGTGCTGATTACCGGCAGCTCCTGCAGCGATGGGGAGGGAGTCTGATCCCGTCCGATCGCTGCAGCAGCTGCCGGTAATCAGGGATGAAGTCTCCTGACGGCAGGATCAGCTGATAGCCAGCCGGGCGCCCGCGTCACCGCGATACTTACGATCACCTGATGCGTCAGGAGACTGCATCAGGTGATCCATCGCCAGGTCCTGCATCCTGCAGGCATACGTACCCGGGGAGACTGCACACTGCCGGAGCGGCGATACCGTGACAGAATCTGGGAGCGGACATGGCACCGGGACCCTGCAGACAGGTGAGTATAACTTTTTTTTTTTTCTACTGTTCACTTTTGATTGCCGCTTCCATCTCCCGCCCAGACATGGTGCCGCACGGCAGCATACATGCACAGGACGGGAGGTGGACGCGGCGGTGACGGTACCGGGAGGATTCACGCTTCTGTGTTTACTGACAGAAGGAATCCTCTTCCTGTACACGTCACTTTACTACCCACCTCCTGCGTTTATAGCTGCGTTTTTGGTCTTAGAAACGCACCAAAACGCACCAAAACGCAGCTATATTTGCAATTTGCGTTTCTCATTGCGTCTTTCAACATCCCATTGCACTCAATGGATGAAAAGTGCAGTGAAAAACGCGGGAATAATTGACATGCTGCGTTTTTGTGGCACCACAAAAACGCAGCTGAAAAAAAACAGATGTGTGCGGACAGCAAAAATGAAAACTCATAGACTTTGCTGGGGAAGCAAAGTCCTGCAGTTTTGAGGCCAAAAACGCACCCGAAAAACGCGCAAAAACGCCGCGAAAAACGCACTGTGCGCACATAGCCTTACTCTACCAATAGGAGATCGACTTTTCCATTTATACACTTGATTCTGTTGGTAGTCACGTGTATCCCTTAAAAATTTATTAGCCTTGCTGGATTGGATATTGCCCTCAAATTTAGAGAGGGCTGTATCTAAATCCTGCTGGAAAATTCGCATTTGTTCTTCAGTCAGTTTGGTTTTAATTTTTGCCTGGAGGGTCTGAATTTTCTCCTCCACTAAAATTAGGTTTTTCTTATCTACTTCAATAAGAATATCTAGGAAAGTAAATGAGCATATGTCACAAGCTTCTTCCCACCTTTTAGTCAATGGAGCTTCCTCCATGGGGAATGAGGGGAAAGTTTGTATGCGTAAACCCCTGGGTATAAATTTACGTTGTACATATTGCTCTAGTGTAGTTTTGTTCCACCATATTTTAGTTTGTTTCATAATTAGCTCTCTTAAGCTCGGTTTGTCTTTCAAAATCTCATCACCATCACCATTAACAACACCACCATCTTTAAAAACAGTGGATAGTTTAGATAGCCAATTGCTATCCCGAATCTTAAAGTCCATAACGGGGTTTCTCCTAGAAAACACAAACAGAAAACATATAATCAGGAGGATATTCATCCCAGGTGTACCTTTACCAAGGTGAAGTTCAGGAATACAACCAAACACTTTAAACTCAATTATTCCATGAACATAGTATATAAAATATTTTATTGATTAAAAACTATGCACACATAATTAAAAAAGACAAAACATAGACCAAACAAATGAGGGGAAAGGCAGAGGTGAATGTAGAGGATGGCCAAAGGAGGCAATATCTCGGTCCTATTTCACTATAAATTCATCAATATTAAACATTATAGAACACTTACATGCAATGTAAAGTCAAAATAGACCAGTAATGGGATACACCAAAACACGTAAATTTATCCTTGATACACAGACTTATTAAACAGTCTATTTTTTTGCTATCATGGGTTTAATTAATTTCTATATCAATTGTAAGAGTGATACTTTATATACCAATTGTTGACATATACATGCTGCCAGTTATTGTTCTGTACCTTGATCTCCTTGCACTATATATATCTTACTTACTACGTGTTTTGGTGTATCCCATTACTGGTCTATTTTGACTTTACATTGCATGTAAGTGTTCTATAATGTTTAATATTGATGAATTTATAGTGAAATAGGACCGAGATATTGCCTCCTTTGGCCATCCTCTACATTCACCTCTGCCTTTCCCCTCATTTGTTTGGTCTATGTTTTGTCTTTTTTAATTATGTGTGTATAGTTTTTAATCAATAAAATATTTTAAGTCACACTATAGCCTGGGAATCAGAGGTCTGCTTCCAAGCTACAGTGAGTACAGACCAGGAAATGGTCTGCAGTGATGCCCAGAACCTTTGTGACTCAGATTCAGGCCGTGAGGAACAACTTTCTGAGCATAATGTTGATCCTTATTCACAAACTGTAACACCTGTTGTTATAGACAATGAGGAACATACTGATGACGATGAGACGCAGATACTAGATTGGGATGACAACTTAAATATTCAGTCAGGGCAGGAAGAGGCTCGGTCTGAGGGTGAGGGGAGTGCAAACACAACAATTGATGAGGAAGTTCTAGATCCCACCTACTGTCAACCCACAGTCAGGCACTCGATGAGGTCAACAGAGGCGGTGGAGGAGGATGCAACTGACGACAAAGTTACCTTGCGCCTTCCTGGACAGAGGAGGAGTACTGGTAGCACGTCTACAACTGCATCCTCAGCCACCACTCTGCCTCTGAGCACTATTCGGGGGGGCTCAGCAGGTCGCATGCCCTCTAAGCCTTGCCTAGCCTGGTCCTTTTTTGACCTAGCAAAGGATCGCCCAAATCATGTGATCTGTAAAATTTGTCAGGAATCTGTTAGTAGAGGCCAAAACCTCAGCAGTTTGACTTCTTCCATGAATCGTCACATGAATAAATATCATATGTCCCAGTGGGAAGCTCACCGTGCTGCAATGCGGCCTAGTGGAGCGGACCATCCACCGCCTGCCCCTTTCAGTGCATCCGCGCGCTCTTCATCTTCTAGGACTGTGGGGACAGCTGTCACACCTGGTTTTCCACGCACAACTTCCTCCACTGTAACCGCAACAGGCAGTTTGCTTGGTAGGTCGTCAGTTGGTTTGGAAGGGGAAACAAGTGCGTGTGTACAGCTCTCTCAGACATCGATAGCACCAACGTTGGATGAAGGCGACATCATGTCTACGCCTGCACTTTCCTCACAAACTTGCATTTTTCCAGGGACACCCTACTCACCACTGTCTACACACAGCAGCCAGATCTCTGTCCCTCAGATGTGGACAAATAAAAGGCCATTTCCTGTGACCCATGACAAAGCTAAGAGGTTGAATTTATCCCTCTGTAAGCGCTTGGCTACCGAAATGCTGCCTTTCCGCCTGGTGGACACACAGGATTTTAGAGACCTTATGTCTGTCGCTGTGCCCCAGTACCAGATGCCCAGTCACCACTACTTCTCTAAGAAAGGTGTGCCTGCGCTACACCAGCATATCGCACACAACATCACCGCTTCCTTGAGAAACTGTGTGTGAACGGGGGCATTTCACCACCGATACTTGGACCAGTAAGCATGGACAGGGACGTTACATGGCGCTGACTGGGCACTGGGTAACTATGGTGATAGATGGTGAAGGGTCTGCTGCACAAGTCTTGCCGTCCCCACGACTTGTGTGTCAATCCTCTGTCTGTCCAAGTTCCTCCACTGCTTCTGCCTCCTCAACCTCGTCTGGGTCCTCCACCTCCACCCCAAGCCTGCCTGCCACCAGCGTTGTAACTGCGCAGAAGGAATCACGCACCCCTCATTACTATGCTGGCAGCAGAGTGCAACGGCATCAGGCGGTCTTTGTCTTGAAATGTCTTGGAACTAAGAGTCACACAGCGGCTGAGTTGTGGGCAGCTCTGGAGACTGAATTTAATAAATGGTTGTCTCCACTCAACCTGCAGCCTGGTAAGGCCGTGTGCGACAATGCTGCAAACCTGTTTGCGGCCCTTCGCCTGGGCAAGGTGACACACGTGCCTTGTATGGCTCACGTGTTGAACCTTGTTGTCCAGCAATTTTTAACACACTATCCCGGCCTAGATGGCCTTCTGAACAGGGCACGGAAACTGTCTGCTCACTTCCGCCGTTTAACCGCCGCAGCTGAGCGACTTGCATCGCTCAGAAGTCTTTCGGCCTGCCGGTTCATCGCCTGAAATGCGATGTGCGGACACGCTGGAATTCGACTCTATACATGTTACAGCGACTGTGACAGCACCGTCGAGCCCTGGTGCAATACGTCATGACGTATAGCCTGGGCCAACGAGATGCAGAGGTGGGGCAGATCACCCTGATGGAGTGGTCTCAGATCAAGGACCTATGCACCCTTCTGCACAGTTTCGACATGGCGACGAATATGTTTAGCGCTGACAATGCCATTATCAGCATGACAATTCCAGTCATTTACATGCTAGAGCACACGCTAAACACTATTCGGACTCAGGGGGTGGGACAACAGGAAGGGGAGGAACTACAGAAGGATTCATATGCGCAAGAGAAAACATCATCACCAAGGTCCAGACGTTCATCATCACCAAGGCGTCCGGCATGGGACCATGGGGGACAGGGATCAACAAAGGCGCATGGTAGCAGGCGAAATGTTGAAGGTGCAGGAGAACATGAAGAAATGGAGGACGAACTGTCCATGGACATGGAAGACTCAGCAGATGAGGGAGACCTTGGTCAAATTTCAGTTGAAAGAGGTTGGGGGGAGATGTCAGAGGAAGAAAGAACGGTTAGCACCTCTATGCCACAAACACAGTGTGGACTTGGTCCACATGGCTGCACCAGACACATGAGCGCCTTCTTGCTGCACTACCTCCAACATGACCCTCGTATTGTCAAAATTAGAAGTGATGATGAGTACTGGCTTGCCAGACTATTAGATCCCCGGTACAAGTCCAAATTTTGTGACATAATTCCAGCTATAGAAAGAGACGCACGTATGCAGGAGTATCAGCAAAAGCTGTTACTCGATCTTAACTCTGCTTTTCCACAAAACAAGCGTGGTGCACGGAGTGAATCTCCCAGTTGTAACTCGACAAACATGGGACGGTCTCGTCATCTTCCACAGTCTACCCGTACCAGCAGCACCGTATCTGGTGGTGGTAACAGCAATTTTATTGAATCTTTTCATAATTTTTTTAGACCATCCTTTGCAAGGCCACCAGAGACAACAAGTGTGACACATAGTCAACGGCTGGAGAGGATGATACAGGAGCATCTCCAAATGAACATTGATGCCATGACTTTGCAAATGGAGCCTTGCTCATTTTGGGCTTAAAATCTTGAAAAATGGCCAGAGCTCTCCACTTACGCCTTGGAAATCTTGTCGTGTCCAGCTACCAGCGTTGTCTCTGAACGTGTCTTCAGTGCTGCTGGGTGTGTGCTGAAAGATAAGTGCACGCGTCTGTCCAGTGACAATGTGGACAGACTAACGTTCATCAAAATGAACAAGTCATGGATCCACAAGGAATTTACTACCCCTGTATCATCCTGGGGAGAGTAAATGCTTGTGTATTTTGAATGTGCTTGATGCAAATCTACCTGTGAAGGGTACAACTGGGGCACAAGTGCTGCCACTGAAGGGGTGGGTGTCTGTGTGGCCCAATTTTTGGAAAAAAGGGAGACTCCGCTTGGAGTCCCCTTGCGGTGTTTTGCATGATTTTAGAAGGGCATGCCATGCCTATATCTGTGTCTCGTCCTCCTTTTTCCTCGTCAAGCTGTTTTGTTTTCGCATGAGAATTTGTTCTTGTCACTTTCCCATGTGTTTGTGTTGTGAGTTGTTTGTCACCTTTTGGACACCTTTGAGGGTGTTTTCTAGGTGTTTTAATGTGTTTCTGATTGCCTCTCATTGTTTCCTAAGGGGTTTGAGTGGTTCGCCAAACCGAACGCGAACCAGACCTCGGGTCGGCGAACCAGCGACTCATCTCTAGAAATGACCACAGTACCAGCCTCTTGATGACGTTTCAAGTGTGCATGATGGGCGAGTGAAATAAAATGTCATTGTAACTAAGAAAAAAAAAGTTAAAGTAGAGACAAGAGATGTTTTCAATTAAGTAGTGTGACGACCTGGGCCCTGAACGTTTTGGGGCACACGTCTGGTAGCGGGATCAAGGCACACACGAGCACTTTGTCACACACAATCTCGGTGATTTATTCACATCCTCATAAACCACACAGTGTAATGGGCCACAGCAACTCTCCCACAGGACAACGTCTCACTGTCTGTTTAAACTGCCGATTGTTCATACAGTTCATTCTCTGGCATCAGCCAGTAAAGTCCCCCCTTTCTGGGGTGTTACCTGCCAGTAGGTTTGCAGGCTGTCAGTCTGCCTCCATCCAGTCCAGGGAGACTCTCACACTGGGCTCACCATCCAGGCCCTTGTACACATTCCAATTCCTCAAAGCCTCAGTGGATTCTGCAGCTCCCTGACATTTCAGAGCCCTCACTAGCTCTGTATGCACAGGATCTCCTGCAAATGTGCTCCAACCAAGATGGCCCCCACCAGCACACGGAGATCATGTGACAAACGACAACTCCATTAAATCCCCTGAGACACACCTACGTATGGGAGGTATGTGGATGGTCAGTCCCGCCCATCACTTCTGACCATCCAATGAACCCAGCCCTGAATGTGTACAACAATCCTCATGGAACTACAAGTTCCAGAGAAACATTCCAGATTCAGATCGCAGAGGATTTCCACCTCTGTGACACATACCGGCCATCTGCCACCTTGCCGGTTGCATCCTTACAGATATTTGCAAATCATTAAAATAACGTAGGTTTCTGGCAACCTCTGTGAGCTCCAATCACTGCTATTAACCCCAACAGCAGCATTTAGACCATAGCTGTCATAAGTTTTTAGTTAATAAATCAATAGTCCACATGAAAATAAGTAACTTTATAATATGTCTTATTAGACAAATGTGCTTCTTTCTCTGCCAAAATTGATCAGTTATTATCTAAATTGAGGTAAAATCTGTATTCAGTGAAGACTTTTCCATTACTTAGGAATGGAGATGGCAGTTGTTTTATGTAGATAGAAGAGAGGAGGGAGGAGCTAGAGGCAGAGTCTTGCCCGGTCCACCCTCTTCTATCTACATAGAATCTCATCAGCACCAGCTGCCATCTCCTATCTTAGTAATGGGAAAGGCTTTGCTCAATACAGGTTTTACCCCAGAATTGAGAATATTAAAGGGGTTATCCGGCTTATTTTGCCTTTTTTTTGGTAATTTGACTATGGGGCTACATTGGGGCAGGTAAGTAGATAGTGACCACTTAGGCTGCTTTCACACATCCGGTTTTAGCAGTGCGGCTCAATCCGGCTCAAAAACCTATCCAACGGATGCGGTGAAAAAAACGGATCCGTTGCATAAGTTTTTCCATGCGGCCTGTCCGTTTTTTCATGGATGCGGCTTGATACTGAGCATGCATAGTGCAAAAAACCGCATCCGGCGGCTGGATGCGGTTTTTGCCACAGGACACCGCATCCGGCGTCTATAGGCTTGCATTGTAAATTGCGCCGCATCGCGCCAGATCCGGCGCGATGCGGTTTTTTTTGCCGCACCAAAAAACGTGTCAGGCAACGTTCCATCCGGCCGCCGCATGGGCTAAATCTGCCGCATCCGGCAAAAAACAGACGCAATGCAAGGCCATGCGGCACAATACGGCGCTAATGCAAGTCTATGTGGGAAAAACGCAACCAGCGTTGTGTTTTTTCTGCAGAGTGCCGGATTGTGCCGCAGAGCAAAAACCGGATGTGTTTAAGCAGCCTTACCTGCCCTGCTGTCAGCCCCTCTCCCCAGGCTCCGAGCGGTCATGTGACCGCTCCTGCTGCGATTTTGCTACTTCCGGTCATTTCATGTCAACATGGGCAGGACCATGTTGACATGTAAATCAGGGAACAGCATGTCGCTTCCCTGGGTGGGTGGGTACAGTGCGTGGAGTCCCCGACCCCTTCCCTGCATCCTCCCACACATTCCCCCGCACCCCGTACTCTCTCCGCAGCCTCCCCCGCCACTGCTGTGGAACCCGTGAGCTGAGGGGAGGGGCCTGGCGGCGGCTGCCATGGTGTCACCACAAGCACCGGGCCCCCTGCTCAGGATCGCACATTGAAAAGTATCGGCATCACAGATGCCAATACATTTGAAAGCAATGATGAAAGGGAGCACTGCGCTTCCTCTCAGCATTGTGCCGCTGTCTGTGTCTGACAGTTCAGTGCAGCGGTGACGTCACTACTTTGCTGCTATGTCCATAACAGACAGCGGGCAAATGTGGAGCAGCGGCGGGGACCGAGGAGGGGTGAGTACATACTCCCTCCATGTGTTCACTATGGGGGTAGAGGGTCGGTACCGAGCGCCATATGTTTTGGGGGGGGTCGGTACAGAACGCCATGTGTTTTGGGGGGGTCGGTGCAGAGCTCTACGTGGTTTTGGGGGGGTCGGTACAGAGCGCCATGTGCTTTGGGGGGGTCGGTACAGAGCGCCACGTGTTTTTGGGGGAGGGGGGTCGGTACAGAGCTGCATGTGTTTTTGGGGAGGGTCGGTACAGAGCGCCATGTGCTTTGGGGGGGGGTCGGTACAGAGCGCCATGCGTTTTGGGGGGGATCGGTACAGAGCGCAGTGTGTGTGTGGAAGGAGGGTTGCAGAGCCCGATGTGGTGGGGGGTGCAGAGCTTGATGCAGTGGGGTGTGCAGAGCCCTGTGTGTGTGTGTGTGGGGTGCAGAGCCCTGTGTGAGTGTGTGTGTGTGGGGTGCAGAGCCCTATGTGTGTGTGTGTGGGGTGCAGAGCCCTATGCGTGTGTGTGTGGGGTGCAGAGCCCTATGCGTGTGTGTGTGGGGTGCAGAGCCTATGTATGTGTGTGTGGGGTGCAGAGCTCTATGTGTGTGGGGTGCAGAGCCCTGTGTGTGTGTGGGTGGGTGTGGTGCAGAGCCCTGTGTGTGTGTGTGTTTGGTGCAGAGCCCTGTGTGTGTGTGTGTGTGGGGGGGGAGGAGGGGGTGCAGAGCCCTATGTGTGTGTGTGTGTGTGTGGTGCAGAACCCTATGTGTGTGTGTGGGGGGGAGGGGGTGCAGAGCCCTGTATGTGTGTGTGGGGGGGGGAGGGGTGCAGAGCCCTATGTGTGTGTGTGTGTGTGTGTGTGTGTGTGGTGCAGAGCCCTATGTGTGTGTGGGGGGGAGGGGGTGCAGAGCCCTATGTGTGTGTGTGTGTGGTGCAGAGCCCTATGTGTGTGTGGGGGGTGAGGGGGTGCAGAGCCCTATGTGTGTGTGTGGGGTACAGAGCCCTATGTGTGTGGGGTGCAGAGCCCTATGTGTGTGGGATGCAGAGCCCTATGTGTGTGGGGTGCAGAGCCCTGTGTGTGGGGTGCAGAGCCCTGTGTGTGTGGGGTGCAGAGCCGTGTGTGTGTGTGTGTGTGTGTGTGTGTGGTGCAGAGCCCTATGCGTGTGTGTGTGTGGGGTGCAGAGCCCTATGTGTGTGTGTGTGTGTGTGTGTGTGTGTGTGGGGTGCAGAGCCCTATGTGTGTGTGTGGGGGGTGTAGAGCCCTGTGTGTGTGGGGTGCAGAGCCCTGTGTGTGTGGGGTGCACAGCCCTGTGTGTGTGTGTGTGTGTGGTGCAGAGCCCTATGTGTGTGTGGGGGGGAGGGGGTGCAGAGCCCTGTGTGTGTGTGTGTGTGTGTGTGTGGGGGGGGGGCAGAGCCCTATGTGTGTGGGGTGCAGAGCCCTGTGTGTGTGGGGTGCAGAGCCCTATGCGTGTGTGAGTGGGGGGTGCAGAGCCCTATGTGTGTGTGTGTGGGGTGCAGAGCCCTGTGTGTGTGGGGGGGGAATGGGGGTGCAGAGCCCAATGTGGGGCTGTTATTTCCAATGCTAGAGTGATAGCAGGTCAGTGCTGGGCAGAATGCTAACAGGGAATGTGTGTGCAGAGTGCGGGCAGAGGGCAGTGCTGGACACTGAGGCCGGGCGGTGCCAGCTCTGACTGTGAGGTTTAGCACAGGAAGAGGTCAGTTTGGATGACCTGAATGTAAACAAAGAGCTGCCGAGAATAAAGGGATAATTCAAGCGGAGAAAAGTTAGAAAACAAAAAATAACAATGTAGGGGTGATTTATATAACAATACAGCACAGATTAGCTTACCAAAAATTTTGGAGTTTGTCGGACAACTCCTTTAATCGATCCCTTCTGGCAGAGAAAGAAGTAAATTTGTTTGAGATATTTTGCAAAGTTGCTTATTTTCATATGTATGATTGATTGATTTATGAAATAAAAATGAAAACTGCCGTTATGCTTTAAGACTGGTGGGCTGTGGTACACACCACACTGGTCGCTCTACTTCAGCTGGTGACTTGATCGCTGGTTGCCATGTTAGTGGTGAAGTTCAGTCACAAACTGGATTTAAAAAATATAAATTAATAACGTAGATTTTACAACAGGGCCAATTTCCATTTTTTTTTTTGTTTTTTTTTCCCTCCCCTTTTTCCCAGAACTATAACTTTTATTAATTCTTCTGTCCTTATAGACATATGAGGGCTTGTTTTTCGTGGAGCGAGTTGTACTTTTGAATGACACCATTCATTTCAACACAGGATTTACCGGAAAATGGTGAAAAGAATGTCGTCATTGTGAAGCAATTGTAAAAAAAAACCCCACTCTTGTGACAATGTTTGTTTTTTTGGGAATTGTTTTTACAGTGTACTTTTTTGTGGTAAAAATTACCTTACATTAACCCCTTAATTACCTTGGATGTACCGGTACGTCTAAGGGCATGTGCGCCTCCCTTTTGATGTTGCCTTGTGCAACAAGCCAGCATATTTTCCTGCATGTCGGCTGATCAGCTGGTGGATCGGAATAAATAAAAAAACAAAAACATATTTGATATTACCGCTTTCATGAAAGCCCAATCAAAATATAAAATAAATTAATCTGATCGGTAAAGGATTTAACTAAAATAAAAAATCAAACTCCAGAATCAAGTTTTTATTATTGCCGCAACATTACAATAAAAGGCGATCAAAATATTGCATCTGTCACAATGTGACTGGAGGATAGCAAAGGACAGGGGGCTCATATGCGGTCCCTCATGCTAGGGGACCCTATGCTATCCCTGACCTCAGGGTTACCCCTAATGGTGCAGATACCGGAGTCCCGTGCCTGGCTATTCTGCAGATCAGATCTGTTATTCCCCTTCCATCTCCCCCATTGAAGGAAGGGGCAGGACTGTGATGGTAACACAAATTAAGACAGATAGGGGAAAAACAAAACTCAGACATAAGGCAAACCCACAGGAACAAACAGTAAGAGACTAAGGAGAAAAGCAAGAGCAGGAAGGTAACACCATAACAACAACTGCTCACAGCAATAATCCACAAAAACCACCTGTAAGTCTGGTTCACAATACCTCACCAGACCAGTATAGGTAAACTATACCTCACATTAATCAAATCGTCCAGCCAGCATATATAGGAGTGAATGTGATCAAAAAGACTAACAACCAGCCCAGCGAAAATTAACTCTTGCTAACATGCCTTAAGGGTACTTTACATGCTGCGACATCGCTAGCGATCTCGTTAGCGATGTGAAATTCTAGATCGCAAGTGCGATCTTTCGAGATCGCACATGGGTAAAATGACCTATGTGCGATCTCGAAAGATCGCACTTGCGATCTAGAATTTCACATCGCTAACGAGGTCGCTAGCGATGTCGCAGCATGTAAAGTACCCTTAAGTCTGTGGGTCGACACCCAAGTCTCCTTGCGCTGGTCATAGACCTCAGAGAAGTTAGCAGCCAGAATATGTACTTTAGATAGATCCCGACGCCGCCATGACAGTTGGTGATGTTTGCAAAAATCTTTGTGACAGCATCTACCCAAAAATGGTATTAGAAATGTCAGCTCAGGTTATAAAAATGTAATTTCTTAATTTTTCTTTCTCCACTTCAATAAAAAAAACAAAACATGTTTGGTATCTATGAACTTGTATTGACTGGGGAACTCTACTGCCAGAATATTTTTACTGTTTTTTTATAGTGAGTTTTACGGAATAGTGAACATGGTAAATAAGAAAAATTAAATAAAAATTGTGTAGTTGCAATTTCACCACACTAAGAATTTTTTTCCTGTGTTCCAGTACAATTTGTGGTATAATGAAGGGTGTAATTCAAAAGTATAACTTGTTCCGCAACAAGCAAGCCCACATACAGCTATATTGAAGGAAAAATAAAAAAGTTCTCTCTCTTGGAAGAAAGGGTGGGAAAAATGGAAAATTGCTGGAGGCTCAAGGCGTTAAGATTGCCCTCCAATATGATTACGGCAATACCAAACATCCTTTTTTTTTTATTAGTGGTGAATAAAATCACAAGTTTTGAAAAAAAAACAAATGGGGAGTTGTCACTATTTTTTTAAGACCAGTTGTGTTTTCGTTTTTCTGTCAATAGAGCTGTGTGATGACTTATTTTTTTGTGGGGCAAGACAATGTTTTTATTGATACCAGTTTGAAAGCGATGGGATGTTTTGATCACTTGTTACAGCATTTTATTTGTGATATTGCAGTGACAAAAAAACAACGTAATTTAGGCATTCTTGAATTAATGTTTACAATGATTTCCAGTTGGGTTGCTTTTTATATATTGCTGATCACAGGCACGCCGATGGGAGCTTAAAATGGCGCGACCCATGCTACCGCTTGTTAGATCCCACTGTCAAACTCTAAGATGCCAAATGTAGACTGGAGGTGCAGGTGGAGGTATTACTGCGCTGCACGTAACAGGAAAAATACAAAAAAAAATATTATGTATAATAAAAGTGACTTTTTTTCAAAGCGGTTCAGGAGTCTGAGCCCCCTTCATCAGGAAAGGAATCATTCTGCACATTCATGTGCATCAGAGTGATTCCTTTCTTGAAGAAGGGGGCTCAAACTCCTGAAATGCATAGAAATAAAATCACTCCTTTTATTATACAATTTATTTTTTATTTATTTATTTATTTTTTTTAATTTTTCCTGTTACGTGTAGCGCAGTAATACCTCCTTCTGCGCCTCCAGTCTATATTTGGCATCTCAGAGTTTGACAGTGGGATCGAACAGGTTAACAATTGTGGGTGGAGTTGATCAGGTTTACCCATAGATCCCGCTCCTTACACCCTCTTCCGACTTGCACCATACATGTATTGTGCATGTCGTGAAAGGGTTAATATAAAAAATAAATGTAAAATATTCCAATTACCTTTTTTCTCCAATTTTAAAATAAAAATAAAAAAAAAAGATGAGATATTGAGATATTTTATTCACTGTGTTCACTATATAGTAAAACTGATGTCAGTGTAATGCCTGAGGTCAATGCGAGTTCGTAGACACCAAACCTGAATAGGTTTACTTTTATCTAAGGGGTTAAAAAAAAAATCTGAATTTTCTCTGAAAAAAGTAGCGTACGTTTTGCGTTCTAGTACTTCAGGATCTATGGCTCTGTGACAGCTTATGTTTTGCGTCTTGAGCTGACGTTATGGTACCATTTTTGCGCAGATTCTATGTTTTGATCGCCTGTTATTGCACTTTGCGCAAAATTTATGGCAACTAAAAAAACGTACTTTTGGCATTTCGAATTTTTTTGCAGCGATGCAGTTTACTGATCAGATTAATGGATTTTATATTTTGATAGATCAGGCATTTCTGAACGCGGCGATACCAAATGTGTGTATTTTTTTTAACCCTTTAATTTTCAATGGGGCAAAAGGGGGTGATTTGAACTTTTAGGTTTTTTATTTATTTATTTTTTAATAGTCCCCCTAGGGAACTATAACTATCAGCAGTCTGATCGCATGTTCCTTTCTCACGATCAGAGCAGCATCGCTCAGAATCGGGAGAAAAGCTCATCTCTTCTAATAAGCAGCACTTGGCTGTTTATTACAGGACCTTAGTCATGTGACCTACAGGAGTCCTCACATGACTCTGTGCTACCATGACAACCATCTGATCCACTTGATCACGTCATGTTACTTCTGGTGTTGGCCTGTAAGTAAAGATTTAGCGCTATCGTGATTATAATGGCGCTGTCAAATATTGACAGCGCGATTTAAGATGTTAAAAAGCACGGGCGGAACACGATTCCACTTATGCCTGGCAGGCACACATGTCAGCTGTACAAATCAGCTGACATGTGCGCTGATCGCCGCAGGCTGCTTGCAGCAGCCCACGGGGATTAACACTATGACCGCTAGGACGTAATGTTACCGCCCGAGGTCATTAAGGGGTTAAGTAGAAATTATTCTGCTCTTCTTTTGTAAGAATCTAGCAATTAGGAAATAAGAATTGTACAGAATCATCCTCAGTTTTCTATAAAGGTCAAATTCCTGGAAGAAAGCCCAAAAATTCTAATTACAAGGCTTTTAAGAACACAGCCAACTGAATCAAGAGCCATCTGTGAGAATGTATGTAAAGCGCTATGGAATTAATGGCGCTATATAAATGTATAAATATTATTATTATTACGATTATTATTATTACCGTAATAATTTAAACTGCACTACTGCGCTAAACATTCCAAAGCTATTGAGTGTATATTATATTATAATTACCTGTTGTATATTTGAATGCCATTAAGATGAATATAATAATGATGGTGACTGCTAGTGACAGATAAAAAAAAGTTTGCCACTATTGTACACAGCAAAAATTAATTAGTTGATAGGTGCAACGATACTAAAACATCTTTAACCCCTTAACAATCGCCGATACACCTTTTAACGGCGGTAATTAAGGGTACTTCTTCCGATCCGCTGCTTTTTAATGGAGGTCGAAAAAAGGGTATAGCTTCCCCCCAGAGTCAGAAAATCTCCGGGATCTCAGCTACCGGGGGTAGCTGAGACCCTGAAGATCACAATCAAGGTTGGTTTTTCACGTGATCGCCGTTACAAACCGTGTAACAGCGACAACGTGAAGGACTCAGGGCTGTGGAGTCGGAAACCTTCAACTCCGACTCCTCAATTTCCCTTGCACCGACTCCACGACTCTGACTCTGACTCCCACATATATTGCTTATAGTTAAGTGAAAAATTTATTGTAGTACAATGTGAACATCAGACATTTAATCATTTTTTATGATACAATAATCAAGATATGTAGATAGAACATACAATATATTTATTGGAATTATAACTTTAGAACACAAAATACTGTAATAAATTGTAATATATATATATATCTATATATATATATATTTTATATATTTTCGGACCAAAGGATGCACCGGACCATAAGATGCACCCTGGATTTAGAGGAGGAAAATAGAAAAAATAAGTTTTAAACAAAAAATGTGGTCATGACACACTGTCATGGGGCGAGGATCTGCTGCCTACACTGTTATGGGTGTAATGTCCCCAAATTCTCTGCTAAGGTACCCCATCCTGGTAATGATCCTCCTGCATTGTATATGTACCCCATCCTAATATATGCCCTTATCCTGCTATACACTGGCATCATGCTATATACCCCCATCCTGCTATATACTGCCATCCTGCTGTATGCTCTCCATCCTGATATATACTGCCATCCTGGTATATGCCCTTATTCTGCTATATACCCCCATCCTGCTATATACTGCCATCCTGCTATATGCCCTTATCCTGCTATATACCCCCATCCATCCTGCTATATACCCCCATCCATCTTGCCATATGGCCCCATCCTGCTATATGGCCCCATCCTGTTTATATGACCCCATCCTGCTTATATGACCCCATCCTGCTATATGGCCCCATCCTGCTATATGGCATGTATCCTGTATCACACAAAGAAATAAACAATTACACTCACCTTTCCTCGCTTCATGCAGCATTGCTCCTCCCCCTGTCTGTGGCGGCAGTAGCGCCGCTGATCTGTGTGGAGCCGTCACTGTTCCCTGCAGCATCGCTCGTCCTGCTGTCTGCCGGTTAGCTGACTTGCGTGACTAGCGGCGCGCACAGCGATGACGTCATCGCTGTGCTCACCGCTCGCTACACAGATCAGCTGGCCGGCAGAGAGGAGGAGATCGTGGTGCTGCAGGGGAATGGTGACGGGTGAGTGTACTGATTCCCTGCCCCCGGCGCTGACCTTTGTAGAGCCATTTCCCTGCAGCATCGCAATGTCCTCCTGTCTGCTGGCTGATGTGTGTGGAGAGTGCGCACAGGGATGACGTCATCTCTGTGCTCACCGCTCTCTACACAAATCAGCTGGCCGGCAGACTGGAGGAGATCGCGATGCTGCACAGAAGTGGCCGGTGAGTGTACCGTACTTATTCATTGCCCCTTGCGCTGATGATGATGCGCGGGGGGCAGTGAATACAGCCGCACATGATCACTCCAGGCTGAAGTTGCCAGGGGTGATCACAGCCGGCTGTTTAATATGCGCACCCCTCGACCATCATTCCGCCCACCTGTCAGCACCGGCTTCAGCGCTGAGAGATGATGGGCGGGATGATGGGCGTGCATATGTAATGAGCGGGCCCACGTGGTCACGGCAGGCGCTGCTACAGCCTGCTCGTGCCGCCGATGACCCACTCCACCGCAGCACCCTCATTCCTGGCCGCAGCCCTATATTCAGACCATAAGACGCACCCCGTACTTTCCCCCAACATTTGGGCCAAAAAAAGTGCGTGTTATGGTCCGAAAAATACGGTATATAAAATTCCATATTGTATTACATATTTACAAGTTATTACACTTTTTTGTGTTCTAAAGTTGTATTCCAATAAATATATTTTATGTTCTAACTAAATATCTTGATTATTGTATCATAAAAATGATTAAATGTCTGATGTTCACATTGTACTACAATAAATTTTTCACTTCAATATAAGCAATATACTAAATGTTATTATTTAGAATGTTTTTGTTGAAAACTGTTTTTTGCCACTTACATAGTGTATTACATAGTGTTATATATAACACTATGTAATATACTATGTAAGTGGCAAAAAAACAGTTTTCAACAAAAACATACTAAATAATATTTGTAAAACAAGGAGAACAGAGTAAAATAGCTTCTACAATATCAAAAAGTTTATTAGTGTACATATTAAACATACAAAGTCAAATTTGAATAAAACAGGCACGAGAGAGAGATGGTAAGAAGGCAAACACCTGGAAACTGCACACTTAAAAATGGGGCTCCCTGACGAAGCGAACACTTCACCATCGTGAAACGTACGTTGGAGTCTGTACTGGGGGCTTGACCTCCTCTGTCACCCCTGGTTGACTGCACGCTCTGGTTGTTCCATTCTTTCTCACAGGTTTGCGGTACTTGTGGATTGGGTTTACATGCATTTGGCTTGTCCCGTTCTCCTTTCTACACTAAACCCTTATGAGTTTATTTACATATTAGGGGCTGCCTGATGCATCTGATCCTATAGTATAATCACTGCTTGCCTGCTGGATATCCTCCGCTATCGTTGCCACTGTACTTATTAAGATTTCTTCTTTGCATTTGACAAATCAGCCCACTTGAGGTTTTTTATTGTCTCTTTGGATACATGTGGCCTGGTGGATTGATATCTGATTTTCCCCACATTTTTAAGTGTGCAGTTTCCAGGTGTTTGCCTTCTTACCATCTCTCTCTCGTGCCTGTTTTATTAAAATTTGACTTTGTATGTTTAATATGTACACTAATAAACTTTTTGATATTGTAGAAGCTATTTTACTCTGTTCTCCTGGTTTTTGATGTGCTCTAAGACTAGCTCTGAAGTGGTGTGGTGATTGCGTATGACCCACTCCATTTTCTTGTTTGTATGGACTTGTTTGGTCTAAATAATATTTGTGCAGTCGATGAATTTGCTCTAAGAAATAGAATTGCCTCCATCACATCCTCCTTCATAAATGACCTCAAATCTGACCTAATAATTTTAAGGATAGAGAACAACCTCTCTACACTAACTTGGGTTGCAGGCAAAGCCGTAACCATATGGGCAACATCTCTAACAATTTCTGGGTATAAAGGAATTGCCTCATGCACAGTCAGTTTTGATAAACGGTTGAATTTTTCTATTTCTTTGAGAAATCTGCTGCTATAGGAGACGGAGTGAAACCGTTTTACTTGCGGCAACACTTTGCTGCTCCATGTCAACCAAATACTTGTCCAAGTTAAACTCTTCATCTGATGAGGATGAAGATATGGCAGCAGTAGCACTGTCAGGCTCCAAGTCCTTTTGCGCCTGGCAGTCCTGTAGCCGCTCATCCTAACTGCTACCTCACTCAAAGCTTCTTTTCCTTTAGTAAGCTGTTGATCATCAAGCAGTATATGATGACTTGGGTCCACATAAACAGCTGCCAGAAGAATTTTATTTTCCAATAGCTGTGTCTCTCTCCGTTTCATTGAAGCAGAAATACCATCTGCGATTAAACCTCCTCTTTGGGACAGGCAAAATAGCAAGTTCTTCCACTCCCTTATGAAAATGCCAGGAGTTAAATCCTCAGCTTGTAATTTTTTAGTCACGGTAAATGGGGATATTAAGCCAATCCTTCAATTCAGCCACCTGTGTCCATTGACCTTCATTTAAGGTTACTTGAGGGTTCACCATATCTATAAGAAACTATTTTGGTTTAAGCAATCGCTCAGTCATTAAATAAGTGCTGCCTCACCGAGTGGCTTGATCAACATTTGCCCCTTTCCCAGCACGTCTCTTCAAGATGGAATTAATTTTAGGGGTTCTGGCGGCAATAACCAACTTCCTCACTTTTCCAATCAGATTTCCAGCATGTCCGCCACATACGCCAAACCGGATACGATACAGTACAGTGGTAGCGTCACAACTTCTGGGTCACATGCTCCGGTCACAAGCGTGAAAGCATGTGACCGTCGTTTGTCGTGCTGCTACTGTACTGTATACACTGTACTGGAGTGCGCCGCATCCGCCAAACCAGCGAAAAGACGGATGTGTGAAACCGGGGTCCCTCTTGCAGACTCTTATTGCCAGCTTCAGCGTGTGCACAACACCGCGCATGTGATGAATATGAAAGTGTTTTGAAGCAGCTTCAACAAGATCATCTAATCCTAAAGTATCATTTTGCTGTTCTTCTGTTCCTATATCTGTTTGTTCCTCAGTTACATGAACAGCACTGTGACCTTCCATCTCACACATACTAAATCCTAAATTTTCTTCTAGCTGTTGTTCATTACTCTCATTCATCAATTTAATTGTACTTATGTTTGAAGCATTGTTCGTTACAATGGCAAGAACCTGTTCTTTTTTGCGTTCCTAATCTTGCAGAACTTTTTCCACTAAGGCCTGGAGAAACTGGCTGATGTGATGAGCTTTACTATCTTTACTATCTCTCTCTCTCTCGGACGGTCTCTCTCTCTCTCTCGGACGGTCTCTCTCTCTCTCGGACGGTCTCTCTCTCGGACGGTCTCTCTCTCGGACGGTCTCTCTCTCGGACGGTCTCGCTCTCTTTCTCTCGGACGGTCTCGCTCTCTTTCTCTCGGACGGTCTCGCTCTCTTTCTCTCGGACGGTCTCGCTCTCTTTCTCTCGGACGGTCTCGCTCTCTTTCTCTCGGACGGTCTCGCTCTCTTTCTCTCGGACGGTCTCGCTCTCTCTCTCGGACGGTCTCGCTCTCTCTCTCGGACGGTCTCGCTCTCTCTCGGACGGTCTCGCTCTCTCTCGGACGGTCTCGCTCTCTCTCGGACGGTCTCGCTCTCTCGGATGGTCTCGCTCTCTCTCTCTCTCTCTCAGACGGTCTCGCTCTCTTTCTCGGACGGTCTCTCTCTCTCGGACGGTCTCGCTCTCTCTCTCTCTGACGGTCTCGCTCTCTCTCTCTCTGACGGTCTCGCTCTTTCTCTCTCTCTCTCGGACAGTCTCGCTCTCTCTCGGACGGTCTCTCTCTCTGACGGTCTCTCTCTCTCTCGGACGGTCTCTCTCTCTCGGACGGTCTCGCTCTCTCTCTCGGACGGTTTCGCTCTCTCTCTCGGACAGTTTCACTCTCTCTCTCGGACGGTCTCTCTCTCTCTCTGACGGTCTCTCTCTTTCTCTCTCTCTCTCGGACAGTCTCGCTCTCTCTCGGACGGTCTCTCTCTCTGACGGTCTCTCTCTCTCGGACGGTCTCTCTCTCTCGGACGGTCTCGCTCTCTCTCTCGGACGGTCTCGCTCTCTCTCTCTCGGACGGTTTCGCTCTCTCTCTCGGACGGTCTCGCTCTCTCTCTCTCTCGGACGGTCTCTCTCTCTGACGGTCTCTCTCTCTCTCGGACGGTCTCTCTCTCTCGGACGGTCTCTCTCGGACGGTCTCTCTCTCTCGGACGGTCTCTCTCTCTCTGACGGTCTCTCTCTCGGACGGTCTCTCTTTCGGACGGTCTCTCTCTCGGACGGTCTCTCTCTCGGACGGTGTCTCTCTCGGACGGTCTCTCTCTCGGACGGTCTCTCTCTCGGACGGTCTCTCTCTCGGACGGTCTCTCTCTCTCTCGGACGGTCTCTCTCTCTCTCGGACGGTCTCGCTCTCTTTCTCTCGGACGGTCTCGCTCTCTCTCTCGGACGGTCTCGCTCTCTCTCTCGGACGGTCTCGCTCTCTCTCGGACGGTCTCGCTCTCTCTCGGACGGTCTCGCTCTCTCTCGGACGGTCTCGCTCTCTCGGATGGTCTCGCTCTCTCTCTCTCTCTCTCAGACGGTCTCGCTCTCTTTCTCGGACGGTCTCTCTCTCTCGGACGGTCTCGCTCTCTCTCTCTCTGACGGTCTCGCTCTCTCTCTCTCTGACGGTCTCTCTCTTTCTCTCTCTCTCTCGGACAGTCTCGCTCTCTCTCGGACGGTCTCTCTCTCTGACGGTCTCTCTCTCTCTCGGACGGTCTCTCTCTCTCGGACGGTCTCGCTCTCTCTCTCGGACGGTCTCGCTCTCTCTCTCTCGGACGGTTTCGCTCTCTCTCTCGGACGGTCTCGCTCTCTCTCTCTCTCGGACGGTCTCTCTCTCTGACGGTCTCTCTCTCTCTCGGACGGTCTCTCTCTCTCGGACGGTCTCTCTCGGACGGTCTCTCTCTCTCGGACGGTCTCTCTCTCTCTGACGGTCTCTCTCTCGGACGGTCTCTCTTTCGGACGGTCTCTCTCTCGGACGGTCTCTCTCTCGGACGGTCTCTCTCTCGGACGGTCTCTCTCTCGGACGGTCTCTCTCTCGGACGGTCTCTCTCTCGGACGGTCTCTCTCTCTCTCGGACGGTCTCTCTCTCTCTCGGACGGTCTCTCTCTCTCTCGGACGGTCTCGCTCTCTCTCGGACGGTCTCTCTCTCTCTCGGACGGTCTCCCTCTCTCTCGAACGGTCTCTCTCTCTCTCTCTCTCTCTCTCTCGGACGGTCTCGCTCTCTCTCTCGGACGGTCTCGCTCTCTCTCTCGGACGGTCTCTCTTTCTCTCTCGGACGGTCTCTCTTTCTCTCTCGGACGGTCTCTCTTTCTCTCTCGGACGGTCTCTCTTTCTCTCTCGGACGGTCTCTCTTTCTCTCTCGGACGGTCTCTCTCTCTCTCGGACGGTCTCGCTCTCTCTCGGACGGTCTCGCTCTCTCTCGGACGGTCTCGCTCTCTCTCGGACGGTCTCGCTCTCTCTCGGACGGTCTCGCTCTCTCTCGGACGGTCTCGCTCTCTCTCGGACGGTCTCGCTCTCTCTCGGACGGTCTCGCTCTCTCTCTCGGACGGTCTCTCTCTCTCTCTCGGACGGTCTCTCTCTCTCTCTCGGACGGTCTCTCTCTCTCTCTCGGACGGTCTCGCTCTCTCTCTCTCGGACGGTCTCGCTCTCTCTCTCTCGGACGGTCTCGCTCTCTCTCTCTCGGACGGTCTCGCTCTCTCTCTCTCGGACGGTCTCGCTCTCTCGGACGGTCTCTCTCTCTCTCGGACGGTCTCTCTCTCTCGGACGGTCTCTCTCTCTCGGACGGTCTCTCTCTCTCGGACGGTCTCTCTCTCTCGGACGGTCTCTCTCTCGGACGGTCTCTCTCTCGGACGGTCTCTCTCTCGGACGGTCTCTCTCTCGGACGGTCTCTCTCTCGGACGGTCTCTCTCTCGGACGGTCTCTCTCTCGGACGGTCTCTCTCTCGGGCGGTCTCTCTCTCGGGCGGTCTCTCTCTCGGACGGTCTCTCTCTCGGACGGTCTCTCTCTCGGACGGTCTCTCTCTCTCTCGCACGGTCTCGCTCTCTCTCGGACGGTCTCGCTCTCTCTCGGACGGTCTCTCTCTCTCTCGGATGGTCTCCCTCTCTCTCTCTCTCTCGGACGGTCTCCCTCTCTCTCTCTCTCTCTCGGACGGTCTCTCTCTCGGACGGTCTCTCTCTCTCTCGGACGGTCTCTCTCTCTCTCGGACGGTCTCTCTCTCTCTCGAACGGTCTCTCTCTCTCTCTCTCTCTCTCTCTCTCTCTCTGACGGTCTCTCTCCCTCTCTCTCTCTCGGATGGTCTCTCTCTCTCTCGGACGGTCTCGCTCTCTCTCTCTCGGACGGTTTTGCTCTCTCTCTCTCGGACGGTTTTGCTCTCTCTCGGACGGTCTCTCTCTCGGACGGTCTCTCTCTCTCTCGGACGGTCTCTCTCTCTCTCGGACGGTCTCTCTCTCTCTCGGACGGTCTCTCTCTCTCGGACGGTCTCTCTCTCTCGGACGGTCTCGCTCTCTCTCTCGGACGGTCTCGCTCTCTCTCTCGGACGGTCTCGCTCTCGGACGGTCTCGCTCTCGGACGGTCTCTCTCTCGGACGGTCTCTCTCTCGGACGGTCTCTCTCTCGGACGGTCTCTCTCTCGGACGGTCTCTCTCTCGGACGGTCTCTCTCTCGGGCGGTCTCTCTCTCGGGCGGTCTCTCTCTCGGACGGTCTCTCTCTCGGACGGTCTCTCTCTCGGACGGTCTCTCTCTCTCTCGCACGGTCTCGCTCTCTCTCGGACGGTCTCGCTCTCTCTCGGACGGTCTCTCTCTCTCTCGGATGGTCTCCCTCTCTCTCTCTCTCTCGGACGGTCTCCCTCTCTCTCTCTCTCTCTCTCGGACGGTCTCTCTCTCGGACGGTCTCTCTCTCTCTCGGACGGTTTCTCTCTCTCTCTCGGACGGTCTCTCTCTCTCTCGAACGGTCTCTCTCTCTCTCTCTCTCGGACGGTCTCTCTCCCTCTCTCTCTCTCGGATGGTCTCTCTCTCTCTCGGACGGTCTCGCTCTCTCTCTCTCGGACGGTTTTGCTCTCTCTCGGACGGTCTCTCTCTCGGACGGTCTCTCTCTCTCTCGGACGGTCTCTCTCTCTCTCGGACGGTCTCTCTCTCTCTCGGACGGTCTCTCTCTCTCGGACGGTCTCTCTCTCTCGGACGGTCTCGCTCTCTCTCTCGGACGGTCTCGCTCTCTCTCTCGGACGGTCTCGCTCTCTCTCTCGGACGGTCTCGCTCTCTCTCTCGGACGGTCTCGCTCTCTCTCTCGGACGGTCTCTCTCTCGGATGGTCTCGCTCTCTCTCTCTCTGACGGTCTCGCTCTCTCTCTCTCTGACGGTCTCGCTCTCTCTCTCTCGGACGGTCTCTCTCTTTCTCTCTCTCTCTCGGACAGTCTCGCTCTCTCTCGGACGGTCTCTCTCTCGGACGGTGTCTCTCTCTCTCGGACGGTCTCTCTCTCTCGAACGGTCTCTCTCTCTCGGACGGTCTCTCTCTCTCGGACAGTCTCTCTCTCTCGGACGGTCTCGCTCTCTCTCTCGGACGGTCTCGCTCTCTCTCTCTCTCGGACGGTCTCTCTCTCTCTCGGATGGTCTCGCTCTCTCTCTCTCAGACGGTCTCGCTCTCTCTCGAACGGTCTCTCTCGCTCTCTCTCTCTCTCGGACGGTCTCGCTCTCTCTCTCTCAGACGGTCTCGCTCTCTCTCTCTCGAACGGTCTCTCTCGCTCTCTCTCTCGGACGGTCTCTCTCTCTCTCGGTCGGTCTCTCTCTCTCGGACTGTCTCTCTCTCTCTCTCTCTCTCGGACGGTCTCTCTCTCGGACGGTCTCTCTTTCTCTCTCTCAGACGGTCTCGCTCTCTCTCTCTCGAACGGTCTCTCTCGCTCTCTCTCTCTCTCGGACGGTCTCTCTCTCTCTCGGTCGGTCTCTCTCTCTCGGACTGTCTCTCTCTCTCTCTCTCGGACGGTCTCTCTCTCTCTCTCTCGGACGGTCTCTCTCTCTCTCTCTTGGACGGTCTCTCTCTTTCTCTCTCTCTCTCGGACAGTCTTGCTCTCTCTCGGACGGTCTCTCTCTCGGACGGTGTCTCTCTCTCTCGGACGGTCTCTCTCTCTCGGACGGTCTCTCTCTCTCGGACGGTCTCTCTCTCTCGGACGGTCTCTCTCTCTCGGACGGTCTCTCTCTCTCTTTTGGACGGTCTCTCTCTCTCTCGGACGGTCTCTCTCTCTCTCGGACGGTCTCTCTCTCTCGGACGGTCTCTCTCTCGGACGGTCTCTCTCTCTCGGACGGTCTCTCTCTCTCGGACGGTCTCTCTCTCGGACGGTCTCTCTCTCGGACGGTCTCTCTCTCTCTCGGACGGTCTCTCTCTCGGACGGTCTCTCTCTCTCGGACGGTGTCTCTCTCTCTCTCGGACGGTGTCTCTCTCTCGGACGGTCTCTTTATCTCTCTCTCAGACGGTCTCGCTCTCTCTCTCTCGAACGGTCTCTCTCGCTCTCTCTCTCGGACGGTCTCTCTCTCTCGGTCGGTCTCTCTCTCTCGGACTGTCTCTCTCTCTCTCTCTCTCGGACGGTCTCTCTCTCGGACGGTCTCTCTTTCTCTCTCTCAGACGGTCTCGCTCTCTCTCTCTCGAACGGTCTCTCTCGCTCTCTCTCTCTCTCGGACGGTCTCTCTCTCTCTCGGTCGGTCTCTCTCTCTCGGACTGTCTCTCTCTCTCTCTCTCGGACGGTCTCTCTCTCTCTCTCTCGGACGGTCTCTCTCTCTCTCTCTTGGACGGTCTCTCTCTTTCTCTCTCTCTCTCGGACAGTCTTGCTCTCTCTCGGACGGTCTCTCTCTCGGACGGTGTCTCTCTCTCTCGGACGGTCTCTCTCTCTCGGACGGTCTCTCTCTCTCGGACGGTCTCTCTCTCTCGGACGGTCTCTCTCTCTCTTTTGGACGGTCTCTCTCTCTCTCGGACGGTCTCTCTCTCGGACGGTCTCTCTCTCTCGGACGGTCTCTCTCTCGGACGGTCTCTCTCTCTCGGACGGTCTCTCTCTCTCGGACGGTCTCTCTCTCGGACGGTCTCTCTCTCTCTCGGACGGTCTCTCTCTCGGACGGTCTCTCTCTCTCGGACGGTGTCTCTCTCTCTCTCGGACGGTGTCTCTCTCTCTCTCGGACGGTGTCTCTCTCTCGGACGGTCTCTTTATCTCTCTCTCGGACGGTCTCTCTCTCTCGGACGGTCTCTCTCTCTCGGACGGTCTCTCTCTCTCGGACGGTCTCTCTCTCTCGGACGGTCTCTCTCTCTCGGACGGTCTCTCTCTCTCTCGGACGGTCTCTCTCTCTCTCGGACGGTGTCTCTCTCTCTCGGACGGTCTCTTTATCTCTCTCTCGGACGGTCTCTCTATCTCTCTCTCGGACGGTGTCTCTCGGACGGTGTCTCTCTCTCTCGGACGGTGTCTCTCTCTCTCGGACGGTGTCTCTCTCTCGGACGGTGTATTTCTCTCTCGGACGGTGTCTCTCTCTCTCGGACGGTGTCTCTCTCTCTCGGACGGTTTCTCTGTCTCTCGGTTTCTCTGTCTCTCGGTTTCTCTGTCTCTCTCGGTTTCTCTGTCTCTCTCGGTTTCTCTGTCTCTCTCGGTTTCTCTCTCTCTCGGTTTCTCTCTCTCGGTCTCTCTCTTTCAGTCTCTCTTTCGGTCTCTCTGTCTCTCTGTGGGTCGGTCACTTTCTCTCGCTGTCTCTCTCTCTCTCTGTGGGTCGGTCTCTCTCGCTGTCCCTCTCTCTCGCTGTCTCTCGGTCTTTCTCTTTCTCTCGAGGTCTCTCTCTCGCTGTCTCTCGGTCTTTCTCTCTCTCTCTCGAGGTCTCTCTCTCGCTGTCTCTCTTTCTCTTGCTGTCTCTCTCTCGCTGTCTCTCTCTCTGTTCCGCTCTCTTTTTCTCTATCTCTTTCTTTCTCTCTCTTTCTTTCTCTCTCTATCTCTTTCTCTATCTCTCTCTTTCTCTATATCTCTTTCTCTTTAGCTCTTTCTCTCTCGGTCTCTCTTTCTCTCTCTGTCTCTCTTTCTCTCTCTCTCGGTCTCTCTTTCTCTCTCTCTCTCGGTCTCTTTCTCTCTGTCTCTTTCTCTCTCTCTCTCTCGGTCTCTTTTTCTCTCTCTCTCGGTCTCTTTTTCTCTCTCTCTCGGTCTCTCTTTCTCTCTCTCTCGGTCTCTCTTTCTCTCTCTCTCGGTCTCTCTCTCTCTCTGTGTCTCTCTCTCTCTCGGTCTCTTGGTCTCTCTCTCTCTCTTGGTCTCTCTCAGTCTCTCTCTCTCTCGGTCTTTCTCTCTTGGTCTCTCTCTCGGGCTCTCTCGGTCTCTCTCTCTCGCTCTCGGTGTCTCTCTCTTTCTCTGTGGGTCTGTCTCTCTCTCTGGGTCAGTCTGTCTTTCTGTGGGTTGGTCCCTCCCCCTCCCCTTGCCCCTCCCCTTCCCCCCTTCCTCCTCCCCTTCCTTCTCCCCTTCCTTCTCCCCTTCCTCCTCCCCTTCCCTCTCACTTTCCTCCTCAACCCCTCTCCCCCTCACCCTCTCACCCCCCCTCTCACCCTTACCCCCCTCTCCCTTACCCCCCTCTCCCTCTCACCTCCCTCTCCCTCTCACCCTCCCCTTGCCCCTCTGTGGGTCGGTCTCTGTCTCTCTCTCTGTGGGTCGGTTTCTGTCGCTCTCTTTTTCTCTCATACTCACCGATCACCGGCGTGGCGCTGCACGGCTGTCACACTTCTCTGGCGGCTTCTGCTTTTGAAAATGCCGGCCGCTCATTATTCTATCTCATATTCCCTGCTTCCCCCGCCCACCGGCGCCTATGATTGATTCCAGTCAGACGCGCCCCCACGCTGAGTGGTTGCAGTGAGACAGCTGTCAATCAGTCGCCGGTGAGCGGGTCTATATCATGCAGTACATTAAATAAATAAGTAAAAAAGTAAAAAAAAAACAGCGTGCGGTCCCCCCCTAATTTTTATACCAGCCAAGATAGAGCCACACAACTGAAGGCTGGTATTCACAGGATGAGGAGCCCCACGTTATGGGGAGCCCCCCAGCCTAAAAGTATCAGCCAGCTGCCGCCCGGAATTGCCGCATCCATTAGATGCAACAGTCCCGGGACTCTACTCTGCTCATCCCGAATTACCCTGGTGCGGTGTCAATTGGGGTAATAAGGAGTTAATGGCAGCCCATAGCTGCCACTAAGTCCTAGGTTAATCATGGCAGGCATCTATGAGACACCCCCAATGATTAACCTGTAAGTGGAAGTAAATAAACACATGCACCCGAAAAAAATACTTTATTTGGAATAAAAGACAAAAAAACACCCTCTTTCACCACTTTATTAATCCCCAGATACCCCTCCAGGTCCGGCATAATCCACACAAGGTCCCACGACGCTTTCAGCTCTGCGGCCATAGAAAACCGCCGCTCTGTCAGCTCCACGCAGCAACTGAAGTGAATCGCGCTGTCAGCGGGGACGTCACTGACGTAGTGCCTGCGTGTGTGCGGTGATGATGGGTGCGGTTATGCCTGCATTTGTGAGGTGGTGAGGGGGGTGGTAGTGCCTGCGTGTGTATGGTGATGATGGGGGCAGTAGTGCCGGGGTGTGTGCGATGATGATGGGTGCGGTCAGGGCTGTATTTGGCCTTCATGCTGCCCTAGGCACTTTAAGTGGTCGCGCCCCTTACTGACAACTTAAAACTATGATTTTGTGCACACTTTTTGTGCCTTCCTCTGAATCAACATGTTAGGCTACGGGTTGAACTAGATAGACTTAGGGGCACTTTGCACACTGCGACATCGCAGGTGCGATGTCGGTGGGGTCAAATTGAAAATGACGCACTTCCGGCATCGCATGCGACATCGCAGTGTGTAAAGCCTGGATGATACGATTAACGAGCGCAAAAGCGTCGTAATCGTATCATCGGTGCAGCGTCGGCGTAATCCATGATTACGCTGACGCGACGGTCCGATGTTGTTCCTCGCTCCTGCGGCAGCACACATCGCTGTGTGTGAAGTCGCAGGAGCGAGGAACGTCTCCTACCGGCCTCACTGCGGCTTCCGTAGGATATGCGGAAGGAAGGAGGTGGGCAGGATGTTTACATCCTGCTCATCTCCGCCCCTCCGCTCTGATTGGCCGGCTGCCGTGTGACGTCGCAGTGACGCCGCACGACCCGCCCCCTTAACAAGGAGGCGGGTCGCCGGCCACAGGGACGTCGCACGGCAGGTGAGTGTGTGTGTGAAGCTGGCGTAGCGATAACTTTCGCTACGCCAGCTATCACCACATATCGCTGCTGCGACGGGGGCGGGGACTATCGCACTCGGCATCGCAGCATCGGCCTGCGATGTCTTAGTGTGCAAACCCCGCCTTAGAGTCTCCCTTCAACCTTAAAAACTATGAAACTATGACATCTGTGTAAGGCTGATCTACGCTGTAACACACTTGAAAAACTGCTAAACGCTATAGGAATGAAGATCTGCACTTGCTGCACACGTTCAGTTTTATTTAGCTTCTTTTAACAGCTTCAGGTTTTCAAACAGGTAACTGAACTATTTTTCGGGCGGCTGCCACCAAGAAGTTTGTGTCTAGCACTTAATACAATTTCAATTTAGAAAAGATGCCAGTGTTTCCTAACCTGTCCTCCACCCGAAAAACTCAAAAGATTCACAGATGTGTAAAGGCCGTGGTGTGTGCACACCCTTACAGTTCACATTCCCTATAGATAGTAGTTACCGTGTGCTCGTACACAGACTACAGTTGGCAGGACCCGGAGCTAGACTGGCTCGGCCGACAGTCTGATTGTCAGAGGAGTAATGACCCAGCAGGTCCAATTTTAAACTGTGGATCCTTTTTTCTTTAAGAGGTGAGCCACCACCAGAGATGTGTAGTAGTGTCTGTCTCATAGAGAACACGACCACTCAACAAAGTAAACGCTCAGGGAGACAGCTGCCAGGAAAGTCCGGGAGATGGCTACCAGCCAAATGATGGGACACCTGTCAATAGTGTATGGGAGAGTCAGGAAAGCTAACTACCAGCCGAATGATGTGACAGCTGTCTTCAGCACATGGGGGCTTTAGTCAAATACTTGTTTGGCAGACGTATGGTCTCATTAAGACAGATATTTCTTTAGCCTGGCACAGTGACCCTATAATGATCTACCTTCAAATCTAATAAATTAAATATTGCTACATGTACACAAATACATCACCAGAACCAACCTCAAATCACGATAACATTACCAGAACCACCAGCTGTACATGACAACATCTCCAGAACCAACCTCAAATCACTACTACATCACCAGAACCACCTTCTGCACACTGCTACATCACTGCAACCACCATTGGCACATGCCTGCATCACCAGAACCGAGCTCAAATCACTACTACACCACCAGAACTAAAGCCAGCCCAACATATAATTGTCTGGCATCAAACTGCAGCTCCTAGTATGTCTGTAACAATGGTAAGAAAATACAGCAGTTGTTAGCAGCCATCATCAGGCTGAAGACCATACAGGAACCACAGTACTGATGAGGTGCAGGTAGTAAGCACTATTAAACATTTAAAAAATACCTCAATTTTTGGGAGATATCTTCTATGCTTTCGGTCCATTAATTATGAGTACATTGGTGTGGGTCTGGGTCCGGAGACCCTCGTAAATTGCTCAAAAGACCCCTTAGAAGTGCACAGCTCAGGAGACAGGACTATGACTTTCTACAGGATCCGCTCTGCGCGCACTTCTAAAAGACCTTTTCAGTTGTAGTTGGGGGTCTCAGGACAAGATTCCTCACCAATCTGCTCAGAATTATTGAGCATAAAACAAAAAATTTTCCAAAAAGTTTAGTTACTCTGTGAAGTGAGTTTCAACAATGTCCTAAGACAAAAGTGAGCGCTTGAATCAGACTTACTATAATTCCTGCTGCTGGTTCGTAGGCAAAAAACCCCACAAATTGCCTGGGCAGAAATAATAAAATAAAATAACTGAAATTTCTCTATATATAGAGAATTTCAAAAACCAGCGCTGGATAGTAAGATTAATGATTTTTTAATATCAAACACAAAATTCCTTAAAGAGGCAGCCAAAAAACAAGATATACATACAATCAATAAAAACCATAAACAGAATTATACATTAAAATTTGAAAAAATAAAATAATAACAATAAATGCTCGTGAAGCCCCGGCCGGTGGCAATCAAAAATATTAAAAATTAAACCAAATATAAGTGAAATATTAGTGAGGGTAGTTACCCAGATAAAAAAGAGAAAACATCCCCAGAAAGGTATTAGTTGTAAAGATTATTCCTAAGAGATGCCACCTCCGTGCCAGTCCATATACAATGGCAATATTCCTTCTCACAGGTATTTGTAGTAGAAGAGAAACTTGAAAGTTCGTTGGATAAATACTGAAAAACCACACTGCACACTTCCACAGGCCCTGAGTGAAGTATGAATGAGCCGCGCTCCTGCCGAGGAGTCTAGCGGACAGAGGGATCAGTGCACCGGGGGCTTGTTACAGATCCCCGGTGTATATTACCTGACACCACCGCTGATGTTACGGGCTCCGTGGTATGCGGTCCTTGTGTGGCTTTAAATCTTTCTCCCACTGGAGAGGAGGAATTGGTACTGGATCGCGGTTTGCGTATCCTTAGATCCAAGTTGCAATGTACCGATTGAAAGTTAATAGTGCAGGATTGCACTCTCCCGAAGCAACAAGGTCCTTCGTGCACCTGCTTAAACCTGCTTAGATGTCCACCTGTTCATGGATCGGCAGATTCCGTAACAGGTAAGAGCGAGCAGACAATTACGTCCACTCCGCAATAGTAGAATTAAAGACTGAGCAAGATCTACTATTGCGGAGTGGACGTAATTGTCTGCTCGCTCTTACCTGTTACGGAATCTGCCGATCCATGAACAGGTGGACATCTAAGCAGGTTTAAGCAGGTGCACGAAGGACCTTGTTGCTTCGGGAGAGTGCAATCCTGCACTATTAACTTTCAATCGGTACATTGCAACTTGGATCTAAGGATACGCAAACCGCGATCCAGTACCAATTCCTCCTCTCCAGTGGGAGAAAGATTTAAAGCCACACAAGGACCGCATACCACGGAGCCCGTAACATCAGCGGTGGTGTCAGGTAATATACACCGGGGATCTGTAACAAGCCCCCGGTGCACTGATCCCTCTATCCGCTAGACTCCTCGGCAGGAGCGCGGCTCATTCATACTTCACTCAGGGCCTGTGGAAGTGTGCAGTGTGGTTTTTCAGTATTTATCCAACGAACTTTCAAGTTTCTCTTCTACTACAAATACCTGTGAGAAGGAATATTGCCATTGTATATGGACTGGCACGGAGGTGGCATCTCTTAGGAATAATCTTTACAACTAATACCTTTCTGGGGATGTTTTCTCTTTTTTATCTGGGTAACTACCCTCACTAATATTTCACTTATATTTGGTTTAATTTTTAATATTTTTGATTGCCACCGGCCGGGGCTTCACGAGCATTTATTGTTATTATTTTATTTTTTCAAATTTTAATGTATAATTCTGTTTATGGTTTTTATTGATTGTATGTATATCTTGTTTTTTGGCTGCCTCTTTAAGGAATTTTGTGTTTGATATTAAAAAATCATTAATCTTACTATCCAGCGCTGGTTTTTGAAATACTCTGTGAAGTGCATTTACAACGCTGCCAATAATCAGAAACCGATTGATCTATCTAAACCAGCTGTCAGATCACCTGATGCACAAGCAAAAGGTTTGTTTGTCGGGTGAAATCATTTCCATTTACATAAATAAACATTTATATAAGGAACGATTCCTCTACAAAAATCGCAAACAGTTTTTGCTTAAAAGGGGTTGTCCGGTCTAGAATGACAAGTCTGCAGTCCGTCTATGTGTCCCTCTATGACTAGAGACCTGTGAATCCTCCCAGCGCACTCATGGTGGTCAAGTATGCGATATGCAGACTCCTAGAGAGAACTCGTCTAGTGGGTACAGCCTCACTTAATGCACTTGTATTGGACAAGTTGGCGCCCCCTAGACAGGTTCTAGCTTGGACTCTGCATATCGCATACTTGACCGCCGTTCCCGGCGCAGACACCGGAGAATCCTCATAGCGCACAGCGAGTGCACTGGGAGGATTCACAAGTCTGCAGTCACACAGAGTGACACACAGAGTGACTGCAGACTGCCATTCTCGACTGGTCAACCCCTTTAATATTTGCTTAAAAATCTATTTTTTAAAATGCAAATGAGGGGGCTTGGGTGAACACTGGGCGTGACCCATGCCTTGGTGCACTCTTATATTTGATTATGAAGCCAGTCCCTTGTGTTGCTTGACAGCGCTCACTTAGTAAAATCAGACATACAAGCTGATATTAGACAGCACTCACTTTTACTATTTGAGCTCTGTCAATAAAAACAAAAGACTTTACTGTAAAATACAAATATGAGGGCGTAATGGTGCACCGACACAAAAACCACCCTAATGGTGCACCAAAGCAAAGATCACACCAACAGTGCACCAAAGCAAAGACCACGCCAATGGTGCACCAAAGCAAAGACCACACCAACGCAAAGACCACACCAACAGTGCACCAGATCAAAGTATTGTACTGCACAGGACCTCAATGTTGGCTAGTGTGGATGACGTAGGACGTGTCATGCACCCAGGCTTCAGAAGGAGGAGAAAGATAGCCAAAAGATGAGACGCTGGTGTCGCGGGTGGCGGGGCGCTGCGCTCGCTAACGCTCGGGTCAGGCGCTGCTGCTCGGTGGCTCGAGCAGTGGGCCGGATCCGGGGACTCGAGCGGCGCTCCTTGCCCGTGAGTGAAAGGGGAGGTAGGTTTGGTTTGGGGTTGTGGTGAAGGTGGGCACCACCACTGCTGGTGACGGGGATCCCGGGAGCGATGTTGGGGAGCAGCTGGGATGTTGTTTTCCCCCCTCCGTGGGTAGGGGTTGGTGGTCCCGAGGCCCGGTGAGGTGATGGGGGAGGCAGGGTTGGCGAGGTGCAGGGTTGCTGGGACAGCGCGGCACGGTGCCGGATGGCACGGGTGTACTCACTCAGCAATAGAAAGTCACAAAAGTCTCCGGTAAACCAAATTGCTGGATGGACGGGTCCCGCAGCTGGCTGCAGTGTCTCTCCCCGGACAGGTGGTGATGGCTGTCTTTCCCTGCACCTTCGTGTACTGAGTTGACTCCGATGGTTCCCCAAACGGTAGTCCGCTCCCCGGCGTATAGGTGCCGTAGGAGCCCTTTTGCCCGCAGGCGCTGTCCCTTGGATCTCTAGCCTGTGGCGGTGGCTGTATATCCTCACGGTGTGAGCGGTTTCCTTCTGACGGGACTTTAATAGTTAGGAAACCCCTGGGGTTCCTGTCACTCTCGGATTTGACTGTTAACGGCGGCTCCAAGCCTGGTCGGGGTCCGATAGCCCTGCCTGTGTGCTAACTTCACTCCGGTCTCCGGTTCGGTACCGGTGGGACACCGCCCAGCCCCGGTCCTACGGTTCTGCGGAGATCTGTCACTCTTGCAGACGGCCACCACCGTCTGCCAACCTTGCTGTAGGTGCCTGGGCTCCAACCCAGGCACGTCAGTAGTTTACTCCTCTCACTTTCACCTCCACAACTGAACTCCCTCCTTTTCCTGCCTCCAGGACTGTGAACTCCTCGATGGGTGGGCCCAATCGCCTGGCTCCGCCCCACCTGGTGTGGACCTCAGCCCCTGGAGGGAGGCAACAAGGATTTTTGTTTGACTAATGGATCTGCCTGGGGTGTATGGGGTGTATGTTGTTTTCTGTGACCCCTGGCTAGTCCAGGGCGTCACATTCCCCCTTGGTAAAACGCAGACCGTCCGCGGACTGCCCATCCATCACTGGTTTTATTTTCACAACTGAAAAAGATAAATAACATATAGCACAAGCATACTTTTAGGTCATCTTGAACGTTGCAAAATATATATAAAAACACTTTTAATAATAACGGACGGACGGCTTCCGCTCTCCCACCCAAGCAACCTAGCCCTGATGCTGCCCCTAAGAAATGGGCAGCACCCCTTTACCCCAGTCCAAGTCCAGGCTGCCCGAACGGGAACGGGTACGGTAACGCACACCCGGATGTCACTTCAGGGGACCCCACGTCCAAGGGGGAGCCCCTGACCCCCGGAGGATCGCCACCGGTTATGGTAGTGGCGGGCCTGGGCCATCACTTTCCTCCAGGCCCATCCTCCAAATCAGCCTCTCCGGAGGCGGCACGGAACGGAAAGCAGGCCACAACATTATTTACAAACCCACTAGTTCGTGGGTGGCCTGCAAGTTCTCAGCCATTGTTCATGAGCAGTTCCTCATGCAGACGGTAAACAAAAGGGTCCCTCCGAGGACAACTTGGCGGCAACGGCCGGGATAATCACGGTGACAGTCAGGTGAAAACTCTGTTGATTTGCTTTGATTCATTCATTCCACTATTTAACGGAATACGGTGCTGAAGGTCCCAACGGGGACAGCTTATTGCAACGGAGAGCCGCTGCCGATTCAGCTCTCTTCAGAATAAACGCGGGCATGCACATCCGCTCTCCTGGCCAGGGGCCAGGACCACCTGGGTGCCCACAGCGCCGGCCACGACCGGCCTCTCACACTGCCGTGGTCCCCACCGATCAGGGGCTTGCTCCGGATCAGCCTGCGTGGGGGACGGGCCCAGCTGGAGTCCCTCCGTGCCGGCTACGACCGGCACCTTCAGTAATGAGGGACCCCGCTGTGACGTGGCCTGCTCTGCCTCTTGGCAGCTGCGTCCCCGCCGTGCTTCAGCCGAGGCTGGGTGTCTGAACTTCTGGGCGAGGGTTGCGGCCGGGTGGACTGCCGGGGCCGTCGTCATCTCCGTCGCGGCCGGGATGGAAGCCGGGACGGGTGCCAGGGCGGTGACAAAGGTAAGGCCCGGGGGCCCCAGGTCTGGGCCCTCTCCCACAGACGCTGCGGGCTCCGCTACCGGTGGCAGGGGTGACGGGGTTGGTCGGCGCGTTGGCCGCGGGCATGGGCAGTGAGGGAGGTAGCGTGGTGGATGGCAGCAGGCCGGGCCCCTCAGCCGTATCGACCGATCCCTCGGGGACATAGGGGCGTGGGTCGCTTACCCGCTCCTCTGAGACCACCTCCACTTCGGATGCCCAAACGGTTGCGGCCAGGCCCTTCATCTCCGACGTCCACTTCGCCAGCATGAAGTGGACTTGGGCCTGGAGCTCCTGGCACATCTTTCGGCTGGGTCCAGGAATGTGTTTCAGCAGAGTCCTGGCGTCCCTGCACGCTGCAGCGCTAGTTACTTGCCGCCATTCCTCCAACGGCTCCGTCGGGCGCAGACATCTTCTTCCCGTCCCCCCTTGGTACTTTCTAGCACTCCTTCCCTCTGGGGGCGGGGATTCGCTTTCGCGCCTTCCCTGCTCGGAGAAATCACTCGAGCGGGAAATCTTCGCGCCAAAGATGGCGCTTCAAAATTTTTGGCCGGACGCTGCCGGCGGGGATCACAAGGCGCACGTCTACTGGTAAGTAGACTGGTTCTATCCTGTTCGTGACACCAAGTTGTCGCGGGCGGCGGGGCGCTGCGCTCACTAACGCTTGGGTCCGGCGCTGCTGCTGCTCGGTGGCTCGAGCGGTGGACCAGATCCGGGGACTCGAGCGGCGCTCCTCGCCCGTGAGTGAAAGGGGAGGTAGGTTTGGTTTGGGGATTGAGTCCGTGATGCCACCCATGGGTCGTGGTGAAGGTGGGCACCACCGCTGATGGTGACGGGGATCCCGGGAGCGATGTTAGGGAGCAGCTGGGATGTTGTTTTCCCCTCTCCGTGGGTAGGGGTTGGTGGTCCCGGGGCCCGGTGAGGTGACGGAGGAGGCAGGGTTGGCGAGGTGCAGGGTTGCTGGGACAGCGCGGCGCAGTGCCGGATGGCACGGGTGTACTCACTCAGCAATAGAAAGTCACAAAAGTCTCCGGTAAACCAAACGGCTGGATGGACGGGTCCCGCAGCCGGCTGCAGTGTCTCTCCCTGGACAGGTGGTGATGGCTGTCTTTCCCTGCACCTTCGTGTACGGAGTTGACTCCGATGGTTCCCCAAATGGTAGTCCGCTCCCCGGCATATAGATGCCGTAGGAGCCCTTTTGCCCGCAGGCACTGGCCCTTGGATCTCTAGCCTGTGGCGGTGGCTGTATATCCTCACGGTGTGAGCGGTTGCCTTCTGACGGGACTTGGGTAGTTAGGAAACCCCTGGGGTTCCTGTCACTCTCGGATTTGACTGTTAACGGCAGCTCCAAGCCTGGTCGGGGTCCGATAGCTCTGCCTGTGTGCTAACTTCACTCCGGTCCCCGGTTCAGTACCGGTGGGCCACCGCCCAGCCCCGGTCCTACGGAGATCCATCACTCCTGCAGACGGCCACCACCGTCTGCCAACCTTGCTGTAGGTGCCTGGGCTCCAACCCAGGCACGTCAGTAGTTAACTCCTCTCACTTTCACCTCCACAACTGAACTCCCTCCTTTTCCCGCCTCTAGGACTGTGAACTCCTCGATGGGCGGGGCCAACCGCCTGGCTCCGCCCCACCTGGTGTGGACATCAGCCCCTGGAGGGAGGCAACAAGGATTTTTGTTTGACTAATGGATCTGCCTGGGGTGAAGGTTGTTGTTTTCTGTGACCCCTGGCTAGTCCAGGGCGTCACACTGGCACCGGAGAACAGACACCCATCCGACCAGTCTGCACCGCACCGCCCTTTAGGTGACTATAAAGTGTTTATGTTCTACACAGCGACCTGGGCTCTTATATACAGCATGTTAGAATGCTATATATATAAGAGCCCACTGGTGGTGGCCGCAGCTTATAGTCACCAAATTTGGTGACAGGTTCCCTTTAAAGAAACACTCAGGTCATTTTTACCCCTAAACCTGTGTAAATTTTAGTGTAGTTTACGGTCTGTGATAATTCACTCACCGATTGCTGTTTTCTCATGTACCCAACTCCATAATGACTTCATATCCACAGCTCGTCTCTATAGACCTCCCTCTTCTCTGGTCTTCTGCAGCACATCTCAACATGGTGCCCTGAAAAATAACAGTGTCATTATAATGTTCCCGAATAACAAAAACCACAAATGCTGTGCCATAAATAAGCCCTATGCTGTGAAACAAATAACTGCTCCTCACTGTGCTCCCCGCAAAAGAATATTACTCCTCACAATCCCTCTTAACGTACATGGCCTTCACACTATCCTCTCCTATAAAATATTTCCACCACACCGTCCCCATTTATATAGTATGACCGCCACACTGCCCTCTAATAAACTAAAACACCACACTGTCCTCCCTTATAAACTATACTCACCACACCTTTCTCATTTATAAAATATGATCTGCACATTATCCTCACATCATGCTGCCCCCTCCTCACAATGTCCCATGCATGCTGCCCCTCTCCATACTGAGCCTCCCATGCTGCCCCTTCTTAATGCGCTCCAAAGGCTGCCTGCCCCACTCAGCATACAGAGACCACCACGCTGCCCCAGTCAGCATACAGAGACCACCACGCTGCCCCACTGAGCATACAGAGACCCCCACGCTGCCCCACTGAGCATACAGAGACCCCCACGCTGCCCCACTGAGCATACAGAGACCCCCACGCTGCCCCACTGAGCATACAGAGACCCCCACGCTGCCCCACTGAGCATACGGAGACCCCCACGCTGCCCCACTGAGCATACGGAGACCCCCACGCTGCCCCACTGAGCATACGGAGACCCCCACGCTGCCCCCACTGAGCATACGGAGACCCCCACGCTGCCTCACTGAGCATACGGAGACCCCCACGCTGCCCCACTGAGCATACGGAGACCCCCACGCTGCCCCACTGAGCATACGGAGACCCCCACGCTGCCTCACTGAGCATACGGAGACCCCCACGCTGCCCCACTGAGCATACGGAGACCCCCACGCTGCCCCACTGAGCATACGGAGACCCCCACGTTGCCCCACTGAGCATACGGAGACCCCCACGTTGCCCCACTGAGCATGCGGAGACCCCCACGCTGCCCCACTGAGCATACGGAGACCCCTACATTGCTCCACTCCATTCTGAGCCCACCCATGCCGTCCCCTTTGCATACTGAGCGCTCACACTGCCCCTGTTCATACTCAGTGAGTTGATACACGGCACTTCTGGGGGGTGTACAAGGAGGGTCCAAAACCGTCTCAACTAGATGTAGAATCTTGGCGCTCAAGATCAATGTGAATAGTGGTTTTCATTGTGTAGAACTTGTAGGACCAGCACATGTCCATCATTGCCGTTTAGACAGTGGAGGACACCACGTCATACCCATCTACACCGCTCCCCACGCTACTATACTTTCTGAGGACCCCCCTGCACGCACTGATGAAGGTCTTTTGACTGAAACATCTGTGCTTGTGCTGGTCCTTACACTTTTCTCCATCAATTTTGTCCCTTGCACTGTCCCTCACTCTGTAAGACCCCCTAAACCCCCCCTCTACAGCAATAGGCCTATTAATCCCCAGACTATAGCCTCTGCCTGCCCCTCCACCGCACACATCACGATATAGCCTCTGCCTGCCCCTCCACCACACACACATTACAGCCTCTGCCTGCCCCTCCCCCACACACACATCACGTTATAGCCTCTGCCTGCTGCCCCACACACACACACATCACGTTATAGCCTCTGCCTGCCCCTCTCCCACACACACATCACGTTATAGTCTCTGCCTGCCCCTCCTCCACAATCCTCATTAGGAACACCCGCACCTTCCCTATGGAACTTCAGCTCTGCAAGCGATTACCTGCTCCTGTGTATGCCGCCCTCCTCTTCTCGCTGCTGCAGCTCCTCCTCTGGTGTCCGTTGTCGTCCTCCTGCTGTCTGCAGTGAGTGTTCTCTCATCCTCCGCGGCATCTGCAGCACTGGACGCCACAACACGGAGCTGAATGGCGCGCCTCCGACCCCGGAAGTGCAGGCGCCAGCACTTCCGTGGTCAATTAGCTCTCTGTGCCCAGAGTTTATCTGTACTCGTGACTTAAAGACGCAGATACAGATAAATGGAAGTGCGCCTCTCCCACCCCCCCCTCCGAAAACACAGCGATTTAATCCACTTTTTTTGCTGCCCGAGGGTGCCGTCCCCCCGCAGAGCGCTGCCTGAGGCACCAGACCACGGGTGCCTAGTGGTAAATATGGCCCTGAGTGCGGTAGTGCCTGGGTGTGTGCGGTGATGATGGGTGCGGTAGTGCCGGGGTGTGTGCGGTGATGATGGGGGCGGTAGTGCCGGGGTGTGTGCGGTGATGATGGGGGCAATAGTGCTGGTGTGTGCAGTGATGATGGGGGCAGTAGTGCTGGTGTGTGCGGTGATGATGGGGGCAGTAGTGCCGGTGTGTGCGGTGATGATGGGGTCTCTTTCTCTCTCTTTTTCTCTCTCTCCCCTAAAGAAAACTAACGCAACGCGTTATTTCAGAGGAATCCGTTGCCTTTATCATCACACTATTTACAAGGCGTGCGTCACACAACACATTGTGACGGATGCCAAACAACGCAAGTGTGAAAGTACCCTTAGCCCCGATCTCCTCTATGCTGCAGAGCTAATGCTGAACTTTGCTCCTGACCACTGGAGAGAAGGGAGAAGGGGCAGCAGCACTGACAGAATGCTGATAATGTGTTAGAAGATCTAACTGGCAGACAAGCTGATTTCCTGTGAGACCACCTCCAGCTGGCAGGCGGGAATGGAGCAGCTGTTGTCTCCCATCGGCCACCTTAGTCTCCTTAGCAAGCTGGTGACGTCACCAGCAATCAGAAAGACACAGCTGCTCCGTTCCCACCTGCCGGCCGGAGGTTGTCGGGGAAAAAAATCAGCGTGTCTGCTTATTGTCTTACTCTTAAGGCCCCTTTACACACTGCAACATTGCTAACTACATCGCTGTAACTTCACCGATTTTGTGACGTAATAGCGACCTCCCCAGCGACATTGCAGTGTGTGAAACGCATCAGCGACCTGTCCCCCGCTGTGAGGTTGCTGATCGTTACAAATCTTTCAGGACCATTTTTTGGTCCTTTGTTTCTCGCTGAGCAGGATGCATTGGTGTGTTTGACACAGTTACAACGACTTCGTTAGCAACTTCCCTTTCAAATATCTGCTTTAACACGTCCCCAATGACCAGCTAGGTTGTTCTGCAGGTCCGGGATCACTAGAAAGTCTCTAAACGCTGCTGAGTCGTTGGTAAGGTCTGCCTGTTTGACAGCTCACCAGCGACGCACCAGAGACTTTGTAGCGATCCCAGCTCAGTGTGTAAAGGGGCTTTTACTCTACTCTTATTGTCATCTGACTCAATCTTATCTTGGGACATCCAACTCAAGAACATATGGAGTCTTGTTTATTGAGGGATTTACCCTGTGCAGGACAGTAATTATATGTCGACCATTACACAATATACATATCAGCCCACTTCAACTAGATATGGTAAATATTAAATTAATTATTCATGCTATTTAAAGATATCTGTTTTAGTATCGTTGCACCTATCAACTAATTACAATATGGTGGCCCACTTTTTTATCTGTCAGCAGCAGTCACCATCATTATTATATTCATCTTAATGGCATTCAAATATACAACAGGTAATTATACTATAACTAGAAATAGGCGGTGAAATGAACATCGGTCTATGCTTAGTGGTGCTGACAGGAGCAGTGGACAGGTGTCACACGGTTTGCACTTTCCAATATCTGTTGTATGTGATCCGTCTGCATTTGTGTATTGTATGTGTTGCGTCATTTGACCTCTTTCACTCCTGTGCACTGTCTCTTCCTTGTTGTGTGCTGTATATTGGTATCTGGTGTTGAGTTTCTTGAGCTGTGTTCATTATGTGGTGTCTCCCCTGTGTGCTGTGTGTGTGTTTACGCTATATGGTCTCTTGTAAGCTGTTGTGACTATAATTGGAGGTGATACATTGTTTTCTGCAGTTTGATGTGTGTGATTGTCCGTTCGCAAAGTGGCCAAAAAACACAAAGGAAGTGACAGAATACAATTTATTAACATGTCAAAAATAATGGCAAAGCTTCTTTTACATAACAGAAAAACAATAAATAGAATCGTTGTTATAGTCTATTTCTATGTATTAGGTATATTGATGTAAATATATTATTTATGTATGTTCGGGTAAACTATGTATATCTGTATCTATAATGTCTCCTTGATCTATATATGTCTATATATCTATCATCTATGTTAATCATATTAAGAAATGATATATCTATGTATTTAGCTGTGTGACAGCGAGTGGGGAGGCCTTTGGAGTGACTTTAGTTAATCTTAGTAATGGCAGCAGGCTGACTCGGGTAATTCTATAACATGGACATGCTGGGAGGTGTAGTTCTCTCCTGTAGTTATATAACATGGACATAGTGGGAGTTGTAGTTCACTCCTGTAATTCTATGCCATGGACATGCTGGGAGGTGCAGTTCCTTCCTGTAGTTATATAACATGGACGTACTGGGAAGTATAGTTCCTGTCGTCTTTGTACATGTGTGTATATGGCTGTACGTTGTGTGCACGTGTTATCTGTGTATATGTGTATGTGTATATCGCTGTACTCTGTGTGCACATGTCGTCTGTCTCTATATGCTGTACACTGTGTGTACATGTCTGTGTACGTGTGTGTATATGGCTGTACGCTGTGTGTACATGTCGTCAGTATACAGTACAGACCAAAAGTTTGGACACACCTTCTCATTCAAAGAGTTTTCTTTATTTTCATGACTCCGAAAATTGTAGATTCACATTGAAGGCATCAAAACTATGAATTAACACATGTAGAATGAAATACTTAGCAAAAAAAAGTGTGAAACAACTGAAAATATGTCTTCTATTCTAGGTTCTTCGAAGTAGCCGCCTTTTCCTTTGATTACTGCTTTGCACACTCTTGGCATTCTCTTGATGAGCTTCTCAAGAGGTAGTCACCGGAAATGGTTTTCACTTCACAGGTGTGCCCTGTCAGGTTTAATAAGTGGGATTTCTTGCCTTATAAATGGGGTTGGGACCATCAGTTGTGTTGTGCAGAAGTCTGGTGGATACACAGCTGATATTCCTACTGAATAGACAGAATTTGTATGATGGCAAGAAAAAAGCAGCTAGGTAAAGAAAAACGAGTGGCTATCATTACTTTAAGAAATGAGGGTCAGTCAGTCCCAAAAATTGGGAAAACTTTGAAAGTGCCCCCAAGTGCAGTGGCAAAAACCATCAAACGCTACAAAGAAACTGGCTTACATGAGGACCGCTCCAGGAAATGGAGACAAAGAGTCACCTCTGCTGCGGAGGATATGCTTATCCGAGTCACCAGCCTCAGAAATCGCAGGTTAACAGCAGCTCAGATTAGAGATCAGGTCAATGCCACACAGAGTTCTAGCAGCAGACACCTCTCTAGAACAACTGTTAAGAGGAGACTTTGTGCAGTAGGCCTTAATGGTAAAATAGCTGCTAGGAAACCACTGCTAAGGACAGGCAGCAAGCAGAAGAGACTTGTTTGGGCTAAAGAACACAAGGAATGGACATTAGACCAGTGGAAATCTGTGCTTTGGTCTGATGAGTCCAAATTTGAGATCCTTGAATCCAACCACCATGTCTTTGTGCGACGCAGAAAAGGTGAACGGATGGACTCTACATGACTGGTTCCTACCGTGAAGCATGGAGGAGGAGGTGTGATGGTGTGGGGGTGCTTTGCTGGTGACACTGTTGGGGATTTATTCACAATTGAAGACATACTGAACCAGCATGGCTACCACAGCATCTTGCAGCGACATGCTATTCCATCCAGTTTGCGTTTAGTTGGACCATCATCATCAGCATTCATTGCACCAACAGGACAATGACCCCAAACACACCTCCAGGCTGTGTAAGGCCTATTTGACTAAGAAGGAGAGTGATGGGGTGCTACGCCAGATGACCTGGCCTCCACAGTCACCAGACCTGAACCAAATTGAGATAGTTTGGGGTGAGCTGGACCGCAGAGTGAAGGCAAAAGGGCCAACAAGTGCTAAGCATCTCTGGGAACTCCTTCAAGACTGTTGGAAGACTATTTCCGGTGACTACCTCTTGAAGCTAATCAAGAGAATGCCAAGAGTGTGCAAAGCAGTAATCAAAGCAAAAGGTGGCTTATTTGAAGAACCTAGAATATAAGACATATTTTCAGTTGTTTCACACTTTTTAAGTATTTAATTCCACATGTGTTACTTCAAAGTTTTGATACCTTCAATGTGAATCTACAATTTTCAGAGTCATGAAAGTAAAGAAAACTCTTTGAATGAGGTGTTTTCAAACTTTTGGTCTGTACTGTATGTGTGTTTATATATGGCTGTACGTTGTATGTACGTGTCATCAGTTTATATTTGTGTGTATATATGGCTGTACGCTATGTGTACTTGTCATCTGTGTATATGTATGTGTATATGGCTGTTCGCTGTGTGTATGTGGCGTCTGTGTGTATGTGTGTGTGTATTTGGCTGTACGCTGTGTATAGGTGACGTCTGTGTATATTTGTGTATTTGGCTGTACACTGTGTGTGTGGCGTCTGTATATTTGTATATGGCTTACGCTGTGTGTTTGGCGTCTGTGTACATATTTGTGTGTGTATATGGCTGTATGCTGTGTGTACGTGGCGTCTGTGTATGTGTGTATAGGGCTGTATGCTGTGTACATGTCATCTGTGTTTGCGTACATGGCTGTACGCTGTGTGTATGTGGCGCCTTTGTATATACGTGTGTATACCCGAGAGAACACGTCTTTATTTACCTCTCTCCAGTGATGCTGTCTCCGGCTATGCTATCACCCACTCCTGACCGCCGCTCATTATACTCACTGAATATTCAAGAGCTGGATGCAGGATCAGCGCTGGGGTCTTCAGTGCTGGGTACCGCATTGCTGGGGGCAGGTGAGTATACAGCACTGTGTGTATGTGTGTGTGTGCATATACATGTATCTGCGCTATGTGTGTGTATGTGCTCGGAGCAGATTCGGACTGGTTACCAGAGGAACCTCCAGTAATACCAGTCCTGGCTGCAGTTACCTGTATTGCACTCCGGAGCTCAGGTGCAGCCTGGACTGAACTCTGGGTTTGCAGGACTGAACCGCGAGCGCCAACTGATTCCACGGCGATTGCGGTTCAGTTCATGTCACAGCTTCGGACAGGCCGGGCCGAAGTCCGGAGGTCAGATGACAGCTTCGGAATTCAGCCCGGCATGTCTGCAGCTGTCATGTGTGTGTGTGTGTGGTGAGGGCCTGGAGCCGGAGCATCGGGCACTCACCGGAAGCTGCGGTAACGTGCATGTCACTGTTTCTCTCTGTGGCTAGCTTGCCTGTTGGTGACTATAATTCCTAAAGTCTGTGTGGTGCAGCTCCCAGCTGTCTGTGGAGGAGTTTTTGTACCACCTCCATGATTTTTATCGATGCTGCCTACTTGAACCATCTGAAGCCAGGGCCTTTCCTGTCCCTGCACCCAGAGCTGTGCTCCATGCGGTTGGTGCTGCTGCCCAGCCATATCGTTCACCCTCCCTGTGTTCCTGTCAGACATCAGAGCTCCATCTGCCTTCTGCTCCAGGAGGTAAGTTTTCTCCGGGGGCTGCCTCCTCTGGCACCAGCCTGCTTTGACTTGTGGGGACCCCTCTTCCTTCTATGCACAGCCATGAATGGACTCTGGCTTGCCATATTCTTATACTGAACATAGCACTCTGCAGTCCTCTGATGACTTTTCTTTGAATGCTGTCTGCTGGCACCTAACTTGCTATTAGTGTGAACTTTTCATCTGTGCTACCTCCGGACATCAACGCTAGGCAGGGATAACTGCTTTTTATAGTGGTGCCTGGACGTACTTGTTTGGATATATAACGGATAAAGCCCCACTCCATCTGGGCTTGCACTCTGTATTGCTGTTGACCCCGTCCCAATTTGGGATATTTCCAGGGCTGTAGTTGGCCTTCGTGGTGCCCTAGGCACTTTATGTGGTCATGCCCCTTACTGATAAAGTAAAACTATGATTTTGTGCACACGACATCGGTGTAAGGCCGATCTACTCTGTAACACACTTGAAAAACTGCTAAACGCTATAAGGGTATGTGCGCATGTTGCGTTCTGCCGTTGCAAATATTCTGCAGTGCTTTGTCACTGTATGTGCGTTTCAAAACGCTGACGAAAAGCTGCGTTTTGGATATATTTTGAATGCGGAATGGATGCAGAATTTCGTTTTATTTAGCAGCTTCTAACAGCTTCAAAGGCACTAAGTGGTTAAAACAGGTAACTGAAACATTTTTCATGCTGCTGCCACCAGGAAGTTGCTGACTAGTGCTTAATACAATTTCAGTTTAAAAAAAGATGCCAGTGTTTTCTAAACTGTCTTTCGCCTGAAAAACTCAAAAGATTCACAAATGTGTAAAGGCCGTGGTGCGCACACACCCTAACTGTTCACATGCCCTTTAGATAGTAGTTAAGGCGCTCATACACAGACTACAGTTGGCAGAACCCGGAGATAGACAGGCTCGACCGACAGTCTGATTGTGAGAGGAGTGATGACCCAGCAGGTCCAATTTTGAACTATGGATCCTTTTTTCTCTAAGAGGTGAGCCACCGCCAGAGATGTCTAGTAGTGTCTGTCCCATGGAGAACACGACCACTCAACAAAGTAAACGCTCAGGGAGACAGCTGCCAGCTGAGTGATGGGACACCTGTTTATAGTGTACGGGAGAGTCAGTGAGATAGCTGCCAGCCGAATGATGGGACACCTATCTATAGTGTACGAAAGAGTCAGGGAGATAACTACCAGCCAAACGATGGGACAGTTGTCTATAGCGTTTGGGGCTTTAGTCAAATACTTGTTTGGCAGACGTATCGCCTCATTAAGACAGATATGTATTTAGCCTTGCACAATGACCCTATAATGATCTATCAAATCTAATAAATTAAATATTGCTATATCTACAAGAATACATCACCAGAATAAACCTCAAATCACATTAACATTACCAGAACCACCAGCTGTACATGACAATATCTCCAGAACCAACCTCAAATCACTACTACATCACCAGAACCACCCATTTGCACACTGCTATATCACCAGAACCACCATCTGCACACTGCTACATCACCAGAACCACCATCAGCACACTGCTACATCACCAGAACCACTATTTGCACACTGCTACATCACCAGAACCACCATTGGTACGTGACTGCATCACCTGAAACAAACTCAAATCACTACTAAATCACCAGTACTAAAGCCCAACATAAAATTGTCTGGTATGAAACTACAGCTCCTAGTATGTCTGTAACAATGGTAAGGCGATACAAGAGTTGTTAGCAGCCATCATCAGACTGTGAACCATACAGGAACCACAGTACTGATGGTGCAAGCAGTAGCACTATTAAACATTTAAACAATACCTTAATTTTTTGGAGATATATTCTAAGTTTTAGGTCCATTAATTGTGAGCATATTGATAAGGGTCTGGGTCCGGAGACCCCTGTAAATTGCACAAAAGACCCCTTAGAAGTGCACAGCTCAAGAGACAGGACTATGACATTCTACAGCATCTGCTCTGCGCTGTGCACGCTCTTCTAAAAGAGCTGTTCAGCTGTGGTTTGGGGTCTCAGGACCAGATTCCTCACCAATCTGCTCAGAATTATTGGGCATAAAACAAAAAATTCTCCCAAAATCTTAGTTACTCTTTGAGGTGCATTTACAATGCTGCCAATAATCAGAAACTGATTAATGATCTATCTAAACCGGCTGTCAGATCACCCGACGCACAAGCAAATTGTTTGTTTTTCGGGTGAAATGTTTTTCCATTCACATAAATAAACATTTATATAACGGACGATTCCTCTGTAAAAATCACAGTTTAGCTTAAAAGGCGTTGTCCAGTCTAGAATGACAAGTCTGCAGTCCATCTATGTATCACTTTGACTGCAGACCTGTGAATCCTCCCAGTGCACTCATGGTGGTCAAGAATGTGATATGCAGACTCCGGGTCAAAACTCGTCTAATGGGTACAGCCTCACTTAATGCACTTGTATTGAGCGAGGTTCTAGCTTGGACTCAGCGTATCGCATACTTGATTGACGTTCCCGGCGCAGACACTGGAGAATCCTTGTAGCACACAGTGACTGCACTGGGAGGATTCACAAATCTGCACTTACAGAGTGACTGCAAACTTGTCATTCTAGACTGGACAACTCCTTTAATATTTGCTTCAAAATCTATTTTTTAAAATGCAAATGAGAGGGCTTCGGTGCACCCTTGGCATGATCTATGCCTTGGTGCACTCCTTATATTTGCATATGAAAGCCAGTCCCTTGTGTTGATTGACAGCGCTCACTTAGTAAGATAGGTAAAATCAGACATACAAGCTGATATTAGACAGCACCGACGTTTACTAATGGACCGCTGTCAATAAAAACAAAAGACTTTAAAATACAAACATGAGGGTGTAACGACACAAAAACCACCCCAACTGTGCACCAAAGCAAAGACCACCCCAACGGTGCACCAAAGCAAAGACTACACCAACAGTGCACCAAAGCAAAGAGCACCCCAACGGGACACCAAAGGAAAGACCACCCCAATGGTGCACCGAAGCAAAGACCACCCCCAACGGTGCACCGAAGCAAAGACCACCCCAACAGTGCACCAAAGCAAAGACCACCCCAACGGTGCACCAAAGCAAAGACCACACCAACAGTGCACCAAAGCGCACTCATTTGCATATTAAATAAAAATTAATTTTTCTGCTAATATTAAAGGGAACCTGTCAGCCGGCATTGTGGTCCTGCGCAGGTGCACTTTGATCTGCCCTGAGTAGGGCAGATCACAGTGTTGTACTGCGTCTGCACAGGACCTCAATGCCGGCTAGTGTGTATGACATAGGACGCGTCATGCACCCCGGCTTCAGAAGAAGGAGGACAAAGATGGCCGAAAGAGGAGGCGCCGGTACCGGAGAACAGAGTCACCCATTCAACTTGTCTGCACCGCACCGCCCTTTAGGTGAGAAGTAAAAAGTGATTTTTATGTTCTACACAGCAGCCTGGGCTCTTATATACAGCATGTTAGAATGTTGTATATTAGAGCCCACTAGTGGTGGCCGCAGCTTATAGTCACCAAATCTGGTGACCGGTTCCCTTTAAAGAAGCACTCCAGTCATTTTTTTCAGCTAAACATTTGTAAATGTAAGTGTAGTTTACGGTCTGTGATAATTCACTCGCCTATTGCTGTTCTTATACCTGTTCTACCCGACGCCATGATGACTTAACATCCACAGCTTGTCTCTGCAGACTTCCCTCTTCTCCGGTCATCTGCAGCACATCTCCCCATGGTGCCCTGAAAAATAACAATATCATTATAATGTTGCTGAATAACAATAACCACAAATGCTGTGCCATAAATAAGCCCTATGCTATCGACTGAAAAATATAACTGCTCCTCACTGTGCTCCCCACAAAAGAATATTACTCCACACATGGCCTCCACACTATCCTCTCCTATAAAATATTCCCACCACTCCGTCCCCACTTATATACTATGACCGCCACACTGCCCCCTAATATACTAAAACGCCACACTGCCCCCCCTATAAACTATACCCAAGACACCTTCCTCAATTACGAAATATGCATACTGTCCTCACATCATGCTGCCCCCTCCTCACAATGTCCCATGCATGCTGCCCGTCTCCATACAGAGCCATCACACTGCCCTTCTCCATACTGAGCCTCCCATGCTGCCCCTTCTTAATGCGCACCAAATGCTGCCTGCCCCTTCTTCATGATGACACCTCCATGCTGCCCCACTCATCATACAGAGACCACCATGCTGCCCCACTCATCATACAGAGACCACCATGCTGCCCCACTCATCATACAGAGACCACCATGCTGCCCCACTCATCATACAGAGACCACCATGCTACCTCACATTTCATACTGAGTCCCCTACATTGCTCCACTCCATACTGAGCCCACCTATGCTGCCCCCTTTCCATACTTAGCCCTCACACTGCCCCTGTTCATATTGAACTCCCATGCTACCCCTTTTCCATAATGTGCTCCGAATGCTTCAACCTCTCCATACTTAGTTAGTTGATACACGGCACTTCTGGGGTGGTGCACAAGTAGGGTCCAAAACAACCTCAAATAGATATAGAAACTTGGCATTCAAGATCAATGTGAATAGTGGTTTTTATTGTGAAGAACTTGTAGGACCAGCACAAGCACATCATTGCCACATAGACATCGGTGGAAACCACGTCATACCCAGCTACGCCGCTCGCCGCGCTACTATACTTTGAGGACCCTCTGCACACACACTGATGAAGGTCTTTTGGCTGAAACATCTGGGCTTGTGCTGGTCCTACAAGTTCTTCACAATACAAACCACTGTTCATTGATCTTGAGTGCCAAGTTTCTACATCTACCCTTCTCCATACTGAGTCCTTCCACTTTCCCCATCAATTTTGTCCCTTGCACTATCCCTTCCTCTGTAAGCCCCGCTAAACCCCCCCATCTACAGCAATAGGCCCCCTAAACCCCCCTCCTACAGCAATATGCCCCCTAAACCCACCCCCGCTACAGATTTAGGCTCCCTAAACCCCCCTCCTACAGCAGTAGGCTCCCTAAACCCTCCTCCTACAGCAATAGGCTCCCTAAACCCCAGACTACAATAATAGGCCTCCTCAGTCTATAGCCTCTGCCTGCCCCTCCCCCAGAATCCCGACTATAGCGTCTGCCCTGCTCCTCCCCCGCAATCCCCAATCTATAGCCTCTGCCCTGCCTCTCCTCCACACACATCACGTTATAGCCTCTGCCCTGCCTCTCCTCCACACACATCACGTTATAGCCTTTGCCTGCCCCTCCCCGACACACACATCACGTTATAATCTCTGCCTGCCCCTTCTCCACACACACATCCCGTTATAGCCTCTGCCTGCCCCTCCCCCACACACACATTACGTTATAGCCTCTGCCTGCCCCTCCACCACACACATCACGTTATAGCCTCTGCCTGCCCCTCCTCCACACACATCACGCTATAGCATCTGCCTGCCCCTCCGCCACACACACATCACGTTATAGTCTCTGCCTGCCCCTCCCCCACACACCACGTAAAAGCCTCTGCCTGCCCCTCCCCCACACACATTACATTATAGCCTCTGCCTGCCCCTCCCCCAGACACATCACGTTATAGCCTCTGCCTGCCCCTCCCCCACGCACATAACGTTATAGCCTCTGCCTGCCCCTTCCCCACACACACCACGTTAAAGCCTCTTTCTGCCTCTGCACCACACACACATCACGTTATAGTCTCTGCCTCCCTCTCCCCCACAATCCTCATTAGGAACACCCGCACCTTTCCTATGGATCTTCAGCTCTGCAAGCAGATACCTGCTCCTGTGCCCACCGCTCTCCTCCTCTTTCTCCTGCTGCTCCTCCTCCGGTGTTCGTCTTCCTTCTTCTGGCTCCGGTGAATGTTCTCTCCTCCTGCGTGGCAACTGCAGCATTGGACGCCACAGCACAGAGCTGATTGGCGCGCCTCTGACCCCGGATGTGCAGGCGCCAGCACTTCCGGGGTCAATCAACTCTGTGCACGGCGCCCAAAGTTTATCGTATTTGCGTCTTAAAGACGCAGATACAGATAGATAGAGGTGCGCCTCTATCCCCTCCGAAAATACAGCGGATTTAAACGACTGTCTAACAGAGGGGGAAAAGATGTAAAAAAAAAAAAAATATATTTTCTTTTTGCTGCCAGAAGGTGCCGCCTCCCACAATGCGCCACCCCAGGCACCGGTCCGCGGGTGCCTAGTGGTAAATACGGCCCTCGATATTTCTCTACTCATCTGTTGCCTATATTTTACCTCTACTGTCAATTCTGTCCCTTATTGTGTATTCTGGATCAGGTTTCACCTTCCCGTTCCTGATGCCTCAATTGTCTATCCTGGTTATGTAGGCCTTTCTTAGTGAGTCTTGGCCGTGGTGACCCCCTTTCTATGTGCATTCCTGGTGATTGTATACCTCCACGACTGCTGTTCTTTACCTTCATGGATCAATACATGAACCCTACCAGCTCCAAATCTTTTAAAACTAGGGCTCAAGTCTCCAGATCTCCTCCTAAAGCAACATAATCTAAAGTCATCATGTCGATGGCATCTCTGCAGTCCATTGCTACGTGTATCACGACGATGATCATGCCGGTGATTGATAGACTTCAGACATTTCAATCTTCCTTGGAGCTAATCACATCCTAGCTGACTGACCACACCAACATAATTTCGGCCGCAGAGCAGCGGATCTCTGACTTGGCGGAAACCCTGCAGTCTTATTCAGCTCAATTGGAGGATAATGCGCAAAAGTTGGAGCAGCTTCTTGGAAAAATTGATGACTTGGAAAATCGAAGTTGTTGCAATAATCTTTGGATCATTGGCATCCCTGAGTCGGTGAAGGACCTTCATCACCTCACCGCTTCTTGGCTCACGCAGGCACTCAATCTGCCAGATTTTCCTGGTTCAGTGGTGGTGGAAAGACCAAACTGAGTTGGGCCTGAATGTTCCAGCTCAGCTGCCCGCCCATGTCCTCTCCTCTTTAAATTGCTCAACTACCAGGAAAAAATGCAGTTGCACCTGGCATTCCGTGCCTTATCCTCACTGCAGTATGAAGGTCATTCTCTTCTCCCGTTCTAGGACTTCTCCGCTTCGGCAGCGACCAAGTGACATGCCTTTTCATCTGTTTGCAAGCTGCTACATGACAAGGACATCCACTTTGCCCTCCTGCATCCTTCTCGTCTTTGGGTGTTGCTTCATGGTAAACCGGTGTTCTTTGATAATCCCGACAAGGCCTTGAAAGCTATGGCTTACATTCATACATCTATGGACCTTTATGTAACCGGACCTGAGTTTCAGTGTGATCTTATTACACAGGCACTATTATGTATCATTAATTGGTTACTAGTTACGCATCGTTTTGTTCTTATCCTATGAATCTGTCTTTTATAGAGGATACTACTAGTTAGGACATTGTTTTGATCTGCATTTCTGTTAATATGCTTTTTTTTTCTTTTTTTTTTTTTGTTCTTTGGGAGATGGGGGTGTTACCCTTCCTTTGGCACAATGCATATTTGGTCCTCTTGTTTGATCTGAGTGGTGGGGTTTGCTCGCTGGGACAGGCCATTGCCCATATGTGTTTTATTTATTTTTTTCAATTTCTGCTCTTTGGCCTCAATGCGGGATAGGTTAATATGGTTACCAGCCATAGCGTAGTTTCTCACACAGATGTAGATTCACTCAAACTATTAACCTGGAATGTTGCTGGCTTTAACTCTTCGGTGAAACACAGGAAGGTCTTGAACCATATTACTCACCTGCGCCCCCATATTGCCTTTCTGCAAGAAACTCAGTTGCTTCACAGAGGCCACCCCGCACTTCGTAATAGATACTATTCAGAGTGTGTTGAGGCTTCCTTTGTACGGAAAAAGTGTGGGGTTGCCATTTTCTTTAATAAGTCCCTAGACTACTCTATACAGGAGGTGGTGAGAGATCGGCGGGATGGTATTTACTTGTCAGGGCTCTTATTGAACACTGGCAATTTTGCCTCATTAATGTCTATGCTCCTAATACTGCTAATTCCTGCTTTTTTGCTAAACTTCTGGAAGTGGTTCATGGCTGGCATTCCACTAATATTCTGCTAGGTGGAGATTTGAATGCTCTTCATGACTCTTTTCTTAACAGATCCATCCTTATGCGTGCGTCTGATCCCTCCACTGGAGCGATTCCTACCCTGCTGGATAGGCTCAACCTAGTTGATGCTTGGAGATGCTGCCACCCCACAGAGAGGAAGTACACCTTTTATTCTAGAGTGCATGATGTCCATACTTGTATTAATTACTGGTTGACCTCTACACATCTCCTTATTTTTTGAAAGCAGTTGATATTCTCCCTTCTGTCATCTCAGATCACTCACTGGTTTTGCTTAATTTAGAACTCCCTACTAGTAGAACCGTATCTATTCGTTAGCGCTTTCCCTCTTATCTTTACACCTCTGATGATTTCATGCACTATTTGACCGGTTGCTGGCAGACCACCATGGAGGACAACCCAGAACGTCTGGATGACAATCATTTATTTTGGGTCATTGCCAAGATGCTGCTCAGGTGACACATTATTTCTTATGTTTCCCGGAAGAAAAAGAAACTGTTGTCCTCCCTGCGGCCTTTTTTGGACCGGCTCACTCCATCATATAAGGACTTCAAATTATGTATTACGCCCTCTTCTAGAGAGGCCTACTTTGCAGCTAAGCAGGACTTTAATACCCTATTACATGAACAGGCACACATTCAACTGACCCATCAACGCAATCAATATTTTCACTGGCTAATAAACCAGGTCGGCTTCTTGCATCCTTAACAAAGCCATTTAAGACTGCTACTAAAGTCTCTAATGTTATAACGCGACCTGACCCAAATCTGCACGGTTTTCCATGATTTTTCTGAAGACCTTTATGGCCTCTCCCTGGACTCGCAGGAGGACATCTATCCATTTCTACATATAGTTGATCCGCCGAAGCTTACTGCTTCTCAACGGGAGACTCTCTTAACCAGCCGATTTCTACTGGGGAGGTGGGATCAGTCATTAAGTCTTTTAGGTTAAGGTGCCTGGCCCAGATGCGTTTTCAGTCGAATTTTATAAAATACTACAACCCTTGCATCTCACCTTATTTTTTAATCATATTGTTAATTCTGTCTCTCTGCCTGACCGATTTAACAAGGCTTTTGCCCTTTGTTGTTGAAGCTGGACAAAGACCCAATTCTCCCTGCCTCATATTGCCCAATCTCCCTTTTAAATGTTGATTTTAAACTGCTTACTAAAATCATGGCTAATAGGCTGCAGTTCATGCTTCCTAATATTCTTACTCCATCTCAAACAGGTTTTGCTCATGGCTGGTCTTTTCCCTTTAATATCAAGACAGCATGGGCTGTCATATTATAATAATAATAATAATAATCATCACACATAGTTGTCAAACTAAGGCCAAGCAAAATAAACTGGCCAGCCTTGATGCTGATAAAGCCTTTGATCGAGTATCATGGTCTCATCTCATAAGGACCCTTAAGTATAGATTGTTTGGCTTTACTTTATACAACTTTGTGCGTACAATTTATACTAATCCGCAAACCTCAATTTCACTCAATGACATAGTCGGACCATTTCCCCATTCTTAGGGGACAGTCTTGTCTCCTACCTCTATCACCCTTACTTTTATTGCCCTGGATCTCCTGCTGAGATGCCTCGAGATGAACCTTTCCTTTAGGGGCATTGGGATCGGCCACTACGCACTTAAAACATTAGCATTTGCTGATGATATCTTACTCATTATAGCCAACTCTAAGGAATTCATTTCTTCTATAATGGAGGCCTTCAGCGTGTTTGGAGCAGTCTCTGGGTTTTGCGTAAACTTCACTAAATCTCATGCTTTGGCAAATTTTAAAACTGCTCAGAAACAGTGGCCATTTCCCTTTCCTTTCCAGTGGAGGGCATTCCCTTCTTTATTGTGGAGCGAGCAGTAAAATGCTCGGGTGTTCGTTGCTCGGGTGGAGCATTTTGAAATGCTCGGGTGCTCGACCCGAGCACCAACCCAATATTAGCCTATGGGTTACCCGAGCATTTTTCTGGCGGAAAGCTCAAAAATGTCACAAATGCATAACAGTGCTCAATTGACATGGGAGCAGCATGGGGAAGACCCCTGTAAGCATTTCTGATTCCCATGTCACTGTTGTGAGCAATGTTGTCTTTGTATTAGGGGGAGGAAGAACACTGTGTTCCTCCTCCCGTGTTACATGCACTTTCACTTTGTAGCGTATGTGCGGCAGCTTCTCTTTGCCTGTAAATTCACTGCAAAGCAAAACCAAAAGTGAACAGTAGAAAAAAAAATCATATTCACCTGTCTGCAGACTCCCGGGACATGTCCGATCGCTGCAGGAGCTTACGGTGCTCAGCTGATGCGGTCATGTGAGAGCATCAGCTGATCGTATAAGTCCAGCGATGAGGTCGCTTTTTACCGCCCGGCTTTTAAACAATCAGATGATGAATCAGCTGATCATTCATAAAAGCCGGCCAGCTTTTTACCACCCAGCCAGTTTAAACGATCAGCTGATGCTGTCAGGTGACCGCATCAGCTGATTACCAGCGGGTCCTTTTGCGATCGGACAGGAGTCTGCACAGAAGTGTGTAGTTTTTTTTTTCTACTGATGCATCAGCTGATTGTTTAAAAGCCGTTTATACAATCAGCTGATGTGTCATGTGAGTCAGGTCCTTGAACCTGACACATCATCTGATCGGTTTGCCTTCCGGCAAATCGATCAGATGACATTGGATTCGGATTGGACATCGTGGGACCCTCGACCCAGGACTCCAGCGGAGGGGGGGTTCTTTATTTTAATAAAGATGGAGTCACTAATTGTGTTGTTTCATTTCTAATAAGAAATATTTTTCTCTGTTTTTTTTTATCTTTACTAGAAATTCATGGTGGCCATGTCTAATATTAGCACGACACCATGAATTTCGGGCTTAGGGCCAGCTGATAATACATAGATAGCCCTAACTCCATTATTACCCAGCGAGCCACCTGGCACCAGAGTCACTGGAAGAGTTGGATACAGCGCCAGAAGATGGCGCTTCTATGAAAGCATCATTTTCCAGGCGGCTGCGGACTGAAATTCTCAGCAGGTGGGTCCCAGAAAGATTGGGCCAACCTGCGCTGTGGATTCCAATCCCCAGCTGCCTAGTTGTACCTGGCTGGACACACAAATTGGGCGAACCTCACATCGTTTTTTTTTTTATTATATCATGAAATAATTAAAAAAAGGGGGGGCTTCCCTTTATTTTTGGTTTCCAGCTGGGTATCATAGTATCATAGTTTTTAAGGTTGAAGGGAGACTCTAAGTCCATCTAGTTCAACCTGTAGCCTAACATGTTGATCCAGAGGAAGGCAAAAAAAACCCAATGTGGCAAACAAGTTCCAATGGGGAAAAAATTTCCTTCCTGACTCCACATCCGGGAATCAGACTAGTTCCCTGGATCAATACCCTGTCATAAAATCTAATATACATAACTGGTAATATTACATTTTTCAAGAAAGGCGTCCAGGCTCTGCTTAAATGTTAGTAGTGAATCACTCATTACAACATCATGCGACAGAGAGTTCCACAGTCTCACTGCTCGCACAGTAAAGAATCCTCGTCTGTGATTATGATTAAACCTTCTTTCTTCAAGACGTAGCGGATGCCCCCGTGTTCCAGTCGCAGGCCTAGGTGTAAAAAGATCTTTGGAAAGGTCTCTGTACTGTCCCCTCATATATTTATACATTGTGATTAGATCCCCCCTAAGCCTTCGTTTTTCCAGACTAAATAACCCCAAGTTTAATAACCTGTCTTGGTATTGCAGCCCACCCATTCCTCTAATAATCTTGGTCGCTCTTCTCTGCACCCTCTCCAGTTCAGCTGTGTCCTTCTTATATATCGGTGACCAGAATTGTACACAGTATTCTAAGTGCGGTCGCACTAGTGACTTGTACAGAGGTAGAACTATATTTTTTTCATGAACACTTATACCTTTTTTAATACATCCCATTATTTTATTAGCCCTGGCAGCAGTTGCCTGACACTGTCCACTAAAGTGAAGTTTACCATCCACCCATACACCCAAGTCTTTTTCTGTGTCTGTTTTACCCAGTGTTCTACAATTAAGTACATAATCATAAATGTTATTTCCTCTACCCAAGTGCATGACCTTACATTTATCTACATTAAACTTCAATTGCCACTTCTCAGCCCAATCCTCCAATTTACATAAATCTCCCTGTAATATAAAATTATCCTCCTCTGTATTGATTACCCTGCAGAGTTTAGTAGAGTTTAGGTACAACTAGGCAGCTGGGGGTTGGGGGCAGCTCGTACCTGCCAGCTGTACCCGGCTGGCATACAAAAATATGGCAAAGCCCATGTTGTAGCTGTTCTGTTTTGTCACAAGTCAGCTTATGGGATCACCAGTGAGGTCCTCTGAATTAGGCCTCTTCAGACCTAATCAAGATCGAGCGCTCGGAGAGAAAAGACCAGCATCCATGTGGGCATGATCAATTTCTTCTGTTTATTTAATCAAAGTACAGTTTATTTATACCATTTACAGATCAATGTGATATTGCAAAAAAAAAGAAAAAGCTTCTAACTGGACTTTACAAGTTGCTCATATGACCTTTAAGTTTTAGCAAAACAAAAATGTAGAGTCATGCATATGAGATAAGAAGAAGATAAGAAGAACATTTAGAGACCATAATAATCCTTGAGCCTGTCTCTTATTCCGTAGGCTCCATGACTATGAACTACCATCAGATATACTTACTAATAACAATAAATCTTTAATGAAGAAATAGAGAAATTATTAACCCTTCTATATCAATTTCCCCCTTTTGTAAATGGTATAACCTTCACTACAGGGTCAGTAGGCGTCCAAACAGGAGCTGCTGGCTCATGGGCCTAGTACCCATGAGGGGTCTTCCTACCACTTCACCCATCCACCCTCAGTGTGGACACCTACTCCCAGTCAGCAGAGGCCATTTGGGGTCCGTAGTAAACTACAGAGGGTTCAATGTTGGGACTCTTAGAACATACATTATTCATTAGTTTAGGTAATGCATATATCAATGTTTTTACAGCTATATAAAGCAGTAGACAGAACAACAATATTTGCATACAGGTTTGTATAATGCCAGAAACCCAACCTGCTAGGCCCTTAAACCAATTGGCCAGATTCATAAAAGAAAATGTATTTCCCCACCAGGAGCCTTGTTGGCATCGTGCTCTTTTAACCATTTATCCCTAAGTTCACTTGTTTTCTGTATATCTGCTCTAACCTGGAGGTTGCCTGCAGGGTCAATGTAATGGCAACAGGCAGGACCAATTATTTGACACATTCCGCCGTCTTTTGCTGTCACAAAGTCTAGCACTATAGTATGCTGGTTAGTGACTACAATTAATTGTTTTTGTATAGCATTGGTAGCATTTAGAATCTCAAGAACCCGAAAAATTTGATCATCCAGGTAGTCAGTGGACTCTACTAGCTTGTCCCACATTTGCATTAAGAAAGGGTGTATGAAAATAGCACTAAATACCTTATTTGCTTTTCCCATTTCTACTACATGAGGCCTACCATTTGGCCGGGGCTTATTATCTGCTGCTCGTTTATACAAGGTATGAATTGGGACAGCTGCTACATCTACTTTACTATGAGGAACTATGAAAGTGGCTGGTGTTAGTCTGGCAAGTGTGCAAACCCCTCTCATGTCAGGGCTCACCCACTTGTGAGCACGATTCCCACAAACCAAAAACACTCCCTCTGGGAAAATACAAAAGTGAGTTTGACTTTGTACACAATAAAGCAGATTCAGAAGCCCCTTCATGACTTTATGAGCACACCACGTATTGTTCATTTGTTTTCCGGTCATACCTGAGATACAGCTACCCCGCTCCCTCCTAAAAGTCCGTCTAATAAATGATGATGTACAGCCCTCAATACCCTTCTGATATACTGTCTCATTGTCCTTGGTTAAGTCATGTGTATATATATAGAAACAGTTATTGTCTTTTCCACAATTTCCAACACCATTGTATTGAAGACTGAACCATAATCCATCATGAGGAATGGGGCCCGAATGAGGAATCTTAGTCTTTATTTTGGCAATTATGCCCTTGTCTGAATCGTATTCCATCCACCACGAGTATCCATCGGGTCGTGTGATATTTAGCTGGAACCAGGGTTTAGTGACCCATCCAACTATAGTCAATGTAGCAGATACATCACGAGGTACATCTTCTCCCAAAAATCTAGATTGAGTCCAGGTTTCATTGTGTATACAGTCTGGTACTAATACCTCCTGTGGTTCCAGAGGTAAGGCTAAATATGGCATTGTCTTTGAAGAAATAGGACTATGTGTGCAGATCCAACAGTCTTTTGGCTTTTCTCCTTCCATGTCCTCAGTAAGAGAAATATGGTGGCGAATGAGTTTATTATCCCAGTCCGTATTTAAAGGTTCGCTCAGTGTCTTTGTTTGGCGCAGCAACCCTGCTACACCTAGCAGGATAATTAGCAAAACTGTCATTCTGCCGGTGGAGTGACCTTTTTACAGTGACTGGCGTGGATCCAGGTGGGTTTTCCCTCAAGTTTCACTGAGGTGGATGTGGTCAGCTGGACTTGGAATGGGCCATCAAAGCGTGGATCTAGGCTCCTTCTCACGTGTCTGCGCACGACCACCCAATCACCTGGATTCAGCTGATGCACATCTGCACTTGCATTGGGATCTGGAATGGATGAAAAGACATGTTTATGCACCACATTAAGTCTTTCCTGTAAGGCCTGGACGTAGGCTGTCATAGTGCCGTGTTGCATCTGTAACACTTGTGGAAAGTAGAGACCTGTTTTTGGGGCACTACCAAAAAGGACTTCAAAAGGAGACAAGCCTGTCTTTCTATTTGGAGTGTGTCTGACTGAAAAGAGTGCCAGGGATAAGCACTCTACCCAATTCTTTCCTGTCTCTGCCATGGCCTTTTGAATTTTTAGTTTAAGTGTCCCGTTTAATCTCTCTACTTTTCCACTGCTCTGTGGATGATAAGGGGTATGGAATGCCTGCTCTATTCCCAGGGCCTGCATAATGTCCCTCATTATTTCTCCAGTGAAGTGTGTACCCCTGTCACTTTCTATGGCTTCTGGGATGCCATACCGACAGACTAGTTCCTTCATCAGTTTTTCTGCAGTTGTTTTAGCATTTGCACATTTTACTGGATAGGCCTCAACCCATCCTGAGAAGAGATCTACACATACCAGGACGTATTCATACACTCCTACCTTGGGTAGTTGTATGTAGTCTATTTGCAGTCGTTGAAACGGGTAGAGCGGTCTGGGTGTTGCTTTCTTAGGGACTTTTACTGTTTTACCTGGGTTGTATTGAGCGCAGATAATGCAGGATTGTACGTGTTTGGAGGCTACGTAACTGAAGCCAGGAGCGATCCAGAAGGCATTCACCTGGTTACACATGTGACTTTTTGAGGCGTGAGTGGGGCCATGTGTTGCTTGTGCCATCATAGGGAACAGGGACCTTGGTAAACACAACCTGTCCTTACTTTCCCATACTCCATTCGAGTTCAGCCCAGCTCCCATTTTCTCCCAGTGTTCCTTCTCTGTTTGGGCAGCCTGATGCTGGAGGGATTTCAGGACATCCAGACTCACTGTGGCTGGGACTTGCTGGCTCCCTGCCACTATCCTCTGATCCCTAGGCCTCTTTGCCGCTGCTTTCGCAGCTGCATCCGCCCTTCTATTGCCCTCTACCTCCAGTGAGTCACCTTTTGTGTGTGCTTTCACCTTAATGATGCCAACCTGGACTGGTAACATTAGTGCCTCCATTAACCGTTTTACCAATTCTGCATTTTTAATAGGCTTACCAGCTGACGTAAGAAAAGCTCTACTTCTCCAGATAGGGCCAAAATCATGACAGATCCCAAATCCATACTTTGAGTCTGAATAAACATTAATTTTCCTACCTGATCCCGCTCTACACGCCTCAATGAGTGCTGTTAGCTCCGCCTCCTGCGCGGACATGTGCGGCGGGAGTGGTTCAGCTCGGATTACCTCATGCGAGGATACTACTGCATATCCAGTGTAGAATCTCCCATCCAGGTGGTATCTGGAGCCATCTACAAAAAACTCAAAATCTGCATTAGGAATAGGTGTATCATAGACATGTGGAAAACCTGCTGTCTCCTGACTCATCAGCTCTATGCAGTCATGCTCGTGCGTCATGTCAAAATATTCATCCTCACTTGCTACCATTGTCACCAATTCCCCCTTTTCTGAATCTACTGGCAAAAGGGTGGCTGGATTCAGAACATTACACCTCTTGAGGGTGACATACTCAGGAATCAGAAGGGCACATTCAAGTCTGAGCTGTCTGGCCATAGACAGGTGTTTCGGTTGGACTTGCACAAGTATAGCATGGATGTCATGTGGGGAGTAAATTGTTAAGGGAAATGTCAATGTGATCTCGCAAGCTTTCCCTAGCAGTACTGCAGCAGCCGCTACAGCACGGACACACGTGGGTGACCCTCTGACAACTGGGTCCAATCGCGCTGAGTAGTAAGCTATTGGTCTTTGTTTGTCACCATGTTGCTGTGTGAGGACGGCTGTCGCATGCCCTCCCTGTTCTGTGCAAAACAAGAAAAATGGTTGATCGTAGTTTGGAATACCCAGGGCCGGGGCAGATACAATGAGTAGTTTAAGGGAATGAAAGGACACACTCCACAGTCTCGTCAGTAATCATATCTGGCTTTATCAGGTCTTTATGTACCACAGTGCCGGCTGCCCCAGTGTCAATTAAAAATTCTGCCTCTTTCCCCCCTGGCATTGTTATGGTCGTAAGTAAGGTGGGACCAGGTCCTGAGGGAACGAAAACGGGGTACACATTTGTCACTGGGTTGCCAGTTTCCTAGCTCAGAGGCAAAGGAGCAGGGAGGGAAAGAGAAGAGTCAGTCTGCTCACTCTCCTTTTTGGAGTTTTTGCACTGTCTGGCATAATGTCCATTCTGTCCACAATTCCAGCACTGTACGGTCGCTAGGTCACCTGGTGCCCCCCCTCTCTGCTTCCACTGTCTTCCTTGTGCTCTAGCATACATAACTGGTCGCTTGCATTTTGTCAGTTCAACCCCCTTAGCTACTTGCAGAAGGTCTGTTGGGTCCATGTTTCTCCACTCAGGTCTGGCTGTCTGTACTGCTTCTCGTAAAAACTTATTCATGCCGTCAATGAATGCATTCACCAATAATTTGATATCAAGGTCGTTTCTTGCACTGTATCCCATGTCTGTCCACTTCAGCTGTAACCTCCCAAAGTACGTCTCTATACTCTCCCCTTTTTGCTGTGTCACGTCAGTCATCAGTACAGACTGCTCTGTTTGTTTCTTTGTAGCCCATCCTTTCAATGCCTCACAGTACGTCATTCCAGACCTCTCAGACTGAACATCCATGACCCATGATTGCTCCTTCATCATATCAGTATGTGATTTAATTGTGTCCCAGCACGTCACCTGCCTTTGCAGTCACCAAACTCTCGAGGTCTGCCCAAGTGCATTTATAAGTCACCTGTATTGTCTGTATTTGCCTGTAAAATGGGAAAGGTTGGTTTTCAGGGTCAGGTAACTGTTTCAACATAGCTAGCTGGTCAGAGGGGCTCCAGGGGTAATATTCCTGTGTCTGTCTGATTCTTGTGACCTTCCTCGGTCGGGATGCATCTGATTTTTTTGTACTGGTCCCAGGGCATTCTTTCCTTTCCTCACCGTCAGCTTCCTCCCCAAAACTCAATTCCTTCACTACCTCTGTCTCAGTGTCAGCGTCCTCTGTCATCACATGTGACCTGGTTCGAACAGGATTTAGTGCAATCTGCTTAGGGCGAGTAACATTACACGTAGCACAAGTACCTCTCCAGTCTGGGTTTTTCTGACTACAATGTTTACAAGTCCATTCATCTGGTCTGGGTTTCTGCTTATGTGAAGGGGGGGCGGTAGCAGTCACAATTCCTGCTTTTGGTGCATTAAAACATTCATAATACACCTTATCTCCCGCTGTGGTCTCTTTATATCCACAATGCTGCACCTCTTCAGCCACACGACACCATTTATTTACTTGTTGCTCTACCCTCTTATCTTTTATCCAACCTCTCTTTTCTTCCCTGAATCTGTGCCATTTCTCAACATCCAAACATCCGTACTCTGGCATGTCTGCCTTTTTGAGTATCGGTCTGACATTTTTCACTGCTTCTTTGCCTTCTCTTTCTTGCACTATCTGTTTGGCTGTTTTGGATCCTGCTGGAGCCCCACGCTGCACACTGAACAAGTTGCCCATGGCTTCAACTTATTCCCACACAGCCCACCTTTCTGCAAATGCCCTCTCAGTGTCCCTGAACCTTGTTAACAGGCCACACGTCTCCTGGCAAGTCAGAATGGGCTCTCAAGTGGTAGCAAGAAGGCTCAATCAGCATTCACTCTCACCTGCTACACTTGTAGGGCGTATTGGGAAGGGTTAAAAAACACCTCACCCAATAGACCAGATGACTAAAGCAGGAAGGACCAGGTGTGATAGTCCTCTCACCTGCTAGACCACCTCCATGTAAGTGGGAAGGCCACAACGCTCTCTACCCACTTCAAACCTGATGTGCAGTTGGGTACTCCATGCTGGTCCTTTACAGAGTATTCCAGCAACGAACGTAAACTAGAGTTAAACCAAAACAATTAACAGAGCTGACTTCTCACAGAGGGCAGAAAATCGCGCAGCTGTTCACTTGACCCCTCCCAACAGAATGACAGAATGGCAGCGCACAGTTTGTTTAGCAAGAGTGTTATCTCAAAAAGAATTCTTCGTCCAGATTCAGTTTTTCCAAAACATCCCTAATACCTACTGGTATAATACACAATCCCTGCAGAAAATTGAGACTACTTATATACCTTCACAGCACTAATATTCTACTTTGCTATAAAACCTTCATCCCCATTTTGAGGGGAAGAAACACACAATATCTCACTATAAGGACAGATCCCAGGACCACTTGTCCTACTCATTCATTGATTCCAGAAGCATATGTAACAATACACCTTCCAAGGATCAGTTAACCTCACATGCAAATAAAATTATCTAAACCGCTCTTGACACTGATGGGAAAAAAAATACATATGTCAGGTATCCACTCAAATACTCTATATGGCTATGCCCTGTGACATTTCACAACCGGAACATCTTTTCACAGTCCACAGTATGACCTATAACCATTAGACTTATACATACATATTATTTCACCAAGTCTCTTATCTCAATTACTTGTCACTTTGTTATTCAGAGGCTTCTCATCAATATACACCAACCTATTGCCTACCTACTTTATCTAGGCATTAATATGAAACCACTTATGAACACATATCCCTAGACCAGTGTATTGCCCATCAAAGATGCAAAGATGGCCAAAGCAAAACACAAAACACAGCAACACAGCAAATGCAATTATACAGAGACTGTCCCAAATTCCGTGCTATGCAATCTATGCAATCAGTTAATAGACGGACAACAGATTATCTTATTACTCTATATTTCAACTCTCATTCAGACATGCATGAAAAAAAACAATACTCACTGGTGGTGCCAGAGTTCTTGAACCGTGTGTACAGCCTTACCCAGAATATTCGGGAAATCAGAGAGAGTGAAATGAAGTGTAAGAATAAAGCTTCTCACCTTGCTGCAGCTGAAATTTCACTGTCTCAAGAGTCCCCAAAACTTCTTCCGAATAGGCTGGTTGGCCACAGCCCCACGTTGGGCGCCAAAAACTGTTGTAGCTGTTCTGTTTTGTCACAAGTCAGCTTATGGGATCACCAGTGAGGTCCTCTGAATTAGGCCTCTTCAGACCTAATCAAGATCGAGCGCTCGGAGAGAAAAGACCAGCATCCATGTGGGCATGATCAATTTCTTCTGTTTATTTAATCAAAGTACAGTTTATTTATACCATTTACAGATCAATGTGATATTGCAAAAAAAAGAAAAAGCTTCTAACTGGACTTTACAAGTTGCTCATATGACCTTTAAGTTTTGGCAAAACAAAAATGTAGAGTCATGCATATGAGATAAGAAGAAGATAAGAAGAACATTTAGAGACCATAATAATCCTTGAGCCTGTCTCTTATTCCGTAGGCTCCATGACTATGAACTACCATCAGATATACTTACTAATAACAATAAATCTTTAATGAAGAAATAGAGAAATTATTAACCCTTCTATATCACCCATGTCTATTTATTTATTTTTTTAAATCATTAAAAAATAAAAGAAAAAAACTCAAACACATTCGTTAGGGGGTAAAAAAAAAAAAAAGTGTGTGGGCTACCGCTGCATTTTCTATTGCTAGCTAAGGGTAACCCAACCATGCTTGGTGTTATCTTCACTGACAATGGAAAATCCAGGGAAGCCCTTTTTTTTTTTTTTTTTTTTTTGTTCCAAAAAAATAACGTCAACTTCGCCATATTTTTGTATGATATCCTGGTACAGCAGGTAGGAACGGGCTGCCCAACTCCCAGCTGCCTATTTGTACCCAGCTGGGAACCAAAAATATAGGGAAGCCCTTTTTTAATTATTTCATGAAATTCATGAAATAATTAAAAACAAATGACGTGGGCTTCGCCCAATTTTTGTATCCAGCCAGGTACAATTAGGCAGCTGGGGATTGGAATCTGCAGCTCAGGTTGGCCCAAGCTTTCTGGGCTCCCCCCGCTGAGAATTGCAGTCCGCAGCCGCCCCAAATATGGCGCTTTCATAGAAGCGCCATCTTCTGGCGTTGTATCCAACTCGCCAGCGGCCCTGGTGCCAGGTGGCATGCTGGGTAATAAGGGGTTAATACCAGCTTTGTTTTAACAGCTGGTATTAAGCATAAGATTCTTAATGCCACGCCAAGTTTGACCCGGCCATTAAGAATCTCCAATAAAGGGTTAAAAAAAGACACCACACAGAGAAAAAATACTTTATTATAAATAAATACACACACACTTAGGGATTCCATCTTTATTACTCCCTTTCACCCCTGCACAAACCTGGTCTTCTGTCTTCTGTTTTCTTCTACCCATGCAGCTCTGCGATATCATACAGCACAGGGAGTAAGAACGCTGCTCCTCCCCTTGCTGACATTTTCCACTGTCTCTGGGATTGCCCGAGAATACGGGAGGTCTGGCATGCACTCTCATAACGCCTCACTAATAACCTTGATCTTTCTATTTCTCTGTCCCCTGAGTAGGCCATCTTCAATATTCTCCGACAAGACCAGCTGGGTAGGCTTCCTGCCCATCCTCGCAGCAAAAGTATCTTACACTTCTGGGATCTGAACGCAACTCTACTTTTAGTTTGATTAGTACATAGGTGGCCTACCTCTTCAAAATGGACTGGATAGAGTCCTTAGCAAAGAAAAACTCACCAAATGCTTCGTTCTTACATGGACTTTCTTTATTAATGCCCAACCACTGTCCACGCGCCAAGCAGTGCATGATTGTTTCCTATTTACAGATTGGTACATGAGGGAGCAAATTGCTGGCAGAGTTCCTGTTAGGATTGTGTAATGTTTTGTCACAAGGTTTTTTTGTGCGTGCCCTAAGGAAGAGGGTAAGAGAGGTGATGGAGGGTTTCTCGAATATCGCAGAAACTGTACTGACTAAAATCATGTCAGATTATTTTTATTGTACATTATTTTAGAAGAAAGCCAAAGCCATTTTTCCTATTATTAGAGAAAAATTACATTTTAGTTGCCAAATATAGAAAAGACTAAACCCCTTGATCAAAAACCTGTGACCTACAATCAAATACCTCCAGCTCGAAGTAATATCGCTCCAGATAGAGGATTGTAGGTCATTTTGTTTTTAGAAATCTTTCTAGATTTTTTTGGGCAGTGTTCCATAATCTCACTGCTTTTATCATTTCCTTCCTTGTTGATGCAAAACATTGCTTTCGAAAACACTCCTTTGAGGTCTCCTTGTTCTAATAGATATAGAACAAATAGAACACTTTGTATAAATACTTCATTAGGTCTCTATTATTCTTTTGATCTGTGTATTTGTGACATGAAGCATACAAAGGACAGTCAGACAATTTGGTACGTTCTCCAACATAGTAAAACTGTTTGGACAAGTACAAGTAAAATTGATTATACTGTAGATGACAGCCATGACCCAGGTCTGCACAGATCCCAGGATCGATCATTCTCCAGATTGAATTACATACTAACATTTGCCTTGTATATAAAGGAGCTAAGGACAATTTCTAATACAGGTGCATCTCAATAAATTAGAATATCATCAAAAAGTTAATTTATTTCAGTAATTCAATACAAAAGGGGAAACACCTATATAGTCATTATACACAGAGTGATCTGTTTATAGTGTTTATTTCTGATAATGTTGATGATTATGGCTTACAGCCAATGAAAACCCAAAAGTCATTATCTCAGAAAATTAGATTATTATATAAGACCAACTAAAAAAATAACTAAATCATACATATAATATATAGAAAAAATCCTATATATAAATTTGCGCTGAACCACAACAAAATGATTTTGGAAAAAACTATGTAATATATTTTAATTTATTTTATTTTGTTCTCCACTCATGTAATAAAACCAGGGGGTTACACGCAAACTCTAACATAAAATACCATAAATCAATGAAGCAGATGGAGCCTCGGCCGACCGCTCACCTGCTAAATGTTGCAAAAATACAAGTACTTGTATACAATTTGGAGATGTGACAATAACAAAAAGCAAAAAAAGAGAGAAAAAGAAGAGAAAAAGAAAAAAAAAAAAAAAAAAAAAAAGAAAAAATAATATGAATTCGAATAAAAACCTCAGGGAAGGTTTTCTAGTAGTTGACACAGTACACAAAGCAACCCTCCGTTTCAAGGATAGATGACTTCTGTACTGCAGTACCAAAAAGTCCCCAAATAGTGCTTTAAAACATGCACTCCACAAAAGCTGCAGTTGCCTTTACAGGATTACTAAAAACAGCACATCTAGCATAATTGCCGCTCAATATTTGTAAGAATGTAGCAGTTTTAACAGATAGTTGCAATCTCTGTGCTAGAAGTTTCTCAGTTCCTGGATACAAAGTCTCTAGCAGAATATAACAGGCTGTCTGCGCTGTGGATTTCTTTCCCCATGTACCGGAGTAGGAGATTTGAACAGGAACACAGCAGGTTTTCCCTTAACAGGCTCCTGAATTCCTGGAAAGGAGATATCGCCTGAGCGCTTTTTAGAAATACCTGAACACAGGATTGTCAGCGGAGATAAAGGAAATTACTCCCCTGTGTAGGCTCCTGATTTCCTGATAAGAAGATACCGCCAGGGCTCCTGAATTGCAGCAGAGCTCCTAGGTACAGGATCCTTCCAAATTCCAGAGGATTAGCTGGGGCGTTAACCCTTTTCAGCAGATTGAAGATCCAGACGCTTGAATAAACACACGACCCGGCTGTTCCGCCGTGGTAAAGAATATAGGTGCACTGAGCTTGATCCGACACGTGTTTCGGGGGCGTTACCGGTCCCCTTCCTCAAGGATAGCTCAACCACCAGCTGAGACCCTATTTTATACTACAGCTCATTGCAATAACATAACAAACTACAGAAATTTAGGATAAAATAGTATGAAGGCATACGTTTTACTAGTTGGCCACTTGCAAGCCAAAAACTAACACCCTCAATTTAATAGAATAAATGCGACACAATAAATACATAAAATAATTAATTTAAAATTCCATTAACCAATAAAAATGGAAAAAAATGGAAAAAATTATAACACATACATATATATACATACATATACACACATACACACATATATACATACATATATATATACATGCATATACATATGCACACATACATGCATTAATGTACCACCAAACATAGCCAACATAACATAGAAAGACCTAATATCCCTCTTGCCATTAAAAGGAGACCATAAAGGAAAACCATAAAAGAAAAACGCAAATATAGATCATACTCTCAATATAAAACTACAAATATAAATATAAAAGAGTGAAAATATATAAAAAGTAGAAAAATATATAGGAATATAGGAATGTATAAAATATATACCTCTATACACAAAGGAGATAAGAATATAAATATGGATACAAAGACAGATGCAAATATCAATTGAAAGCAAAAAGTTCAATATCATTATTTAGTCCATTAGGTTTTAGAGTGTTGAGCTCAAAGATCCACTGACTCTCAGCTCTGGACATTTTTTTTAATAAAGTCACCACCCCTCCAATCTTTTGTAATTTTCTGAAGGCCCCAAATTTTGGATCCCTCAAGAGATCCACCATGTTTTAGTGTATAATGTTTGGACAGGGGGTGTTTATTGCATTTACTTTTAATATTTCTAATATGCTCACCAATTCTTTTATATAGGGGTCTTATAGTCCTCCCAATATATCTTTTTTGGCAGGGACATTGAATGCAGTAGATCACTCCCTTCGTTTGGCAAGCGACTAGATCCCTAATAACAATCTCTTCCTGTCCTTTAAAAAAACTTTTTCTTGTTTCGCTTTTTATATTCTTGCAAACAATGCATTTTTTACATGGAAAGAAGCCTTTCATGCTCCCGATACTGCCTTTAATCTGTCGGTTAGCCATACTTCTCTGTATACTGGGTGCAACCAGATTTCCTATATTGTTTGCTTTTCTATAGGTAAATCTGGGTGCAATAGGAATGAGATCCCCTATAACTTTATCATCTTTAAGTAAATTCCAATATTTTTTTATAATGTTTTTTAGAATTTTTGCCTGCCCCGTATACTGCAATATTATGGGTACATTAAAGTCATCCAATTTATTTTGTTCCATTGGTATAGTAGCCTTCTTCTGCAGTAACTTTTCCCTTGATATTTGTTTAGTCTGCTGGTTAACATCCTCTAGGAACCCTTCCTTATAGCCTTTCTCCAAACATTTTTTGGCTAAATTGCCTGCCTCTACTTCAAAATCTTCTATTTTGCTACAATTTCTGTAGGCCCTAATATATTGGCTCTTAGGGACATTTAAAAGCCAACTAGGTAGATGGCAACTAGTTAAAGAAATATAGCTATTGCTATCGGTAGGCTTATGATATGTTTTAGTTTCAATTCTACCATCTTCAATAAAAAATATTCAGATCAAGAAATTGAATTGTTTCTTTACTAATGGTAGAAGTAAACTGTAAATGGAAATCATTCCTATTTAAGCCCTCCAAAAATTCAGTGAGGGAACTTTGACTACCCGACCAGATGAACAAACTGTCGTCGATGAAACGACGCCAGAGGACCAGGTTCTCCCGAATCACGCCACCAAGGTATATGGTAGACTCCTCCCACTTACCCATATATAGGTTAGCGTAACTCGGTGCCCCACCGCTGCAAATATTAATTTGTGCCATTACGGAAAAAATTGTGATTAAGTATGAATTGGATACATTCCCCCCAAAAAACTACTTGCTTTTGTGAAAAAAATCCAGATTTTTCTAAAAAATACTTAGAGGCTTCACACCCTTTCTCATGTTCTATAGTCGTATACAATGAGGTTACATCAATTGAACCAAATATAAAATTATCCTCCCATTTTATTTCCTGTAGAAGTTGTAAGACCTGAGTACTATCCTTCAAGTAGGCTGGCAGTAATGGGACACACTTCTGAAGATGGATGTCTATAAATTTAGAGAGATTGGCTGTTAAACAGCCAATCCCTGATATGATGGGGCGTCCCGGTGGATTTTGTAATGTTTTATGGATTTTAGGTATATGATAGAATACTGCCAGCCTAGGTGATGGATTCATTATGAACTGGCCTTCATTCTTATTCAAAATTCCTTGGTCCCAACCCTTTTTAACTAGATGGTTTAATTCTTCTTTAAAACCAATTGTGGGATCAGATTTCAAAACCTCATACGTACTCCTATCGCCCAAGAGTCGTGCTGTTTCCCTTTCATAATCCACCGAATCCATAATCACTATACCTCCACCTTTGTCAGCTGGACGTATAGTGATTTCTTTGTTATCCTGCAATTGTTTAATTGCAAGTTTTTCCTTTTGCGTTAAATTATTACATATTCCATTTTTTACAGGTTTTTTAATTTGTCTTATGTCATTAACAACACATTTTTGAAAGGTGAGCAACGAATCTGAGTATTCATTGAGTGGGTGAAAATTTGATTTACATCCAAGATCAGTATTTTTCCCCTCGGCCAAGACTGGTATATTGGGAGTATCACTAACTTGTTTCAATACAGGATTTTTTATAAAGTGTTTTTTCAAAACTAGTTTCCTCATAAATTGCTTAATTCCGATAAACGCTTGGAATTTATTAAAACCCGTAGACGGAGCAAATTTCAAACCTTTCTGTAATAAGGATATCTCACTCTTGGTCAATTGGTGCTGGCTAAGATTAAAATTTTTTTGTGGGTCTTTTGCTACCTGATTACTCATTTTCTTTTTTGGCGAGTTTCCCTCCTCTACAGCCCCTCTTGCGTTTCTTTTTCCTACCATGTAAAAATCCATAGTGGAGAGATTCTAATTCCTTTATGTTGATTACTAGTGTTACCCCCACTTTTCCGTGTGTTTTTTGGGGGTTGTACACTCCCCACTCTTTTACTGCTACGTAGACTAGTACCTTCCCCTGTTGAATTCAATCTCTGAGTTCGAGAAATAGAGGGTTGGTTAATCCTGCTAGTATTTTCAAGCTGTAAATTAGTGACTTCACTACTTGAAGTCATTTGGCTGCTGGTGGGGATATCATTTAGCTGGACAATCGACGTATCTATAGAGTCAACCAATAAATGTTGTGTTAGAAGATCCACAGATGTTTCATGTACTGAAAAATTATTAATATTTAATATTGATTTCCTCTTCAATTACCAATTCCCTTTCCGGGGTACATACAACCTCATCAATGATTTCAAGTTGGCTATTATCCATTGAACTCCTTCTATTGTTCCTAGAGGGAATATTTGAATTAGAATTTTCTTTATTAGAGTACACTGACAAACCTAAATCTCTCCCATATTTTTTCTCCTTTTTAACAATAATTTCTCTTTCCTTAACCTGTATACGTTTTAAAATATTTTTTGATAAGTTAGTAATCTCAAAATTATTTTTAAATGGTTTGATTTCCTCAAACAGTTGGAGGATTGGATTTTTACTGCTCATTAATTGTTTTTTTCTTTTATCTATAATGAACTGAACCGCTTTTCTAGAAAAAATCTTTAAACGGGTCCTCCCATTCTACTAGGGTCTGTCGATCCCCAATATCCCCTGAGAGAGCCTTGGTGACCACCAAACCTTTTGGGATATCAGCCTCCAAGTACCTCTCTAGGGTAGCTACTTCCCATAAATCACGCATTTCCTTTAATAGCAGCTGTTCCAATTCCCTTAGTTTATTCTTTATACTTGTAATATTATTCACATCTTCATTGCCCACATCAGAATGTTCTGAGTAGACCTTATGGTCTCCTTTTAATGGCAAGAGGGATATTAGGTCTTTCTATGTTATGTTGGCTATGGTTGGTGGTACATTAATGCATGTATGTGTGCATATGTATATGCATGTATATATATATATATGTATGTATATATGTGTGTATGTGTGTATATGTATATATATGTATGTGTTATAATTTTTTCCAATTTTTTCCATTTTTATTGGTTAATGGAATTTTAAATTAATTATTTTATGTATTTGTGTCGTATTTATTCTATTAAATTGAGGGTGTTAGTTTTTGGCTTGCAAGTGGCCAACTAGTAAAACGTATGCCTTCATACTATTTTATCCTAAATTTCTGTAGTTTGTTATGTTATTGCAATGAGCTGTAGTATAAAATAGGGTCTCAGCTGGTGGTTGAGCTATCCTTGAGGAAGGGGACCGGTAACGCCCCCGAAACACGTGTCGGATCAAGCTCAGTGCACCTATATTCTTTTCCACGGCGGAACAGCCGGGTCGTGTGTTTATTCAAGCGTCTGGATCTTCAATCTGCTGAAAAGGGTTAACGCCCCAGCTAATCCTCTGGAATTTGGAAGGATCCTGTACATAGGAGCTCTGCTGCAATTCAGGAGCCCTGGCGGTATCTTCTTATCAGGAAATCAGGAGCCTACACAGGGGAGTATTTTCCTTTATCTCCGCTGAAAATCCTGTGTTCAGGTATTTCTAAAAAGCGCTCAGGCGATATCTCCTTTCCAGGAATTCAGGAGCCTGTTAAGGGAAAACCTGCTGTGTTCCTGTTCAAATCTCCTACTCCGGTACATGGGGAAAAAAATCCACAGCGCAGACAGCCTGTTATATTATGCTAGAGACTTTGTATCCAGGAACTGAGAAACTTCTAGCACAGAGATTGCAACTATCTGTTAAAACTGCTACATTCTTACAAATATTGAGCGGCAATTATGCTAGATGTGCTGTTTTTAGTAATCCTGTAAAGGCAACTGCAGCTTTTGTGGAGTGCATGTTTTAAAGCACTATTTGGGGACCTTTTGGTACTGCAGTACAGAAGTCATCTATCCTTGAAACGGAGGGTTGCTTTGTGTACTGTGTCAACTACTAGAAAACCTTCCCTGAGGTTTTTATTCGAATTCGTATTATTATTTTTTATTTTTCTTTTTTTTTTTTTTTCTTTTTCTCTTCTTTTTCTCTCTTTTTTTGCTTTTTGCTATTGTCGCATCTCCAAATTGTATACAAGTACTTGTATTTTTGCAACATTTAGCAGGTGAGCGGTCGGCCGAGGCTCCATCTGCTTCATTGATTTATGGTATTTTATGTTAGAGTTTGCGTGTAACCCCCTGGTTTTATTACATGAGTGGAGAACAAAATAAAATAAATTAAAATATATTACATAGTTTTTTCCAAAATCATTTTGTTGTGGTTCAGCGCAAATTTATATATAGGATTTTTTCTATATATTACATGTATGATTTAGTTATTTTCAGGCAATAAAAGGGTTTTTGCCTAAAAAATTAGCTGCAGAACCATTTGAAACATTGGGTTTTAGCGCTGACCCTCTACTTATTTTGTATCCAACTAAAAAAATGATTTTAAACTCAGAAATGTTGGCCTACTGAAAAGTATGTACAGTAAATGCACTCCATACTTGGTCGGGACTCCTTTTGCATGAATTTCTGCATCAATGCGGCTTGGAGTGGAAGCGATCAGCCTGTGACACTGCTGAGGTGTTATGAAAGCCCAGGTTGCTTTGATAGCAGCCTTCAGCTCGTCTGCATTGTTGTGTCTGGTGTCTCCCATCTTCCTCTTGACAATGCCTCATAGATTCTCTATGAGGTTTAGGTCGGGCGAGTTTGCTGGCCAATCAAGCACAGATATACTATGGTTTTTAAACCAGGTATTTGTACTTTTGGCAGTATGGACATGTGCCAAGTCCCGCTGGAAAATTTAAATGTCCGTCTCCAAAAAGCTTGTTGGCAGAGGGAAGCATGAAGTGCTCTAAAATTAACTGGTAGGTGGCTGCAGTGACTTTGGTCTTGATAAAACACAGTGGACCTACACTAGCAGATGAGATGGCTCCCCAAACCATCACTGATTGTGGAAATGTCACACTAGACTTCAAGCAGCTTGTTTTGTGTGCCTTTCCACTCTTCCTTGAGGCTCTGGAACCTTGATTTCCAAATGAAATGCAAAATTTATTTTTATTTGAAAACAACTTGGACCACTGAGCAACAGTCCAGTTCTTTTTCTCCTTGGCCCAGGTAAGACGCTTCTTGCGTTGTCTATTGGTCATGAGTGGTTTGGCACAAGGAATGCAACAGTTGTAGCCCATGTCCTGGATACGTCTGTATGTGGTGGCTCTTGAAGCAGTGACTCCAGCAGCAGTCCACTCCTTATGAATCTCCCCCAAAGTTTTGAATGGCCTTTTCTTAACATTCCTATAAAGGCTGCGGTTATCCCCGTTGCTTGTGCACCTCTTTCTACCACACTTTTTTTCCTTCCACTCAACTTTCCATTAATATGCTTGGATACAGCACTCTGTGAACAGCCAGCTTCTTTAACAATGACCTTTTGTGACTTACCCTCCTTGTGAAGTGTGTCTAACTGCCTTCTAGACATCTGTCAAGTCAGCAGTCTTCCCCATGATTGTATAGCCTACTGAACCAGACTAAAGGTCCCGTCGCACACAACGAGATCGCTAACGAAATTGTTGCTGAGTCACAGTTTCTGTGACGCAGCAACGATCTCGCCAGCGATCTCGTTATGTGTGTCACCTACCAGCGATTAGGCCCCTGCTGTGAGATCGCTAGTCGTAGCCGAATGGTCCGGACCATTTTCTTCAAAGGCGATGTCCTGCTGGGCAGAGTGCATCGCTGTGTTTGATGCCTACCAACGACCTCCTAACACGGTCCCAACACCCGCCGAGATCGTTATACAGGTAGCTGATCGTTACTGTGTCGTTGGTAATGTCTAACTGTGTGACATCTTACCAGCGATCCTTATCAGGTCGTATCGTTGTCAGGATCGCTGGTAAGTCGTTGTGTGTGACTGGGCCTTAAGGGACCTTTTTAAACACTTAGGAAGCCTTTGAAGTTGTTTTCTGGCAATTCTAATTTTCTGAGATATTGACTTTTGGGTTTTCATTGGCTGTAAACCTTAATCAACATTAACAGAAATAAACACTTGAAAGAGATCACTCTGTGTGTAATGACTCTGTATAATATGTGTTTCACTTTTTGTATTAAATTACTGAAATAAAATTAACTTTTCGGTGATATTCTAATTTATTGAGATGCACCTGTGTCAGTCTTGTCAGATTACATTCTGTTCTGGCAATGCTGAAGGAAGATTGGATGTGTTTAGAATCATGCGTTGTCATTTAAAATGTTTTGGTGTTTGCTTTATACCTAATGAACCCTGTTGTGTTGTCTTTTAGGAATTCATAGCTGTGAGTCAACTTAGGAGAAGTACACAGGGGAAGATCCTTTGCTTTTATGGTCCACCAGGAGTAGGAAAAACCAGTATTGCTCGCTCTATTGCCCATGCATTGAACAGGGAATATTTCCGGTTCAGTGTAGGTGGGATGACTGACGTGGCTGAAATTAAGGGCCACAGGTGAGTTATATTTCTAAATATTGGATTATTTATTTTTTTAGCACCATTATTCATTCAATGCAGAATGCGATAAACGGCACTTGTTTTCAGCATCACAACCTAAATGTTATTTCCCAAATAGCAAGTTTTTTGGGAAAACCTTGCTGATTGTTTGAAGTCCAACTGCTGGGACCTCCAGGGTTCCCACGATTATGGCTTAGTAACCCCAAAAAACAAGGAATTAGAACCTACTGGTAATGATGTATCCAGGAGTCCATCATGACAGCACCACAGGAGTTGTCCTTTGACCTCTACAGGGACAGGAAAAGACAAGAGGTTAAAATCCCCTGCCACCCCAACCTCCTCTGGACTTCTCAAAGTACCACACAGGATGGGTAGAACACAATTTTATTATTGCTTCCTTCATACAATGTTTTTTTTTTTTTTAAACTCGTTTTATTGAAAGTTAAGTAAATCATTACATTAGAGAATAAGTCAGCAAATTGTACAGTAAAAAAGGTACATGTAAACTGGTTGATAATCAGGGTAATAAAGCAACAACAATCAAGTCAACGTCTATTACTTTCAGCATGGTCATAGTACATCAAACATAGCAAAGGTGTCAGCTCGCGAGACATATCCATCTTAAGGCAAAAAGCCCATATTGTCAGGGAGAGTACAACCCAGGTTTCAGGGATCTCGTAATATCCCTGATATAGTGTATCATGAATCACATGTGTCTCCTTTCCGCCTACCGGGGCACTATTGGCTATTATTGCGATAATACCGATTGTAGGTTATCAGCCAGAGAACCGGGTGATCTTCCAGTCAAGGGCGATCCCATCCATCTACCCCATATTTTGTCGAATTTATTTAAAGAGCCTCTTGTCTTATAAACAAATTGTTCTGACGGAATTATAGCATTTACCAATGCAATCCAAGAGGCTCTAGTTGGGGGATGATTGCTCATCCAATTTAGTATAATGCCCTTCCGGGCCAGAAAAAGGACCTTTTTTATTAATAGATTCTCATCTTGGGACCAGGAGTGTACATCTACCACACCAAATAGGCAGAGGATTGGGCACATAGCAACCGCTTTTTGAAGTATGGCGGAAAGAGTCGTTACAATCTCACTCCAATAGGAGAGAATGACTCGGCAATCTCATATCATGTGCCAGAAATCAGCACCGTCTCTCCCGCATCTCGGACAGCCCATCCCCACTGATTTATTCGTCTTTTTCATCTTGTTCAATCTCTGGGGAGTGATATAACTTTGGTGTATTATATATAACTGAATCAGTCTATTATTAAAGGGGTGGTTCACCCATTTTTTTTATTTTCTGTAGAAGTTCTACTTACAATTCTAGGTATTTTCTCCATTGGCTTGTATTTCCATTTCTGGCACTGAGCGGCGCTATGCTGCACGCTCAGTGCCTGTCACATGACCCCCTGGAGCTGTGGCCGCCAGCATCCTCTGACGTCCCGGCATTTCCGGGCTCTCAAACTGGACGGGTACGTCAGAGGAGGCTGGCACCACTCAGATTGAGTGACAGGGCTGTGGGCGGTGACTACCGCACGTCACAGCTCAGCATCGAGGGGAGGATCCGAAGGACGTCACTGTGGAGCCGGCTAAGCGTCCTGCAGATGGTGAGGCGCGGGGCGCCAGTGTGCAGTACAGGGGGGGGTTCTTCAGCTGAATTTCCCCCTGCACGTAAGTATGTGCTCACACTCTCCACCCGCCCGCTCTGCTGCGATGTCAGGAGAGCGGCCGGTGTCGGGCAGTGTGATCATCTGCTCCTCCCAGCAGCAAGACACTGACAGGCATGTCACCGCTGTGCTCTGCCATCTGTCCTGCTGCATGGGACCAACTGTCTGCACTCTGTCACCTGCACCACAAGTCACAGAGTGGAGACAGTTTGTGACAGAGCACCTCTGCCCCCCCCTCTTCTTTCCCCACTCTTCTCCCCCCCTCTCTCTCTTCTCCCCCCTCTCTCTCTTCTCCCCCCCTCTCTCTCTTTCCCCCCCTCTCTCTCTTCTCCCCCCCTCTCTCTCTTCTCCCCCCCTCTCTCTTCTCCCCCCCTCTCTCTCTTCTCCCCCCCTCTCTCTCTTCTCCCCCCCTCTCTCTTCCCCCCCCTCTCTCTCCCCCCCTCTCTCTTCTCCCCCCCTCTCTCTTCTCCCCCCTCTCTTCCCCTCCCTCTCTTCCCCCCCCTCTCTTCTCCCCCCTCTCTTCTCCCCCCTCTCTCTTCCCCCCCTCTCTCTTCCCCCCCTCTCTCTTCTCCCCCCCTCTCTCTTCTCCCCCCCTCTCTCTCTTCTCCCCCCCTCTCTCTCTCTCCCCCCTCTCTCTCCCCCCTCTCTCTCTTCTCCCCCCTCGCTCTCTTCTCCCCCCTCTCTCTCTTCTCCCCCCTCTCTCTCTTCTCCCCCCTCTCTCTCTTCTCCCCCCCTCGCTCTCTTCTCCCCCCCTCTCTCTCTTCTCCCCCCCTCTCTCTCTTCTCCCCCCCTCGCTCTCTTCTCCCCCCTCGCTCTCTTCTCCCCCATCTCTCTCTTCTCCCCCCCTCTCTCTCTTCTCCCCCCCTCTCTCTCTTCTCCCCCCTCTCTCTCTTCTCCCCCCCTCTCTCTCTTCTACCCCCTCTCTCTCTTCTCCCCCCCTCGCTCTCTTCTCCCCCCATCTCTCTCTTCTCCCCCCCTCTCTCTTCTCCCCCCTCTCTCTCTTCTCCCCCCCCTCTCTCTCTTCTCCCCCCCCTCTCTCTCCCCCCCCCTCTCTCTTCTCCCCCCCTCCATCTTCTCCCCCCCTCCCTCTTCTCCCCCCCCTCCCTCTTCTCCCCCCCCTCTCTCTTCTCCCCCCCTCTCTCTTCTCCCCCCCTCTCTCTTCTCCCCCCTCTCTCTCTTCTCCCCCCCCTCTCTCTTCTCCCCCCCCTCTCTCTCTTCTCCCACCCCTCTCTCTCTTCTCCCCCCCTCTCTCTCTTCTCCCCCCCTCTCTCTCTTCTCCCTCCTCTCTCTCTTCTCCCCCCTCTCTCTCTTCTCCCCCCTCTCTCTCTTCTCCCCCTCTCTCTCTCTTCTCCCCCCCGCCCGCTCTCTTTCCCCCCCGCTCGCTCTCTTTCCCCCCCGCTCGCTCTTTCCCCCCTCTCTCGCTCTCTTTTCCTCCACCCCGCTCGCTCTCTTTTCCTCCACCCCGCTCGCTCTCTTTTCCTCCACCCCGCTCGCTCTTTTTCCTCGCTCTCCCCTGGCATGGTCAGTACAGAAATCTCTCCATCGTGGAGGGGTGAGCGGGAGTAATAAACATGGAGTCCCTACTGTGTCTGTGTATTTATTTCTAATAAAGTATTTTTCTCTGTGTGATGTCTTTTTTTTTTTTTTAAACCCTTTGTTGGAGATTCTTAATGGCCAGGTTAAACTTGGCCTGACATTAAGAATCTCGGGCTTTATACCAGCTGGTAAAACATAGCTGGTATTAACCCCTTATTACCCAGCGTGCCACCTACCACCAGGGCCACTGGAAGAGTTGGATACAGCGCCTGAAGATTGGGCTTCTATGAAAGCGCCATTTTCTGGGGCAGCTCTGGACTGCAATTCGCAGTGGGGGGCCCAGAAAGTTTGGGCACCCTGCACTGTGGATTCCAATCCCCAGCTGCCTAGTTGTACCTGGCTGGACTCAAAAATTTGGCGAAGCCCACATCATTTTTTTTTTTTTAATTATTTCATGGAATTCATGAAAAAAAAGGGCTTCTCTATATTTTTGGTTCCCAGCCGGGTACAACTAGGCAGCTGGGGGTTGGGGGCAGCCCGTAGCTGCCTGCTGTACCTGGCTAGCATACAAAAATATGGCGAAGCCCACGTCATTTTCTTAAAAAATGTTTTCAGGGAAAAACCTTTATAAAAAAAAAATGCTTCCCTGCATTTCTATTGCCAGTGAAAGTAACACCAAGCAGCGGGGGCTAGCAGCCAGTAGCTGCTTTGGTTACCCTTAGCAATAGAAAATGCAGCGGGAGCCCACAAACAATGTGATTTTTTTGTTTTTTTTATTTTGAATAAATTTTTTTAAAAAAAAATCGGCATGGGCTTCGCCCATCGAGCACCAGAGCATTTTACTGCTCAATTCATCCCAAGTAATCAGATGACTCCAGTGTCGGTCGATTACTTGTTCTGTGTCCCCCTGCATCCATCGCAGCATGTACGGGCTGTGAGGTCAGCGGAGTGGAGACAGTGACATGCTCTGCTCTGACACATAGTGTGCTGCATGTCACTATCTTTCTCCACTCTGGTACTTGTTGTGCAGGTGACCGGATGCTACATGTCACTAACTGTCTCCACTATGGGACTTGTTGTGCAGGTGAGAGTGTATACAGTTGGTACTATGCAGCAGAAATCACAGAGTGGGGCAGTTAGTGACATGTATCATCCGGTCACCTGCACAACAAGTCCCAGAGTGGAGACAGTGACATGCTCTGCTCTGACACATAGTGTGCTGCATGTCACTATCTTTCACCACTCTGGTACTTGTTGTGCAGGTGACCGGATGCTGCATTTCACTGTCTCCACTCTGGGACTTGTTGTGCAGGTGACCGGATGATACATGTCACTAACTGCCCCACTCTGAGACTTGTTCAGGTGGGAGTGTATACAGTTGGAACAATGCAGCAGAAGTCACAGTGGAGCAAGTTAGTGACATGTATCATCCGGTCACCTGCACAAGTCCCAGAGTGGATACAGTGACATGCAGCACACTATGTGTCAGAGCAGAGCATGTCACCAACTTGCTCTGCTCTGTCACCTGCGGTGCTGCATGTCACGTTTTTGCCGCGATTTGGTGCGTTTTTTGCTGCGTTTTTGCTCACTGCGTTTTTAATCAGTGCACAATGCCATTAAAGATTGTTGATGAAAAAAAAAAAAGGTCTGATGTCATTTCCTTATTCAAAATGTTCATTGTATGCAGGAGAGCAGACAGAAGCTGCAGAACTACAAGGCTCAGCATCCTCCATCCAGGACTGTATGCAGTTTTTTACCCAAAAAGAAAAAAAAAAAAATGACATGGGCTTCGCCATATTTTTGTATGCTAGCCGGGTACAGCAGGCAGGTACGGGCTGCCCCCAACCCCAGCTGCCTAGTTGTACCCGGCTGGGAACCAAAAATATAGAGAAGCCCTTTTTTTTTTAATTATTTCTTGAATTTCATGAAATAATTTTAAAAAAAAAATGACGTAAGCTTCGCCTAATTTTGGTGTCCAGCCGGGTACAACTAGGCAGCTGGGGATTGGAATCCACAGTGAAGGGTGCCCAAGCTTTCTGGGCACCCCCACTGCGAATTGCAGTCCGCAGCCACCCCAGAAAATGGCGCTTTCATAGAAGCGCCATCTTCTGGCGCTGTATCCAACTCTTCCAGCTGCCCTGATGCCGGGTGGCTAGCTGGGTAATAATGGAGTTAGGGCTAGCTGTATATTATCAGCTAGCCCTAAGCCCGAAATTCATGTTGTCACGCCAATATTAGACATGGCCACCATGAATTTCTAGTAATGATAAAAAAAAAAACACAACACCCAGAAAATATTTTTTATTAGAAATAAAATACAACACAATTAGTGACTCCATCTTTATTGAAATAAACCCCCCTCCGCAGTAATCCTGGGTTAGGGTCCCGCGCCGTCCAATCCGGATCCAATATCATCTGATCGGTTTGCTGGAAGGCATACCGATCAGATGATGTCAGGTTAAACTACGTGAATCACACCACACATCAGCTGATTGTATAAAAGCCGATTATACAATCAGCTGATGCATCAGTAGAAAAAATAAATAAATAAATAAATACGTCTGTGCTGATTACCGGCAGCTTCTGCAGGGGAGTCTGATCCTGGCCCATCACTGCAGGAGCTGCCGGTAATCAGCTGATGAAGTCCCCTGACGGCAGGATCAGCTGATAGCCGGCCGCCGGCACCGCGAGAATCGATCAGCTGATGCGTCAGGTGACTGCATCAGGTGATCCACCACCAGGTCCTGCAAGCTTCGTACGTGCCCCGGGGAGACTGCACACAGCCGAAGCGGCGGTACCGGGACAGGGGTTGGAAGCAGGCATGGCACCGGGACCCTGCAGACAGGTGAGTATGACATACACACACACATACACACTCACACTGTATATACACACACACACACTGTATACACGCACACACTGTATATACACACACACTGTATATACGCACACACACTGTATATACGCGCACACATACACATACACTGTATATACGCGCACACACACTTTCTTCCCCTGGCTGTGTAGAGCTGCTGCTGTCTCTGTGTGATTGCTCTCAGTGCACATCCACTGGGAAGAGGCAGGGAGGAGGGTTTGGGTGGGAGCAGAGTGGGTGTATTAGACACAATGGGTGTGTTAGATAAGCTAGACACCGCCCTAGAGCCACAAAGAATTCTGGGACTTGTAGGAACTGAACACAGGAAGTCAGAGGAGAGATTAACCCCATCAGAGCTGGAGCCAGCAATGAGCATGTGCTGCTAGTGCACAATAAAAGGTAATTTTGCTGAAAAAACATAATAGATGTGTTGAGGGGCACATATTAGCAAGATTTATCAGAAAAAAAAAAAATCAGTTTTGGTAACTGGACAACTTCTTTAACTGCAGGAGAGACCAGCGTGTGGGATTCGACAATGTCGTCCCACACTACATCATCAATTTCAGGGATCCTGGCACTCCACCTCTCACGGACAGAAAGAGAACTGTTCATGGCCTTGGCCCGAATGAGGGAGGAGTATAGTTTAGAAATAAGACCACCAGGGCCCTGTGATCTAATAATTCCAATGACTGGGAAGGAAGAGAATCTAACCCCACAGCCAGAGAACTGAGCTCGAAAGGCGTGCCTAATCTGGAGATACTGAAACCCATGAGATTCCGGCAAATCGAATTCTGTCCGCAGTTGTGCAAAGGGGCGGAGTTCACCATCCCGGACCAATGATCCCAGGGAGACTATTCCGCGATTCCTCCATTCGCCAAACCCCGGCAACCCACAAAAGTGTGGAAGGTCCAGGTTATCCCATATGGGTGTCTCAGTTGGTACATCATGAAATCCGAATACGGCTTTAGCCTCTTTCCAGATCCTGGCCCCCAATTTGTGCATCGGGAGGACACGACCCTCAGGGGCCCTCCTGTGATCCATCAGCAACGGCCACAGGAGATCCACACCTGTGAACTCTGCCAGGAGTCCCTCCGGAGAACCCCTAACCCCGGGGAGTGTCCATTGACCCAGATATTTCAACTGTCCAGCCAGGTAGTATATATAAAGATCAGGAAGGGCCATACCCCCCATGTCCTTGGGTCTCTGTAATTTGGCCAATTGGACCCTTGATCTGGACGTGCCCCAGACAAAGGTGATCATTAAAGATTCCAGGGACCGAAAGAAAGAGCGGGGAATCTGTACAAATACATGCTGGGTAATATAGAGACACTTTGGTTGCACTATCATTTTAAGGAGGTTAATCCTTCCCGCCACTGATAGCGGGAGTTGGCTCCATCTATTAAATTTCTCCCCGAAGTATGATAATAAGGGGGCAATATTTCTTGCTATCATCTCCGAAGGGCTTCCCGCCAGTATAATTCCAAGGTATTTAAAATGATCCACCACCGGAACCCTACATATGCGGTCGTGCACCAGATCCTCTGTTCCGAGACAGAAAGAGGAGGTACGACTTTGACCAGTTTATTGACAGACCCGAGAACTCCCCAAATCGATCAATCAATTGCACGGCTCTAGGAATGGAGGAATCCGGATCAGATGCAAACAGTAACAAGTCGTCTGCATACAAAGACAAACGTTCATCTCCCTTACGGTGTCTCACTCCCCGGTAAATTGGATCCGCTCGAATGCGCACCGCCAGCGGTTCCATGGCAAGGGCGAACAGGAGAGGGGATAGGGGACATCCCTGTCTGGTTCCCCTCCCCAAAGGGATAGTTTCCGACACCCCGCCACCCACCTGAATGTTAGCAGATGGAGCTTTATATATAATCTCAATCCATCTGATAAATTCGTTGCCGAAACCAAATGCCCGCAGCACCTCCAGCAGGTATGGCCATTCTATAGAGTCGAAGGCTTTGGCCGCATCCAGGGAGACCAGAGCCCAATCCTCCTCTAACTTGGTGCCCATCTGTAAGACCACCTGCGCCCTCCTCAGATTATCCGAGGTACTCCTACCCGGGATGAATCCCGACTGATCCTCATGTACTATAGAGGAGACCACTTTATTGAGTCTAGTTGCTAGAATTTTGGTAAGAATTTTGTAATCAGAGTTCAACAAAGTGATCGGTCTGTACGAGCCACAATCCAATGGATCCTTATCTGGTTTCAATAGTAGGACGATGGTTGCCTCATAAAAGGAATCAGGCAACCGTCCCCTGCAGAACGAAGCCTCAACCGTTTCCAGGAGGGCTGGAGCCAGCTCCCCCCGATATTTGTCAAAAATTTCAATCGGGAGTCCATCTGGCCCAGACGCCTTACCCCTATTGAGGGTCCCCATCACCTCCACCATCTCCTCCATACTAATGGGCTCATCCAGGGCCAATCTCTGGGCCAAAGTCAATCTGGGAAACTCCAGATCTCGTAAGTAATCGGCGATCTCCTCCCTTGACACGGTCAGCCTGGACTCATACAGGTTCCTATAGAAGTTCAGAAATACCTCCAGAATACCATTGACGGAAGTGATTGATTCGCCACTAGGGTCTCTGATCTTAAGGACCGCAGGTGAGCTATTGGATTGACGCACCAGGAACGCTAGTAAGCTACTGGATTGGTTCCCTTGCTCAAAATATCTCTGGCTCGTGAAGAATACATGTCTCTTAGCCTTATCTTGCAAGTACAACAGATATTTCCTCCCAGCCTGTAGCCATTGAGATCTGTTTTCCTCAGAGGGGTCCGAGGTGAATCTATGTTCAAGCACTCTATTTTGGGTGGCCAGTTCCTCCTCCTCTCTGGCCGCCTGTTTCTTAATATAAGAGATAGAGGAGTGACAACATCCCCTCAAATACGCCTTAAGCGCGTCCCAGTAGGCCGAGTGATTCTCTTCCACGGAGTTTGTCTCGGTGTATGCCCTGAGCTGATCAGGAATCCTGTCATTGGTACCAAAGAGTGAAAGCCACCAAGGGTTAATCTTCCGTGACACTTTACGAGATTTACATCCTTCCCATTTAATGCCTACAAATACCGGGGAGTGATCTGAAACTGATCTGGGCAGGTGACATACCGATTGTATATGGGCACTGACTCTTTCATTTCCACAAATGTAATCAATTCGAGATAATGAGTTTTTCCCTGGAGTATAACATGTATATTCTCTCAGTACTGGGTTAAAAAACCGCCACATGTCACACCAACCCACCTCCTGTAAGAATGCACTCAATCTAGTTTGTATCGTGGGGGAGATCGGGACCTGTCGGGTGTTGAATCTATCCAGTCCTGTGTTATTAATCAAATTAAAGTCCCCCATGCAGAGCACCAAGGCTTGTGGGAATTGTGAGGCAAACTTAGCCGCCTCATACAGAATCGAGATTCCCATCGCAGGGGGGATGTATATGGCTAAGATCACTATCATAACCCCATCGATGTGAGCCTGGATAAACACATACCTCCCATCATTATCCTTTATAATCTTACCCGGGTCCCACCGCAGTGCTTTGTGAATTAGTACCGATACTCCCCTAGAATATGAGGAATGAACAGAGTGAGCTGACCATTGTACCCAAGGCTTCTGAAGCACTCTAATGGTTTCCAACAATAAATGTGTCTCTTGTAAACATACAATCTGAGCTTTGGATCTTTTGATATGGGCAAATACTGCCGCCCGTTTCCTGGATGTGCCCAGTCCCCTAACATTCCATGTCATCAAGCTTAAAGCCATTGAAAGATGCCACTTGCTGAATTGCTAGAAAAATGTCAAAAACTTAACCTACAGTAGAACTTGGGTAAACGTACCCTTAAATACAAACTATCGGTTGCGCACACACAGCCGATAAGAACTGGTCCAGTAGTGCGACCAGGAGAGATTTTCCCTAGCAACGACTAGGGTGAACCAACGTGGCTAGATGGTGTACTTGGTACGGGAGTGTCCTCACACAAGGACTTAAGCTTCTCCTGCAGTCCAATAAAATGAATTACCCTGCAGCATAGCCTTTAATCGTGCATAAGGGAAAGGACCAAGAATAGATGGGGATAGAAGTAAGAGAGAGAGAAGAAGAGGATAGAAAAAGAGGGGAAGGAGAGATGAGGAGGGAAGAGGGGAGGAGAGGGAAAAAAAAAAGGGGGAGGGAGGAGGAAGAAAGAGAAATAGGGTAGGGGAGAGAAAGAGAAAGGGGAGAAATTAAAATAGGGGATAGAAGAGGGGGCGAGAGAGAGAGAATATGGAGATATGAGGAGGAGAAAGTATGAAGACTGAAGGAAGAAGGAGAATAAAAGAACAATAAGGAAGTAGGAGGTGAGGTGAAGGGGGATGAAGAATTAAGCTGATAAGGGGGGGAGGGGGGAGGAAGAGGTGGGAGTGTGAAGGAAATAAGAGAAGAGTTTGCAGGTAACCTTAGACTATAAGTTATTATGACGTATGGTAACCTTAGAAACTTGATATAGCTCTAAAAAAGCAGAATTCAACATTATGAACTTAAGTGCGTTGCCAAATACTGCGAGCCCAGAGTAAAGTTCCAATTTGGATCCAAAAAATACAGGATAAAACTAGATCGCATGAAAGAGTTCAGGGCGCCGCAACAGCGGCCTGACCCATGTCCTGTCTGGTGTCAACTCGATCCGGTCCCATCAGCGACGAGTAATCCGGAGCTCAAACTGGGCTAAACAATGATCCCGGAGAACGCAGGACCCGTCACATTCAAAGGTGCGACACCAAGCTACCCGCTCACGAGGAGGGCCAAACCTGGAAACCGGATCAATGGAAGACCAATAATAGACACATCCGGAAACTCACATGCCTCCGGGGGGGGTCACAAGCGCACCAGCGCCTCCCGATGAGATCATCAGCTTCTCGACGAACTGGAACCAGAAGATCAGGACGTGAACGCAATTGCGATCCCGCGCCCCGCTCCACTCACATGCCAGGAGGGATGAAACAAACAAAAATATTTCGCGTACCAAGGGACGCCGAGTACCTGCGTAGGATGATCCTAAAACGATCTCAACAGTGATTTCAGACACGACGTCCCAAGGATTAGAATCGCATCACCGACCTCACTCCAAAGAAGATGAAAGTGAATCAGAACCGCGACGCCATCACAACAACGACCCTCCAGGCATCGCCCGTGACTGTAACGCATCAGCGCTTCCTCTTCAGTGTGTTGATCCAGTCATCCGCTTCCGCAGGAGAAGTAAAGAACAGGGATCACTCTTGATGAACCACTCTGAGACGGGCTGGGAAGATCATGGAGTAAGCAATTTGGTGTTCTCTAAGGCGTTTTTTCACCTGAATGAAGGATGGCCTCGTTTTCTGGAGAGACGCAGAGAAGTCAGGGAAGATCAATATGGGAGTGTTATTGTGTAAGATCGGGCCCTTGCGTCGCGCCGCACCAAGGATCGCATCTCTATCCCTGCTGCTCAACAGTCGGGCCAGGAGAGGTCTAGGCTGCGCTCCTGGGGGAGGAGGTCTGGCCGGTACCCGCTGGGCTCTTTCTATAGTGAATGCCGCTGACAGTGTCGCATCAGGGAAAGTTTCGGAGAGCCATGTTTCCATGAACTTACATGGGTCGCTCCCTTCTGCCCTCTCCGGCATCCCCAGAATTCTTAAATTATTGCGACACAGGCGATTTTCCAGATCATCAGCCCTCTGCGCCCAGTTGTTTGCCGCGCTTTCCAAAGAGGACAATCTGCCCGGCGTCGCTCTTGCGTCGTCTTCCAGCGTGGAGATCCGTTGCTCCGTCTCCTTTACCCGCTCTCAGGTTTTGCAAGTCCAGCCGGAGGAGACCCACATCGATCTTCAACTCCCCGATTTTACCCGTCAGCGACACTTTTGAATCCTGGATCGCTGCAAGTAATTGCGAAGTAACTTGCTTTAAGGTTAGCTCCTGCGATTCCTTGGATCCGGCCTCCATGCTCTCCTCCGCCTCACTGGATTCCCGCTCTGCCTGCTTGCCGGCGCCATCTTGCTGGGAGTCCCGAGCAAACTTCTTCAGCTTCTCAGCCGCCGCTGCACTGCGACCTCTACTCATGGTACCGATCAAAATGCTCACCGCACCACAGGTAATCCAGAGGTGTATTTAGGCACCAATTTCGACAGGATTAATAATATATATCAGCGTTGGACTGCGGAGCTGCTCTCAGATGCGACCGCTCATGCTGCCTGCTGGCCACGCCCCCCCCCTTCATACAATGTTTAATTCACAGTAAGTAGAAAGAATCTTAGGGAGGGAAATATGGGTGCTGTCATGATGGCCTCCTGGAAACAGCATTACCGGTAGGTTGTGATTCCTATTTTCCAGGTCGCCACATGACAGCACTACAGCAGAATACCAAAGAAAAAACTCATCATTGGGGGGGTAGGGAACTACAGCCTAAAGCGCCTCCCTATCGAACGATGTCTGTTGGTTGGAAGGAACATGTAATTTGTGAAGCCTGCAGAATGTATTGGGACTTGACCTGGTGGCTGTTCTACAAATTTGCTCGATAGAGGCGCCTGCTCTTTCTGCCCATGAGGTGGAGAATTCCCTCGTAGAAAGGGCCCTGATGTTTATCGGTGGGGGGGGGGGGGGTCCTCACCTACTGATGTATACTACAGTTCAAAAGTTTGGCGGCACCCAGACAATTTTGTCTTTTCCATGAAAAATCATACTTTTATTCATCAGGTGAGTTGTATAATGAGTAAAGAATAGTCCAGACATTGACTACGTTAGAAATAATGATTTTTACTTGAAATATCAATTTTCTTCTTCAAACTTTGCTTTCGTCAAATAATGCTCCCTTTGCATCAATTACAGCTTTGCAGACCTTTAGCATTCTAGCTTTTAATTTGCTGAGGTAGTCTGGAGATATTTCATCCCATGCTTACAGAAGCCCCTCCTACAAGTTGCATTTGCTTGATGGGCACTTTTTGCGTACCATACGGTCAAGCTGCTCCCACAATAGCTCAATAGGGTTGAGATCTGGTGATTGGGCTGGCCACTCCATTACAGATAGAATACCAGCTTCCTGCTTCTTCCCTAAATAGTTCTTGCATAATTTGAAGGTGTGCTTTGGGTCATTGTCCTGTTGTAGGATGAAATTTGCTCTAATCAAACGCTGTCCACAGGGTATGGTTTGGCGTTGCAAAATGTAGTGATAGCCTTCCTTATTCAAAATCCCATTTCCCTTGTACAAATCGCCCACTTTACCAGCACCAAAGCAACCCCAGACCATCACATTACCTCCACCATGCTTGACAGATGACATCAGGCACTCTTCCAGCATCTTTTCAGTAGTTCTGTGTCTCACAAATGTTGTTCTGTGTGATCCAAAAACCTCAAACTTCGATTTGTCTGTCCATAACACTTTTTTCCAATTTTCCTCTGCCCAATGTCTGTGTTCATTTGCCCATATTAATCTTTTCATTTTATTAGCCAGTCTCAGATATGGCTTTTTCTTTGCCACTCTGCCCTGAAGGCCAGCATCCCAGAGTCGCCTCTTTACTGTAGACATTGACACTGGCATTTTGCAGGTACTATTTAATGAAGCTGCCAGTTGAGGACCTGTGAGGCGTCGATTTCTCAAACTAGAGACTTGTCTTGTTGCTCAGTTGTGCAGCGGGTCCTCCCACTTCTCTTTCTACTCATGTTAGAGCCTGTTTGTGCTCTCCTCTGTAGGCAGTAGCACACACCGTTGTAGGAAATCTTAAGTTTCTTGGCAATTTCTCACATGAAATATCCTTCATTTCTAAGAACAAGAATAGACTGTCGAGTTTCACATGAAAGTTCTCTTTTTCTGACCATTATGAAAGTTTAATGGAACCAACAAATGTAATGTGCCAGATTCTCAACTAGCTCAAAGGAAGGTCAGTTTTATAGCTTCTATAATCAGCAAAACTGTTTTCAGCTGTGCTAACATACTTGCACAAGGGTTTTCAAGGGATTTCTAAACATCCACTTGCCTTCTAGCACAGTTAGCAAATACAATGTACCATTAGAACACTGGAGTGGTGGTTGTTGGAAATGGGCCTCTATACGCATATGTAGATATTGCATTCAAAACCAGATGTTTGCAGCTAGATTAGTCATTTACCACATTAATAATGTATAGTGTATTTCTGTTTAATGTTAGCTTCATTGAAAAAAAAAATGTACTTTTCTCTCAAAAATAAGGAAATATCTAAGTGACTCTAAACTTTTGAACTGTAGAGTATAGGTGGAATTAATAGCAGATCTGACTCACTGAGGTAGGGTTGAGTTTGCGGCCTTCCTACCTCTATTTTTGCCCCTGAACTGTAGAAACAGGTTAGAGTCCAACCTCCAGTTCAGAATGGCCTCCAGATAAGGCCTCAGTCACACATCCGTGCCGCTGGTACGTGTTTGCCGGCAGCAGCAGCAGCGGGGAGACGGCAGGGCTGGAGACTGAAGATCAGTACCCTGGACAGCAGCAAGGACCACGTGAGTATGCAAATTACTGGTTCTCCGTGTGTTATCACTGATGCCATATGGAGAACACACGTGGCCCGCACGTACTGGAGACACGTACTTACCTACACGCAACACGCATTGAAAATACGTGTCTCGCAGCACGTGCGTGATTTTCACGTGAATTTGGCAGAGGCCTAAGACAGCACCGTCCTTCTGACATACAGGGAATGTAGTCGACGCTCCTTCTGAGTTTTGTAGTCTTGGTAAAAGGAGGGTAAGAGGATTTCTTGTTCCAGAGTTGAGACAACCTTGGGACGAAAAGCTGGATCCAATTTCAGTATTATTCAATCATCTAAGATCTGAAGGTAAGAATCCCAGATGGATAAAGTTTGGATCTCCCCGATTCTTTTGGCCGTCGTCACTGCCACCAGGAACACCATTTTGACGGATAACTTTTCAATATAAATTTGATCTATCTGCTCAAATGGGGATTCACATAGTCCATTCAGGACCAAACCCAGGTCCCAAGGAAGTACTGAAAATCTCACTGTTCGTCTCAATCTCTGGATAGCCCTCACAAATCTTGAGACCCATGGATGGAAAGCCAGTGGGGCATCCAAGAAGATGCTAAGGGCCGAAATCTGAACCTTCAGCATACTAGGTTTCAGACCTATATTGAAGCCCAAGGAACTCCAAAATCTTTGGGATATCTGGACATGCACTGTCCACTGGTTCCCTGCCCAATAATGAGCAGAACCTCTTCCAGACCTTCCTGTAGATGGTCCTTTTTATTGGCTTCCTGCTTGCCTGGAGGGTGGAAATAACTTCCTCTGATAGTACCTTATTCTTCAGGAACCTCCCTTCAGGATCCAGGCCGTCAAGTGGAGCTGTTGTATTCCCTGGTGAAGCACAGGTCCCTGACTAATATTTTTTTATCAGGGGAAGAAAAATGGGTCTTGTAGAGCGATGTTCTTTAGTAACGAGAACTAGCTCCTCTTTGGCCAATAAGGCGTTTTCAGGATCACTTTGGCTCTGTCCTGCTGAATCTTCCTGAGTACTCTGGGAATCAGTTGCAATGTAGGAAATGTAAATGCTAGACTAATGCCCCAAGTCTGGGACATGGCATCCACCACAGTTGGGTTGTCTTTTGGATTCAGGGAGAAGAGTCATGCTTTTGTATTCCTCTTGGAAGCGAATATATCCACTTGCGGAACACTCCATGCGTTGACTAGACTCTGGAATACAGTCTCGTCTAGTTCCCATTCTGAGGGATCTATCCTGCACCTGCTGAGATAGTCTGCAAGGCAGTTTTCTGATCCATTCAGATGTACTGCTGAGATGGAAAGCACAAACCTTTCGGCCCAATGAAAAACTTCTGTCGCTAGCGACTGTGATCGGGATGTCTCGAACCTCCCTGATGACGGAGGAAAGACACCGCTGTGGTGGTGGTCGATAGAATTCTGACATGTTGATTCCGGAAGAGGTCCCAATTCCTCCTGAGGGCCTGCCAGATGGCGTTTAGTTCTCTGAAATTTTAAGACCTGTTCTTCATCTGTACAGGCCACACTCCCTGAAAACATCTGGAGCCTACGTGGGCCCTCGCAACCCAACTGACTGGCATCGATAGTAAGCATGACACAACAAAAGTAATCCCAGGGAACTCCGACCTGAAGGTTCATCCGTTTCATCCACCATCCCAGCGTCTCCCTGAGATGGTAAGGCAAACTGATCCTGCTGCTCAGCGACCACCGGGAACCGATTGTAGCAGTCAAAATCAGCTTCTGAAGATCCTTGGAGTGAAATTTGCTTCATCTGACGCTTGGGATACATGACGTCATGAGGCAGAGAATGCTTATAGCTTCTCTGATCGTGCTTTGTCGCTTGAAGACCTGTTTTCTGTTCCTGATAACTTCTGCCTTCTGTACTGGCAAACAGGAGGTTCTCAAACTGGAATCCAGTAAAATTTCCAGAAAGATCTTCCTGGTGTCTTCCTGGAGACTTGACTTGCGGGTATTCACTATCCACCCCAGAGATCGCAGTTGCTGTCACGTAACAGATACCTTCTGGGACAGCTCTTCCTTTGAGTCTATCAGTAGAAGATCGTCCAGGTAAGGCTCAATCGTCACGTTGCTTCTCCGGAGATGAGAGACCACTTCTGCCATCACCTTCGTGAATGTCTTGGGAGCAGAGGACAGGCCAAAGGGAAGGCCCTGGAAATGAAAGTGGAATTCTGACAACACCCGCCCCCCCCCCCCCTTTTTATGGTGAATCTTGGGAATTTTTGAGAGTCTGGATGTATGGGACTGTGATAGTAGGCCTATTTTTGATCTATAGTGGCCATAACTGAAACTGTATTGATAAGGAGAATAGTAGACTTGATTGAGTCCATGCGAAATTTCTTGTATCTGACCCACTGCTTTAGTGGTTTTAGATTTATGGTGCGGAAATCGCCCGACGGTTTTTCGACAGAAAAAATGGTTGAGTAATGACTCTGAAAATGTTCCGTGACTGGAACAGGAACCACTGCCTGTATACTCAACAAGGTTTTTACGTCCATCCAGAGAGACTGTTGCTGATGGACTGAGACTGGGGAGAATAAATCTTTGTGAGGGTGCCGTGAGAACTGTCAGGAGTCCCTGAGCTTTAGTCTGAATAACCCATGGATTGGAGGATAGGTTTTCCCACTCCCTTAAAAAACCACCCAGTCTCCCGCCTATGTACTTGGCATCAGGATTTATCTGGTCTTCTCTGGGAATCAAATTAGGGGTTTCTATCCTCACCCCCCCCTTTTGGTAGCTCCACCTCCCCGATTTCCCTTTAGCTTTCCCTTTGTAGTCTTGTCCTTTGAAGGACCAAAACCCACGAGAGGCACCGGCCTCCTGGATTACTCCTCTGGGAATCCCCTTTTCTTATCTGAAGCTTTTTTTAAGATATCATTTAGTATGGGACCAAACACCTAGAGCCCTGAAATGGGGATGGCACAAAGCTTGCTTTTTGAGGTGCTATCTCCTGACCAGGTCTTAAGCCATACAGCACGGTGGGTCGAGTTTAACACATCATTTCTAGCAGAAAACCGTACAGATTCTGCTGAGGCATCCGCCATGAACCCTGTGGCCAGCTTCAAAAGGTGAATGGAATCTAAAACCGCTTCCCTAGAGGCCTTACTCCTAATCAGAGATTCCAGATCATCCAACTACCTAGACATAGATCTAGCTACCGAAGTGGCTGCAATATTAGCTTTAGTAGTAGCCGCCGAAGCTTCCCATGTCTTCTTTAGAAGGCCATCTGCCTTTCTGTCCATTGGTTCTCGAAGACCAGAGGAGTCCTCAAAAGGTATGGATGTTTTATTGGCCACTTTTGCTATGGGAACATCAATCCTAGGAACATCTTCACACACCTTGATGTCTTCAGGTACAAAAGGAAGACGAGCCCTAAAATCCCGTGGAATCACCAGCTTCTTCTCAGCCTCTTCACATTTCTCCATGTTCATGGCTCAGATGTGTTGGTTAACAGGGAAGATTCTGTTTCTTTGGGATCGAAGATCCCTAAACATCTTGTCCTGGACTGATCAAGGTTTCTCAGTCTCCTCCACCATCATAGTCCTTCGGACTGCTTTCAGGAATTCATCCGTATCATGTGATGAGAAAAGATTTCTTTTCCCTTCTTCCGGCAGTGTACCTGGAACTTCCTCTTCAGATTCCTTTCCCGGGTCACCAGAGGGATCTTCCTCCTCAGATGACTCCTCTACTTCCCAGCGCCTTCATCATGCTAGACATCGTGGTCTCCACCTCCTCACAAATCGTTGCTTTCATATTCGTCAAAAAGGACTTCTGTGGGGGGCGGAGCTAGCCGATGGCGCGTTAGGACGCAGAAAGAAGGAGCTCCCACAGACGCACAGCAGAACTCCAATAACACAGGCACTCACCGGGCTCCAGGACGGTAATGGCACGCAGGAGAGGACGGGCGACGAGCACACAGATCCAGGAGGGAGAAGGTGCTGATATCGCCCGCTTTTTCGGGGCCGCAGCCTCTCAGCCTGACATCGCTGCTCTCTGCAAGATGGCGCCGGCAGATACTGAGACAGGAGATAACGCTCAGCAAACATGCAGAGGAGCGACCTCACTGCCCCCACACATCCCGGCAGCCAGCACAGCTCTAAATGCAGACACATTAAAGCTGGGCACCACAGAGGGGAATACTGATAACCCCTTGCCCCAGACACAACAACGATCTCCAGAGAAGTTACAGGCAGAGCAAGGCTCCAGCCCAATATTACAACAGACTCCAGAAGCTATGGGAAGCAGACCTGCAGCACCCGGAGAGGAGCCCATAATAAAACCACCACAACAACATACATCACCTAAAGAACAAAGACCCTCCAATTCAAATATCTCCACCAGCAGAAACAAAGGAGACAAGAATAAACCAGACCAGTCGCAGGTACAAGAGGAAGATTGGGATTGGAAAGCACATATTAGATCAATTCCAACCAGGCAGGAAATGGACTCTTTGCTGGGGAAACTAAGGGAATCCCACAAGCAGGACATAGCTGCTATACAATCAGAGATCAAACAAATTGGTCAGCGTGTAGCAGCTACAGAAGAGGTACAGGAACAGATATTTTCCCATATAGAATCACATCAACAAGTCCTATCAGAGCACACAGCCCAGATACAGGACATTTTGACCCATTTAGATGACATCGAGAACCGGCATCGCCGTAATAACTTAAGGATTAGAGGCCTCACAGAGGCAGTGGAACCATCACAGCTGGACGAATGGGCACAAAAATTCTTCACCTGTCTCCTCCAACGTGATCCAGAACAACGCACAGAACTGGACCGCATCCACAGATCCCTGGGTCCCAAATCCCCTGACCCAGCCAGACCAAGAGATGTGATATGTCGGGTCCACTTCTATAAAGAAAAGGAGGCCATACTACAAAGATGCAGAGAGAAAGGAGTGGGTACATATAAAGGGACACCCTTGATTGTCCTGCCAGACCTATCACGGAGAACACTACAACTACGTAAGGCCTTAAGACCACTACTCCAGTCCCTTAAAGATAAAGATATTCCATATCACTAGGGATATCCTTTCCAACTCCTAGTAAAAAAGAAGAATGGGAAGTCGGCAGTCCTCCGGTCCTTGGGAGATCTTTCTAATTTCTTAGGGACTTTTGAACTGCCTATGATCAGCCTACCAGATTGGCCAACTCCGGGAGGTCCCACACCCTTACCACCAAGGGAGCAATGGCGACAAGTACAGAACAGATGAGCTGGAGGATCCCCCCGAGATGTACATCGCTGATCATCGCTGACCATACAGAGAAAGAAAGGAAACATACTGGAGGAGCCAGGAGGCGAGATACATGTTGATTATATTTGACTGTTTACCTACCTACCTATCTTTAGAGCATAACTATATCAATGCTTTTTTCCACCTCTCCCATCATACCATCTCCTTCTCCCCCCTTCCCCTTTTTGTTTTTTCTTATTCTCTCTCCCCGCTTCCCACCTTCCTACATTCTCCACACTCTCATCACTCTCTAGCACCCGGCTCACCACCTATTCTCCCCTGCCATAATTACGCATACCATATGCCCCACACCATATTCAACTCTCTTACCCCCTCCCCTCCCCCCCCTTTTTTTTTTTCCCTGGCCCCCAAATTTTTCCTGCTTCTCCCCACTGGTCCTTTATCTTCGCATCACTCCCTGCGTTACATAGTCCTTCTTTCCCCAGTTACTTAAATAGATAATAAAACAAGCGCACTATGAGAAGCACCCGTGGAATCCTTTTAGCGTTTAAAAAATTAGAATTGCTCACCTTTGTTGGTTGTGCGCCCCCGCACAACTTCAGTGAAGGCTAATCAGTCTGGAGTTCCTCCGAACAGATCCTATGTCCAGGCTTCCAACATCCAGATTGTGGGTATCGTTGTCGGCTACTGATTTCCACCGGCACCATGGAAATCAGGTTCTTGTTCCTCTCTCCTCCAGCTAACCAGCTGGATTTTTTGATATGTCAGCAGGTCCTTTGCTGCTAATACCGATTCCCAACAGGGAGGGGGTAAATGGATAATTAATTCGGTCTAATATAGCGCAAAAGGGTATTTGCTGATATTAATTATTTGAACTTTATTGAATAGGCACTCCTATTATTACAACGCGTTTCAGCAGAGTTTCTTTCATCAGGTAAAATAGGAGTAGTATCTACTACTCCTATTTTACCTGATGAAAGAAACTCTGCTGAAACGCGTTGTAATAATAGGAGTGCCTATTCAATAAAGTTCAAATAATTAATATCAGCAAATACCCTTTTGCGCTATATTAGACCGAATTAATTATCCATTCTTTCCCCAGTTGTCTTTCCCCTTCTCCCCTTTTCCCCTTCCCCTTCATCTAGATTTGATATTGAGCTCTGGTTTAATTACATTTTTCTAAGTTGGTTGTACCGTGTTCTCCCGGTGCCATATGTTTTATGTTTGAAATATATCAAACATTCGGGGGTTAGGAGGAGGGAGGGAAGGAAAAGTTATTAACCATGATTAAATTGCATATGTGGATTGTTACTCATATTTCATGTGGGGGTCTGTCTTGGGGACGGGGGAGCTCTTGAAGTGCCGTAGGCTTCCCCGTACCACTATTAGGGACGTGGCAGAGTGCCACATTAGACAATAGTCTACTAGTAGATACTCAGGAGCAGTAGGCCATCTAGTCCTACTTAGCTTACTTACCTTTTTTCTTTCTTAACTATCTTATTTCTATTCCTTTCTTCTTTTTCCTTTTCTTTTCTCTCTTTCTATCCCCTTCCCACTCTTTTCTGTGATGTCGCACCTAACCTTTTGCACCTACAATACTAAAGGTTTAAATAAACCTGAAAAGAGGAGTCAAATCTTATATCGTCTTCATAGGAAGGGAGTTAAAATAGCTCTATTCCAAGAGACACACTTCATAGCTTCCAATACACCTAAATGTAAAACCAAAAATTACCCGACGTGGTTTCATGGCCCACACCCTAGTCGGAAGGCATGTGGGGTTTCCATTGCCTTTCACAAAACGTTCCAGCCAACAATCCTTGACACACTCATTGACCAGGAGGGACGCTGGTTATGTCTTAAAATATCTTTTTTGAATAACATCTATACTATTGCTAACATCTATATTCCAAATCAAGACCAGGTATCCTTTGGACTGGAGACTTTGAGGGGGCTGGCGGAGTTTGCGGGTGGCACCTGTATCATCGTGGGAGGAGACTTCAACCTCGTTCTAGACCCGGTCCTGGACTCGTCCTCTGGTATGTCCGCAATCCCCTCCTCGGCAATACGTAGATTGAAAAGGGAACTGACATCCCTTAAATTAGTTGATCTTTGGAGGGTCTTGCATCCCGTAGTCAGAGACTACAGTTTTCATTCCACAGTACACAACAGCTACACCAGATTAGATCACATCTTCATATCCCATGACTTGCTGGACAAATCCCCGGGCTGCTTGATGGATGTCTTCCTTTGGTCGGACCACGCACCAGTGTATGGGGAAATTGGGGTAAGGGACAGAGGGGACACAGGACACACCTGGAGATTTAATGATAATCTACTTAAAAATGAGCAGTGTCTGGAAGATATCCATAAGACCATTGCAAATTTCAAAATAGATCATGCGGCAGATCCTACACCAGACCCAGTCAAATGGGAAGCGTTAAAATGCATGATTCGGGGGGGTTTGCATATCGCATGGATCCAGAATTAAAAAAGAAAGTGCAAGCGAGCTAAAAGAACTACTGCTGCAGCTAGGCCACAAAGAAACGATAAATAAATCCAGAGCCAGTGATATACTCAAAATAGAAATATCTAACATTCGTCACCAAATATTATCCGTACTAGATCGAAAATCGTTGTGTGCCAGGGATAAATTCCGCAGGAATATCTTTGAGTTTGGAGATAAAAGTGGACGATTACTGGCCAGAACCCTACATCCTAGATATGCACAAACTCCAATACTCTCGCTAAACTCACAGACAGGAACTCAGATCCACTCCACCCCTGACATACTAGAAGAATTTAGAACTTACTATGCAAAACTTTACAACATCCCAACGCCACATGCCCCATTATCCGACACGAGACACCATAACATCTTAGAATACCTCAATAAATATGCACCAGACCCTCTTGAGGATACATAGGCTGAGAGCCTAGAAGAGGATTTCTCAGACCCTGAACTAAACAATGCTATTAAAGCCCTTAAAGTTGGCAAAAGTCCTGGCCCCGACGGGTTTATCCCCCGGTTCTACAAAATATGTGGAGAAGCCTGTAGCTCTATAATGTTGAAAGCCTTTAACTCCATAACAAAAACATGCCAGTTCCCTAAACAGACACTTCAAGCCTGAATAACAGTAATCCTAAAACCTGGCAGGGACCCACTAACTTGCGCCAATTACAGACCTATCTCATTAATAAACGTGGATATTAAACTATACTCTAAAATGATAGCTTTGAGATTAGGCCCCTACATTCCCAAGCTGATACACAAAGACCAGGTAGGATTTGTTCCAGGGAGGGAGGCGTGTGATAATACAATCAGAACCCTGTCTCTGGTAGCCCAAGCCCAACAACGCCAAACCCCAATGTGCCTCTTGACAGTCGATGCCGAAAAAGCATTTGACAGAGTCCATTGGGGTTTTTTAGAAGCCACGCTACAGGCAGTTGGCGTCCGTTCGCGCTTACTACAATGGGTAAAGGCCCTAGACCGTGAACCAACGGCACAAGTGGGCGTGAACGGACGCCTGTCAACCCCATTCAATATTGGAAACGGCACCAGACAAGGATGCCCTCTATCACCATATTTATACATTTTGGTAATGGAATCCCTGGAAAACGCGCTTAGGAAAAACCCCTCGATAAAGGGGTTACAGATAGGACCAACGTCTCATAAACTGGCACTGTTTGCAGACGACCTCCTGATATATGTGACACAACCAAGGATTAGCTTACCCGCCATACTACAGGAGTTTGAGACTTTTGGTGGACTCTCCAACTTTAAAGTAAACCCACAAAAAACAGAGATCCTAAACGTATCGCTATCGTCGGTGGAAGAGGATGCCCTCAAACCCGTTTTTTCCTTTAAGTGGAACAGCAATTGCATTAAATATTTGGGGATCAGGGTACCTTCTAAACACCAAGACCTATATGAACATAATTTTCCAGACCTTTTAAAAAACATACAAAAAGACCTCACGGCTTGGCATAACCTCCCCATCTCGTGGTTTGGTAGAGTCAATACAAATAAAATGGATGTCCTACCCAAAATACTACCGTATATGCCGGCGTATAAGACGACTGGGCGTATAAGACGACCCCCAACTTCTGCCCTAAAAATATAGAATTTGGGATATACTCACTGTATAAGACTACCCCGCTCCCAAATGAAAAAAAGTCTGCTTTGATTGCAACATGTTAATTTTAATTCCGCGAGAGCCGTACAATATGTTTTTAAAGGGCCATTGACAGATCAATCGCTCCAATGTTCACTTAGTACAGCAAGGAATGCTCCTCCCTGCTGTATAAAGCCACAACTGGACTGAAACAATGGTACTACACTCTGCTACAAACAGACACACACAACTCTGCTACAAACAGACAAACACACACAACTCTGCTACAAACAGACAAACACACACAACTCTGCTACATACAGACAAACACACACAACTCTGCTACATACAGACAAACACACACACACACACAACTCTGCTACATACAGACAAACACATACAACTCTGCTACATACAGACAAACACATACAACTCTGCTACATACAAACACATACAACTCTGCTACATACAGACAAACATACAACTCTGCTACATACAGACAAACACATACAACTCTGCTACATACAGACAAACACATACAACTCTGCTACATACAAACACATACAACTCTGCTACATACAGACAAACATACAACTCTGCTACATACAGACAAACACATACAACTCTGCTACATGCATACAAACACACACAACTCTGCTACATACAGACAAACACATACAACTCTGCTACATACAGACAAACACATACAACTCTGCTACATACAGACAAACACATACAACTCTGCTACATACAGACAAATACACACAACTCTGCTGCTCTGTGGGGCCTGCACCCGCGGCTCGGCGGGTACAGCACCCGCGGCATCGGCGGGGGGGGATTGGCAGGGCATACATCTGGGGGGTTAGAAGCAGCTCACCGGGGCCCATAATAGGCACAAGTCCCCCTGTGTTAGATATCTCCCCCATAGTGCTGCCCATGGCCCCTATATAGATCGCACAAGTCCCCCTGTGTTAGATATCTCCCCCATAGTGCTGCCCATGGTCCCTATAGATCGCACAAGTCCCCCTGTGTTAGATATGGCCCCTAGGCTGCTGCCCAAAGTAAAATAAAACCCTCTTTCCTTATCTCCTCCAGCGCTGAGCTCCCTCCTGTCTGGCTCCGTGCTTCTGTTCTTCCACTTCCTGGTTGTCAGTGCGGTCATGTGATCGGCACAGCAGCCTGAGATCTCTGCCTGCCTGATCACAGTGGAAGCAGGGACACAGGGAGAAACGCTGCAGGGGTAAGTAAAGCTTTTTTATTTTAGAATGAGCAGCAGCCTGGGGGCCAAATCTAACACATGGGGGACATGTGCGATCACACTGGGACGCAGGCTCATAGAATATGCACCGCTGCTCCAGCCCCTCACTGCGTGCGATTTCAGCACCATTGGAGATGGACAGCGGCTGTGCATATTATATGAGCGGGTGCAGGAGATCAAAGGATGCAGCCCGCAGCGTTCCCCTGTGCTCCAGAGCTGCTGCCCCCACCTCCCCTGGACGCTGCAGTGTACATACACCCCCCCCCCCGTATATCCGGCGTATAAGACGACCCCCCACTGTAGCCATTATTTTAAGGGGGTAAAAAGTCGTCTTATACGCCAGTATATACGGTATATATGTTCCAGACAATCCCATTGAATCTAGGAGAAAACTTCTTCCTCAAGTTAAAAAAGATGATCAGCAATTTTGTATGGCGCGGTACCAGACACCGACTGAAATACTCCATGTTGAATAGGTCTCGCTGGGGCGGAGGGGTGGGGCTATCTGATTTTAAAGCGTACCATGCGGCGTCGGTGGGCAATTGCATACTGGATCTCCTCCATAACAGGGACAGAAAATTGTGGGTAGAGATTGAATGTGATTTACACGCGACCATGACGCAGGGAATCTTCTGGTTATCATCTAGAATCAACTTGGAGACCCTGGGAATTTCCCCGATTCTCTTGTCTCTGGCTACCGCATGGAGGAGGGCCAATAGGCGATATAGGCTGACAGGGGAACCGTGCCCTATGACACCACTGGTAGGCAACCCTGCATTCCAGTGCTGGCTTCGCGAAATCCTTCCCAGCTTGATTTCAATGCCAACGGGAGGAATCCCACGTGTTAAAGATGTAATTACTCAACAGGGTTGCAGACCACTGATGTCCTTGTTAGATGACCGGCCAAGAGAGCCAAGTCATTGGTTTCAATACTTACAACTACGTAGCTTTGTAGACTCTCTGGCTCCGAGATCTGAGATGCATAGGGACTTGACTCCATTTGAAAGACTATGTTTCCTTCGAGAAAGACCTCCCCACACAGTCTCGATAATCTACAACATAACAGTGTCCGGGGGGACGGGGAGGACCTGCCCGAGTAGGTAGGGCATTGGCAGTCAGAACTGAGAAAGACTTTTTCCAAAGAACAGTGGCATAAGTCATTTAACCTAACACACAAATCCACCATCTCATGTAGAATGCAGGAACTCAACTATAAAATCCTCGCACGGTGGTACAGGACACCCTCCAGGCTCCACAGAATGTTTCCAGAGGTCTCGGACACTTGCTGGAGGTGTCAGACCTCGGTGGGCACAATGCTGCATGTTTGGTGGTCTTGTCCAGGGATCCAGGGATTATGGGAAGACGTCTTTGCTCTCTATAATCATTTACATCATGTGGGAGTGACACACTCGCCGGAAGTGGCACTCTTCTCAATGTACGGGGGGGCAATCTCTAAGGCGAAGAGAGGTCTGCTCTCATACTTCATGATCTCAATGAGACAGATCATACCGAAACATTGGAGGTCCACCTATACATTGAGAAGAGCAGACTGGGTGGGGGCTATGGATGCCCTGAGACGTTTGGAAGAGATAAGAGCATTTGATGAAGGGAGAGACTCACTATGCTTTTCCACCTGGTATCCGTGGCTTCAATTCAGAGAAACACAACAATTCCAATCCTGGTTACTCACGGGCACGCTGCCACATTGATGTTTGGCGGGGCAAAGTGGCCCTACTGATGGGAGGGTGGCGTGGTGCGACGTCACAGAACTCTACATAATCTCCCCTTCTCTCTTTCTTGTGTTTTCCTTCTTTCTCTTCTCTTTCTCCGTCTTCTTCTCCTTTCATCCCTTGCTTTTCTTTCTTTCCCCTCTTTTCCTTCTCTTGCTTATCTAATTAGTGTACATAGGTTTACTTGTTGAAATATATGGCAAGATTATACAGAATGATATTGCCATCTACATATTAAATAGAACAAAAGATAAACAATTGATATATACTTGGGATAAGATGTCATTAAGGATGTTATGAAGAATTTTTCTTGTAAGACCTACGATAAAATTCACTGTAGTATATGCTGTATAAGATTTAAATGCCCAGACCAAACTGCAACTTTTCCATATTCTGTAAAACCGGGCACTACAAAATTATCTATATTCATGCTTTGTTATATAATTTTTCTTGAAAACAATAAAGAAATATTAAACGAAAAAGGACTTCTGTTCTTCTGACACCAGTTTGGCAATACAGTCCTCACACAGTTTTTTTGTCACAGTTGTCGGCCAGCTTCCCCACTGCACACAGTACACCGTTTAGACTTTACTGTTGCCTTTTTAGCTGACAACTCCTTAGGGATGGTACCAGAGCCCGCCGAGGAACCCGCACCCTAAAACATACAAGGGCTCAGACTAAAACACCAAATTCCTCCTCCGGGCTAAACCTATAGACTGGTACTCATTTGGACCTGAGACACATCAGGGGAAACGTCTGGGCAGGCACCCTCATCCATAACTAGGCTGTCGGACTGGGAGTTCCTGCTCTACCGGCGAGGCTGAGGGACCTCTCCTCGAGAGGTATCTGCCCGGGGCTGCTTGACAAGCTGGAAGGAGAGAGTGAGGCCCCCAGATCCCCCTGGACCACTTTCATCCTGATGGTAAGATTTCTCTTGCGTCCGTCCTGTACAGGGACAGGAAAATCACTGAGGAGGTTGGGGTTGGAGGGCCTTTTTTTTAAAAAACATCTTTTTTATTCAAATTTTTAAACATAACAAAAAAATTAAACCGTCAGTTCCATGGTCAAATAGTAAACATCAGCATACACGAGATTGATTTGTTCATCAATGCAACTGTAAACCTTGCAAAGGAAGAAAAAATAAAAGGTAGTATCACAAACAAAGAATAAGAATGTGAGTATGAACCCCTCTACAATTACAGTGCCTACAAGTAGTATTCAACCCCCTGCAGATTTAGCAGGTTTACACATTCGGAATTAACTTGGCATTGTGACATTTGGACTGTAGATCAGCCTGGAAGTGTGAAATGCACTGCAGCAAAAAAGAATGTTATTTCTTTTTTTATTTTTTTTTAAATTGTGAAAAGTTTATTCAGAGGGTCATTTATTATTCAACCCCTCAAACCACAAGAATTCTGTTTGGTTCCCCTAAAGTATTAAGAGGTATTTCAGGCACAAAGAACAATGAGCTTCACATGTTTGGATTAATTATCTCTTTTTCCAGCCTTTTCTGACTAATTAAGACCCTCCCCAAACTTGTGAACAGCACTCATACATGGTCAACATGGGAAAGACAAAGGAGCATTCCAAGGCCATCAGAGACAAGATCGTGGAGGGTCACAAGGCTGGCAAGGGGTACAAAACCCTTTCCAAGGAGTTGGGCCTACCTGTCTCCACTGTTGGGAGCATCATCCGGAAGTGGAAGGCTTATGGAACTACTGTTAGCCTTCCACGGCCTGGACAGCCTTTGAAAGTTTCCACCCGTGCCGAGGCCAGGCTTGTCCGAAGAGTCAAGGCTAACCCAAGGACAACAAGGAAGGAGCTCCGGGAAGATCTCATGGCAGTGGGGACATTGGTTTCAGTCAATACCATAAGTAACGTACTCCACCGCAATGGTCTCCATTCCAGACGAGCCCGTAAGGTACCTTTTACTTTCAAAGCGTCATGTCAAGGCTCGTCTACAGTTTGCTCATGATCACTTGGAGGACTCTGAGACAGACTGATTTAAGGTTCTCTGGTCTGATGAGACCAAGATCGAGATCTTTGGTGCCAACCACACACGTGACGTTTGGAGACTGGATAGCACTGCATACGACCCCAAGAATACCATCCCTACAGTCAAGCATGGTGGTGGCAGCATCATGCTGTGGGGCTGTTTCTCAGCCAAGGGGCCTGGCCATCTGGTCCGCATCCATGGGAAGATGGATAGCACGGCCTACCTGGAGATTTTGGCCAAGAACCTCCGCTCCTCCATCAAGGATCTTAAGATGGGTCGTCATTTCATCTTCCAACAAGACAACGACCCAAAGCACACAGCCAAGAAAACCAAGGCCTGGTTCAAGAGGGAAAAAATCAAGGTGTTGCAGTGGCCTAGTCAGTCTCCTGACCTTAACCCAATTGAAAACTTGTGGAAGGAGCTCAAGATTAAAGTCCACATGAGACACCCAAAGAACCTAGATAACTTGGAGAAGATCTGCATGGAGGAGTGGGCCAAGATAACTCCAGAGACCTGTGCCGGCCTGCTCAGGTCTTCTAAAAGACGATTATTAGCTGTAATTGCAAACAACGGTTATTCCACAAAATATTAAACCTAGGGGTTGAATAATAATTGAGCCACACTTTTATGTTGAAAATTTATTAAAATTTAACTGAGCAACATAACTTGTTGGTTTGTAAGATTTATGCCTCTGTTAATAAATCCTGCTCTTGTTTGAAGTTTGCAGGCTCTAACTTATTTGCATCTTATCAAACCTGCTAAATCTACAGGGGGTTGAATACTACTTGTAGGCACTGTATGTTCTTGTATGGTGTCGACTACCATCTCCATAATGTACATGTTAAGTGCCTAACGATGGTCCCAAAACCCCCAACGTCCCTCCCAGGTCTTCCAGACAATACCATTCTGTATGGCCTATAATGAAAACCAATGAATTTTTTCCACAACGGAAAAACTTTTCCTGCTGACTTTTCTTTACTCCTTTCTGCTTCTATTAGTTCCAGTCCCAATAGATGTTTCATTTGAGATATTATTGCTCCCATTGATGGAGTGGGGGGCGAGGGTATTCACTTTATAGAAGGGGAATGTAGTGCAGATAGTGACCAGGGCACAAGTAATGAAATTGGGGGTGGTTCGGGGGGAAGGGTTAGGACAGTTAATACAGTAAGCAGGAATACAGGTACAGAGTCATATGTAACGTGCATGTACACTAATGCCCGAAGCCTCACAAATAAGGTGGAGGAATTAGAATTAATATTGTTGGAAGAAAATTATGATATAGTGGGGATATCAGAGACATGGCTGGATGAGAGCTATGACTGGGCTGTTAATTTACAGGGTTATAGCCTATTCAGGAATGACCGTACAAATAAGCGAGGGGGAGGTGTGTGTCTATATGTAAAATCATCCTTAAAACCCATCCTGCGTGACAACATATGTGAGGGTACTGAGAGTGTAAAGTCCCTATGGGTGGAGATAGGGGGGGGAGAATGAATAATAAAATACTGATAGGGGTGTGTTATAAGACACCGAATATTATGGAAGAGGTAGAGAATCTCCTCATAAAGCAAATTGATAAAGCAGCGAGTCTCGGAGAGGTAATTATTATGGGGGACTTTAACTATCCTGATATAAATTGGGGAACAGAAACTTGCAGTTCCAGCAAAGGAAATAGATTTTTGATAACAATGAAAGATAATTACCTTTCACAAATGGTACAGGACCCCACAAGAGGGGGAGCACTACTAGACCTTGTACTAACCAATAGGCCAGACCGCATATCAAATATACAAGTTGGGGGTTACTTGGGGAATAGTGATCACAAAATAATAAGTTTTCATGTATTCTTTAGTAAGATGTCTAGTAGAGGGGCTACAAGGACACTAAACTTCAGGAAAGCAAATTTTAAACGGTTGAGAGATGATCTTAGTGCAATAAACTGGGATGATGTACTAAGTAATAAAAGTACACAAAGCAAATGGGAGACTTTTATGAGCATCCTGAATAGGGCTTGTGCAGAAAATATACCCTATGGGAACAAACATGCTAGAAATAGGAGGAAACCCCTATGGCTAAATAGAGCTGTAAGGGAAGCAATAAAAGAAAAACAGAAAGCCTTAAAATAATTAAAGAGGGTAGGTAGTGATGAGGCATTATATAATTATAGAAAATTAAATAAAATATGTAAAAAGCAAATTAAGTTAGCTAAGTTTGAGACAGAGAGACTCATTGCGAGAGAAAGTAAAAAATCCTAAAATATTCTTTAACTACATAAACAGTAAAAAACTGAAAAGCGATAGTGTTGGCCCCCTTAAAAATAGTCTTGGTGAAATGGTGGAAGGGGATGAGGGTAAAGCCAACCTGCTGAATGACTTTTTTTCTACGGTTTTTATACAAGAAAATGCCATGGCAGATGACATGACCAGTGATACCATAAATTCACCCTTGAATAGTACCTGCTTAACCCAGCAGGAAGTACGCCGCCGCCTCGAAATCACTAAGGTTGACAAATCTCCGGGCCCGGATGGCCTACACCCCAGAGTACTACAGGAATTGAGTTCTGTGATAGATAGACCATTATTTTTAATCTTCTCAGATTCCTTAATAACAGGGTCGGTACCGCAGGACTGGCGCATAGCAAATGTGGTGCCAATATTCAAAAAGGGGACAAAAACTGAGCCGGGAAATTATAGGCCGGTAAGTTTAACCTCTACGGTTGGTAAAATCCTTGAGGGTTTCTTGAGAGATGCTATACTGGAGTATCTCAAGAAAAATAACCTTATGACAGAGTATCAACATGGGTTTATGAGGGATCGATCCTGTCAAACTAATTTGATCAGCTTCTATGAAGAGGTAAGTTCAAGCCTGGACCAGGGAAATGCAGTGGATGTTGTGTATATGGACTTTTCAAAAGCTTTTGATACGGTGCCACACAAAAGGTTGGTACATAAAATGAGAATAATGGGGATAGGGGAAAATATGTGTAACTGGGTTAAAAACTGGCTCAGTGATAGGAAACAAAGGGTGGTTATTAATGGTACGTACTCGGACTGGGTCTCAGTTCATAGTGGGGTACCACAGGGGTCAGTATTGGGCCCGCTTCTTTTCAACATATTTATAAATGACTTTGTTGGGGGCATGCGGAGTAGAATTTCAATATTTGCAGATGATACTAAACTCTGCAGGGTAATCAATACAGAGGAGGATAATTTTATATTACAGGGAGATTTATGTAAATTGGAGGATTGGGCTGAGAAGTGGCAATTGAAGTTTAATGTAGATAAATGTAAGGTCATGCACTTGGGTAGAGGAAATAACATTTATGATTATGTACTTAATTGTAGAACACTGGGTAAAACAGACACAGAAAAAGACTTGGGTGTATGGGTGGATGGTAAACTTCACTTTAGTGGACAGTGTCAGGCAACTGCTGCCAGGGCTAATAAAATAATGGGATGTATTAAAAGAGGTATAAGTGTTTATGAAAAAAATATAGTTCTACCTCTGTACAAGTCACTAGTGCGACCGCACTTAGAATACTGTGTACAATTCTGGTCACCGATATATAAGAAGGACATAGCTGAACTGGAGAGGGTGCAGAGAAGAGCGACCAAGATTATTAGAGGAATGGGTGGGCTGCAATACCAAGACAGGTTATTAAACTTGGGGTTATTTAGTTTGGAAAAACGAAGGCTTAGGGGGGATCTAATCACAATGTATAAATATATGAGGGGACAGTACAGAGACCTTTCCAAAGATCTTTTTACACCTAGGCCTGTGACTGGAACACGGGGGAATCCACTACGTCTTGAGGAAAGAAGGTTTAATCATAAACACAGACGAGGATTCTTTACTGTACGAGCAGTGAGACTGTGGAACTCTCTGCCGCATGATGTTGTAATGAGTGATTCACTACTAACATTTAAGCAGAGCCTGGACACCTTTCTTGAAAAATTTGATATTACCAGTTATGTATATTAGATTTTATGACAGGGTATTGATCCAGGGAACTAGTCTGATTGCCGTATGTGGAGTCAGGAAGGAAATTTTTTCCCCATTGGAACTTGTTTGCCACATTGGGTTTTTTTTGCCTTCCTCTGGATTAACATGTTAGGCTATGGGTTGAACTAGATGGACTTAGAGTCTCCCTTCAACCTTAAAAACTATGATGAGTGTTTGGTTTAAACCACTCACTAAACAAAGCCCGAAGAGCCACCACTAAAAATGTGTGGATGTTTCTAGGAATCTTTACTTTGTGTACCATACTCTGAGATTCAGATTCAGGGGGGCGTAATTGGTGGAAGAGCAGAGCCTGTGGTGTTTGTAGAAGTTTCGTTCCCCAACATGCTTGAATCTGGTCCCTTACTCGCTTCCAATATGTTGTTACTTCTGTGCACTCCCACACCCCATGCCACAGATTTGTAAAGGGCACCCCACACTTAAAACACGCTGCAATCCGGCCAGGGCAGCTATGGAAAGGCGGGATGTTAAAGCCATACAGCGCTGTGTGCATGAGCTTGAAATAAGTCTCCCTCCATCTCTCACACAAGATGGATTTTCTCACTCGTTCCCACCCTTGTAATATTGTCTTCGCTATCTCCTCATCTCCTGTCCACCTCCCCCATGTCCTGAACATTTTGCTCTGTTTTAATTTTACAAATTTGTGCCTCATGGTGCTGTACAATGAGGTGATACTCGTCATTTGGGTGCGCGGGCCTATACTGTCATCTAAGGCATGAGAGAGAGATTCCCTCTCCAACTTTCTGAGTCTGGACTGACAAAAAGAATGAAGCTGCAGGACCTTTAAGAAATGTTTCCCATGTATCTTGAATTTGTCCATAATTTCTTGTGGAGACATCCACCGGTTTTCCTCCCGGCACATAATGGACCCCGCTGTCTGCAACTGATCACAGCTCTGATCAATGACCCTCTTAATTTTAGCTCATTGGGGGAACTCGGGGTGACCAAATATTGGCATATGTTTGGAAACCAGAAAGGGAAGATAGTGAGTAAGGCCTATCAGCTTCCAACATACTATGGTGTCCCTTAGTAAAAAGGAGGATCTCACTATCTGTGTCAGTTTAGCTTGTCTAGTGTGGATAAGAGCGGTCAGACACCCAAGGGGCGGCTAACTGTCGTTCTAGATGGGTGTTTGAGTAGCAACTAGTGTCGTGTCCACTACATGTCTAAATAAAGAGGCGATATTATAAGCACGTATATTTGGAAAATTAACCCCGCCTTCACTTCTCAGTAGCATCAGCTTTTCTAGTGCAATTCTGGGTCTTTTACCTGTCCAAATAAAATGGGTAAAGGCCTTCTTCAGTCTTATTATGTCTAAATGTTTTAAAATCAAGGGCAGGGTTTGCAAGGGGTATAGGAGCCTGGCAAAGCTAACCATTTTAACCAGGTGACATCTATCCAAAGAGATATTGGTAAGTGATGCCACCGTTGTAGTTCCCCCAATATTTTACCTATAAAGGGTGGTGTAGTTAAGTGAATAGAGTTGATCTGGTCTCCTCTCTATCTTTATCCCTAAATACGTTATGTATGACTTTGAGACACGTAGGTCCAGACCTAGCTTGACCCATTGCTCCTGAGGTATTTTGTCTCCTAATTCTAGAAGTTCACTTTTGTTTATGTTAATCCTGTACCCCGAATATTCACAGAATTTCTGAATAAAGTCAAAGATCCTCTTCAGCTGCTTGACAAATAAAGTATGACGTCATCCGCAAATAGAGCAATCTTAACTTTATCTTTGCCTACTCTGATTCCATCAAATAGATCTGACTCCTCCATAAATCTAGCAAAGGGTTCCATGGCCAGGTTGAACAGCAATGGTGACATTGGACATCCCTGTCTGGTCCCCTTGTGCAAGTGAAAAGAATCGGAGAGGTATCCTGGTGTGTGTGCTCTAGCTGTAGGACTATTGTAGACCCCATTCAAAAATGTTCTAAATTTGCCTTTTAAATTGAGTCCGTCGCTCCCAGCCACTCCCAACTAACGTTATCAAATGTTTTCTCTGCATCAAGAGTTAGGAGGGCTGGTTTGTCTCCTAAATGCGGCTGTCATCCTAACTCGTCCAGCACTGTCAAGACTTTTCTTATGTTTTTAACTGCAGCTCTTCCCTTAACAAATCCCACCTGAGCAGGCTTCACCAGTTGGGTAAGCACCATTGCTAAACGGTCAGCCATTATTTTGGATAGATTCTTTTGGTCTAAGTCAGTAAGTGAAATAGGTCTATAGGAACCAGCCTCCAAGGGCTCTTTGCCATGCTTTGGAATTACTTTGTTATACGTCTCCTTGGATCTACCTAGAATATCTCCTGTTGTCAAAATGTTGTTGTATTAAGTAGTCAATACCGGGGAAACCTGTTCCTTGAGTGCTTTGTAAAATTCCCCACTATACCCATCAGGATCGGGTGCCTTTCCATTTTGAAGATGACTTATAGTTTGCTTCACCTCTTCTTCCGTTATGTCTGCATTAATCAAATCCTACTGCTCCTGCGTGAGTTTAGGGAGAGATAAGCTTTGGAGGAAGGCTCTACCCTCTGTCGTATTTGTGTATGAGAGTTTGTATAGATCTTTTTAAAGGTTTTGTAGAGTGGAATTTATTTTTTTGGGATCAGAGGTTGCCTTTCCTTGTCCATCTTTTTGTCTGACTATGGGTGATACTTATAAATGTCCCTTTGCCAATTTCGCCAGAAGCTTACCCGCTTTGTTGCCGTATTTAAGTAATTCGACCTCTTGCCTAGATCTATACACCTGCTCCCTCCTGTCTATCCACGTCTCAAACTCTTGTTTGGTCGGTTTCCAATGTTCTCTGTTTTGAGTTGAGGGGTTCTGCAGGACAGTTTTGCACTTTATTCAGAATACCCCTCCTTCACTTTTTTCTTAAGGGAAGAGACATACATTAAAATTCTGCCTCTCAGCACCGTCTTTGCCGTGTTCCAAAACAGAGCAGTTTCATCTACGTGTTTTCTGTTGTCAGATACAAACTCATCCCACTAGCAGCGCAATTTGTCATTGAATCCCTCGTCCTTTGTCAGGAAGGCTGGAAACCTCCATATAAAGTCTCTACCCCTGACCACCCTGTCCGTCAGTTCCATACCCACTGGGGCATGATCTGATATAACCAAATCAAAAATTTCGACCGACTTCAACCTGTTTAATAAACTCTCAGAGGTCTGGAGGCAGTCAATTCTCGACCAGTTCTGGTGGACATGGGAAAAGTGAGTAAATTCTCTAGCATCAGGATGCAGCCAGCGCCAAACATCCCTCCGCCCAGTCTGATTAAAGGGAACCTGTCAGCAGAATGTTTGCACTAAATTTAAAAGATTCCCCCTCTGCAGCTCCTGATCTGCATTCTGGAAAGGTTACTATTGTTATTGTGCCCCCTTTTAGACCAAAATAAATACTTTATAAAGTGTTACCTTTTTGTATGCAAATCTTATTTGTACACGGGGGCAGGCTGTCTGGTGTCCGTTATTTTGCCTCCTGCCGCTTTACGCCATCTCCATCGCTCAATTTCATACCTGAGGACGCCGCCCAGTGCTCCCGAGGTCTCGTGCATGCGCCGTGCCACTCTCGAGGGACTGAGCACTGTGCACAGTATGACCGCTGGTGACGTGTTGCGCAGGCGTGAGATTATGGGCGGCGCTGTGATTGTCATCAGCAAGTACCCGCCCATAATCTCGTGCCCGCGCTTTCCCCTCTGCCTCCACCGTTCTGCGCAAGCGCTGGCCAGATGAACCCATGTCACCTCCCATCTTGGTAAGAGGTGACATGGGTTCATCTGGCCAGCGCTTGCGCAGAACGGTGGAGGCAGAGGGGAAAGCGCGGGCATGAGATTATGGGCAGATACTTGCTGATGACAATCACAGCACCGCCCATAATCTCACGCCTGCGCAACACGTCACCAGCGGTCACACTGTGCACAGTGCTCACTACCGCGAGAGTGGCATGGCGCATGCGCGAGACCTCGGGAGCACTGGGCGGCATCCTCAGGTATGAAATTGAGCGATGGGGGTCGGCATAAAGCGGCAGTAGGCAGAATAACGGACACCAGACAGCCCGCCCCCGTGTACAAATAACAAGATTTGCATACAAAAAGGTAACACTTTATAAAGTATTTATTTTGGTCTAAAAGGGGGCACAATAACAATAGGAACCTTTCCAGAATGCAGCCCAGGAGCTGCAGAGGGGGAATCTTATAGCTTTAGTGCAAAATTTCTGCTGACAGGTTCCCTTTAAGTACAAAGGTGTGTTCTCCTCTATCTGGGGGTTCCTACCCTGACTTCTATCTTCCTCTATCCTATGTACCGTATTAAAGTCACCTCCAGTAATTATCAAGGGAGAATTATCCAGGACAATTTTTCTCTCTATATCTTCAAAAAAGGATTTGTTTGAACCGTTAGGGCCATAAATGTTATATATAGAATAGGTCTCTCCTCCATGGTCTATAGTGACCCATACCCATCTCCCCTGGTCGTCACACTCCTGAGACAATAATTTAAAAACGAAGTTGCGGTGGAACAAAATCACTACCCCTGCATGCCTACCCTGTGCTGCCAATCCCACTACTGTCCCCACCCAGAATCTATTAAGCCTGAAAAAATCCTCTTCCCTTAAGTGAGTCTCCTGAAGTAGGACAATGTCTGGGGAGAATCGTTTAAGGTGCCTCAGCATCTTAGACCTTTTGTTCGGAGATCGTAGACCCTTTACATTTCAGGAAATGACAATCTTAGGAGTCCCTGTTAGTTTTGGTTACTACCTGTTATCAGATACTTGATACTTATGGAAGGGTTAAACAGCATGCGGCGTCTGTCTGTGACTCCTGAAAGAAGAAAGGTGTTAAAGAAAAGAACAAGAAATACACAACAAGGAAAAATATCCTAGGGCAACAATAACTCTAAATTCGAAATGCACTGTGGTGTGTTCCGAACTGCGCACACCACCAAAAGTGCTATGGACTTCACTTTTTTCTGAGATTGGGAAAGTGGTTGATTACACAAGCATATTAGAGAAACTCGACCGGCACCACATGAAATGTAGGGAATATCAATCAGGACGACATCCGTATCCCCCAACTATCCCCTCACAATTTGTCTAAACAGACCACTCCACCCCCACCAAACCACAGGACACATCCCCTGATGGGGATAGAGATGATGTGGAAAAGCATCCCCTGGCATGGCAGGCCCCAAATGACATGACATAACCCATTCCTGGCCCCTCCCCCACTTCCTCTCCTCCCAAAAAAAAAGTTAATTCATTCATTGTCTTGGTATCATCTCACAAACAGCTCGGATAAGAGTCCAGACCGTTTTAAGGGAAAGCGGGTAAGGGTATATACTACATCACTGGGTTGCTTCACCTATTCCGACCTGTTGACCTCTGGGATTTCGGTGACATTGTTCGGTTGTCCCCCTCTCGGTCTCCTCTTCTCTCTGCAATTTTTGCCGTTTGCAGTATTTTTTCAATGTCTCTTTCGGCGTCCCTTGCCGAGTTGTAGACAATGTTGACACCTTCTTTTTGGAAAATCCTCAGTAATGCTGGGTACTGAAGTGTGAAGCTCTTCCTAGCTTGATGCAGAGACACACATATTTTGCTGAAAGCTCTTCTTCGCTTGGCCACATCTGCAGAATAATCCTCGAACAGATTAAGTTTCATTCCTCTTATGATCAATGGTTGGGTTCTCTTTCTGTAGGCCCTTATTATGTCAAACTTGTCGTTGTAGTCCAAATATTTCATGATCACTTGGCGTGGTCTTGTCTGATAACCAGATTTTTGGGCATGGGAGCGCAGGTCTGGGCCCACCTTGTGAGTCCTTTCGACTCTACAGCCTCTATTAATTCCTAGAGCCGCCGGGAGATCTTTCACATAAGTGTTGAAGTTCGGCTACGGGAACCGCTTCAGATAGCCCCACCATTGTCAGGTTGCTCCGCCTGGACCTATTCTTGAGATCTTCAACTTTGTCCGCTAGGCGTTTCGTTTCTGCGACCGTTTCCTCTAACTGTGAGGACAGTTGCTTGTTATCTTCTTCCAGGGCTGACACTCTCTGTTCCAACTCCTCTATCTGTCCTTTGTTTGTTTAAATGCCCCTGAAAGTTGTGGAGGGCATTCTGGATAGCTTTCTCTATGGTTTTCTGGATCTCTGGCATGATATTAGCTGCAACCTCTGTTGCCATTGTTTTACAGTCTACCGTTTGCATGTGCGTGTCAACTTCTTTGTTGCTGTCATTAGAGTGTTCGGCAGATTCACTCATAAAGGCATTGTGAAGCGGTTGAGATATATCAACAGGAGCTTGTTCTTCCAGGGGGCTCGGTGCCATTTCTTCCTCCCCTTTGCTCCTGGCCCTGTCTCTTATGCGAGAGTAGTCCATTTTTTGTGCACTACAGTCATGGCCAAAAGTTTTGAGAATGCTACAAATATTAATTTTTACAAAGTCTACTGCTTAAGTTTTTCTAATGGCAATTTGCATATACTCCAGAATGTCATAAAGAGTGATCAGCTTAACAGCAATTACTTGCAAAGTCAATATTGGCTAAGAAAATAAACTTTAACCCCCAAAACACATTTCAACATCATTGCATTCCTGCCTTAAAAGGAGCAGCTAACATTGTTTTAGTGATTGTTCCATTAACACAGGTGTGTGTGTTGATGAGGACAGGGCTGGCGATAAATCAGTCATGATTAAGTAAGACTGACACCACTGGACACTTTAAAAGGAGGCTGGTGCTTGGTATCATTGTTTCTCTTCAGTTAACCATGGTTATCTCTAAAGAAACACGTGCAGCCATCATTGCTCTGCACAAAAATGGCCTAACAGGGAAGAGTATCGCAGCTACAAAGATTGCACCTCAGTCAACAATCTATCGCATCATCAAGAACTTCAAGGAGAGAGCTTCCATTGTTGCCAAAAAGGCTCCAGGGCGCCCAAGAAGGACCAGCAAACGCCAGGACCGTATCTTAAAACTGTTTCAGCTACGGGATCGGACTACCAGCAGTGCCGAGCTAGCTCAGCAATGGCAGCAGGCTGGTGTGAGTGCTTCTGCACGCACTGTGAGGCGGAGACTGCTTGAGCAAGGCCTGGCTTCAAGGAGGGCAGCAAAGAAGCCACTTCTCTCCAGAAAAAACATCAGGGACCGACTGATATTCTGCAAAAGGTACAGGGAGTGGACTGCTGAGGACTGGGGTAAAGTCATTTTCTCAGATGAATCCCCTTTTCGATTGTTTGGAACATCTGGAAAACAGCTTATTAGGAGAAGAAGAGGTGAGCGCTACCACCAGTCTTGTCTCATGCCAACTGTTAAGCATCCTGAAACGATTCATGTGTGGGGTTGCTTCTCAGCCAAGGGAATCGGCTCACTCACAGTCTTGCCTAAAAACACAGCCATGAATAAAGAATGGTACCAGAATGTCCTCCAAGAACAACTTCTCCCAACTGTCCAAGAGCAGTTTGGCGCCCAACAATGCCTTTTCCAGCATGATGGAGCACCTTGCCATAAAGCAAAGGTGATCACTAAATGGCTCATGGAACAAAACATAGAGATCTTGGGTCCATGGCCTGGAAACTCCCCAGATCTTAATCCCATTGAGAACTTGTGGGCAATCATCAAGAGACGGGTGGACAAACAAAAACCAACAAATTCTGGCAAAATGCAAGCATTGCTTATGCAAGAATGGACAGCTATCAGTCAGGATTTGGTCCAGAAGTTGATTGAGAGCATGCCAGGGAGAATTGCAGAGGTCCTGAAGAAGAAGGGTCAACACTGCAAATATTGACTTGCTGCATTAAATCATTCTAACTGTCAATATAACCTTTTGGTACTCATAATATGATTGCAATTATATTTCTGTATGTGATGTAAACATCAGACAAACACAATTAAAAACCAGAGGACAACAGATCGAGTGAAAATATAATTTTGGTGTCATTCTCAAAACTTTTGGCCATGACTGTACGTAGGAGGTACCGCTCCATAAATCACAGGTCTGTAAGTTGCAAAAGCACCGACCCTTTAACAAGGGGAGACAATAAATTGTAGTGTGAAGGTCTTAAGGGGGCTTTACACGCTACGATATCGTTAACGTTTTATCGTCGGGGTCACATTGTTAGTGACGCACATCCGGCGTCATTAACAATATCGCAGCGTGTAATACTTACCAGCGACCTTAGGCGACCTCAAAAATGGTGAAAATCGTTCACCATGGAGAGGTCGTCCCAAACTCAAAAATCGGTAACGGTTGTTTAGCGTTGTGGTTCATAGCTCATGCGGCAGCACACATCGCTATGTGTGACACCGCATGAGCGAGGAACGTCTCCTTACCTGCCGCCGGCCCCAATGCGGAAGGAAGAGGTGGGCGGGATGTTTACATCACGCTCAGCTCTGCCCCTCCGCTTTGATTGGCCGGCCGCTTAGTGACGTTGCGGTGAAGTCGCTATGATGCCGAACGTCCCTCCCCCTTGAAGGAGGGATTGTTCGGCAGTCACAGCGACGACGACGACCAGGTAAGTATGTGTGACGCTGCGTAGCGATAATGTTCGCTACGGCAGCGATCACAAACAATCGCATGCGCGACGGGGGCGGGTACTTACACGCTCGATATCGCTAGAAATTGCTAGCGATATCGCTACCATGTAAAGCCCCCTTTAGTATATGAGTGGCTTACTTTCAGCTCCTTCAGAAGCCAGCAATCAATTTACAAGATGCAGTTTTGTATGATGGCCACTAGAGTGAGGCAGTATCCTGCAGATGGCTCTGTGTGAGATGCACTATATTGTGTCACCCACTAGATGTCTCACTTCCTGCTTCCCGGGGATCCAGCAGTCTGGCAGGCTGAGTTTTTGAAAGAGAAGGAAAAAAAAAAAAAAAAAAGAGGTTTCCCGCCCAGAAAACTTTCTCCTGCCTGTGTCGGTGTTCACCATGCAGCTTTCTCTGCCATCCAGACCTCCAGCACAGGACTCTCTCTTCAGCACAGGTGAGGACACTACTTAGCACAGTCTAGGGGGGCAGAGGGACACCAGTGGGGACCTCAACTAGCAGTTCAGTGATCCGTGCTACCCGAGGGGTGGGGGGAGGGGGTGGAGCCTGGTCCACCCCGACTTACCCCTGATCCAGTCTCTCTGTCTCTGCCCTCAGCTCTTAATGGCAGGCTCCAGCCCAGTACTGCTGTTTTCTGTCTTCCTCACTATAATCTGGCCAGAGCGAGGGATATCAGCGGTAGTCTCCACAGCAGGAGTGTTGGGTCAGGGGATCCTCCGGTCTCTACCCCTGTGCGTCTGCCAGACCCTCAATCTGTCTCTCACCCAGCTTTTTCTCAGGGAGTCTCTTGCAGAGGCAGCTATCCCCCAGCAGCTGTGTCTTTGCGTTGTTGGATGGGCACAGATCCATCCCTATTTCTTAGTATGATCTTTTGCAGTTGCAGGAGTTCCTCACCACACGTCCTACATCCTCAGCGCCAGAACAGGAAGTTGGACGGCCTTTTAACCTCGTGTTTTCCTGTCCCTATATAGGTCAAAGGACAACTCCTGTGGTGCTGTCATGTGGTGACCTGGAAATTCAGCCTTGTCTTGAATTCTGAGGTAAAATCTGTATTCAGTGAAGACTTTTCCATTATTGAGGATAGGAGATGGCTTCTATTACTAATGAGATTCTATGTAGATAGAAAAGGGAGGGGGGGGCAGAGCTCTGTCTCTAGCTCCTCCCTCTGCCTCTAGCTCCTCTCTTCTCCTGTCATCATAGAATCTCATCAGTAACAACTGCCATCTCCTATCTCAGGAATGGGAAAGTCTTCACTGGATACAGATTTTATCTCAGAATTGAGAATTTTGATAATGACAGATCAATTTTGACAGAGAAAGAAGCAAATTTGTCTGATGAAATATATTACAAAGTTTTTTTTATTTTTCTGCCGAGAGAGCCATCTGCTGCTGCTGATGCTATTATTGTACCTGCTGCTCATGCTACTGCATCAGGAGTTTGTTTCTTGTTGTACCTGCTGCTGCCGCTGCCTCTTCTGCTGCTGCTGGACCAGTTGCTTTAGACTGATGGTAATGTTGTTAGCTGCCTTTACTCAGGACATTAAGGCTATGTTCACACAGGACATTTTTGCAGTGTTTTTTTCTGACTAAAACCTGATTTTGTGGCAGAATGTCTCCTGGGAGTCATCTGCGGTTTCGTTGGCGTTTTTTGTGGTGTTTTTACAGTTGTTTTTTCAAGATTTTCAAGGGTTCAAGTGTACAAGAGTGCTGGGCCGGGCCGGGCCAGTATTGACCTGGATCCGACGACACTCTGGAATTAAAAAAAAAAAAAAAGTAAAGGAAGCGCACTATACTTACCATTCTCTAGTAGATGCTAGAATGTATGGGCTCCTTCCAGGTGTGACTTCTTCAACAGGCCCCTATCATATGGGGGGCAGGGGGGTGAAGCATGATTGTAGTGCAAGGTAGAAAACATGGCCAAGCTCACTAACCCAGCTGGTCACTCCCACTAACCTGGAAGGAACCCATACATTGTAGGATCATCCGTATCTGCTTCCGTGGCCCCTCCTACTTCCGGTGCCGCTCATTAGCCTCATGCATATTCACTGCTTCCCCCTCTCCCCCACTGAAGTCTGTGGGTCTATCTTACAGTAAAAAAAAAATAAATAAAAGAAAATGACGTAGGGTCCCCCCATATTTTCATACCCAGCACAGATAAAGCCTACAGCTATAGGCTGCAACCCCCAGCTGTGTGCTTATTTTGGCTGGGTATCATAATAAGAGGGACCCCACTCTGTTTAATTATTTAAATAATAAAAAAACGTGCGGTCCCCCCAATATTGATACCCAGCCAAGATAAAGCCCACAGCTGGAGGCTGGTATTCTAAGGCTGGGGAGACCCAGCCTAAAAATATCAGCCTGCATCCACCCAGGATTGTCGCATCCATTAGATGCAACAATCCCAGCACTTTGCCTGGCTCTTCCCGAATTGCCCTGGTGCGTTGGCAATCGGGGTAATAAGGGGTTAATCACAGCTCATAGCTGCGACTTAGGCTACTTTAACATTTTCCATCAGGCACAATCCGTTGCAGATTGTGGCAAAAGTGATGTGACGGATCCGGTAAAAAAACGGATGAGAGAGAGACGTGAAACAGGCCTAAGCCCTAGATTGGTAATTGTGGGTGTGTCATAGACGCCTGCCATTACCAATCTGTAATAAGTGTCAGGAAAGAAACACAAACACCGAAAATAAATTCTTTATTTGAAAAAAAATACAAAAAGCCCCCTCTTTCACTACTTTATTAACCCCATAATCACACCCCTTCAGGTCCAACGTAAACTATACGAGGTCCCACGGCGATTGAGCTCTGCTGCATCTGAAGATCACAGCGAGCGGCCATAGAACTGCACTGCCCGCTGTGAGCTCCAGAGAATGAATGAGCCGCACGATCAGCGGTCACTTCACTCAGGTAACTCCCGCTCACAGCTGGCGATACCTGTGACCGTAAATAGCCTGAACGCGCGGCTCACTCATTCTCTACACTAGACCTGCAGGCCAGGTCTGTGATTGGTTGCAGTCAGATGCTTGGGACGCGTCTGACTGCAACCAATCACAGATGAAAGCATTCAGTATGGAATGAGTGGGGGAAGTGGAGGAGCCGCGGGAGCGTACAGTTGCGCCAGTGATTCGGTAAATATACCACACCTGCTCCAATCCCCCTCTCCCCACCACCATTTAAGTGCCGGCCAGATACCCTGCAGTCCACCTGTCACTAGATACCCGGAATTGATCCAGGGTATCTGCGAGTCCACATGTCACTAGGGTGAAAAAACGTAGCAACAGCACTGAAAAGAATTTACATGTTCATTCTTTTCAGAATGCAGCAATACCGGAGGTGTTTCACATAACCGTCAGGAAAAAATCCTGACGTGTGTGTGTGTGTGTGTGTGTGTGTGTGTGTGTGTGTGTATGTATGAGATTTCAGAAATCTCATAGACTTTGCTGGGACTGTAAAATGCAGCGTTTTATGCATACAACTAAGGCAAATCCGTAGCTAAAAAACGCTGCAAAAATGCCCAGTGTGAACATAGCCTAAGTGTTAAATCTGTAATCATCTGTGCTCTTGGAACTTCTGACTGGCATTCAAACACTAATTGTAGGGATTAAGTAGTTCACTCAGGCAATGTAGTTTGCTCCAAACTTGCAGTTTATTGCTTTCATAAAACTTCAAGGGATTTAAAACATAACTGCCTCTTCTGGACACAAAGATGTAACAACAAATGCAGTTCAGTCAGCAATGTAAAGCTTGCGGCCGGTGTAGAGGCAGTGAGCGAGAGTAGTGGACCCACTGGACCACAGGGGGGCCCAGGCTTATCCTTTAACTAAGCACCTACCGCGAGGCGGACGCCAGGTACCACTCCCAGGGCTGTGGTAGCTGACCCCAAGGCAGGAGACATTCTGGTATAGACACAGGTGAAGGCAGGTACAGGCGAGATGACTGAGGCAGACGGGTACTGACAGGTATGATGGGCATGGCAGGGACAATAGCTATGGAAAGGCAGGTACAGTTGACGGACACAGGGATAACTAGACAGGACCTCGGGACCTGCCAACCAAGTAACTAGCTAAAAACGAAACAAAGTGATCAAATGCCCAAAGATCATTCATAATCAAGATTATTTTACTTTTATTTAATATACAAAATACAAATATATAAAGTGTTACAAGTCCATTGGTGGAGCAGAATAAGATGTATTGAATGAACCATTTACAAAAGGATTAAGAAACGAGATCGTGACCACAGTTATCCAAGAATATTAAAGGGACTGTATCGCGTTTTTTAATTTTTTTATTAAAATAAGTGATTCTGAAATGAAGTATTTCTAATTCAAAATGAAATTCGTAGCTTATTTAGTTTTTATGTAATTCTAATTTTACTTTATGCACTGGGGGCCATGTTGGATTTGCTGTGTGAGTAACGACAGTTACACACTCCTTTACGGCAGCCCCTGTGCATAGAGAATAGTGGTCGCTATCCGACACTATGTTTAACGTTACAGTGGGTGTGTGCTGTGATCTGTACGCGCCCCCTGGGTTGTCCATATCACAGCAAAGGGCAGATTTCAGCGCCATTTTTGTGGAGATTCAATCCATGCTCTTTGCGCCACTTTACACCTGTCAACCACCGGGATGTAAGTCCGGGACGCCTCCACTCCCCCCGTTACCTATCACACAACCCTCCCTCCCTCTGTTCTCACCAGCCCCCGCCCCCTGCCGTTACCGTCTGTTATTAAATCACATCCCTCTGCTGTCCCCAGCCCCGTTCTGGCGGCCGCCGGTGTGTGTGTCCTCCCTCTGCTCTGACCAGCCCCCTGCCGTTACCGTGTTATTAAATCACGTCCCTCCGGTGTCCCCAGCCCCGTTCTGGCGGCCGCCGGTGTGTGTGTGTGTCCTCCCTCTGCTCTCACCAGCCCCCTGCCGTTACCATCTGTAATGAAACCCCCTCCCTCCCTGAGCTGTCCTCAGCCCCGTCCACGTTCGTGTGTGTGTGTGTGTGTGTGTGTGTGTCAACCCTTCCGCTTGCTACCCTGTGTGTACTAGTGATACTGTGTGCTGAGCTGTGTATCTAATCCTCCCCTGTGTGATACTGTGTGCTGAGCTGTGTATCTAATCCTCCCCTGTGTGATACTGTGTGCTGAGCTGTGTATCTAATCCTCCCCTGTGTGATACTGTGTGCTGAGCTGTGTATCTAATCCTCTCCTGTGTGATACTGTCTGCTGAGCTGTGGATCTAATCCTCTCCTGTGTGATTCTGTGTGCTGAGCTGTGTATCTAATCCTCTCCTGTGATACTGTCTGCTGAGCTGTGTGTCTAATCCTCTCCTGTGATACTGTCTGCTGAGCTGTGTATCTAATCCACTCCTGTGTGATACTGTCTGCTGAGCCGTGTATCTATTCCTCCCCTGTGTGATACTGTGTGCTGAGCTGTGTATCTAATCCTCCCCTGTGTGATACTGTGTGCTGAGCTGTGTATCTAATCCTCTCCTGTGTGATACTGTGTGCTGAGCTGTGTATCTAATCCTCCCCTGTGTGATACTGTGTGCTGAGCTGTGTATCTAATCCTCTCCTGTGATACTGTCTGCTGAGCCGTGTATTTAATCATCTGTGTGATACTGTGTGCTGAGCTGTGTATCTAATCCTCCCCTGTGTGATACCGTGTGCTGAGCTGTGTATCTAATCCTCTCCTGTGTGATACTGTCTGCTGAGCTGTGTATCTAATCCTCTCCTGTGAGACAACTACTGAGCCACCGTACAGTGCCAACTACTGAGCCACAGTACAGTGCTAACTACTGAGCCACCGTACTGTGCCAACTACTGATTTGTATCAATCAGCTCACCGTATAAAAGCTCAATCCCGATTCCGTCCTGGAGCTCAGTCACAATGCGGGTAATTACATATTCATTAACACTGACCAGATGCATGACCATTAGGTCTGAAAATATTTATAGGTACCGTATTTTTCGCTTTATAAGACGCACCTGATTATAAGACGCACCCCCAAATTTGGTGAAGGAAAAGAGAATTTTTTTTTTTTAATGTTAAATGGGGTCCATCTTATAATGCCAGTGTCCCTCTAACAAATCATATAGGGTATATGTCCCTCATAGCCCCCCATCCTAAAATTAGCCCCCTTAATCTGGATATGGCCCCCTTATATTGAATATAGCCCCCTTGTGATGGCACACGTTCCCCTGTGCTGCCTATGGTCCCCTATGGATTGCACACGTTCCCGTGTTAGATAACGCCCCCATGCTGCTGCCCATGGCCCCTATAGATCGCACAAGTCCCCCTGTGTTAGATATCGCCCCCATAGTGCTGCCCATGGCCCCTATAGATCGCACAAGTCCCCCTGTGTTAGATATCGCCCCCATAGTGCTGCCCATGGCTCCTAGATAGATCGCACAAGTCCCCCTGTGTTATATATCACCCCCATAGTGCTGCCCATGGTCCCTATAGATCGCACAAGTCCCCCTGTGTTAGATATCGCCCCCATAGTGCTGCCCATGGCCCCTATATAGATCGCACAAGTCCCCCTGTGTTAGATATCGCCCCCATGCTGCTGCCCATGGCCCCTATAGATCGCACAAGTCCCCCTGTGTTAGATATCGCCCCCATAGTGCTGCCCATGGCTCCTATATAGATCGCACAAGTCCTCCTGTGTTATATATCGCCCCCATAGTGCTGCCCATGGTCCCTATAGATCGCACAAGTCCCCCTGTGTTAGATATCGCCCCCATAGTGCTGCCCATGGCCCCTATATAGATCGCACAAGTCCCCCTGTGTTATATATCGCCCCCATAGTGCTGCCCATGGTCCCTATAGATCGCACAAGTCCCCCTGTGTTAGATATCGCCCCCATAGTGCTGCCCATGGCCCCTATATAGATCGCACAAGTCCCCCTGTGTTAGATATCGCCCCCATAGTGCTGCCCATGGCCCCTATATAGATCGCACAAGTCCCCCTGTGTCAGATATCGCCCCCATAGTGCTGCCCATGGCCCCTATATAGATCGCACAAGTCCCCCTGTGTCAGATATCGCCCCCATAGTGCTGCCCATGGCCCCTATAGATCGCACAAGTCCCCCTGTGTCAGATATGGCCCCTAGGCTGCTGCCCAAAGTAAAATAAAACCCTCTTTATTTTAGAATGAGCAGCAGCCTGGGGGCCAAATCTAACACAGGGGTGGGCATGTGCGATCACACTGGGACGCAGGCTCATATAATATGCACCGCTGCCCCAGCCCCTCACTGCGTGCGATTTCAGCACCATTGGAGATGGACAGCGGCTGTGCATATTATATGAGCGGGTGCAGGAGATCAAAGGCAGCAGCCCGCAGCGTTCCCCTGTGCTCCAGAGCTGCTGCCCCCACCTCCCCTGGACGCTGCAGTGTACATATATATATACCCCCCCCCCGTATATTCGGCTTATAAGACGCACCCCCTACTTTCCCCCAAAATTTGGGGGAACAAAAGTGCGTCTTATAAAGCGAAAAATACGGTAATTCAGTCACTCACAACATAAAAAATTCACTTTTAACCAATGTGATCCTAATTCACGCTATGTGCGGCTTGTGTGGTTTCTGTGCGTTATGTTTGCTCAGCCACAATGCGGGTAATTACATATTCATTAACACTGACCAGATGCATGACCATTAGGTCTGAAAATATTTATAGGTAATTCAGTCACTCACAACATAAAAAATTCACTTTTAATCAATGTGATCCTAATTCACACTATGTGCGGCTTGTGTGGTTTCTGTGTGTCATGTTTGCTCAGCTACAATGCGGGTAATTATATATTTATTAACACTGACCAGATGCATGAGCATTAGGTCTGAAAATATTTATTGGTAACCTAGTCACTTACAACATAAAAAAAAAAAAAGTATCCTTAATCAATGTGATCCTAATTCACACTATGTGCGGCTTGTGTGGTTTCTGTGTGTTATGTCTGCTCAGCCACAATGCGATTTTCTTTGCCTTGTCTTCGGCGCATGGATTCTTTCACATTGGTTGGAATGCATGTTAGCCGCAGGGTGCATTTTTAGTTCCTCTTGAAATTGTTGAAATTTAATCCCAAATGCTGTAATCAGAAATGAATGCATTGCAAAATCCAGTTGTGGCACTTTTAGAGTTTGGTTATTCTGTCAGTATTATCTGACAGATAATTATAACTCACAATACGATTTGGTGGCCTCTGCTTGAACACAATATATATTTTCATCTCACTCAGTTGGGTACAGCCTAATATTAATAAACCGGGAAAAAAAAATCTATATAATAAAAAAAAATAAAAAAAAAATTTTTCTTAAAAAAAAATTCCCTAAAAAAAGTTTATTAAAAATTTATTGGAGTACAGCGCTTGCACAAAAATGGGTAATTTTAGGCAACTCTGGTCATTTTGCACCCAAAATTGTAATTAAAGGTAGCATGATTTTTCAATAGCACATGAGGGGGAGATAAATACATTTTAAAAAAAAAAAGAAAAAAATGTAGCTATGCACATAAAAAATTCTTGTGTGCATCCTCATATATGTGCAGATTCATTCATATATATAGTCATGCATTTGCATATATTTTATGTGCACTTACTTGTAGATGTTATATCTGCATATGTATATTTGTGCACCACAATTAATATGTCAGAATTTATATACATTCCTAACTTAGTCCAGAAAACCATTGATACCTATTTTGTATTTGTATTTGCATTTTATTTTACATGTAATAACTTTCATGGTAACTTTATTTTTGAATATGTAAAGTGCTTAAGTGATTTAATCATCTGTTCTGCTAATTAGCATTTGCATATAAACTCTGTAGCGCCGTCTCTCCAGCATCATGATTAAGGGTGAGTGTTTTCACCTGAAACGCGTAGTGCTGGTCATGTCATTCTCTGTGTCTGCATGATGAAATAAAGACGTGATTCTTTGCCTGAAGAGCTGGACATCCTCTTTTTTCTGCCAACTACTGAGCCGCCGTACAGTGCCATCTACAGAGCCACAGTACAGTGCTAACTACTGAGCCACCGTACTGTGCCAACTACTGAGCCACCGTGCTGTGCCAAGTACTGAGCCACCATACAGTGCCATCTACTGAGCCACCGTACAGTGCCAACTACTGAGCCACCGTACAGTGCCATCTACAGAGCCACAGTACAGTGCCAACTACTGAGCCACCGTACAGTGCCATCTACTGAGCCACCGTACAGTGCCAACTACTGAGCCACCGTACAGTGCCATCTACAGAGCCACAGTACAGTGCCAACTACTGAGCCACCGTACAGTGCCATCTACAGAGCCACAGTACAGTGCCAACTACTGAGCCACCGTACAGTGCCATCTACAGAGCCACAGTACAGTGCTAACTACTGAGCCACCGTACTGTGCCAACTACTGAGCCACCGTACTGTGCCAAGTACTGAGCCACCATACAGTGCCAACTACTGAGCCACCGTACAGTGCCAACTACTGAGCCACCGTACTGTGCCAACTAGAGAGACAACTACTGAGCCACCATAAAGTGCCAACTACTGAGCCACCGTACAGCGCCAACTACTGAGCCATCATACAGTGCCATCTACAGAGCCACCATACAGTGCCATCTACAGAGCCACCGTACTGTGCCAACTAGAGAGACAACTACTGAGCCACGTACAGTGCTAACTACTGAGCCACCGTACTGTGCCAACTACTGAGCCACCGTACTGTGCCAACTAGAGAGACAACTACTGAGCCACCATAAAGTGCCAACTACTGAGCCACCATATAGTGCCAACTACTGAGCCACCGTACAGTGCGTATACAGAGCCACCGTACAGTGCCAACTACTGAGCCATCGTACAGTGCCATCTACAGAGCCACCGTACTGTGCCAATTAGAGAGACAACTACTGAGCCACCGTACAGTGCCAACTACTGAGCCACCGTACAGTGCCAACTACTGAGCCACCGTACAGTGCCATCTACAGAGCCACAGTACAGTGCTAACTACTGAGCCACCGTACAGTGCCATTTACAGAGCCACCGTACTGTGCTAACTACTGAGCCACCGTACAGTGCCATCTACAGAGCCACCGTACTGTGCCAACTAGAGAGACAACTACTGAGCCACCGTACTGTGCCAACTACTGAGCCACCGTGCTGTGCCATCTACAGAGCCACCGTACTGTGCCAACTAGAGAGACAACTACTGAGCCACCGTGCTGTGCCAAGTACTGAGCCACCATACAGTGCCAACTACTGAGCCACCGTACAGTGCCATCTACAGAGCCACAGTACAGTGCTAACTACTGAGCCACCGTACTGTGCCAACTACTGAGCCATCGTACAGTGCCAACTACTGAGCCATCGTACAGTGCCATCTACAGAGCCACCGTACTGTGCCATCTAGAGAGACAACTACTGAGCCACCATACAGTGCCAACTACTGAGCCACCGTACAGTGCCAACTACTGAGACACCGTACAGTGCCATCTACAGAGCCACAGTACAGTGCTAACTACTGAGCCACCGTACTGTGCCAACTACTGAGCCACCGTACTGTGCCAACTACTGAGCCATCGTACAGTGCCATCTACAGAGCCACCGTACTGTGCCAACTAAAGAGACAACTACTGAGCCACGTACAGTGCTAACTACTGAGCCACCGTACTGTGCCAACTACTGAGCCACCGTACTGTGCCAACTAGAGAGACAATTACTGAGCCACCATAAAGTGCCAACTACTGAGCCACCATATAGTTCCAACTACTAAGCCACCGTACAGTGCCATCTACTGAGCCACCGTACAGTGCCAACTACTGAGCCACCGTACAGTGCCATCTACAGAGCCACAGTACAGTGCCAACTACTGAGCCACCGTACAGTGCCATCTACAGAGCCACAGTACAGTGCTAACTACTGAGCCACCGTACTGTGCCAAGTACTGAGCCACCGTACAGTGCCAACTACTGAGCCACCGTACAGTGCCAACTACTGAGCCACCGTAGAGTGCCAACTACTGAGCCACCGTACAGTGCCAACTACTGAGCCACCGTACTGTGCCAACTAGAGAGACAACTACTGAGCCACCATAAAGTGCCAACTACTGAGCCACCATATAGTGCCAACTACTGAGCCACCGTACAGTGCCAACTACTGAGCCATCGTACAGTGCCATCTACAGAGCCACCGTACTGTGCCAACTAGAGAGACAACTACTGAGCCACCGTACAGTGCCAACTACTGAGCCACCGTACAGTGCCAACTACTGAGCCACCGTACAGTGCCAACTACCGAGCCACCGTACAGTGCCATCTACAGAGCCACAGTACAGTGCCAACTACTGAGCCACCGTACAGTGCCATCTACAGAGCCACAGTACAGTGCTAACTACTGAGCCACCGTACTGTGCCAAGTACTGAGCCACCGTACAGTGCCATCTACAGAGCCACAGTACAGTGCTAATTACTGAGCCACCGTACAGTGCCATCTACAGAGCCACCGTACTGTGCCAACTAGAGAGACAACTACTGAGCCACGTACAGTGCTAACTACTGAGCCACCGTACTGTGCCAACTACTGAGCCACCGTGCTGTGCCAAGTACTGAGCCACCATACAGTGCCAACTACTGAGCCACCGTACAGTGCCATCTACAGAGCCACAGTACAGTGCTAACTACTGAGCTACCGTACTGTGCCAACTACTGAGCCATCGTACAGTGCCATCTACAGAGCCACCGTACTGTGCCAACTAGAGAGACAACTACTGAGCCACCGTACAGTGCCAACTACTGAGCCACCGTACAGTGCCAACTACTGAGCCACCGTACAGTGCCAACTACTGAGCCACCGTACAGTGCTAACTACTGAGCCACCGTACAGTGCCATCTACAGAGCCACAGTACAGTGCTAACTACTGAGCCACTGTACTGTGTCAACTACTGAGCTACTGTACTGTGCCAACTACTGAGCCATTGTACAGTGCCATCTACAGAGCCACCGTACTGTGCCAACTAGAGAGACAACTACTGAGCCACGTACAGTGCTAACTACTGAGCCACGTACTGTGCCAACTACTGAGCCACCGTACTGTGACAACTAGAGAGACAACTACTGAGCCACCATATAGTGCCAACAACTGAGCCACCGTACAGTGCCATCCACAGAGCCACCGTACAGTGCCAACTACTGAGCCATCGTACAGTGCCATCTACAGAGCCACCGTACTGTGCCAACTAGAGAGGCAACTACTGAGCCACCGTACAGTGCCAACTACTGAGCCACCGTACAGTGCCAACTACTGAGCCACCGTACAGTGCCATCTACAGAGCCACCGTACTGTGACAACTACTGAGCCACGTACAGTGCCAACTACTGAGCCACCGTACTGTGCCAACTACTGAGCCACCGTGCTGTGCCAAGTACTGAGCCACCATACAGTGCCAACTACTGAGCCACCGTACAGTGCCATCTACAGAGCCACAGTACAGTGCTAACTACTGAGCCACCGTACTGTGCCAACTACTGAGCCACCGTACTGTGCCAACTAGAGAGACAACTACTGAGCCACGGTATAGTGCCAACTACTGAGCCACGGTACAGTGCCAACTACTGAGCCACCGTACAGTGCCATCTACAGAGCCACCGTACAGTGCCAACTACTGAGCCATCGTACAGTGCCATCTACAGAGCCACCGTACTGTGCCAACTAGAGAGGCAACTACTGAGCCACCATACAGTGCCAACTACTGAGCCACCGTACAGTGCCAACTACTGAGCCACCGTACAGTGCCGTCTACAGAGCCACAGTACAGTGCTAACTACTGAGCCACCGTACAGTGCCATGTACAGAGCCACCGTACTGTGACAACTACTGAGCCACGTACAGTGCCAACTACTGAGCCACCGTACTGTGCCAACTACTGAGCCACCGTGCTGTGCCAAGTACTGAGCCACCATACAGTGCCAACTACTGAGCCACCGTACAGTGCCATCTACAGAGCCACAGTACAGTGCTAACTACTGAGCCACCGTACTGTGCCAACTACTGAGCCACCGTACAGTGCCAACTAGAGAGACAACTACTGAGCCACGGTATAGTGCCAACTACTGAGCCACGGTACAGTGCCAACTACTGAGCCACCGTACAGTGCCATCTACTGAGCCACCGTACAGTGCCATCTACTGAGCCACGTTACAGTGCCAACTACTGAGCCACGGTACAGTGCCAACTACTGAGCCACGGTACAGTGCCAACTACTGAGCCACGGTACAGTGCCAACTACTGAGCCATGGTACAGTGCCAACTACTGAGCCACCGTACTGTGCCAACTACTGAGCCACCGTACAGTGCCAACTACTGAGCCACCATACAAACGTACAAAAAAGCACCTGTTGCAAAAAAACGCGGCAACAAAGCATGATTTTTTACGGCGTTTTTTTGCTGCGTTTTTATCATTGAACAATGGCATTAAAGATTGTTTAAAAAATAAAAAAAGATAAAAGGTCTGACATTTCCTTCTTCAATATGTTCTTCATTCTCCACTAGTGTATGCAGGAGAGCAGACAGCTGCAGAACTACAAGGCTCAGCATACTCCATCCAGGACTGTATGCAGTAGTTTTTTGCCCCCCAAAAAAATGACATGGGCTTTGCCATATTTTTGTATGCTAGCCAGGTACAGCAGGCAGGTACGGGCTGCCCCCAACCCCCAGCTGCCTATTTGTACCTGGTTGTGAACCAAAAATATAGTGACTTTCATGAAATAATTTAAATAAAAAAATGACGTGGGCTTCGCCCAATTTTTGAGTCCAGCCAGGTACAACTAGGCAGCTGGGGATTGGAATATGCAGTGCAGAGTACCCAAGCTTTCTGGGCACCCACGTTGCGTATTGCAGTCTGCAGCCACCCCAGAAAATGGCGCTTTCATAGAAGCGCCATCTTCTGGCGCTGTATCCAACTCTTCCAGCTGCCCTGATGCAGGGTGGCTCGCTGGGTAATAATGGGGTTAGGGCTAGCTGTATATTATCAGCTGGCCCTAAGCCTGAAATTCATGGTGTCACGCCAATATTAGACATGGCCACCATGAATTTCTAGTAAAGATAAAATAAAACACAACACACAGAAAAATATTTTTATTAGAAATAAAACACAACACAATTAGTGACTCCATCTTTATTGAAACAAAGAACCCCCCTCCGTAGTAATCCTGGGTCAAGGGTCCCGCGCCGTCCAATATCATCTGATCGGTTTGCTGGAAGACATACCGATCAGATGATGTGTCAGGATCAAGGATGTGAATCCCATCACACATCAGCTGATTGTATAAAAGCTGTTTATACAATCAGCTTATGCATCAATGGGAAAAAAAAAAAAAAACCCTACACACTTACATGCTGGCTCCTGTCCGATCGCTGCAGGAGCTGCCGGTGATCAGCTGATAGTCTCCTGACGGCATCAGCTGATAGCCGGGCGGTAAAAAACCGGCGTCACCGCGCGACTTGCGATCAGCTGATGCGTCAGGTGACTGCATCAGGTGATCCTCTGCCAGGTCCTGCATACATCGGACGAGCCTTGGAGCCGGCACATAGCCTGAGCAGCGGTACCGTAAGAGGAGCTAGGAGCGGGCATGGCACCGGTAGTCTGCAGACAGGTGAGTATGTCTTTTTTATTTTTTTCTACAGTTCACTTGATTTCCAGCTGCTTAATCTCCCGCACGGGAGCGAGACTGCCGCCCGCACGGGAGCGGGCCTGCCGACCGCACGGGAGCGGGCCTGCCGACCGCACGGGAGCGGGCCTGCCGACCGCACGGGAGCGGGCCTGTGGCGCACCGGAGACTGATGGCCGCAGTCTGTATATATGTATAAATGTGTTTTCTCTTTACTTCCGGGTGGAGCTGTATAATTCATATACAGTTACCCAGAAAATGTCGACACATTACTATGAAATACACCTCCTCCCCTTTTGGGTGCAGTGTAACACCCAAAATGGGAGGAGAATAGGCATGTCATCTAGTGACTGCCGAAATTTGCAGCTATCGTAATTCTACTAAGGATTACTATAGCTTTTTGATGTGTACACCGGAAGATGCTCCCCCTACTGGCAATTATAAGTATTTTTAATATAAAAGTTTTATTTTACATATTTAAAAGTTGAAATACATTAAGAAAATAGTTGTTACACAATTATAATAATATTGGTAGCTGATTTGGCCTACAAAAAAAAAAAAAAAAAAGATACAGTCCCTTTAAGACATATGTTCATGCTAGATATAAAAAATGTACCACTAGAGGTCACTATAGGGCAACATATAATCCTCTGCTAGTGAATTTCCCAATCAGTACGCTTCATAACATATTCTGCAGGGAGCCCCAAAGATTACAAAGGGCACAAAACTATTAATAGTCACCTTTATCAATTAGGCATATAAATCAGCAGCATGTATAGAGGGCTCACCACGGTCAAACACCTGACACGAGTTTTGCCTTCCCAGGTTCTTCGTCATGGGTCATTTTTTATATGCAGCATTAACATACAGTACAGACCAAAGGTTTGGACACACCTTCTCATTCTAGGAGTTTTCTTTATTTTCATGACTCTGAAAATTGTAGATTCACATTAAGGCATCAAAACTATGAATTGACACGTGGCATGAAATACTTCACAAAAAAGTGTGAAACAATTGAAAATATGTCTTATATTCTAGGTACTTCAAAGTAGCCACCTTTTGCTTTGATTACTGCTTTGCACACTCTTGGCATTCTCTTGATGAGCTTCAAGAGGTAGTCACCGGAAATGGTTTTCACTTCACAGGTGTGCCCTGTCAGGTTTAATAAGTGGGATCTCTTGCCTTATAAATGGGGTTGGGACCATCAGTTGTGTTGTGCAGAAGTCTGGTGGATACACAGCTGATAGTCCTACTGAATAGACTGTTAGCTGCTTTTTTCTTGCCATAATACAAATTCAAAGTAAAGAAAAATGAGTGTCCATCATTACTTTAAGAAATGTAGGTTAGTCAGTCCAAAAAGTTGGGAAAACTTTTACAGTGGCAAAAACCATCAAAAGCTACAAAGAAACTGGCTCACATGAGGCCTGCCCCAGGAAAGGAAGACCAAGAGTCACCTCTGCTGCGGAGGATAAGTTTATCCGAGTCACCAGCCTCAGAAATCGCAGGTTAACAGCAGCTGAGATTAGAGACCAGGTCAATGCCACACAGTTCTAGCAGCAGACACATCTCTAGAACAACTGTTAAGAGGAGACTTTGTGCAGCAGGCCTTCATGATAAAATAGCTGCTAGGAAATCACTGCTAAGGACAGGCAACAAGCAGAAGAGACTTGTTTGGGCAAAAGAACACAAGGAATGGACATTAGACCAGTGGAAATCTGTGCTTTGGTCTGATGAGTTTAAATTTGAAATGTTTGGATCCAACCACCATGCCTTTGTGCGACGCAGAAGAGGTGAACGGATGGACTCTACATGCCTGGTCCTTACTGTGAAGCATGGAGGAGGAGGTGTGATGGTGTGGGGGTGCTTTGCTCGTGACACTGTTGGGGATTTATTCAAAATTGAAGGCATACTGAACCAGCATGGCTACCACGCATCTTGCAGTGGCATGCTATTCCATCCAGTTTGCGTTTAGTTAGACCATCATTTATTTTTCAACAGGACAATGACCCCAAACACACCTCCAGGTTGTGTAAGGGCTATTTGACTAAGAAGGAGAGTGATGGGGTGCTACGCCAGACCTGAACCCATTCAAGATGGTTTGGGGTGGGCTGGACCGCAGAGTGAAGGTAAAAGGGCCAACAAATGCTAAGCATCTCTGGGAACTCCTTCAAGACTGTTGGAAGACCATTTCCGGTGACTACCTCTTGAAGCTCATCAAGAGAATGCCAAGAGTGTGCAAAGCAGTAATCAAAGCAAAGGGTGGCTACTTTGAAGAACCTAGAATATAAGGCATACTGTATATTCAGTTGTTTCACATTTTTTTGTTCAATATTTAATTCCACATGTGTTAATTCATAATTTTGATGCCTTCAATGTGAATCTACGATTTTTAGAGTCATGAAAATAAAGAAAACTCTTTGAATGAGGTGGTGTGTCCAAACTTTTGGTCTGTACTGTATGTCTTAATATTCTTGGAGAACTGTAGTCCCGGTCTCTTGTTTCTTAATCCTTTTGTAAATGGTTCATTATATACATGTTTTTCTGCTCCACTAATGGACTTGTAACACTTTATATATTTGTATTTTGTTTATTTAATAAAGTAAAATAATCTTGATTATGAATAATCTTTGAGGATTTGATCGCTTTCTTTGTTTCATTTTTACCCTGTTTTTCGCGATTTGCCCTTGCTAACGGGTCCCTACATGCTTATTTCTAATTTAATAATAATAATATTTATGTATTTATATAGCGCTATTAATTCCACAGCGCTTTACATACATCAGCTTCATAACTTGTACAATTTTTTTGCACCTTGCTGAGTAGGTATAGCAATACATGATTTGTTACTGCAAACTGTTACCTTTGTCCTACGTAACTAGCTAGCAGACTGAAGACTGTCTAAAGGCGTGGCGCATGCACCTCTTCCCTAATGGGAGGGTGCCTTAGCACCTTCACGACCACGGACAGTAAAGTTACGTCCTATTTTTACGTGACTTAATGACCAGGTACGTAACTTTACTGCCTAAAGTTCATTTGATTGCCGTGGCCATAGCAACAGCTTTCAAATGATGTCCCCTGCTGTTTCTTACAGCAGGGGACCTTTGCTTGACTCCAGGGGGGGTGGCATCGCCACCCCCCATCGACGATCATTGTGATTGGCTGTTCAAATCTGAACCACCAGCCACATCGTTCGCACTGGTTTCGGCTAAAACAATGCCTGAACCAGTGCAATCCTGTGAGATCCTGCTATGAGGTGCTGCAGCAGCTGCAGCAGATCATAGCTGGAGCTCAAACATGGCGCCCCCAGTCCCTGCATCACTAATTTGAGCGATCGTGCTATGACGCGGAATCGCTCCAATCAGCGTGCAGAGGGGCGGTCTGATATGGAAGTGACCGCCCTCCCCAGGCTTGTGTTGGTCTGGGAAGCCCTCCCTCAGCATGTCTGCGGCGTGAAACGGCTAGTACTTGTACTCTTGCAATGGCCCCTGCGCGCTCCCGCGATCTGGCCCCTGTGCGCTCCCGCGATCTGGCCCCTGCGCGCTCCCGCGATCTGGCCCCTGCGCGCTCCCGCGATCTGCCCCCCGCCGCGATCTGCCGCCCCATCTCTATTCTGCTCCCATTCTCTTGCCTCTGCTTCTCCGGTCTCCTTCTCCAATGTCCCCTACCTGCCTCCAGCGGGTTGTCCGAGGTCTTCACTGGCCCGATCACATCTGCTTCCATCGCTGGGTCCTTCCTGGGTCTTCTGATGAGCTGTCCAACTTCCTGCCTGCTGCTCCTTTAAGAAGCTGTCCACTTTCTGCCTTCTATTCCTCCTGCAGTTCCTCTGGGCAGTGATCCTCCTGCAAATCTTCTGGGTACTGTGAGTATAATTTTTTTTTTTTGTATCCCCTGTCCGTTTTTACACATCATCCGTCTGTGCGTCCTGCCGAGCGCTTCTCAGTGATGCAGATAACGTATCTGCATCCGTGGTCAATTTTCGGCGGGAATTTTTTTTTTGTCCGTATCTTGCGTCGTTTTTTTGCATTTCATCAGTGTGTGCGTCCTGCAGCGGCCGAGCGCTGATTAGGGATGCACATAACGGATCAGCCATTTTTCGGCGTGACTTTTTTTTTTTCCGTGTTCCCGACGCTTTTTGTATCTCATCCGACCATGCGTCCTGCAGCGGCCGATCAGTGAAGCACAGCGTCTGTGAGTTTGAAAAGTTAAATGGAGCTCCTTTTCTTCCAAGCCCTGCTGTGCGCCCAAACCATTGATTTCCACCACATATGAGGTATCTGCGTACTCAGGAAAAATTGCACAATACGTTTTATGGTCCAATTTTTCCTGATGCCGTTATAAAAAAACGTTGTAAACAGTTTTGTAGTAAAAAAAAAAATATTCATGGCTCAACATTATCAACTTCTGTGGAGCCCCTTGGGGCTCAGTAAACATCTAGATAAATTCCTTGAGGGATCTAGTTTCCAAAATGGGTCACTTGTGGGGGAGCTCCATTGTTTTGGCTCCTCGGGGGGTTCCAAATGCAACATCACGTCAGCTAATGATTCCAACCAATTTTGCTGTCAAATGTTGCTCCTTCCCTTCTGAGCCCCGCTGTGCGCCCAAACAATTACTTTCCACCACATATGAGGTATCTGCGTATTCAGAAGAAATTGCACAATACGTTTTATGGTGCATTTTTTCCTGATACCCTTGTGAAAAAAAAAGCTGCCTAGTTGAAGCAACAGTTTTATGGGAAAAATGTTTTTTTCTTTTCACATCTCAACGTTTTAAACTTCTGTGAAACCCCCAGAGGTTCAAAGTGCTAACCAAACATCTAGAAAAATTATTTGAGGGCTCTAGTTTCCAAAATGGGGTTACTTGTGGGGGAGCTCCATTGTTTAGGCACCTCAGGGGGTCTTCAAACCTGACATGGCATCCGCTGATGAGTGCAGCTAATTTTGCGTTAAAAAATTCAAATGGCGCTCGTTCCCTTCCGAGCGCTGCCGTGCGCCCAAACAATTGATTTTTACCACAAATGAGGTATCTCTGTACTCAGGAGAAATTGCACAATAAATTGTATGCTGCATTTTCTCTCTTCTCCCTTGTGAAAATGCAAAATTTTCTGGCTAAAGTAATATTTTTGTGTTTAAAAAGTAGAATTTTCATTTTTTCCTTCCACATTGCTTTGGTTCCTGTGAAACACCTGAAGGGTTAATAAACTTCTTGGATGTGCTTTTGAGCAGTGTGAGGGGTGACGTTTTTAGGATGGGGTCACTTTTGGGTAATTTCTGTCACCTAGGCCTCTCAGTCACCTCAAATGTGATGTGGTCCCTAAAAAATGATTTTGTTCATTTTGTTGGAAAAATGAGAAATTGCTGATGAACTTTGACCCCTTCTAACTTCCTAACGAAAAAAAAAATTGTTTACAAAATTGTGCTGATGTAAAGTTGACATGTGGGAAATTTTATTTAGTAACTATTTTGTGTGACATAATTCTCGGATTTATGGCCATCAATTTTCAAAGTTTGAAAATTGCGAAATTTTCTGAAATTTTCACAAATAAATGCAAAAAATATCGGCCTAAATTTACCACTATCATGAAGTACAATATGTCACGAAAAGACAATGTCAGAATCTCTAGGATCCGTTGAAGTGTTCCAGACTTATAAAATGTCAAAGTGACACTGGTCAGAATTGCAAAAAATGGCCGGTCATTAGGGTGTTTTAGTGGCCGGGGGTGAAGGGATTAAATACATAGTTTCCTGAAAATAGTGTGTTGGCCCTTTAAGAGGAGGGCCAGTGCACATGTGCTAGGCATGTTCCTAGGGAGTCGGTGCGGCAAGTACATGCCCCGCAGGGAGAGGGAGGCAAATGAGCACATGGGCGGTTGCGGTGGAAGAAGCAACCCAGCGGCGGCAAGTAAGTCAACGTCTCTGCAGGCAGTCTCTTGTACTTTGGCACACAAAAAGGAACAAAATAAACTTAATTTTTTTGTGTAAAAAATGTATCACTTTATTAATAATAAAAAGATTTTGTGGTTATCGAGGATTGACAGTTGTACAAACGGTTCAGCTATTACGTCATAAGCCTTTTTCAATAAACTGTTAATTGGTCTTTTGTAATTTGATATATTAATCAATGATCCAGGAAAAAAAAAATTTGAACAAAAAAAACACCGTTGTATGAGCACCAGAAATAAAATGAAAACAGGTAACTTACTGATCAGGAAACCGAAATATATGGGTATACCTTATTACTCATTAATTAATTCACTATTCAGCATCAGTGGTATCATGTACATAAAGTATCCCTTTCTACCCGTATAATCCGCAAGAAAATTGCCTCAAGGTTGCATAATGCCGCCGATAGGTGCAATATTCTCAGGGAACCTATTTAGAGTATGTACTACCCTGTTTCCCCGAAAATAAGACACTGTCTATTTTTTTTTTGCCCTGAAAAAAGCACTAGGTCTTATTTTCGGGGGGTGTCTTATTCTCGAGACATAGTTGGGGGTAAGTTTACCCCCAACAAAAAGCAGACACCAGCCCCCCCCATCCCAGGATTGTCATACTTACCAGCCCAGGGCATCTGTATGGCTCCCAGATCCTCCTGTGATCTCCCAGCAGGTACGCTGCACGCGTCCCCGGCGTCTGGCCGACATCAGATCTCACACACACACACACACATTACTTCTCCCTGTGATCTCCCTGCAGCTGTGCTCCCCTGCATCTGGCTCGACACACATCAGAACAGTCACACATCAGACAGCAAACACACACACCACTTCTCCTTGTGCCCTCCTGTGGGCGGTCCCAGCAGCTGTGCTGCACGCCGTCCTCTACCTCCTGCCGACACTCAGAGATCCGATCGCATACATTCACACACACACACACACACACATCAGACAGCATACACGCACACATCCGATCGCAAACACACACACACTCACGATATCGCACACACGCGATCACACACTCACAACATCCGGAGATACCACATGATTCCAGCCATATGATCCTCGGCATGTCCTGGAAGATCACTGCACGCACAGTATCGCCGCCGAGAAGCAAGCGATATCACTGGATGTTGTGAGTTTGTGGATGTGATCTGATTGTGTGTGTGTCTGTTTGTGCGTGCGTGTGTGTGTGTTCCGCCACAGGACCTTGATGCGCTCACATGCTCCCGGTCGGCGTCTGGTAAGTTCAGGGGTCTTCTTTCTTCTGTCTTCTCTCTTCTGGGGGTGCTCGCTATCTATAATGAAGTGTCCTGCAGTGTCTTTAACTTTTTCACCGCTGCATGACACTTCATTATTGACCGTGGCTAGGTCTTATTTTCAGAGGATGTCTTATATTAAAGCTGCCCTGAAAACTCCTGGGAGGTCTTATTTTCGGGGGAGGTCTTATTTTCGGGGAAACACGGTAGTCTTGTCGTCAGAAGCTCAAACCGAACATTGCACTTAATGAACTTTGAACTAGGAACAAAACACCCTTTCTGGATATAGGGAACAGGTATAAGCAAACCTGGTGGTCTAGTGGAAGTAACTTGTGTCCGGTTATACCTCTTCCCTATATCCAGAAAGGGTGTTTTGTTCAAAGTTCATGACGTGGAGTGGACGGTTTGAGGTTCTGAATTCTGACGGCAAGATTAGTACATACTCTAAATATGTTCCCTGAGAATATTACACCTATTGACGGCATTATGCAACTTTGAGGCAAGTCTGCTTGCGGATTATATGGGTAGAAAGGGATACTTTACTTACATGCTACCACTGATGCGAATAGTGAAGTCATTAATGAGTAATAAGGTATACCCATATATTTTGGTTTCCTGATCAGTAAAGTTACCTGTTCATGTTGTTTTCTGTGGTGCTCGTTTAACAACGGTGGGTTTTTTTGTTCAAAAATTTTTGTATATAAAAATAAGTGGGAGTGAAGTAGAGGGATCCCCTCCCTATCCTCCCAGGAACAATTAAGGCGCAAAAAAGCGATCTGCTGCGATTTTTGTTTAGCGGCAGCTCATATAATTATTCCCAGATACTGGACACAGACTAGATGCCCCACGTTGACTAACTGGGTGGAAGAGATAACAAACCTCCAGAGAACGTAGGAACTCGCAGCTGAATTGAATGGGTCCACCGAAAAATGTATCAAGGTATGGGGACCATGGATTATGTTCATGGAGTCTCCGGAATTCAAGGAGAGTATTGTGGATTCCTGAGGTTGAGGAACAGAGCCACGTCCTAACCTGTCCTCTTTCCCCCACCCCCTTACCCCCCAATCCTTTCCTTGCCATGCCCTTACCCCTACTTGGTTTCCCCCTTTCTGAATTTTCTCTTATCTGTACCCCCCCTTTTTTTTTTTTGTTGTTTTCTTTTAAGTTCATCTCTCAACATGAGACATGATTGACATTGACGTACGACATGGGTATTTCTATTTGTTATTAAAGAAGACTAGTGAAGTTGAAATGCTGATTTATAATATATAGTTTTCTATAAAGAGTTTATTAGTGCATTGTAAGGTTATAGAGAACCCATGAAACGGGTTTTAGGATATTACCTGTGTCGATTTACAAGTGAGAGAAAATTGTTCATATTTTATAAACTTTATAAATGTTTGAACTGTATCTATGCTTTAAAAACTTTAATAAAACACAGATTTGAAAAAAACCCTGTTTTTTTGTTCAAAAACATTTTTTTCTTGATCATTGATTAATATATCAAATTACAAAAGACCAATCAACGGTTTATTGAAAAAGGCTTATGACGTAATAGCTGAAACGTTTGTACAACTGTCAATCCTCGATAACCACAAAATCTTTTTGTAATCAATAAAATTATATATTTTTTACAACAAAAATTAAGTTTATTTTGTTCCTTTTTGAGTGCCGAAGTACATGAGACTGTTTGAGATTTACCTATATTTACTTCTGAGCATTGACTAACGGTTGAGCTAGGCCTTTCTTATGTTTTTGACGTCTCTGCAGGGGCGCCAGCACTGCTAGCAGGCACATACTGTATATATATTAGTATCAGCTCACCTGAACAGTTTACCGTCAGTTTTCCGGGAGTAAACTTTCCATAAACAAGGGGTACAGCCTTACCAGTCTCTGTTTCCCCTTCAGAATGAGCTTCTGTAGCATCCAGCACCAAATAGATGTATTCCAGTCTGTGCCCAGCTCCCAGTGAACACCGTCGGCAGATTCTACACACAGCACTCTGATCCATCCCTAGCAAACTCCTAGACCCAGGTAAACATGTGCCCTGGACCTTAGTCAAAGCTAGCCAGGTGCATGTATTCAAGTACAAAGAGAACTTTCAACAGCTCACCAGTCCAGAGTAATTGTGGGTGCAGTGCACTGATATCCTAAACCAGTTACCAGGTAATAATGAAAGAAAAAAACAAAGGCCAGCAGCCACACATAATTAAGATTAAAACATAGCTTTAACAGTGTCTATTAAAAACAAAATTTAAAGCACATGTAGACAAAAGATCATTCTACGCAGTTTGAGCAAACACAAGCTTGCTCTTAATTATGTCATGATTAAGAGCAAGCTTGTGTATGCTCGAAACGTGTAGAAGGATCTTTTGTCTAAATACTGTTTAAATTTTGTTTTTAATGGACAATATTAAAGCTATGTTTTAGTCTTGATTAATTATCTACGGTTGCTGGACTTTTCTTGGCATGTAATCAAGTGCTGCAGTACTAGGATTTAACATAGTCTTACCTGTTTTTTCCACACTACGTTTCTATTCTCTAGCCCTATATACACAGCACTGAACCAGCACTTGTATATACAGATTAAGAAGCAGTAGCAGTTACTGTGTTTCCTCCTCTGGATCCAGTAAATGTGATCACTGGGTGTAGGGAGGTAGTTGGAGCTGCCTAGAAGGCCTGTTATGCAGGCAGGAGGCTGAAATTCTCAAGTAACAGGAAATCTGCAGCACAAATAGTGTATTGTTAGGGCTTGCTCTCACTGGCGTATAATACAGAGAAGTGCAATGAAAGAAAACATTTCATTGCACTCTGACCAATGTTATTTAATGAGGCACAGTGTCATGATGTATTTTACCTTCTCACTGTATTTGCTGTAATACTATGTCTTGGGATGTAAGTAACCATACCTTCCCCCCCATCTCCTGTGTCTCTGGGCCCATAATGCAATTATCTCTTGTCCACACAGGCAGGGGAACTTCTCATTGTTTCGTAAGCAGTGGATAACGCCAACTACACAAACCTGTAGACATCTCGGAGCCAACCTTCTAGAATCTTCTAGTGGGCCCAACCATTGCATAGACCCCTACCCTTGAGGGGCGGGGCCACGAGCTCAGACAATTCACTCCTGTTTCTAAATGCAGTTGGGAGCTGAGTTTTTGAAGAGGAAGGGAGCGAGATCTGATTCTGCGGACAGATCTCGCCGTCCAGTGGATTGTGTGGGATTTCTGGGACTCTGAAGAGGACTATTTCGTCGTGATCTGGCACTTTGGATTATCGGGAGGTGCCCCCGAATCTGTTTTATTTGGACTTGTCGTGTGCTGTTCCTGTATTCCTGTTAGTAAACCTGTTGGATCATCCTCGGCCTGTTGTCTCTCTTTGCTCTGATGTACACCCCGTCACAAACTGGTGGCAGCGGCGGGATCAGAGCAGAAGAAATGGAGGACAACGGCCAATCAACGTCTGAAACCAGAACCTCCGGATACAGGAACTGGACTGTGGTGAGCCTACAAACAAAGGCCCGTGAATTAGGTGTCGGCTACAAAGGACTCTCTAAGGAGCAACTAATTGAGGCATTGGAAAACGCTTGCCTGCAAGATGGCACCGAGTAACAATTTACACAGCAAGGGGAGCAAAGACGGGAGCCGGAGGTAAATACCCAAAAAAGTCAATGGGTTGTGTGGTACGAGGAGGAGATGGCCTTGCTGGGAGAGGAGACCACCATAGAATATAAGATAGAGGTCATGCGTGGAGCTAAAGAGAAGGAGCGCAGGATGGAGGAGATGGCACTGCTGGATAAGCAGCTCGCTGTGGAAGCCGCGAGAGGTTCCAGACAGACTGTAACCCCAGCACCCATCATGAGGGAACTTCCCAGGGTGTCCCGCAAAGACTTCAAGCAGTTTAATGAGGCTGCTAGTGACATTGAGGGCTTCTTCCAGGACTTTGAGCATCAGTGTCGATTAATGGAAGTCCCAGAAAGGGAGCGTGTCCGGCATCTGGTTGGGCTCTTAGAAGGTGGAGCTGCTGCAGCCTAGCCTGGACCCTCGGTGGAACTGTGAGTATGCGGATATTAAACAGACTATTCTAGAACATTATGCTGTAACGCCAGACACTTACAGGACTCAGTTCCGTACTTTAGCATGTGATGAGGAAGTGTCCTTCAAGATGTATGCCCACAAACTCAAACATCTGTGGCATCGTTGGCTGCAGGCAGAGGAGGCCTTAACCTTGGAGACCGTCCTCCAGGTCCTCCTAAAAGAGCAGTTTTACTTTAAGTGCCCCGCTGAGATCCGGGAATGGGTGCGTGAAAGGAGACCAGCCACTGTGGAGGAAGCTGCAGCTCTAGCTGATGAGGCTCTCACCATCAAGCCTCAGTGGAAAAAACTACTACCCAGTGAGAAAAAAACCACCAACCCCCCAACGCTGGCGGCCCCTGGTCCTTCTGGCCCCAATGTTCACCATCACCCTAGACCGTCAACTCATGGGGACCTTCGTGTGACTGTGCCTCGCATTACTCATGCTCCACCTTTGGGAATACGACATGGAGGAAGAATCCCAGAGCGCAGATGTTATGGGTGTGGGCAGCCTGGGCACATGCAATTCCAATGTCCAGGTGTTCGGAGACAGAACAGCTACAGATCGCCTTTGCCTGTTCATTATCTACAGACACCTTCACCAGGAGAAGAGCTGGATTCTGTGCCTGATGACTTGCCAAGTGACTCAGATATCCTGGCTCCCCTACCCGGAGTCTATGGGGTGCGAGCTCCAGCCACCTGTTCTTCTGATCTTCAGGACAAACATCTACAGGAGGTCGTGCTGGATGGCCAAAAAGTTGTTGGCTTCCGTGACACTGGGGCTTTCCTCACCATAGCCGATCCCCGAGTAATTCAACCACAAGCAATTCAAAAGGGACCAGGAATTGCCATTGAACTGGCAGGAGGTACCCAGAGATATATTCCAAGAGCGAGTGTGACCCTGGATTATGGCTTTGGGGCAAAACAATGTGTGGTCGGTGTGATGAGCGGCCTCCCTGCAGACGTTCTTCTAGGAAATGATGTGGGGAATCTTCATTGCCACTTTGTCGGTGCGGTAACCAGAAGTCAAGCCAAGAGAGCAGCCCATGTGGACGTGTACAACCCATCCATGGAAATGAGGCCACCAGAACTGCCATTACAGCCGGTGAGTGATTCTTCTTGTGGGGATAATATGAATGTTACTTGGGATAAAGTTCAGTTTAGACAAGAAGTAGAGACTGACCCCACCCTTGCTAGTTTTAGAGCCCGAGCTGAAATAGGGCAGCTAAGGGAGAACGGAGAAAGAATTATCAGAGAAAATGGACTTCTGTATCGGGTTGCCAATGCCGACTCCCTAGATAAGCCCTGGACTTATAGCAAACAGCTGATTGTTCCTCAGAAGTACAGAATTCCCCTATTACACCTGGCTCATGACATTCCTACGGCTGGCCATCAAGGCAAAACCCGCACCGAGAGACGATTGACTCAAACTTTTTATTGGCCGGGGATTTCCCAAGCAGTGGCGCATTTCTGCCGAACTTGTGACATATGTCAGCGTAGAGGGCGACCCGGAGATCACCCAAAGGCACCCCTGCAACCGCTCCCTATAATAGAAGAACCCTTTCAAAGAGTAGCTGTTGATATCATTGGACCTCTGGCTAAACCAAGTAAATCTGGAAAGCAGTACATTCTCACTGTTGTGGACTATGCCACCCGATATCCAGAAGCCGTGGCCTTGTCAAGTATCTCTGCAGCCAAGGTGGCCGAGGCCTTGGTTATTATTTTTACCAGAGTAGGATTCCCCAGTGAGATCTTGTCGGACCAAGGCTCCCAGTTTATGTCAGAGTTGGTCCAGTGTCTGTGGCGCACCTGTGGAGTACGAGCGATCCGAACGACCCCGTATCATCCCCAAACAAATGGACTTTGTGAACGATTCAACGGCACTCTGAAGAATATGCTGACGGCCTTCATGGACCAAGATTCAGACTGGGAGAAGTACCTACCCCATCTCTTGTTTGCCTATCGGGAAGTTCCCCAGGAGTCCACTGGGTTCTCCCCCTTTGAACTACTCTATGGAAGAAAGGTCCGAGGACCCCTTAACCCTGCTCAAGGAATACTGGGAGGGGCAAGTTGAAGATACAGGAACCCCTGTTGTCCCTTATGTCCTAAAGCTGCGAGAAACCCTTGCCCAACTTGCTAGTTTTGCCCAGAGTCATTTGCGTATGGCTCAAACCAGACAGAAGACATGGTATGACCGTAAAGCACGCTATTGGGAGTTTGTAGAAGGACAACAAGTCTTAATGATTGTTCCCCATCGGCAGAATAAACTGCAGACCACATGGGAGGGTCCCTTCCGGGTTCTCAGAAAACTGAATGATACCAATTACCTTCTTGCTTTAGATGATCAGGGGCTAAGGCAAAAGACTGTCCATGTGAATATGATTAAGGAGTACCATGACCGGAACATTCCAATGATAGCAAGCTGTCGGGTGGCTTCAGAAGATGGTCAAGAGGATGAGGACTCTCTACCTAATCTCGTGGAAGCAGCGAGAGCCCCATCCACTGTGGAACAGGTTCCCCTGGGAGATTACCTGGACTCCTTACAGAAAATCCAGATGCTGGAAGTGCTTCAACAGAGACGGGCTGCTTTCTCATCCCAACCAGGTCGAACCACCGTCACCCAACATCATGTGGACACTCAGGGCATCCGTCCCATACAACTGGCTCCTTACCGGGTACCTGAATCAGTTCGAAACACCATGCAGCACGAACTGGAGGAGATGTTACAGCTTGGGGTAATCCAGGCCTCCCATAGCCCTTGGGCCTCCCCTGTGGTGTTAGTACCCAAGAAGGATGGGAGTACTCGATTTTGTGTGGACTATCGGCGACTAAACGACCATACCGTCAGCGATCCTTACCCAATGCCTCGTATTGTCGAACTTCTAGACCGACTGGCTGGGTCCCGATATGTCACTACCTTGGATCTCAGTAAGGGATACTGGCAGATCCCTCTAACGGATGAAGGGAGAGAACGGTCCGCTTTTATAACCCCCTTTGGTCTGTATGAATTTCTAAGCATGCCTTTTGGAATGAAAAATGCCCCGGCCACCTTCCAGAGAATGGTGGATCAGATCCTCCAGGGATGTGGTGACTTTGCTTGTGCCTACTTGGATGATATCGCCGTCTTCAGCCACACATGGGAGGAACATCTGAATCAAGTAGCCATTATTTTGGACCTGATTCTTGCAGCCGGCCTAACTATTCGACCCGATAAATGCCAATTGGGGATGGGGGAAGTCCAGTACCTAGGGCATAGAGTGGGAGGAGGGAAGCTCCGTCCTGAGCCTGCCAAAATCCAGGCTATTAGAGACTGGCCTGTACCCCAAACTAAGAAACAAGTTATGGCTTTTCTGGGCACTGCCAGTTATTACCGAAAATTTGTTTCTCATTTCAGTACTGTGGCCAAGCCTCTTACCGACCTGACCAAGAAAACAATGCCCCGGCTGGTGATCTGGACTCCAGCCTGTGATGAGGCTTTTAACCGGCTGAAGGACTCTCTGGTCTGCGATCCTGTCTTGGCTGCTCCAGACTACAAGCGGAGATTTATTGTGCAAACGGACGCCTCTGCTTATGGACTGGGAGCTGTCCTCAGCCAGGTGAATGCAGCTGGGGACGAACACCCCATTGCCTACCTCAGCAGGAAACTGCTGGACCGAGAAGTGGCCTATGCAACTGTTGAAAAAGAATGTCTGGCTGCAGTGTGGGCCCTTAAGAAACTACGGCCGTATCTGTATGGACGAGAATTCACTGTGGTTACTGATCACAATCCCCTCACCTGGCTGAACAGAGTCTCTGGGGACAATGGACGATTACTGCGATGGAGCCTGGCTCTGCAGCCCTATAACTTTACCATACAATATAGAAGGGGCAGCCAACACCAAAATGCAGATGGACTGTCCAAGCAAGAGGAGCCTTGAGTCCTGTCAGCCATGCCTGCGTGTACTTAACCAGCGACCTGTAGAGGTCCCTAGTACGTACACAAGTTGGGAGGGGAAGGAATTGTCATGATGTATTTTACCTTCTCACTGTATTTGCTGTAATACTATGTCTTGGGATGTAAGTAACCATACCTTCCCCCCCATCTCCTGTGTCTCTGGGCCCATAATGCAATTATCTCTTGTCCACACAGCCAAGGGAACTTCTCATTGTTTCGTAAGCAGTGGATAACGCCAACTACACAAACCTGTAGACATCTCGGAGCCAACCTTCTAGAATCTTCTAGTGGGCCCAACCATTGCATAGACCCCTACCCTTGAGGGGCAGGCCCACGAGCTCAGACAATTCACTCCTGTTTCTAAATGCAGTTGGGAGCTGAGTTTTTGAAGAGGAAGGGAGATCTGATTCTGCGGACAGATCTCGCCGTCCAGTGGATTGTGTGGGATTTCTGGGACTCTGAAGAGGACTATTTCGTCGTGATCTGGCACTTTGAATTATCGGGAGGTGCCCCCGAATCTGTTTTATTTGGACTTGTCGTGTGCTGTTCCTGTATTCCTGTTAGTAAACCTGTTGGATCATCCTCGGCCTGTTGTCTCTCTTTGCTCTGATGTACACCCCGTCACACACAGTAGATCTGCATATTTTTTTTCAGGTCTAGTTGGCGTGTATAAAAAATCGCAACATGCTGCAATTAGTTGCGTAAATAGGATGAAACTTGACGTTGCAAGTCTGTGGATGCAAGACAACAAAAAAAACGAACGACACACAGACCATCCATATGCCGTTTTATTTTTTGTTCAGTTCACAGCCAGAACCCTCATGGCATTCCCCAAATAAAGTTCTATAGATAGATCGATAGATGATGGAAACGTATATTGATGGATATATTAGCATAGGTGGATATCCTGAAGATATATAATTTGACAACTCCCCTATAAATTATAAATAAACACTTTTTAGTGCCTTTAATCTGCCTCTGAAGGGTGGTTAGCCTGGTTTAATCTAATAATAATTAAAAAAAAACAAAAAACTGTTGTCCCCCCTATTTTTTTTGATAATCAGCAAAGTAAAGCAGACTGCTGTGGGCTGAAATTATCAAGCTGGGAAGTTCCATGGTTATTGGGTCCTTCTCAGCCTAAAAATACTAGCCTGCAGCCGCTCGAAAAGTGGCACATCACATAAGATGCACCTACTTTGGCGCTTGCCTCGGCTCTTCCCAATTGCTAAGGTGTGGTGGCAGTTGGAATGATGGTAGCTGGAGTTAATGTCTACTGTGAAGTGTCAGCTGGCATCAAGCCCTGGTGTTAGCAATTGAGAGACATCTATCAGACACCCCCATTACTAACCCAGTAGGTAAAAAGAAAAAAACGCAAGCAAAGACATGTTGATGTTGAAAACCAAATAAAAAAACCTCACTCTTTTCATGGTTACCAATTGATTGTGGAAAAAAAAGCCATGCAGGTCCAATGTTGTCCAAGAAATCCAACATAGTCTGGGGAATCTGATGTAGTCCAGAAAGAGGAGCCTAAACAACACAAAAAGAGACAAAAACAAGAGACTTGTCCCTCTTTCACCAATTTATTAGAAAGCAAAGTTCCCAAGTCCGTCAGTCAACAGTTTCCACGATGTTCCTTGATTAAATAGATCAAAGGTTGGGGGCGTGTCCTGGCTGAGGAGTGAAGACATGTGGTGTACTTGCTTCTGACCTAGGCAAACAGGATCTCTAAACATCAGCGCAACACAGCACCAAATCTTGCCTAAATGGGAGCTAGGAGGAAGAAGGGACCCCCTGCAGCTCTGGCAGGCGCCTCTGTGGCCTTCACCCAGGACATCGGCCATTACTTATCAGGACCGGGGCCTGCAGACCACACATCACCCCATGCAGAGATGGCGCCTACTTCCAGCTCCAAAGGGGTAGAAGCAGAAGCAGCCGTGGATCCTCCGGTACAGAGCAGCAAGGGCCTCAGTGAAGCAGGCGTGCGGTGCGGTGAGTGTGTCCCGTCCACAGCCCCAACAAAGGGAGACGCAGGGAGGCCCGGATCACACACTCGAGGGCAAAGATGGTGCCGCAATGCAGTGGCGGGTGGAGCCCCGATCGTCAGAATGGAGGGACGCAGCTGGGAGTACTCTCGGTCGGGATGGCTCAGGGAGTGGCAGCATGGGTTGGTAAACAGAGAACAGTTCATGACCAAGGAGGGGAAATAAAGAGGGCTAAATTTGCCACCACTAGGCCAAAATGGCCCCAAGGAGCAGAGGCTGGAGTGCACCCGTCAACAAATGAGTGGTATCCCTTGTGCTGCTGGTAGTCCTCTGCAGGATGGCTCACTGACCACAGGCTCCATACAGAACATACCACCTGTACACCCAGGACAGGGTGTTGAACCCCTGATCACCCCCTGTACCCAGTCTGGGCAGCTCTCTCTGGTACACCGAGGGAGGTGAGAACACTACAGACAAAACAGGAGACACAGAATATGCCTGTCTGCAATACGCCCTCACCGGGAGTCATAGAGAACCAGATGGCCCTACTCTGTACTGATAGACTTCAAGGACTTAAGCGACAAGATAAAAAACATTCCCACAATGGAAGAAACGGCGTATTATGTCTGCCGTTTGGAAAGTGCACATAAGACGGAATTGGTAGTTTTAAGGGATTGAAGTACAGTACTGGGGAGAGAAGGTAGCAACAATTGAAGCATCCTCTACCTCTCTGTCCCAGGAGATGAACTCTTTCTGTTGACTTGTCTGTACACACGTATCAATTAAATATGTGGTGGATCAACTGGACGATGCAGAAATCAGGGGACGGCATAACACTATTCGAATCCGGGGCTTGCTGGATTCAATCGAACCTGCTGAGTTAGACAAAGCAACACGCCACCTATTTAACTCAATCCTAAAGGTCCCACTGGACACTAATCTGGAACTGGACCATAAGCACAGGGCCCTGGGTCCCAATCCCACAGATCCCCCACACCCTAGAGATGTGACATGTAGGGTGCACTGATACCAATTAAAAGATGCCATAATGTCACAGGCTCGCGCAGCTGGAATCATACGGTACCAAGACAGTTAAGTCCAGATACTCCCAGACCTCTCAAGGTAGATTTAGCAGAAATGGAAGCTTCTGAGGCCCTTCCTGGAAATCCTCAGTCAACACAACATCCCGTACACGTGGGGCTTCCCGTTTCGCCTCAGTCCATCACTCTGGGAGACTTCACGCCCTCAGTCACCCAAGGAGTGTAAACACCTTCACTGCCGCTCTCCATCTCCCTCTGGTGGTGATAACCGACTGGCCCCAGCTCCCTACGGGTCTCCCTGAGAAGGGTCCTCCACGTCCACTCCGTCAAAGTAGAAATCCCAGGAGAGGGATCAAGGAATTATGATCGCAATTGGTAATTGTTGACTAAAGAATGAGTGGCTAGTACAGTGTTGTCCTTATGGGCCCCCATGCTGCAACTGGATGTCTTATGAGTTCACTCAGATGGTTCTATCTGGGGAGAGCTTGCGGTGGCTATCCAGGCCCTGGAGGAGATTGGATGGTCTTCCCGGACTGGCTTACTAAGGTCACAATATTAGGACAAACAGTATGTATTTTATCATATAGCTCACCTATATCGCCATAACAAGGCCCCTCGAAGCATTGCTTCCTTACGCAGGTCGGTGGGTTGGAATATGCTTTCTACCGATGCTATCACAAGTTACTCCTTAAATGTATGTTTAAGACCTAGTGTCTAGTTAATGTTCTGAGTTACAGGTTGGAGACTTCTCGGTCTGGAAGGAGGCCTCCTCTGTAGACAGTTCGGTCCCTTCAAGGGGAGGTATACCCTGTAGTATTGAAATCGAAACTCCCAACTTATATTTCTTCTGGGCACATACCCTCAGCGTGTGGTCTAACTCTGTAGAGGGTTCTCGGTAACCCGCACTTAGCCCCTTTTTACCCTCAACCTTACTTTGTGTTCCCCCCTTCTCCCCCCTTTTTCTCTTTTCTTCACTTTTTTGGTCTAACCCCCTCTCATATCCCCTCAATTTATTTTTGTTCTATTTTCCCTCACTCTTTTCTCTCACTCTCTTTTCTCTTCACTTTCTCTTCTTGTTCCTCCTATTTTTCTTCACCTGTGAACAACAGGTTCCTAGCTGCTGTAACCGCGGTGACGGTAGGCACAAACAAAGGGTACAGGTGTTGATTTTACAGGAAACTCACTTCAAGGTGGGGCATGTTCCCAATATCAAAGATAGATACTTTACAAAATGGTTTCACAGCGCCAATGTGGAGTCCCACTCAAGGGGTTCTCCATAGCATTGCATAAAAATCTAGGCTGTTCATTGGTTGACTCGCGTCTTGACGCTAGGGGGAATATGTAATGCTTAAACTTCGGCATTGCTTTACTCTGTACACGATAGCGGGGTTGTATGTGCTGACCCAGAATCGGGTAAAAGCATGTTGTTCCTTTCTAAAAGCACTGTCTGGCTTCTTGGAGGGGGTGGTGATCGTTGGCAGAGACTTTAACTTAATGCTGAATCTGTTAATGGATACCTCGACGGAAAGGAGTGCCGTCCTCTCCAGGCTCTTGAGAACGCTGAAGAGAGAACTATACGGGATACAGCTGTCGGATGGTTGGAGGATTGCAAACCTTTTCCTCGAACCCACACGTGTCCTATAATATATAATAGAATCAATTTCTTCCTTATAAGTCACCATGCACTTTCTTGGCAACCACTCCCGGCCATTGGCAACTTCGTGTGATCAGACCATGCTCCAGTATTTTTTAAAATCTCCCTCCCAGACAAACCCGCCCAAGCCTGGAGCTGGAGACTTAATGACACCTTACTGAGAGACCGTACTTGCGTTGCAGACATCCTCGAATCTATTGACTCATTCCTCTCCATCCACGCCTCGGACAATACAACATTACCTACCCAATGGTAAGCGCTTAATTGCGTGTTGAGGGGCACTAACATGGAGTTCGTATAAAGAGGGCTAAAGCGACAAGAATGTCAGAGCTCATGGCTCAAATACAGTCCTTGGAAACACAGCATAAGAACATCTCCTCTGTGGGGCTTTAGCTGAGCTAACCAAATGTAGAAATGAATTGAGATCCCTGCTAAACAAGTTTTCTCAGATATAAAAATCAGTTAAAAAATAGTTCTGTATAACTACTCAGATAAATCTAGTGACTGATCTAGTGTCACCTGATGAAGTGGACAGGGCCATTGAAGCTGTGAGCTCTGCCACTTGTTTATTGGATCCTTGCCCCTCCTGGCTGCTTGTGGCCAGTATGGATAAGCTGGATCCAGGAAATTGTGAATGCTTCTTTGAGGGAGGGGTCCTTTCCGGCTCCTTACAAGGAGGCAATTGTGCCCCCCCTCCTCAAGAGGCCTTCCCTGGATCTGGCCATTTTAAACAACTATCGCCCGGTCTCCAACCTTCCCTTTGTTGGGAAGGTTGTAAGAGAACGTGGTGGCGCTCCAACTCCAGCGGTCCTTGCATGAGACCGATTATCTAGGCCCCTTACAGTCGGGTTTCAGGCGCGGCTACTCGACTGAAACTGCTTTGATCGCATTGATGGATGATCTCTGGCAGGCCCAGGATAAGGGTGAGTCCTCTATTCTGGTGCCTCTTGACCTCTCAGCGGCTTTCGATACCATTGATCATGGTATCCTTCTGCGCCAATTGAAGGGATTGTGAGTGGGAGGCACTGTTTTACGGTGGTTCTCCTATCTCTCTGATCGGTCTCAGTCGGTGTTAATGGTGGGTCTGAGGTAGTCTCTTAGGCATCTCCCTTGTGTGGTGCCTCAGGGTCCTCTTCCCCTGTTATTTAACATTTACATGAAACCTCTGGGTGAGATCATCCAACGACACTGGGTGCATTGTCATCAGTATGCGGATGATATCCAGCTGTATTTTTCCACTCCGTGCCAAGTCAATGAAGCAGCAGAGGTGATGTGTCTGTGTCTGGAGGCTGTAAGGGTCTGGATGGGTGATAATAGGCTCATGCTGAATCCTGATAAGACGGATTCAAACTGTCTTTCCATAAGTCTGCGGGGGAGTTTATTACCCCCTCGGAGAAGGTTCGCAACTTGGTAGTCATCCTAGATCCACAGCTAAGATTAGACCACCATGTATTGGCTGTGGGGAGGGGGGCGTTTGTCCATGTTCACCTGGTGCACCAGTTGTGCCCTTATTTGGATCGTGAGGCTCTGCGCACAGTTGCCCATGCCCTTATTACTGCGAGAATCGACTACTGCAATGCTCTCTACATGGGGCTACCCTTGAAATGTATTTGGAAACTGCAGGTAGTCCAGAATGCAGCCGCAAGAGCCATTGTGGGACTTCCTAGACGTTCAGACATTTTACCAACACCCGGTGAGCTGCACTGGCTACCGATTAGTTTCCGAGTGCAATTCAAAGTGTTGGTAATTAACTATAAATCCCTGAGGTGGAAGAGTTGAAGGGATCGTTTAAGTTCCGATGGGCATCCCAATCTCTAAATTACCTGGGGATACGGCTGACTGGGGATCTCGGTCTGCTCTACTCTCAGAATTTCCCGTCTCTGCTGTCTTCCATTAGGCGAGACTGTGACAGATGGGGGAAATCATTATTCTCTTGGTTTGGCAGAAGCCAGATTTACAAAATGAATATCTTACCTAGAATTCTATATCTACTGCAGGCGCTCCCAATCAAAATACCCTCAGGATTTTTCAAATCTCTGGAGTCCATTCAGTCCTCCTTCATTTGGGCAGGTAAATCGGTACGAATAAAAAGAGCTATTTTGCACAGGACCAAGTGTAGCGGGGGGATTGGGCTGCCAGACATGAGAAGGTATCATTTAGCAGGTCATCTAACTAGAATGATTGATTGGTGCAGGAACGGGTCTCAAAAGGCTTGGATACAAATTGAACAGTCCTTTTCCCCAATTCCCCTCAACAAATTGCCATGGGTGCTCTCGGAGGTCCCTGCAAGCTTGAAAACACATCCAACTATCGGGTCAACTGTGAAATACTGTAATACGGGGAAGGTGCAATCAGAAATGTTACCCAGGCAATCGAGCTTGACGCCAATCCTGAGCCATCCTGCCTTTGAGCCAGGCAGAGCGGATCCAGTTTTTCAGTCTTGGGTTCGGGGCGGGGTGGATCGGGTAGAGGACTTTGGAAACCGGGACACCTGGCCGTCGGTAGAGGGATTGGCAGCTAAACAGGATCCCAGCTCACTTGGTCATTGGAGATGCTTGCAACTGGCACACTTTTTCAGTAGCCTTCCAGCCAGATCCCTCTTTCAGCGACCCAAGACACAGTTTGAACAAATATGTATGGGACCAGGCACGATACGGCATTCTCTTTCGGCAGTATATTCGCTCTTATCTTCGCCCCCGGACCAACAAATCCCCCCTTTTGCTTCACAGTGGGAACGGGATCTGGGAATCCAGCTGACACCAACACAGTGGGAAAGGGTCTTCAGATTGGCGCACACATCCTCCATCAGCTCCAGGTTTCAAGAGGCTAGCTACAAGCTGCTAACCAGATGGTACAGAGTACCTTCGAGGTTACATGCTGTCACGCTCCCCGGGTCCTCGGCTCCCCTCCCCGGGTCCTCTGCTCCGCTTCCCGGGTCCTCAGCCCCGCTCCCCGGCTCACCTGCCACGCTCCCCGCTCTCCAGCATCCGGTGCCCGTCCTTCCCAGGCCCCCTGGTCTCCGATCTCGGCGCCCGACGGCTTCCCAGGCCCTGGCCGGCTCCCCTGCGTCCTCTTCTCAGCTTCCTTCCCTGGCTTCTGGCACCCGGGCTGCGCGCATGCGCATTAGGGCGCGCGGTCACTGACCCTTTCTTAAAGGGCCAGCGTCCATTAACAGGAAATGAGGCTAAACAGGTACAGGGTATAAAGGGGTTTATTGTCCAAAGGGGCGGGGCCTGATCTTCGTGTTTCCTAAGCTAGGAGTCAGGTCTCCTGGTGTTTCTGTGCATATACTCACCTATCTCTCTTGTAGAGCCGTGCCTGCCTCGCCATCCAGTCCTGCCGTATCCTGAACCCCGAACGCTGTCCATCTGCCATCCTGACAGTCCGCACCATCTTTGATCCCTGCGGTGACCCGTCATCTCGCTCCAAAGGTTCCAGACCCCGCCTGACATCATCTCGGCTTCCGAACCTGAGCTGCGTCACCCGGACTACCACCCGTGACTCCGTGGTCCCAGGGACTTCTCCGCTATACTCGTGTGCACGGACTGTTCTGCTGTTTATAGTGTTCCAGCTACCGGACTCTCTACTACCATCTAGGAGTTCGGCCCAGTGGATCCACCCCCTGGGTCTGCCCGTCCACCTGGCCGTGACAGTAAGATCAGGCCATGGATCCCGCTGCAGCACTAGCAGCCGTACAGGAGGAACTCCAACGCCAGCGTGAAGTCCAGACACGCATGCTGCAATTCATGTCTTCTGTAGACGCCCGCCTGAACACGCTACAAGTGGCAGTTACGACTTCTACATCCCGGGCTTCCACTAGTCAATCCACGGATCCAGCTCCTGTGGCGACTTCTTCGGATACCACCAGACTTCGGTTGGCTTCACCACCCCAGTACGCCGGAGACCCCAAGACCTGCAGGGGATTCTTAAACCAATGCTCCCTCCATTTCACGCAGCTGCCGCATTTGTTTGCCTCCGACCAAACCAAGGTCGCCTTCATCATGTCCCATCTAGAGGGTGAGGCACTGGCGTGGATGAACCCCTTGTGGGAGAAGGGGGATCCTGTGACCACGAACCTCCCGGAGTTCCTGCAGGCATTCCGTGCTACCTTTGATGAGCCCGGACGCGCCTCCGCGTCTGCTTCGTCTCTTCTCCGGTTACGTCAGGGGACTCTGACGGTGGGTCAATACGCGATCCGGTTTCGCACCCTGGCCTCAGAACTCGGGTGGAACAACGAGGCCCTAACCGCCGCCTTCTGGGAAGGACTCTCAGGGCGAATTAAAGACGAGCTGGCGGGTCGTGACGTACCGACCACCCTGGATGCCCTGATTGCCCTAGCGACTCGAGTGGACATTCGCTTTCAGGAGCGATCCAAGGAAGTGTCCCGTGAGAGACGTCCGGTACGGCATTCCTCTCCTCCGCAGAAACCCTCCGTACTTCAGTCATCAACAGCAGGGGTCCCCGTCCACGAGCCCATGCAAATCGACCGAGTGCGGCAGTCTGAACAACGTCGAGCAGAGCGGCTCGCCAAGGGTCTCTGCTTTTACTGCGGTGAGGGCACACACCTGCTACGCTCCTGTCCAGAGAGGCCGTGAAACTCCAAAGCCTAGGGTTGGTAGGAGAGGCCACCCTAGGTGCTGGGACTCTCTCAGACCCGGTTACATGGACAGTGCAAGTGACAACGGGAGAGACGCGGTTCACGGCTGATGCCTACCTTGATTCCGGGGCAGCAGGCAATTTCATCCAGCAGGCCACGGTGGACAAGTACCAGGTGCCCGTTATTCCACTCGACAAGCCCCTAGTGATTGCCTCTGTGGATGGGAGACCCCTCTCTGACACCATCTCCTGGATCACCAGGCCGGTCGAACTGCGTATCGGTGCCCTTCACACCGAGAACATCGCTTTCTACGTTCTCCCACACATGTCCCATCAGATCCTGCTGGGACTTCCATGGTTGCGGACACACGAACCATCAGTCAGCTGGGGCACTGGCGAAATCACCCGATGGGGCTCTTCGTGTCATGAGAGGTGCCTAAAGTCCATACAACCCATCCGACGACCTCCGGTTCCAGAGAACCTACCGGGGCTGCCCTCGGCCTATTGGTCCTTTGCAGATGTCTTTGATAAAAAGGAATCCGAGGTACTGCCGCCACATCGTCCATACGATTGTGCCATCGACCTGCTCCCAGGAACAACACCACCACGAGGACGAATATATCCTTTATCTCCAGCCGAAACAAGGGCCATGTCTGCTTACATCTCAGAGAGCCTGGCAAGGGGATTCATTCGGAGATCCTCCTCTCCTGCTGGAGCAGGTTTCTTCTTTGTCAAGAAGAAAGAGGGTGACTTACGCCCATGCATAGACTACCGGGATTTGAATCAAATCACCGTAAAAAACAAGTACCCTCTGCCGCTCATCCCCGAATTGTTTGACCGGCTTAGAGGAGCTCGTGTGTTCACCAAGCTGGATCTTCGGGGTGCTTACAATCTGGTACGCATCCGCTCTGGTGACGAATGGAAGACCGCGTTCAATACGCGCGATGGACATTATGAATACTGCGTGATGCCCTTCGGCCTGTGTAACGCTCCTGCCGTCTTTCAAGAACTGGTGAACGACATGTTCCGGGACCTTCTCTACATCTGTGTGGTAGTGTATCTAGATGACATCCTTGTCTTCTCTCCGGACCTCCAAACCCACAGAGAAAACGTACAGCTGGTTCTACAAAGACTGAGAGAAAATCGTCTGTACGCAAAGTTTGAGAAGTGTGTCTTTGAGCAGTCTTCTCTCCCCTTTCTGGGGTACATCATCTCTGATACTGGACTGCAGATGGATCCCAAGAAGGTCTCCGCCATTCTCAACTGGCCTCCTCCTTCTGGACTGAAGGCAATCCAACGTTTCCTGGGATTCGCCAACTACTACCGCCAGTTTATCCCTCACTTCTCTGCCTTGACTGCTCCTTTCTCCGCTTTGACTAAGAAGGAGGCTAATCCAAAGGACTGGTCACCTGCGGCCGACGCCGCGTTTGGCTCTCTGAAGCGGGCTTTTGCTTCCTCTCCTGTACTCCACCGTCCGGAGTTAAACCGCCAGTTCACCTTGGAGGTGGATGCCTCCTCCTCAGGAGCCGGAGCAGTGCTCATGCAAAAGTCCTCCTCCGGGAAGATGGTGACTTGCGGATTCTTCTCCAAGGGCTTCTCAGCGCCTGAACGCAACTACACCATCGGTGACCGAGAGCTCTTGGCAGTCAAACTGGCTTTGGAGGAATGGCGCTACCTCCTGGAAGGTGCAGTGTACCCCGTGATTATTTACACGGACCACAAGAACTTGGAATACCTACGGTCCGCTCAGCGTCTGAACCCACGGCAAGCCAGGTGGTCCCTATTCTTTGCCAGGTTTGATTTCCAGCTTCACTTCCGACCCGCGGACAAGAATGTACGCGCTGATGCCTTGTCCAGGTCTTTCATGCCCATGGAGCAGGAGGAAGAGACTACCCAACCCATCATTTGTCCTAGTAAAATCATTCCGGTGGCTCCTGTCACCCTGGCCCAGATACCGCCCGGGAAGACCTATGTCTCTGAGGTAGACAGGAGAAAAGTGTTACACTGGGCTCATGCCTCGAAAACAGCCGGTCATGCTGGTCAGAAAAAGACATGGGGTGCGATTGTACGTCATTATTGGTGGCCATCCCTTCGCACGGACGTCGCTGCTTTTGTATCCGCCTGCTCCTCTTGTGCCAGGAACAAGACGCCCAAACACCTCCCATATGGCCGTCTTCTGCCTCTGCCGATACCCTCAGTTCCGTGGCAACACATAGCAATGGACTTTATTACGGACTTGCCATTGTCCTCCGGACACACAGTTATATGGGTCGTGGTGGACCGGTTCTCTAAAATGGCTCATTTCGTCCCTATGGCTGGACTGCCCTCTGCTCAGGAACTCGCGGACGCCTATATACAACACATCTTCCGCTTGCATGGCTTTCCATTACACATCGTATCCGACAGAGGAACTCAGTTCACCTCCCGCTTCTGGAGGGCTCTCTGTCAACATCTGGGAGTGACTCTGGACTTTTCATCTGCATACCATCCTCAGTCTAATGGCCAGGTAGAGAGGGTCAATCAAATCTTGACCTCTTTCTTACGTCACTATGTTAACGCCCATCACGACGACTGGTCCGCTCTTCTTCCTTGGGCTGAATTCTCCCACAACCGCCACATCAGTGAGTCGTCCTCCAGCTCTCCCTTCCATGTCGTTTACGGACTTCAGCCTTCCATCCCATTGCCTGTATCCCCTTCTTCGGATGTCCCTGCTGCAGATACTGTAGCCCGTGACTTTGCAACCATTTGGGACTCTGTCAAAGCGTCCCTTGGACGTGCTTCCCTGCGGATGAAAAGACACGCAGACAAGAAACGTCTGGACCCTCCGTGTTTCTCTCCTGGAGATCTCGTCTGGCTTGCTTCCAAGTACGTCCGCCTGAAGATACCATCATACAAGCTGGGTCCTCGCTACATTGGGCCGTTTAAAGTCCTCAACAAGATCAATGAGGTCTCCTACAAGCTACAGCTCCCGGCCACGATGAGGATACCCAACTCATTCCACGTCTCCCTGCTCAAGCCGGTTGTCCTTGGTCCCTTCTCCGCTGCTGCCAGTCCGGCTCCTCCACCTATTGCCGATGACGACATCTATGCGGTAAGGGATATCGTGGCCATGAAGACCGTACGAGGTCGACAGTTCTTCCTGGTGGACTGGGAAGGGTATGGTCCTGAGGATAGGTCCTGGGAGCCCAGGGAGAACGTGGGCACTCCTCTGATCCGTGCCTTCATGTCCCGGTTGCGGGGAGGGGGGCGTGGGGGGGGTAGTGTCACGCTCCCCGGGTCCTCGGCTCCCCTCCCCGGGTCCTCTGCTCCGCTTCCCGGGTCCTCAGCCCCGCTCCCCGGCTCACCTGCCACGCTCCCCGCTCTCCAGCATCCGGTGCCCGTCCTTCCCAGGCCCCCTGGTCTCCGATCTCGGCGCCCGGCGGCTTCCCAGGCCCTGGCCGGCTCCCCTGCGTCCTCTTCTCAGCTTCCTTCCCTGGCTTCTGGCACCCGGGCTGCGCGCATGCGCATTAGGGCGCGCGCGCGGTCACTGACCCTTTCTTAAAGGGTCAGCGTCCATTAACAGGAAATGAGGCTAAACAGGTACAGGGTATAAAGGGGTTTGTTGTCCAAAGGGGCGGGGCCTGATCTTCGTGTTTCCTAAGCTAGGAGTCAGGTCTCCTGGTGTTTCTGTGCATATACTCACCTATCTCTCTTGTAGAGCCGTGCCTGCCTCGCCATCCAGTCCTGCCGTATCCTGAACCCCGAACGCTGTCCATCTGCCATCCTGACAGTCCGCACCATCTTTGATCCCTGCGGTGACCCGTCATCTCGCTCCAAAGGTTCCGGACCCCGCCTGACATCATCTCGGCTTCCGAACCTGAGCTGCGTCACCCGGACTACCACCCGTGACTCCGTGGTCCCAGGGACTTCTCCGCTATACTCGTGTGCACGGACTGTTCTGCTGTTTATAGTGTTCCAGCTACTGGACTCTCTACTACCATCTAGGAGTTCGGCCCAGTGGATCCACCCCCTGGGTCTGCCCGTCCACCTGGCCGTGACACATGCGATGTTCCCAACGGTTGATCCCATGTGCTGGCGGTGTGGCACAGCAGAGGGCAACATTCTACACGTGTTCTGGGAATGTGAAGCGATCCGGCCCTTCTGGAGGGGAGTGTCTGATATCATTTCACGGGTGACGGGTGGAGAGGAGGAATTGGGACCTGCTGCCGCCCTGTTACATCACTGCGGGACTTCTGAAAAAATATACAAAAAATCTCTGAGGAAATTCCTCATCATGGCGGCGAGAGTGTGCATCCCAGAGAGATGGAGGAGCACAGCACCCCCCTCGCTGGTTCAATGGATCAATAAGGTCAATGACCTCATGTATATGGAGGATCTAACTTCATCATTACACAACTCATATGAGAAATTTTGGGCCACGTGGAGGGAGTGGATGGACTTCCAGCATTCGGAGGACTATGGTGCTCTGGTGGGCAGTGTTGAGGCGGCTGAGGGAACCACAGAAGGTAGTACATAAGCGGATCCCCAGACCCCCCCCCCACCCCTTGTTACCCTCACCTGGCCCCTCCACCACCCCTTCTTACCCTCACCTGGCCCCTTTACCTCCCAGCCCCCCCCCCACCCCTTCTTACCCTCACCTGGCCCCTCCACCTCCCAGCCCTCCCCCCCCACCACCCTCCTCCTTTTCCCCAGTTTCTCACTCTTTTCTATTCTTTGTTTTATTTCTCTTGCTTTCTTTCTGGTCTTTTCCTCTTTCGCTTCTTACTATTCTTGGTGAGTTACGTATGTTACCTGTTAAATGTGAATTTATTCTTTGAAAAAGCTAGATGGAACCTTGAATGTCTATACACCTGAAAGGGGGCATTTGCGGGAACATTTTCTGTCACAATGTAAAAATGTAAAGTGTGCCTTATGTCCTATTTTTTGGTGTGTTGAATGTATCTTACAAAGGTCCATTTGATCTTAAGAACTGTTACGTGTACTGTTAAAGGATTACATTTATAAATAAAAGAATTTAAAAAAAAAACTATAAAGCCCTCCATGCTATAGAACCAGCATACCTCCGAGACAGTCTCTTGCTTTGTGTTCCAGCGACTAGTCCGGGCCCATAGGGAAGGCCTCCTCCGAGTCCCGTCGATAAGCCACTGTCGACTGGTGACTCCCAGGGTTAGAGCCTTCTTCATAGCAGTCCCAACCCTCTGGAACAATCTTCCCCCAGAGCTCCGTATTGCCCCTACCCTACTGGCATTCCGTAAAGACCTTAAGACTTACCTATGTCGGCAGGCCTGTGACCGTTAGTGTTGACTACGGCTAATAATTTTTAAAAAAAAAACTGATGTAAATAGGGTATGTTTTGGAGGGGTTTTTAATGTTTTTTTAAGGTTAATTGATTTTATGTATAATGTTTCTATTTGTTTAAAACTTTGTATTTTGCATTTATATGTTGTGAGCTGCTCTGAGTCTTTGGAGAGGGGCGGCGTACATGTTTGACAAATAAATAAATGCAGTCGGCCCTTGTCACGTCTACTACTCCCCCGGCCCAGACTCAATAAATAAAGAATAAAGATTCCTAAACTACAACACCCAAACGGGAATGAGGCTCATAGCCCTCTGAAAATTCCAGGCATTATGAAAATGTATTATTACAAGCTATATGGTATTAAAGGGAAATTTTCAGACCACGACCGTTTAGAACTGCAAAGGAGGATTGATAAATATATTAATGATACGGCTTTACCAGTGGTGGGCGAGGAAAATACGACTCAACTCGAGGAACGATTCACCGAGGCAGAAATAGGAGTCTATCAATAACATACCTAGTGGGAAAAGTCCAGGCCCAAATAGATTCTCACAATTATTTTATAAGACGTTCAAAAGTCAGCTTACACCTTTCATCACAAAAGTGTTTAACTCAGTCTCGCCCTCTATCGGGTTCACCCCACAATCCCTTGAGGCCCACATTGCAGTGATCCCCAAACCAGGAAAAGATCCTATGTTAGTCTCAAATTATCGACCAATTTCATTGTTAAATGTGGATATCAAAATATATGCTAAAATAATAGCTAATAGGTTGTCCCCTCTCCTCCCGGGAATAATACACTCGGATCAGGTTGATTTCAGTCAATGACGCGAGGGGTAATTTTAACAAGACCATTTCATTAATTGCCAACGCAAGGTAGTCTTCCATTGAAATAAGTCTATTGTCAGTGGACGCAGAAAAGGCGTTCAACCGCGTGCACTAGGGTTTTATGAGAGCAGCTCTTAAGCATATTGGAATTGGAGAAGACTTCCTTGCCAAAATAGTGGCTCTCTACACTTGCCCTTCGGCCCGTATTAAAACGAACGAGGCGCTCTCGGCCCCCTTTCAAATTCACAATGGCACTAGACAGGGCTGTCCTTTGTCCCCTCTGATCTATGCCATTGTTATGAAACATTTAGCTGTCGCAATCAGTACACAGTACTGGTTTGGGGAACAGACAGTACAAAGCGGCTTTGTATGCAGACGACTTGCTACTCTACATATCACAGCCACATATCACTTTTCCCTCCCTAATGAGCGAATTCGAGGTTAATTATTCCAAAACTGAAGCCCTGAATATATCTTTGCCAATGGCGGAGGTTCGTTATCACAAAATAACTTCCTATTCAAATGGCAGTCACAGTCAATTAAGTACTTAAAAATCCATATTTTATCTGAACTCTGTAAACTATACACGTTCAACTATCAAGTACTGATGGAGAAAACCCTTAAGGACTTCACAATATATAAGAAGCCCATGTCCTGGTTCGGTCGAATAAATACCTTTCTAAGATGGACATGCTTCCTAGATTTTTGTTTTCCAGGCAGTCCCCATGATTCCACCGGCTAGTTTCTTCAAAACTTTGAGATCTGCACTGCTTAAGTTCATCGGGAAACAGGCAAAACCCAGAATTAAGATTCAGATTCTGGGGGGTGTGGCCTGCATGCTGAAGGCAAATGCTGCTTAAGAGTGAAGCTCTGTGCTGTGCCTGTACAAACTGGCTCAAACTTGCTTCAAATCGCTGAGAACTCTCCTCTGAAACAGTGAGTAATCCCCCCTGCACAGTATGCCAAAGGGTAGACCCTGGAAATCTGGCCCCCTGGCAAAGCTTACTGACTTTTATCCCAGGGATAGGGGATCCCCCTCTCCTCAGAAGATGTCTGCTGCTGCAGTGTCTCCCTTACACCAGGAAGAGACAGGGGGGGGGGAAGCAGTGTCACAGGCACTCCTCTCACAGACGAAAGACTGCAAGCCATGCTCAGTTCTCTGAGGTCATCACTGCAGGAGGATTTCAGGGATCTTAAGAGCATGATTAAAGAAGTTAAAGAGGAAATCAAATCACTGGGGGACCGTACAGACCATGTGGAGTCTAAAATGGCCGAACTTGCTCAGTCACACAATGATCTGATTGATGCTAACACAGCACTAGAGGAGGAGGTGGGAATACTGAAAAACAAGCTTGGGGATCTGGAAGATAGATCCAGAAGGAACAATCTTACAATTAGGGGCATTCCTGTGTCAGTAGCTGATAAAGAGCTGCCAGATTTCTTTCACAAGTTTCTCCAACTACTGCTCCCAGAACACACAGAAAGAGATCTCATAGTGGATAGAATTCATAGAATCCCTAAACCTAAAGGTATCAACCCCCCTCTGCCCAGGGACACGCTGGCATGACTGCATTTTTATAAAACAAAGGAAGCAGTGCTCCAGATACTGAGGGATAACCCTATCCTCCTAGATGAATTTAATGATTTAAAGGTGTTCCCGGACCTGTCTGCTGCAACTCTGGCAAAAAGAAGAGAATTTTCCCAGTTCTCCAGAATCCTGAGGGAGCATGACATACACTATAAATGGGGATTCCCGGTGAAATTGATTATCTTCAGGGATTCTAAAACACATGTATGCCAGTCCCCTCCTCAACTGAGCAAACTACTTGAGTCCTGGGGATTACCCCTTACAATGCACTCAGACTCGCGCCGGGATCAGGGGGATGCTCAGAAGAAAAAGATCAATCCTGAGTGGGAACCAGCTTGAAGGAGTCTCGCCAGCCGCAGGCGTGTGTAGCTCTCATGTGACCTGTGATGTCACTTAAGCCCTCTGTTGTTCTCGCCTATGGCGAGCAAGTACTTCCCAGCTGTCCGGTAAGGATGAAGCTGAAGTATTTTTTTTTTTTTTGTTGTTGTTGTTTTTTCCCTCCACCTGTGCACCGTCCCTAACTGGTCCTCCTTGCCTGCCTCTGCCTGCCCTATGCCTCTCAGTCGGCCTGCCTGGAAACATCGTCCTTTCTGGGATCCGCCATGAGTATTAAGTTTCTGTCTCTCAATGTGAAGGGTCTCAATTCTCCTGCAAAAAGATCCATGCTGTGGAGAGAAGTTATAGCATCCAAATGTGATATAGCATGTATTCAAGAAACTCACCTTCTTACTGATGACAATAAAAGGCTACTACATCCAAGATTTCCACATATGTTCTTTGCAAACGACTCTAAAAAAAAAAAAAAGGAGGCGTGGCTATCCTGATTAAAAACTCTGTGGCTTTCAAAATGATTGATGTAACCTATGGTGCAGACGGGAGATATATTATTCTAAAGTGCCTCCTGAATGGGCTTTTGTATACCTTGGCATCGATTTACGCTCCAAACTCATCTCAACTAACGTTTGCCCGGAAATTTTTCCAGATGTTTAGGAGCACCGCACAGGGGTCAGAGATAATCTGCGGGGACTTTAACACTCCAGTTCTTCGATCTATGGACTGCTCGGCGAGGTCCGCTAAGTCAGGAAAGGAACTGAAACAGTTGGTCGCGGAGTTTCATCTACATGACATATGGAGGTACCTTCATGCATCGGAAAGGGACTATACTTTCTTTTCCCCAAGGCATCGGTCGTACAGCAGGATCGACTTCTTCCTGACGGATAGTAAGACTGTTCACAAGTGTACGGGTGCTGAAGTGGGTCTGATAACATGGTCGGATCATGCTCCGATAACTTTGGTTGTACAGGACTCTACTAGTGGATTTATGGTGCCTCAGTGGAGACTTAATACTAGTTTACTGAATCAAAAGAATGTTCAGGAGGAGGTTGTGGCAGGCCTGTTGGAATACTTTGGGCATAATGACAATGCGGAGGTCTCTGACGAGACCTTATGGGCTGCACACAAATCAGTTATTAGATGGCAGTTTTTAAAAACTGCATCATTCTTGAAAAAGCAAAGACAAGCAGAAATTAAAGAAATTATAGCCCATATTCAACACTTAAAAACTATTAACAAGGCCTCCCCGTCGTCTACACTGTCCATGGAAATTCTTACTTGCAGGTTTCAACTGTGATCCCTCCTGTTGTATAGATATGAACATAATCTTAAAAAGAGTAAATCAACTTTTTATGCAATGGGGGATAGAGCCAGCACCTTACTAGCTAGAAGAACAAAAAAACGGGAAATTAAATCTAGAATTGAATTTTTGAAGGGCCCAGACGGATCACTTATAAGGCACCCTAATGGGATAGCAGACGTCTTTGCCAAGTATTATGCTGCCCTGTACAATTTAAGGGATGACCCGCAAACCCCTCAGCCAACACCGGAAAAAATTCAGGAGTTTTTGGACGGTCTGGAATTGCCTCGGGTCTCAGACCGGCAATTAGAATCTTTAAATCTTCCCTTCACTATACAGGAAATTTTGGACACCATTAGAGCTTCTAAACGAAACTCAGCCCCAGGCCCGGATGGGCTTCCCTATGAATATTATCAACAATTTGCCGCTATTCTAGCCCCTTTTTTACTAAAGACTTTTAATTTGTGGCAAACGACCGGGACTATTTCCTCAGAGAACCTAGAAGCAGTCATCACTACACTACCCAAACCGGGGAAAACGGCGGATACCCCTGGGAATTTCAGACCAATTTCATTGCTCAACTGTGATTTAAAAATGTACTCAAAAATGGTAGCCACCAGACTCCATAAAATAATCCCCTCCTTGGTAGCCCCGGATCAGGTGGGTTTTGTGGCGGGCAGGCAATCCAAAGATGGCACCAGGCGGATGCTGGATTTAATTGGGGTGATGGAGCAGTCGGGTGTCCCTGGTGTATTCTTGTCACTCGACGCCGAAAAGGCCTTTGATAGGGTGCACTGGGGATATCTGGAAAGAGTGCTAACGAAATTTGGTTTTGAAGGAAGAATTAAGTCATCTGTTTTGGCCTTGTACTCTCACCCAAATGCTTCAGTTCTAGCCTTGGGTTTTCGCTCATTAAAATTTTCTATAACCAATGGCACCCGCCAGGGGTGCCCGCTGTCCCCTATTGTTTTTGCTCTGGTGGTGGAACCTCTGGCGGAGGCGATTAGGGTGAACCCAAACATAACTGGTATAAGGGTAGGGGAGCATGAACATAAATTGGGTCTATATGCGGATGATGTAATAATATCATGCACTAACCTTGAATATTCCTTTCCAGCAGTGATGTCCACCCTGTCGACCTTTGCTGAAGTGTCGTATTACAAATTGAATACCACTAAGTCCTTAGTACTACCATTTAATGTACCCGCAAGGTCCATAAGGATTTTGGAGGCAGCCTTTCCTTTCCAGTGGTGCGAAGACAGTATCCCTTATCTAGGTATCCGTTTGACACCAACCCATTCCCTAATCAGATCCAATCTCGATCACCTACTCAAAAACTTGGGTCAGGATCTAGGCAGGTATGAGAAGTTGTCGCTATCTTGGATGGCGAGAATTCAATCCTTTAAGATGACGTTCCTTCCTAAACTGCTGTACATGTTTAGGTGTCTCCCTCTTAAAATTCCATATAGATATTTGATAAAACTGCAGTCGATGACCAATAAGTTTATTTGGGGTAATAAAAGAGCTAGAGTTGCTAGTAAGATTATGCATCTGCCATATGGAATGGGAGGTCTGGGTACGCCTAATGTGATGGCCTATTATAGAGCTTCTCTTATAGAATCACTCAAAGAATGGTGGAACACGGAGAGCTCCCATAGGTGGGTTCAACTTGAGAACTCTCAGACAGACCAGGGTTCGATGAGGAAACTGATGGAGGTGGAATATCTAAAACGTTCTAGGGCCACCCTGTGTCTCCCTACTATGACAGCATCGATAGCCATATGGCGCAGTGAGATGATCCCTAAGATCCAGGTCCCGCTGTCAGAAATTTCGCTCAGAGCATTAGAATCCCACATTCCACATACAAATTTGAGTAGATGGGAAGCAGCGGGTTTTGGAGTTTTGGCGGACTTTTACGATGGTGCAGAGATTAGGCCCTTCAACGATATACTTCGGGAGCACCCCTCCCTAAAGGGGTGCTTTTATCAACACCTGCAGATTCGCCATTTTCTAAGCACAAAATTCCCCCCGGGATCAAACCTGACCTTACCCACTGTTAAGGCGCTATTGTTTAAAAAACTATTGAGGCAACCGGGAATCTCTTTAACCTACAAATTCTTGAACAACCCCTCTGACAAGCAAAAGCTCCCATACATGACAAAATGGGAATCAGATTTAGACATTAACACCTCCCCCTCGGCGTGGCATACTGCGACACAGTGGGTGCAAAGATCCTCAAAATGCATTAACCATTTGGAACAGCTGAAAAAGGTGCATCTATGTTGGTACCTTACGCCGGCAAATTTGGTGCATTACATTCCCAACTACTCACCGCTCTGTTGGAAGGGCTGCCTCCAGAGGGGATCACTGGGACACTGTTGGTGGCACTGTCCGAGGGTCCAACCTTTTTGGATAGCAGTTTTCAGACTCATTAGCGAATTGACAGGTGTGCACACCAACCCCAACCCAGGGCTGGCAGTTCTGAATTTGGGCATAGACTCGTACCCGCAGAATTTTAGGGGACTGATTGTGCAAATTCTAATAGCTGCCAGACAGTGTCTGAGCCATTCGTGGAAGGCCACTGAAGCTCCCTCTGGAGCGGAGTTATATAGTAGGATCGACCAACAATGCCAATATGAATACTGCCTTGCCCACTCCCTAAAACAAAAAACTAGAATTCTTACAATATGGGAACCCTGGCTGTCATCCAGCCATGCAACACCTATTACACAACTATTCCCCAAGCAAAGAGCATCTAGTTGAGATAGAGCTGATGGAATTATAGCCCTGGCTCGGCTAACCAGGGGGCTAAAGCATTGAGACCCTGACTGAGGCAGCAGTTTATGAGAGAAATCTAGGAGGAGTTGATGGCCCCGGCTGGTGGACTGGGGTTGGTAATGCAGGCAGGCATCTAACCCTCTACCCCTACTAACCCCCCCCACTTACCCCCCAACCCTACCTTCTTCCCCTCCCCCTGTGTTCTTGTTCCCCCTTACTTGAATGAAGTCCCCATCTTTCCTCCCCTCTCCTCCCTCCCCATGTTGTTATGTGGTTAAAGTGTAAGGCAGAGGAATTGTAACTGGATTGTCTTGGAGTATACTAATGTATGGAGCCCTCATGTGCGGGCAGTTGACAAATGTTCTCTTAATTTACCATGCATGATTTTGTATCTGCCGTGTTTTCAATAAAGACTAATTGGATTAAAAAAAAAAAAGATTCAGATTCTATCTAGATCCAAACAGGGGAGAGGGGCGGGCTTATCGAATCTCTATTTATACCACCAAGCGACGGGATTGGTCAAGTTGTTTGGCATTTTCAAGCTAACACAAAACAGTGGGTAGAGCTAGAACAAGAGTTTTCTTCGGTTCCCCTTAGGAATCTCCCCTGGATCGACAAAAGGGACAAAATACAAATAGCACCATCAAAGAGCCTGGTAAAGTCAACTTTACAAATTTGGGATCGGTTGAGGGCAAAAAGACCTTATAGCACTCACCTCAATTTTCTCCAATCCTGAGTTCTCGCCGGCAAAGCTAGTGGAGTGGAGATGGCACAGAAGCTCAGACCTTAGGGTGGGTCATCTCTCAAAGGGCATTCATATACCCACACTGGATGAGCTTCAGGCAGCAGACCTCCTCCCCATTCCCCCCGTGAGATTTTCATGGCTTGAGTATGGTCAATTGAAGGGTCCTTTATTGAGGGCTGGAAAGGGGTGATGCACCCCTTTCAGGATTCTCCACCCTCCCACCTGCTCTCACTGGTATACCGATATCTCAATCAACACCTCAGCTTCTCGGATCCTGACTTCGTTCAGGAGTGGGAGAAGGAATTTGGAACCACTTTCTCAGCAGAGGACAGACAAAAAGCCTTCCTCGTCACACAAAATGTCTGTGGCAGGGTATGCACAAGAACGTAATTACAGGATTCTTGCTTGGTGGTACTTATCTTTTACTAAAATTCAAAAATTATTCCCTTCGGTCTCAGACTCATGCTGGCGCTGTGGATCTGAAAGGGTGACAATGTCCCACATCTGGTGGGAATGTGTTAAAATAAGACCTTTTTGGTATGCAGTCCTCAGAGTCTACACTAAAATTGCTGGAATTCATGTGCAGCCTTCCCCTCAAGTGGCTATCTTATCCATGTTGCCGGGCTTTATAGGAGAGCAGAAGCAGGGTCTTCTCAGATTCTGTTTGACAGCAGCTAGAGTGGTTATCCCTAGGTATTGGCGTAAACCAGATACCCCACCTATGGAGGAAAGGCTCAGGGAATTTTCACATATAGACCTCATGGAGGAACTTTCTTCTAAGGCTAATGGTACCAATGATAATTATATCAAGGTCTGGCAGTCCTAGATCCTTTTCAAAGAGACCCTGGACTTCCTGACGTTACTCGCCTGATGCTGTATCCCTATGGGCCTACAGGTGTCTTTCTTTCTCTTATTCACTTCTGCTTCACAATGCTTGTTCCCATCTGTTCTTCCACTTGTCTTTTCTTCTGCCTCCTCTCCCCTGTCTCTACGTCTCATCTTTCATTCCTACCTATGCCTCCTTTATTCCCCCCCCCCACACACTACTGGTGGGATGGGTAGGACCCGGGGGAGCCCTACATTGATACCTGGTAATTTCTGTTGGGATACGCTCTACCGCCTCTAACTCTTGAGTCATACAGTTACTTGAATATATATATTTACTTCCCTGCATAGTTGTGTGCAGATGTTTATCATAACATGTAAGTCACATGTAGCATACTGTCTTGTTGGTTGTAACCGTTTATTATCCACAATATGACCCTGCGACGTCCAGATTTCTACCCCTTTTCCCTTTGTTTTACCCTGTTGTGTTATTCGAAAAATGCAATAAATCTTGATAAATCATAAATAGGTCCAAGGCTATGGAGCTTCACAACAAGGCTCCATACGTTTTGAGCAGCAGCCACTCCCAGTCAAACTGTTCTCCCTGAGACCCGGCAAATAATCCCTTATATATACTGTAGTAGTGCAAACGTAAGAGTATCTTAGCCCTTTGAAAATCTCTTTAATATCCAGCAGGGAAGGCTCAAGTGAGTCTAATAGGTAGTACAAGGCTAATCCATTGCATCGAACAATATATATGTGAGGGTAAACTGGTCCTTTTAAGGGTCTGTTGTTCAAACATACAGCGGGCAAGGATCAATTGAGCTTAAGTACTAATATCATAGCCATACAAACATTGTTCCGTCTAGTGACAAGGTAACAATAGCGGCCTGTGTAACCAGACATCAAAAGGTTAAATATATTACTTACTAGATAAAATATGCATTTTTATCCACTCCTATCACCCCAACTTACATTTCGTGAGAAAACTTCTTTAGGAGCACTACTACATATAAGGGATTAGTTCTGCACTTTGCACTTTAATACTATACACTTTATCGCTGTGCAATTAATAACATTCAGTCTTAATACTGTTTTATATAGAGATACATGCAATAGTCGCTTAACCCTGTGCACTTTGCATTTGACACTTTATTCAATTTTTGTAATCTATAGTGATATATTTATATAATTTTTGTAACAGGCAGGGAGAAGCTGACATTGACCTGCCTGTCCGACTAGTCTACAGTGCTTCTCAGTCTCACCGGCTATTAAAGTTTTTTTTGTTTTTTTTTTTGGAATACCAGATTTCAGAGTAAGGCCTTATGCCCACATTGCTTCTTCTTTCCTTGCATTTTTTGTTGCTGAAAAAAGATACAACATAATTTTTTTGTGGTTTTTTTCCTGCTTTTTTCCAATTGACTTTAATGGAGTCAGTGAAAAATGCAAGAAAAAATGCATGTATAATGCCCATGTTGCTTTTTTGTGTGCTTTTTGACGTCTCTGAGGTTCCCTGCAATGGAGATGAGCGATCCTGATCAGCAAAGATTGGAAAAAATCGCACGATCTTTGGCTGAATCGTCATCGGACATCTAATCATTTACCGCAAAAGATCTTGACAAGGATCGGTAAATGATCAGATGGCAAAAACCATCCTCTTCCTGCCTATTTACAGCCATGTCAAGTATTGGCATGGCTGTGATTGGCCACTGTTAGTGTTAAGCGAGTACTTAATTATTCGTACTCGCTATGCTGTTAGCGAGTACTGTCCACTACTCACATATTCATTACATGTAGCGGGCGCAGTGTAAGTCAATGGGAAATACTCGATAAGTAGCGAGCAACCCGAAAGACGTACTATTCGCTACTCGCACAAAAAGTACGGTTTTCAGGTTACTCGCTACTTAGCGAGTATTTCCAGTTGACTTACATTGCGCCCGCTACTCATAACGAATATGCAAGTAGCGGACTGTACTTGCTAAAAGAATAGCGAGTACAAATAGTTAGCTACTCGCTCAAAACTAGTCACTGTATTAAAAAAAGGGAAACAAAAGGTTAAAGCAGTACATACTTAAGGCCGCTTTACACGCTACAATATATCTTACGAGGTGTCGGCAGGTTCACGTCGTAAGTGACGCACATCCGGCATCGTAAGTTACATTGTAGCATGTAACAGCTACGTGCGATTGCGATTGAATGGTAAAACGTTCATCGCATGCTAGTCGTTCATTCCTGAAGAATTGAACGTCAGGTTGTTCATCGTACCCGGGGTAGCACACATCGCAGTGTGTGACACCCCGGGAACGATGAACAGCAGCTTACCTGCGTTCCGCAGCTCCCGGCCGGCTATGCGGAAGGAGGTGGGCGGGATGTTTACATCCCGCTCATCTCCGCCCCTCCACTTCTATTGGCCGGCTGCCGCGTGACGTCGCTATGACGCTGAACATTCCTCCTACTCCAGGAAGTGGATGTTTGCCGCCCACAGCGAGGTTGTATGGACGGGTAAGTATGTGTGACAGCTTTTAATCGATTGTGTGGCTCGTGCAACAAATTGCACGAGGCGCACAAACGATTGGGGCGGGACACATCGCATACGATATCGTATGCGAAATTGCAAGGTGTAAAGCAGGCTTTAGACTCCCCGCGACTGTGGCATTACTTCTGGATCCAGCAGTTCTCTCTAATGAATATTCACTGCTTTCCCCGCCCACAGTGCATCTAATTGGCTGAAGTCAGACGCCGCCCCCAGACAGCATCTGTTTATTGGTTGAAATCACAGGCGTAGTCTGAGTCTATATTGTGGCATAAAATAAATGAATAAATAGATAAAACGATTGGCGTAGGGTAACCCCCCCCCCCCTGTATTGATGCCAGCACAGATAAAGTCCGCTGCTTCTTCCAGCCGTTGTGCTTATCTTTGCTGTGTATCAAAATAAGAGGAACCACATGCAGCTTTTTTCCCTTACGCCCATGACAGCACCACCTGAGAGGTAGGCTCCGGACACCTCAGGACAGGAAACCCAGTGAAATAAAAAGGCGGTACCACTCCTCCGCTTCAGTTTCGGTTTCCTGTCCTGATGGACGTCTCACGGTTGTCCCAGGTCCGACCCGGTGTGTAAGTCTGGTCTTACCAGAAGCTGGCATTCGGGCCTGGAAGCACCTCCTCGGGGGCTTAGCCTTCTATGGCGGTGGGGCACGAGCCTGGAGCAGGAGGTCGGCCCTGCGTTGCCCTAGGCTGTGGACCGCTCATGGACCCTGTGAGACAGGTTCCCTGCTGCTGGTTCCACTGGGGTGAAGCTGAGTGTACAGCGCGGTGGATCCGGATGTGCGCGGCGCCAGGAAGTAAGTCACTGGCACCGACACAGGATACAATATCGGTGGGATTGCGTGCTGGTGAGTATAGTTTTCCCTTACCAGGATGGAAGACAGCAGTCTCCCAGCACAGGATGTGCTTGGTCAGCAGGAGGACAAAGAGTCCTTGCACACCAGCAGCGAGGGGACCGCTCCACCGCCAGGACCAGTCTCTCTAGTCTGGCAGGCCGTCATTCTGTGGGATCTGAGAGGTCCAAGCCTGGAAGCCGTAAGTCACCTCCTAAACCGGTACTTGATCCGCCACCTTAGGGGGGGGGTGTAAGTGTTGTTCTCTTACAACCTCCTAAAATGTTCCCCCTTCTACGTTCCCTTATTTTTCCAAGAGGTATCCAAGAAGCATACCTCCAAGAGGAATCATAGAGCTTGTGGGGTATGCAAGGACCCCCTGGCCTCAGATTATAAGAAGAGCGTATCAATACCAATATATTATTATATAATATCAATAACAAGAGGGTATCAATTTCCTCTTCTATGAAAAAGAAATATCCCTTTGACGAGGAAGCTACCACGTCTTGGGGATTGATGTGGCTATCTTCAAGGCTTCCAGGTCCACTGTACCCTTTGGGGATATTGGGTCCCTGCGAGATCAGCTGGACCGAAAGGTGGACCGGTTTCTCCAGGGCACATGAGAGACAGCAGCTGGAGCCATGAGACCTGCAGTGGCAAGGACGTGCGTGGCAATATCTCTCATGGTCTGGAGCCAGCAGTTAGAAGACCAGCTTAAGGGGGATATTTCTAGGAAGGATGATATCTCCTCTATACCCTGTATTCAGGGGGCAGCGGCCTTTTTGGCAGACTCCTCTATAGACTTCCTGAGACTCTCTGCAAAATCGGCGGCCCTTTCCAATTCAGCCAGGAGGGCCATCTGGTTAAAAACCTGGAAGGGAGAAGTCCAATCCAAAGGGAGACTTTCCAGAATACCTTGCGAGGGTAGCTTCTTGTTTGGTGCACAACTGAATGACCTGCTGTCCAAGGCGGCGGATAAGAAACAGGGGTTTCTGATTGTCTAGACCCCATTGCCTCACAACCGTCGTTTTCGGAGAAACCAATTTTTCCACAAGAAGCCCCCCCAGAGACAAGGACTCCTGGAGGGACAGAAGGAAGAAGTCCTCAAGATTCCTATTCAGTCCACCCTCCTCTACCAAACCAAAAGGCCCCCAATGACACCATAATTCAGGTGGGGGGGTGTCTCTCTTTTCCTTTCTGCATGGAAGAAGATTTCCTCCAGCCAGTGGATCCTCCAGATCATCTTGGAAGGATGGAGACTGGAGATGACATTACCCCCTCGGGAGTATTTCATTGTAACATCCCTAAGACAGAAAGAAAAGAGATGGGCGTTTGAATTAGAGATCCATTCCCTCCTTCTCAAGGAAGTGATACAGGAGGTCCCCGAAGGAGAAGCGGGGCAGGGGCTCTATTCCCCACTGTTCCTAGTGAGAAAACCAGATTTGTCCTTCAGGACTATCATCAACCTGAAACAACTGAACCGTCATCTACTTCAACAATCCGGTCTACAATAAAGCTGTTATATCCCGGGTGTTTCACGGCAGTGGTAGACTTGAAGGATGCATATTATGTTCCTATCCACGCCGCTTACCAGCAATACCTAAGGTTTGCCTTCCAGAAGGACAACGCTATCCTTCATTACCAGTTCAGGGCACTCCCCTTCGGGATCTCCATGGCACCCAGAGTTTTCACGAAACTGATGGCAGAAGTGATGGCATATGTCAGAATCCACCAAATTCTGGTTATCCTTTACCTCGACGATCTCCTGATAGTGAGTCAGTCGGAGGACCTTTGCAGACATGTGGACACAGTCATTTCAGTTTTGGAGGACTTGGTAAATAGTAAATCAAAACAAATCCAGACTACAGCCCCAGCAATGCCAGTCCTATCTGCGTCTTCTGCTGGATTCTGTCACCCAAATGACTTTCCTTTCAGATGACAAAAATATCAGGATACAGAGGCTGGTTGCTGTTGTAATAAGGAATCCAGTCGTGACCCTCAGACAAGCCATGTCGCTGGTGGGATCCCTCACCTCCTCTATCCCCGCAGTTCTTAGGGTGCAGGTGCATACAAGATCTCTTCAGGCGGAGGTCCTGGCAGCGGCAGTCAGGCGGCTGTTTGGACCACACAATCTATCTAAGCCCAGAGACACTGCGTTCCTTTTCGTCGTGGCAGGACTTAACTCACCTATCCGCTGGGGTGCTATGGAGTCCTCACATCACATATACCATCACGACCGATGCAAGCCATCTAGGCTGGGGGCTCATATGAAAGATCGCTACTTACAGGGTCGATGGGACTCCCATCTGATGTGTCGGTCCTCAAATTTCCAAGAGTTGACGGTGGTGAAGTTGGCACTCGAAGGCTTCCTCCCTTATCTAGCAGGTCGGCATGTTCAGATCCTTTCCGACAACAGAGTGACGGTAGCCTACCTCAATAATCAAGGGGGAACCAGATCCAGATCGCTCCTCTCCCTCTTTCTCTCTCTCTCTCTCTCTCTCTCAACAGACATCTTTCAGATGGTAGAACCCCATCTTCTTTCCCGGAGTTCCCTTCATATTCGGGGACGGGACAACGAGGAGGCCCACTTTCTCAACAGACATCATGTGGACCAAGGAAAATTGGCTCTGAGCCCTCTGGTGTTCAGTTTAATCTCAAAACTCTGGGGGACTCCGGTTGTGGATCTATTTGCAACCAGGGCCAAAAGGCAGGTGCAGAACTTTAGCTCTCTCAATCCCAGAGACTTGGCAGTAGATGCAATGCGGATCTCCTGGTCTCAGGGTCTCCTGTATGCCGCCTTCTTCCAGCAGTCCTTCAGAAGATCCGGAAAGACAGATCCCATGTCATCCTCATTGCTCCCTTTTGGCCAAAGCGGGCCTAGTTCTTCTGGCTCCTGAAATTGGTGATCTCAGAACCCTGGATACTTCCAGACGACGCAGACCTCCTAGTCCAGGGGCCAGTGCGTCCTCCCAGAGGTCCAGCCTTGCACTTGACAGCGTGTCATTTGAGCTGCAGCTTCTCTTAGCACAGGGATTTTCTGGTAACCTGGTGGAGACTCTCCTGAAGAGTAGAAAACCAATCACCACCGGTATTTATGGGAGGGTCTGGAGAAAATTCTTACAGGTTTCTGGAGTTCAGGTCGGGGGTCCTCCTCCCTTCCCCGCTATCCTAGAGTTCCTTCAGAAGGGGTTGGAATTGGGCCTGTCCACTAGTACGTTGAAAGTACAGTTTCAGCCCTGGGGGCACTATATAACTGCAACCTGTCAGAGAAGAGCTAGATTAATAGGTTAATTCGATCCATGCTAGAGCTGCTCCTGTTGCCTCTCCTCGTGTACCTCCATGGGATTTGAATCTGGTCCTGGATGCCTTGGTAGATGCCCCATTTGAGCCCCTTTCGGAGGTTTCCCTCAAAAACCTGTCAAAGGTTGCACTGCTTATTGCGTTAACATCGGCTAGAAGGGTGGGTGATTTACAGGCACTCTCTATCGCCCAACAATACTCACAGATTCTGGTAGATAGGGTGATACTATGCACCGACCCCTCCTACCTTCCAAAAGTAGTCAAGCCTTTCCATAAGTCCCAGGAAATCTTACCATCCTTCTGTGACCCTCCTTCCAATGACAAGGAAGCCCGACTCCACACATTAGATATGAGAAGGGCCCTTCTTATCTACTTAGAGAGGACCTGGGAGTGGCAGAAATCGCAGAACCTGTTTGTTGCCTTCCAGGGGATGTCCAAGGGTTGTAAGGTTTCTAAGAGCGCATTAGCTAGATGGATATGAGATGCTATATCTCTGGCCTACTCCTCTAAGAGGGTCCCAGCCCCCTTGCAGATTAAATGCCATTCTAATAGGTCAGTTTCCACCTCCTGGGCAGAAAAGGCTGGGGTTTCAATTGAGCAAATATGTAGGGCCGCCACTTGGTCCTCTTCTACCTTTTTCCGTCACTATAGACTTGACTTGTCTTCCACAGATGACCTCTCTTTTGGTAGACGGGTTTTACCGGCAGTGGTCACTCCCTAAGGTGATTGGTGTATAGAATCTCTCAGGTGGTGCTGTGATGGGCATAAGGGAAAAATCTTAATTTCTTACCGGTAATGGGATTTTCAGGAGCCCATGACAGCACCCTTTATTTCCCCCCTATTCACTGGTTATGGGCACCCTTCGGGGAGTGTCAGTTAATGGTGTTTTTGATGGTGGTATGATTAACCTTTTTCGTTTGTTTGGTGGTCCTCTCTGGCTCTGTAAACCTACTGAATTGGAGGAGAGGTACTACCTTTTCATTTCAGTGGGTTTCCTGTCCTGAGGTGGGTGGAACCTCTCTCTCAGGTGGTGCTGTCATGGGCTCCTGAAAATCCCATTACTGGTAAGTAATTAAGATTTTATTTGTAAATGCTTAAATAAATAATTAAAGTGTGCGGTCCCCCCCAATTTTAATACCCAGCCATGATAAATTCCGACAGCTGAGGGCTGGCATTCTCAGCCAGGGGAGTTCCATGGTTATTGGGACCCTCCCAGGCTAAGAATAGCAACCTGCAGCTGGCCGGGATTGTTGCATCCATTAGATGTGAAAAGCCCGGAACTTTACCCAGCTCTTACAGATTGCCCTGGTGCGGTGGCAATCGAGGTAATGAGTGGTTAATAACAAATCAACTATTAGTCCAAACATTCATTATGAGGAAACACTCAGCTTAATGACTCAACCACAAATGATTACAATTTAACAAATGGGGAAAAAAAGTGAAAAAATGCTGAAAAAATTCTGAAATTTTTTCTTTATGAATTTAAAACAGATTTTTTATTAAATATTAACGAAAACAAATAATCATAATAGGTAAAACACACCTCAGAGGGACAAAAGCTATGTCTACAGTGACAAAACGCTCAACCAATCTATTGAGGCCAAAATGCCACAGTATTGAGACAATGAATAAGGATACAAACTTGAATGTCAATAAATAACAATAAATAGTAAGTTAAATTAATATCCTTAAAATATATCTACAAATAATTGCACTTCAAAAGTAAAGTGCCAAGTGCCTATAGAGATCCCTTTTATCAAAGGGGACTCGGTGCAGCAGCATAACAGGATGTATATTAGAATTGCACTGATTAATAATTGTTAGACACAGCAGATATGCATATTGTGTTGGCACTACAGTGTCAAGGTTCAACTACAATGAGCATGGGCAAAAGATATATGTGTATATCGCCACTCACAATATACTCTGTTATAAAGATCCTCACAATTAGTGGCTGACACAGCTCCAAGTCAGATTGCAGCACACCAATGCATCCAACAAAATCTACATAGACATTTCTCTAATAAGGACTTCGGCTTCGCCTGGGTTAATAACTGCTGTTAACAAAATAGAATGTATTAACAAAAATTTAATCTGCACACAAAAACCACAAAACTAATAGATAGAAATGTAATTATTAAAAGGCAAAAACTAAACTAATAGAAGCATTTCACAACATATATTTCAAGACCACAGATATTCCACACAGATTTAACATCCTATGACCTCACACATACTGAGAATGTCCTTTGTTGCCTATATTAACCAATCAGAGCTCAGATTAATTAACTGTAGCAAAATAGAAACTAAGCTGTGATTGGTTGCTATTGGCAGCCTGATAAATCTCCAGGCAACAGAAAGCCCTCCCCCCTGACAGTATATATTAGCTCACACATACACATATAGACAGGTCATGTGACTGACAGCTGCCGTATTTCTATGTGGTACATTTGTTGTTCTTGTAGTTTGGCTGCTTATTAATCAGATTTTTATTTTTGAAGGATAATCCCAGACTTGTGTGTGTTTTAGGGCGATTATGTGGCGAGGTTGGTGTATGTGTGGTGAGATGTTTGCTGAGGCTGGTATGTGTTCAAGCATGTGGTAGTGTGTGGCGCATTTTGTATGTGTGTTCATATCCCCGAGTGTGGTGAGTATCCCATGTGGGGGCCCCACCTTAGCAACTGTACGGTATATATTCTTTGGCGCCATCGCTCTCATTCTTTCATTCCCCGTTGTTCACATCTGGCAGCTGTCAATTTGCCCCCCAACAATTTTCGTTTCACTTTTTCCCCATTATGTAGATAGGGGCAAAATTGATTGGAACGCGCGGGATTAAACTTTTGCCTCACAACATAGCACCCGGTGCTGCCCGGGATTGTAACTGTCTCCCTGTTTCTCTCCCATTCTCTATCTGTCTCCCCCTCTGTATATATCTCTGTCTCTCTCTCTCTCTCTATCTCTTTGTCTGTCTGTCTCTTTCCCAGTCTGTCTATCTATCTCTTTCCCAGTCTGTCTATCTATCTCTTTCCCAGTCTGTCTATCTATCTATCTCTTTCCCAGTCTGTCTATCTATCTCTTTCCCAGTCTGTCTATCTATCTATCTCTGTCACTTTCCCTGTCTGTCACTTTCCCTGTCTGTCACTTTCCCTGTCTTTACCTGTCAGTCTCTTTCCCTGTCGATCTGTATCTTTGTCTGTGTCTATCTCTTTGTGTCTGTCTCTTACCTTGTCTATGTCTGTTTCTTACCCTGTCTGTGTCTGCCTCTTTCCCGGTCTGTGTCTGTCTCTTTCCCTGGCTGCATTGTGACACACCAACATTCCATATAAGGGCGTGGCTGCGCATTCTTCTGAAGTTCTGGCTGCACTGTGGCTCCGAGCTCCATTCTCTTTAATGGAGGCAGGTTTTTTGGCGAATAACTGTAAAGAGCGGGGTTAAAATTTCCCCTCAAAACATAGCCTATGACGCTCTCGGGGTCCAGAAGTGTGAGTGTGCAAAATGTTGTGGCTGTAGCTGCGACGGTGCCGATGCCAATCCCGGACATACACACACACACACATACACACACATACACACACACACATTCAGCTTTATATATTAGATATATATCTATATATATATGTTGTTGTGTGTAGTTGCCAAGTGTTTGTGTAGGGCGCTGTAAATGTTCTGGGTGTTGTCTGGGTGTATAATTGGCGGAGGAGTCCTGTGGGAAGAGGAGGATAATAGGAGGAGGAGTCCTGGGGAAGAGGAGGATAATAGGTGGAGTAGTCCTGGGGTGAAGGTGTCTATTAGGTGGAGTTGTCCTGGGGGGAGGTGTATAGGTGCCCAATGTGTGTGGGGGGCGTGGCCGAGCGGGCAGAGTGTGGGGCGGCGTGGCTGAGCGGGCAGTGGGGGGGGCGAGGCCGAGCGGGCAGTGTGTGTGAAGGTCGTGGCCAAGCGGGCAGTGTGTGGGGGGGGTGTGGCCGAGCGGGCAGAGTGTGTGCGGGGCGTGTCAGAGCGGGCAGTGTGTGTGTGGGGCGTGTCAGAGCGGGCAGAGTGTGTAGGGGGCGTGTCAGATTGGGCAGAATGTGTGGGGGGCGTGTTGGAGCGGGCAGTGTGTGTGGGGGGGCGTGTCAGAGCGGGCAGAGTGTGTGGGGGGCGTGGCCGAGCGGGCAGAGTGTGTGGGGGCGTGGCCGAGCGGGCAGAGTGTGGGGGACGTGGCCGAGCGGGCAGAGTGTGTGGGGGCGTGGCCGAGCAGGCAGAGTGTGTGGGCGCGTGGCCAAGCGGGCAACTATGCTAAGCGGTTTCCATAGTTACCCGATGTGTATCATGGTTACCAGCGTACGCCGGCTCCGGGACACGTGTGTCGGGAGCCGGGGTAAGCTAGTAACCATGGTACACATCAGGTAACTATTCAAAGCAACAGTGCTGGTTCACTTTTTGTTTGTTGGTCTGCTGTGCAGCACGCATCGGCGTGTTTGACAGTGGGAGACCAACGATCTGAATGTACAGGGAGCCGGCATATGCTGGTAACCATGGTACACAATCTGGTAATTAGGCAAAGTGGTTTCCATGGTTACCCGATGTGTACCATGGTTACCAGTGTACGCCGGCAACCCCATCAACGCCGAGGGTATGTCTCGGCTGGGTTGCCGGTGTGGGCTCCCGGGGGTGCAGCACTCACCTGGAAGTCAGGACTCCGTGTGGGTTCAGGGAATGCGTGCAGGGGGCGGGGCCAGACCAAGCGTCCAATGTGTGAGGGGGCGGGGCCTGGCCAAGCGGCCAATGTGTGTAGGGGCGGGGCCTGGCCGAGCCCAGCAGCCAATGCGACGGTTGTCACTGTAATGACGTCCTTTTGGTGACAGACAGACAGAATAAGGAAATTATATTTATATAGATTCATTGTCTGGATGCTGTGGCATTTTGGCCTCAATTGATTGCTTGAGCGTTTGTTCACTGTAGGCATAGCTTTTGTCCCTCTGAGGTGTGTTTTCCCTGTTATTATTATGAATATATTATTTTCTTTCAGATTTAATAAAAAAAAATTAAAAAAATGTTTTCACTTTTTTTTCCCCATTTGTCTAATTGTAATGGGTTGTGGTTGAGTGGTTAATAACAGACCACAGCTGTCACTAAGCTCTAAATTTGTGATGTCAAGCGTCTGACACCCCCATCACTAATCTGAAAGTGAAAGTAAATAAACATAAACACCAGAAAAATACTTTATTTGAAATAAAAGAAAAACCCTCTTTCACCACTTTATTAACTCCAAAAACACCCCTGAAGGTCCGACATAATCCACATGAGGTCCAACGATTTCAGCTCTGCTACATCTTAGCTAACACCGAGCGGCCATAGAACAACATAGAACACCACGCTGTAACTTCAGGTAGAGACCAAGCTGCAACGGTCAGCAGTGACGTCACTCAGGTATTTTGTGGCCATAGCTGGAGGTTCCCATGGTCCTCCACCTGTGACCGCAGGTAACTTGACCTTAGGGGACCTCAATGAACTCTCACTGAGTCCACAAACCTGCATCCCCTGGAAATTACAGTGTGTAGTCATGGATCATGGAACACAACCGAACGCTGTAACAGCAGGCAGAGAGTGAGCTGCGATCATCGGTGACGTCACTCATGTTAGTGATGGTCACACCTGGACTTTCATCTTTGACCGCAGGTGACCTGAGTGTCGTCACAAGGTGAAGTGAATCAATGCTGGTGAATCACCCACCGGGGTGTTTCCTGCAGATCCACCGACATGAATTTGATTCACCTTGTGACGTCACCAGGGTTCCCTGCCCCTACACCTCGCGGTCTTTACCCCAGGACCTTGCTGGAAGAAACGCCGGTGATGTACATGCCCTTGTCTGTGAGGTGATTCTTAGTTCAGTAACCCTGGGTCGTCATGGTAAAAAAAGCACAAAAAAATTTGAAATCAAGCATGTGAAAAAACATGAAAAAAATGCGAATCCGCATGAAAAAAAGATTTCAAGCAGCTTTTTTCCTGCAAAGACATTTTTTGTGCTACAAAAATAAGCACCGTGGGAACATAGCCTTAAATATAACTGCTGCCTGAGATAATGCAGCTAGTTCCTGATACATGATGCCCCATCTGCAGCCAACATATTAGCTGTCAGGTTTTCTTTAAACATTTTGCAGAATCAGAATGGCTGAAAGTATAAGTGCATCTCAATAAATTAGAATATTATCAAAAAGTTAATTTATTTCAATAATTCAATAGAAAAAGGGAAACTAGTCCGCTCAGGCATGCAGTTTGAATTTTTGAAGGTCATCGTGGATAAAGATGGGCGGTATATATGTCTTTACTGTAAGCTGGGAACAAGGGCCGTAGTAATTATATTACTATATATACCTCCATCGTATTGCAGCAAATTGATTTATAGTCTGATAAGTATACTTGCAGATTTTCCAGGGGGTTTCCTTTATGATAATGGGAGATTTTAACAACATTCCGAATTCGCATTGGGACAAGGGGAGACGTGAGTTACGAAAAGTGGGGGCAACTATACACCGTTCGGTAATTTGCTTAAATAAACGGCGCTGATTGACCTGTGGAGGACTTGGCACCCGGAAGTATACCAATATTCTTGTTACTCTGCTACATTTTCATCCCTCGTGTATAGATCTGGCCTTTGGCAATGAAGCAATGCAAGGTTTGGTAGTGGGCACTAATTACTTCCCCAGAACAGTGTCAAACCATTTGCCCCTATGTGTAGAAATAGACCTGGGGGAACAACGAAACCAGGGTAGGCCCTTATAGAAATTGTATCCCTTTTGTTTGCAACGAGTAGAAGAAGGGGGTGGCGTTAGTGACAGTCTTAGGGAATACCTTAGGTTTAATGAAGGATCGGCGTCTATTGGAATGGTTTGGGAGGCTATGAAGGCGTACTTGAGGGGATTGTATATTTAGGGTAAAGTCGGAGGCAAACAAACAGGACCAACTTGCTTTTCAGGAATAGGGGGAGGTGGAAGATGCTTTAATATTAAACCCCACGCCGCCTGTAGTGTCAGACCATGCAGTCCTTTGAGAACGGAGAGCGGGCGGGTCATCCGTTTATCAGTGATCGCTGCGGCACAGGGAATCGACATACATCGCACGGCTACATCTAGTAGATGGGGCAGCGGTCACAGGTGAGGGAGGTAGATGAATTCCTGAGCAGAGCCCAGGTGCCGGTCCTCTCAAGGGAATCTAGAGAGCTGCTTGATGAGCCATTTGACTTGGAGGAGTTGGAGCTGGCTCTAAGTGACATGGCGAAAGATGAGCTTCCGACTGAAGTATATAAGCAACATAGGGAGGTTTTGCTGCCGCTGCTGCTTAAGGTATACAATTCATGTCTGGAGAGGGGAGAGTTGCTGCCGTCCATGCAGGAGGCGATAATAGGGGTACTCCCTAAAGAAGGCAAAGACCCCGGTTTGCCAGCCTCGTATAGACAGATTTCCCTACTAATGGTAGACTTAAATCTCCTGGCTAAGATGCTTGCAAATAGGCTCACTAAAGTCATTACATCCTTAATACACCCGGATCCAGCAGGGTTTATGCCCAACAAACCCACGCAACTAACCTCAGGAGACTATACCTAAATATGCAGATACTGGCGGAGAATAAGGGGCGGCGGGTGATTCTTTCCTTAGATGCGGCCAAAGCCTTTGATAGCGTAGAGTTGGGGGTATTTATGGGCTGTGATGCGGTCAAAGGGGTTCGGGGAAGTGTATATTAGGTGGGTGCAGTTGCTGTATTCGGCTCCTAAGGCAAGAATTAGGGCGAATGGTAGCATGTCAGACACATTCTCCCTCTATCGGGGCACAAGACAGGGGTGCCACTGTCCCCCCTGTTGCTTGCTATTGCCATTGAACCATTGGCAGCGGTAATTTAGCGGGATCTGGATATAGTGGGTTACCGATATGGGAGCGTGGAGAAGGTGGCTTATATGCGGATGACCTACTGTTGTTTTTGGAAGATGTGGGGGACTCTTTGGAAGCAGTGATGAGGTTCATATCTAATTTTGGGAAGATATCAGGACTTACTTAAATTGGGACAAATCGGTTTTCATGCCACTAGAGGAAACATACTCAAATACGGTGGAAACTTGCGCCCCGGTGCAGGTGGTGTCAGAGTTTAAATATCTAGAAATTATGATATCCAATAAATTGGCGGAGTATGAACGTCTTAATCTCGCCCCCTCTTTTACTTAAGTTCAAGCAAAAATTTCTGGCCTGGTCCAAACTGTACCTTAGGGTGGTGAGGAGAGTCCATTTATTTTAAATGATACTTATCCCCCAACTGCTATATGTGCTTCATGACGCCCCAGTGTGGCTACCACAGAACAGGTTCTATAAAATAAACTGTATTTTCCAAGGCTTAATCTGAGAAAAGTGCCCACGGATGAGTTTAGAATATTTACAAAGGACAATAGGGGACTGGCTTTACTCATACCTTGGTGTTCTTACTTAGCTGCCCAGAGTCAACATATGGTGGGGTGGGGTATGGTGGGATTGCAGACCTTGGCGGAGAAAATTCTACAATATGTGATCGGAAAAGGTCCTCTGCTGGCTAGTCTGGAGGCGGGAAAGTTCCGTCCACACGCTGCTTCATATCCTACTATACAGCTCATAGATAAAGTATGTGGTAAGATCAAACAGGTGAGACAGATAACGAAATTCACTAGATAGACCCTCATATGGGATAACCCCAACATGCCGGAATTTTAATCCCTTAAGGAATTCGGGTAATGGAGGAGAATTGGTATCTGGTACCTCTCCCAAGTGGTGGAAGGAAACATATTCAAGACCTTTGAAGGACTGCTTAAAGACTTCCGACTGGGACATAGTATCTATATATATATATATTTGTCTTATTCTGTCTGTCTGTCTGTCTGTCTGTCTTGCTCCAAAATTGTGTCCTTACGGTGACACAAAGCTGATTGGCCGCTGGGCTCGCCATGGCCCTGCCCCCCCGCACGGATTGGCCGCTCGCCTCAGCTCCGCCCCCCCACGGATTGGTCGCTCGCCTCGGCCTGGCCCCGCCCTCCGCATAGATTGGCCACTCGCCCTGGCCCTCCGCACGCATCGCCAGACATAACCTTGCGCTGCTGGGATCGTGACGGAGCCGGTGAACGCTGGTAACCATTATACACATCGGGTAACTAAGGTCCCTTAGTTAACCGATGTGTATCATAGTTACCAGTGTACACCGGCTCCGTCACGATCCCAGCAGCGCCAGACATAACCTTGCGATGCTGGGATCTTGACGGAGCCGGTGAACGCTGGTAACCATTATACACATCGGGTAACTAAGGTCCCTTAGTTACCCGATGTGTATCATAGTTACCAGTGTACACCGGCTCCGTCAGGATCCCAGCAGCGCCAGACATAACCTTGCGATGCTTGGATCTTGACGGAGCCGGTGAACGCTGGTAACCATTATACACATCGGGTAACTAAGGTCCCTTAGTTACCCGATGTGTATCATAGTTACCAGCGTACACCGGCTCCCGGTACACATGTGCAGGGAGCTGGCATTATACTCCTCTCCCCCCAGGACTACTCCTCCTATTATAGTCCTCCTATTATACTCCTCTCTGAGTATATTAGGAGAACTATTATAGCATGGGAGATGGAGCACGATGGGGTGCGCAGCATGGGGGATGTAGCACGATGGGGGGTGCGCAGCATGGAGGATGGAGCACGATGGGGAGTGCGCAGCATGGGGGATGGAGCACGATAGGGAGTGCGCAGCATGGGGGATGGAGCACGATGGGGGGTGCGCAGCATCGGGGATGGAGCACGATGGGGAATGCGCAGCATAGGGGATGGAGCACGATGGGGGGTGGGCAGCATGGGGGATGGAGCACGATGGGGGGTGGGCAGCATGGGGGATGGGGCACGATGGGGGGTGCGCAGCATGGGGGATGGAGCACGATGGGAGGTGCACAGTATTGGGGATAGAGCACGATGGGGTGCGCAGCATGGGGGATGGAGCATGATGGGGGGTGCGCAGCATGGAGGATGGAGCCCGATGGGGAGTGCGCAGCATGGGGGATGAAGCACGATAGGTAGTGCGCAGCATGGGGGATGGAGCACGATGGGGGGTGCGCAGCATCGGGGATGGAGCACGATTGGGAATGTGCAGCATAGGGGATGGAGCACGATGGGGGGTGGGCAGCATGGGGGATGGAGCACGATGGGGGGTGCGCAGCATGGGGGATGGGGCACGATGGGGGGTGCGCAGCATGGGGGATGGAGCACGATGGGAGGTGCACACCTCCCCCCAACACACACACACAACACACCACACACACACTGGGAACCACAAACACCGCCATACACAGACACCCACACACACAGACAACGCCGCACACACACAACACCCAACACACAAACACCGCGGCATACATAAATATACGCACATACCGCACAACACACACATTACACAAAACATACCTCCCCCCAAAACACACCACACCCACACAAACCGCGCAACACATACACACACAACGCTAAAGACACACAGCGCTCCACAAACAACGCAACACACATACAACACCGCTCTCACCCCCCGCCACACCCAGACAACACCCAGAACATGTACAGCGCCCTACACAAACACTTGGTAACTACACACAACAACATCTATATATATATATAACAAAAATCATACATGAACTACACAATACGTAAATTCTAGAATACCCGATGTGTAGAATCGGGCCACCTTCTAGTGTTTTATAAATACCTGCAGCTATGCCACGCATTTGAGTCGCAGAACAGAATAACACCAATTCTCATACAAGCAGATAGTGTAATCAATACACTAGGGACGCAGAGAAGAACGACAGGATGTATATCGATGGTTTATGGGGGACTTCTGTCCATGTCTGTTGGGAGGCAGCAAATTGGGTGGAAGATTTGGGAGAAATTGGGGAGGAGAAATGGGAGTCTATTTTGCAATATGTCATCAAAATATCTCTGAGCAAAGCGAAACGGCTATTGCAAATATATGTTATGTACAGAGTCTATAAAACCCCTGTGTGGATGCAGAAAGTGGGAGTAAGAACGGATTCCAAATGTCCAAAATGTACTGTGGAAGAAGCAGGGATCATACACATGTTGTGGGAATGCCCGTGTTTACAAGGGTTCTGGATCATATTGTTAAATTTAATTCAGTAAGTGTGAAAGTGGAACTAACCAGACACCTGCTAGTGTGTGTGCTGAGCTATGTGGATGAAGTGTGAGCGGAAGAACATGAAAAACTGGCAGTGGCACGATTGTTGTATGGTGCAAGGAAGCTTATTGCCTCATATTGGTTATCTGAAGAGGTACTGACACGTAAGGCATTCGTTCAAAAAGTGAACTTTATTATTCTTATGGAGAAAAATATTTATATTAAAAGGGGCAGGAAAATTCAATATGAAAAGATCTGGAGCAAGTGGCTGGACTTTTCAGGATTAGCGTCATTTGATTTACTGAAAAATAGGATATTTGGAATATAAGTAAGAGAGGAAAGAGCTCAAAGGTTGAGAAATAAGAAAGGCGGCTTATTATGTGAATAGAGAGGGAGGTGTAGAAAGTGGGTGGGTGAGACTGTCGACCGGAAGAGGGTGGAGGGAAGGGGATTTATGTGCGGACTACCCTCACAATCTGTTGTTTTATGTTTATGAAATTTTTAAAATGCAATGAAAATCTATCTGATTTAAAAAAAAAACAAAAAAAAACAAGCACACCATTGTTTTTATTGTGAAATTCTCAATATGTTTGATGTGTTAATGACACTCTTCCCATTGGAAAAAATAAAGTTGGATCCAAAATGGCCAACTTCAAAATGGCCTCCATGGTCACCACCCATCTTGAAAAGTTTCCCCCCTCCCATACACTAATGAGCCACAAACAGGAAGTTGATATCACCAACCATTCCCATTTTATTTAGGTGTATCCATAGAAATGGTCCACCGTGTGTTTCCCTGTTTGTATTGAATTACTGAAATTAACGATTTGATGAAATGCTAATTTCTTAAGATGCATTTGTATCATATAGGAAAAATAGTTAGTTTTAAGTAAATGTTATGACTGTGTATCTATTTTTTTTTTCATCCATTTGTTTATACATTTAAAATGGAGCAATTTAAATGTCTTTCAGGAGAACTTATGTTGGGGCCATGCCAGGAAAAATCATCCAGTGCCTAAAGAAGACCAAAACTGAGAATCCTCTAATTCTGATTGATGAGGTTTGTGATTCCCCTTGACTTGCTTAATGTTAGAGCATTCAAGGCTATACTATCTTTAAGATGTTTACAATGCTGTCTTTTGTCAGTTGTGCATTTGTTAGTGTCTACAGTCATTACTGCCTTTTTACAGCCTGTGCCTATTTTAATACAAATAATCTTACCTTTTATATGTGTTCACCCAATGAGCAGAGTGACCCGTTCTATATGTAGTGCTCTTCGGCCCACTGTGGAGCAGCCAACAGAAGTTTCTTTCTGCCCTGCTAGCTGTTCCTGTAGGTTGCTGTGCAATGTATCGAGTCACGACAGACCTAGCTTGGTCTGTGAATGAGTACTGTTTCCGCCATCGGATAACTTAGTAGGAACCTTTACATTGATACAGAAAAGAGACTATTCTCCTGTTATAAACTCTGACTTAATCCACTCTCACTTCCAAACAGGGTATTTTATAAGCTTTGTTGGTTTTCCCTATCCTTTAACCCCTTTCTTAGGTTCTCGAATCCCTTATTAAAGTGTAATGATGTAAAATACCTCATTATATAAAGAAGATTCAATTATACTGTACAGTCATGGCCAAAAGTTTTGACAATGCTACAAATATTATTTTTTACAAAGTCTACTGCTTAAGTTTTTCTAATGGCAATTTGCATATACTCCAGAATGTCATAAAGAGTGATCAGCTTAACAGCAATTACTTGCAAAGTCAATATTGGCTAAGAAAATGAACTTTAACCCCCAAAACACATTTCAACATCATTGCATTCCTGCCTTAAAAGGAGCAGCTAACATTGTTTTAGTGATTGTTCCATTAACACAGGTGTGTGTGTTGATGAGGACAGGGCTGGCGATAAATCAGTCATGATTAAGTAAGAATGACACCACTGGACACTTTAAAAGGAGGCTGGTGCTTGGTATCATTGTTTCTCTTCAGTTAACCATGGTTATCTCTAAAGAAACACGTGCAGCCATCATTGCTCTGCACAAAAATGGCCTAACAGGAAAGAGTATCGCAGCTACAGAGATTGCACCTCAGTCAACAATCTATCGCATCATCAAGAACTTCAAGGAGAGAGCTTCCATTGTTGCCAAAAATCTCCAGGGCGCCCAAGAAGGACCAGCAAATGCCAGGACCATATCTTAAAACTGTTTCAGCTACAGGATCGGACTACCAGCAGTGCCGAGCTAGCTCAGCAATGGCAGCAGGCTGGTGTGAGTGCTTCTGCACGCACTGTGAGGCGGAGACTCTTTGAGCAAAGCCTGGTTTCAAGGAGGGCAGCAAAGAAGCCACTTCTCTCCAGAAAAAAACATCAGGGACCGACTGATATTCTGCAAAAGGTACAGGGAGTGGACTGCTGAGGACTGGGGTAAAGTCATTTTCTCAGATGAATCCCCTTTTCGATTGTTTGGGACATCTGGAAAACAGCTTATTAGGAGAAGAAGAGGTGAGCGCTATCACCAGTCTTGTCTCATGCCAACTGTTAAGCATCCTGAAACGATTCATGTGTGGGGTTGCTTCTCAGTCAAGGGAATCGGCTCACTCACAGTCTTGCCTAAAAACACAGCCATGAATAAAGAATGGTACCAGAATGTCCTCCAAGAGCAACTTCTCCCAACTGTCCAAGAGCAGTTTGGCGCCCAACAATGCCTTTTCCAGCATGATGGAGCACCTTGCCATAAAGCAAAGATGATCACTAAATGGCTCATGGAACAAAACATAGAGATTTTGGGTCCATGGCCTGGAAACTCCCCAGATCTTAATCCCATTGAGAACTTGTGGGCAATCATCAAGAGACGGGTGGACAAACAAAAACCAACAAATTCTGGCAAAATGCAAGCATTGCTTATGCAAGAATGGACAGCTATCAGTCAGGATTTGGTCCAGAAGTTGATTGAGAGCATGCCAGGGAGAATTGCAGAGGTCCTGAAGAAGAAGGGTCAACACTGCAAATATTAACTTGCTGCATTAACTCATTCTAACTGTCAACATAACCTTTTGGTACTCCTAATATGATTGCAATTATATTTCTGTATGTGATGTAAACATCAGACAAACACAATTAAAAACCAGAGGGCAACAGATCATGTGAAAATATAATTTTGGTGTCATTCTCAAAACTTTTGGCCATGACTGTATTGCCATATCCATTATTCTGTCTCTGAGTAATTGTGCAGAAGGCCAACTAGGAGTATCTAGCCACGGACCCTAGATTTTTTTCATATTTGTGCATAGCTTTCCTTTTTAAAAATATTCCCTAACTCATTCTGATTATTGAGTTAATTTTATTTTTGAAATCAGTCAATGAAGGAGTTTTTTTGGTTGAATTTTTTTTTTTTTAATGAACTTTGGATTCATCAGAAAGCAATTAATTTTCTGGCTTAAAGGGATTCTGCCACCAGGTTTTTTCTACCTCATAAAGTGGAGACAGAGACCCTGATTCCAGCAATGTGTCACTTACTGGGCTGTTTGCGGTCATTTTGAAAAAATCAATGTTTTCTCTGCTGCAGATCTGGCAGTTATACAGAGCTCATGAATATGCTGGACTTATTGGCAGCAGGCCAAGTAGTCCTCTAATGATGATATTCTTCTGATTAAACAGTGATTTTATCAAAACTACACTAAGCAGCCCAGTAAGTGAAACTAATTGTGGGCACACTCCAAGGGTGTGCTGTCAGCTTAATTGTCTGTTTGTTACCTAATCTCATAGCAGCATGATGTAGGCAAGAGGCCCGGAGTTCAATGATGTATCACTTGGATTACTGTGTGAATACGTTCTGAAACAGTAAAAGATTTTGCATATAGCAGTGCTGGGAGAGCTGCCCTGCTCACACCAGGCTTTCGGTGTACATTTCCATAGACAGAAGCAGCTAAGGCCTCTTTCATACATCAGTTTTTTTGCTATCAGGAACAATCCGGTTTGTGCCTGATGCGACGGATCTGGTAAAAAAACAGATCCGTCTCATTTTTAACTTTCAGGCTAAAAGTGAGCGAGAGAGAGAAACTTTTATTGTGACTAAAAGTGAATTTACAAAACGTCTGCGCATGCCCAGAAACAAAAAAACTGATCCGTCGACTAATTCCGTCATTTGACAGATTACGACGGATCTGGCGCCCATAGACTTCCATTGTAAAAAAAAAAAAAGATGGACGACAACAGATCCGTCGCCTTCTGCTTTTTTTGCCAGTCCCAAACAAGTTACATTCGACGTTGCTTCCGGCAGCCGCACAGACAATTCTTGCTGGATCACCCGTACGCATCACAGAGGGGGTTGAGTCTGACTAGAGCTCACATTGCTGAGACCCCTAATAATATAGATAAGAGATGTATATTATAGGTAAACAAAAGAAAAGACTCTGAAATAACAGATGCATGGCTGAATTCTGTTGACTCTTGCAGCATGCTGTCTTCAAATTACATTGCAAACCTTTTGAGAGAGTCCCTTTAAATCCTTATTTGGTTCTATATGACTATATTGCTATAATTATAATATTTCCAAGCTGCATGATAAGCTTAATCATAATTAAAGTACCAAAAAAGTCTAATGACCTCAAACTACAATTATGGGTGCAGGAGAGGTGTCTTAAAACACAGCTAGAATCAAGATTTCTGCCCCTACATTATGCTGCTTTTAGATTAGGTGTTAATAACCTGATGACCGATAGGTCCAGAAATATTTGGAAAGTGAGACAAATTTTGGCATTTTATCTGTTTACCAAACCATATTCAATATACAGTTATGTTATTGACTCGCCCACCCCAGGGCTATGGGACACCCGGTGCCGGGCCGGACTAGTCCGGGGGTAATCAGTGGTGGCAGGGCCCGACTCCGTGGCCCTGGTGGGTGTCAGTTAAATATGGCTGGTGACTTGGGGTTTGTGTTCGTGACGCCACCTGTGGTATGCGGCTATTAAGCCGCCGCTGCTGTGTAAGGCCTCCGGGGTGATGATATGGCAGCAATGGTGGTACTGCTCCCCACAGGTGGAGCGGTGCCCCGGGGACACTGTTGGTGCTCGTTAGAGTCTATGGTGTTGTGTGGATAACACGGTGCAGGGCCGACAGGCAATGAAAGAAACAGGCATAAACAACAGTCTCTTTACCTTCTCCTCTTTTACTTCACAAACGGTTAGTCCTGGGAGACCGTTACAGGTGGTAGAGGGCTCCGGCCGGCCTGGAAGTAACTGAGATGTCGTTTTGGCCAGCTGAGTATGAGGCCTACTCCTGTTCTTTTTCTTACTGTGATAGGACCCTGCTCTCTGGATTTAGCAATGGCCCTCTTTCTGCTGGGACCGGTGGTACGTCCCTTTCCCTCTGTGGCAGGCTGCACAGACCCTCTCTGGTGCTTCTCTGCTGGAGTCCACACCGGGCCCTGATAATGCAGCTATACCTTCGGGCTGTTTATGGGCCAGGTGCTTGCAGCTCTCCTGCCCTTCGGATTCGGCTACCAGGGAGTATTTTAGGCCTTGGTGGCCACAGACTCCGATGTCCGAGTCTCTTCTGTGCCTCTCTGCTCCTCCTGTTTCACTGGGCCAAGCTGCTCCAGCTCTAGGCCCCAGTTCCACAGGACAGCACTACTCTGCGTCTGCTTGCTATGACTTCTCTCTACAGACTGACCACTAACTCCTCCCTCAGGCCAGACTTAAGGAATGCTCCCTGGAACTCCAGGTTCAGAGCTCCCCCTGCTGGCCTGAGGGAGAACTGCGTTGGATGTTAAACTTACTGGCCAATAGACCTCTCAATTACCTCCAGGCTCAGCATTAACCCTTTGGAGGGGCAATGCTGTTGTGGCAACCAGGTCCTGGGGCGCCACACTCCCCCTTAGTTAAACTCAGTACTCCCGGACTGAAGAAAACAAAACAAGACATAACATGTTACAACCTTAAACAACTATAAGAGTCCAGTGTGGCTCCCTGCCGGGTGTCCATTACACTGCTCCATGGGGGACCCGCCGCGATAAAACCCCCAACGTAGGCTCTGGGCGTGCGTCAGAGCATTGCTGACCCCACTCTATGCACGCCGGACGGGTTTTTCTTCAGGGGTGTTGAGCACACTGGTGCTAACTATGTACAATTAGAGTGTTGACCACCCATAGTCCAGTGGCCCAATTGTCCATTTACTTAATCACCTAGGACAAAAAACATTTTATACAAGACATTTCAACTAACTATATACATTCTGTTAGGTATTTTACTTTCTATGTTCTATACCTTGGAGGGGGCTGTCCCCGAGTGCTACGTTGGGACCGGCGTAGCTCTTGGGTTTGTCCCTGACTACTTGAAGTGTCTGCCCCCTCCGTGTTACTGGTAGGCCTAACCCTGACAGGTATGCGTGTTGGTTGCCTACGGGGTCTCAGATTCGCCAAGGGTACGACAGGTTCACCACTGGCTTGGGGTTGATTCTCCTGTTCTACTGCTGGCGTGTCATCTTGTGTTGGGGCGGACAGTTCCTTAGATGGATCTGGAACCTCTTCTGTCTCTGGCTCAACCAACTGCGGGAACGTCAAGACTGGTACCACTATGGCATTATTTATTCGGGTCCAAGTTTTGGGGAATTTGCCAAGGATTGTTTGTATCATCTCTTCCTCTTTTTCTTGAATTTCTTCCACTTCTTTTTGGATTTTGCACCGCTCAGGGCACGCTTTCAGGCGGTCTCTGGACACTGTTTGATAAGTCTTGCCTTCATCTTTGCTTATGAAGCATACCTTACTATTGTCAAAGTTGGAGGGAATAATGGTGTAGGGTTCATTCTCCCACTGATCATCTAATTTATGCGCCCTCCGCTTTTTCTTGAGGACCTGTTCTCCAGGTGCTAAGGGAGTTGCTGGGGCTGTTTGATTGTAGTTCTGCTCTTGTCTCGTTCTTGCTTGGGACAGGCTCTTTTCTACGCATTCCTGGACTTTGCGGTACTGCTGTTGTCGCTCTGTATCCCAATCTTCTATCTCTTGAACCGCTTCAGGTGACACAGTTCCCATCTCAAAGTCTACAGGTAACTTGCCAGGTCTTGCTCGCATCAAGTAAGCAGGGCTGCAGTTGGTCGAGTTTACTGGGACATGGTTATACAGGTCTACCAGATCTGGTAACTTCTCTGGCCATTGGTTTCTTTCTTCCAGAGGTAGAGTCTTGAGCATATCAATAACCACATGGTTCATCTTCTCGCACAATCCATTGGTTTGGGGGTGGTACGGTGTTCTGATTTTCTTACAGCCGTACATGTTACAGAACTCTTGGAACACTTCTGCCTCGAATGCAGGACCTTGATCAGTCAGTACTGAAATGCTCTAGCTGCTGTTCTGGCTGTCTGGTCCTTCACAGGCACTACTACCAGGAAACGAGAGTAATGGTCCACAATGGTGAGGGCGTACACATAGCCTGACCGGCTTGGTGTTAACTTCACGTGGTCCTTGGCCACCAACTCTAGGGGCTGCTTCGTGACAATTGGCTGTAGGGGAGACCTCTGGCTGGCACCATCTTTCCGCCTCAGGTTACACGGACCACAGTCTCGGCACCACTTCTCGACTGTCTTTCTCATGTGCACCCAGTAGAACCGATCACGGAGTAGGGTCTCCAACTTCTTCCACCTGAAGTGTCCTGCTTTATCATGGTAAGCTGCTATGACCATTGGAGCATCCCTCTGTGGGACCACTATCTGCCAGACGAGTTCATTCGTTCGCCAGTTGACATATCTCTTGCATAGCTTGCCTTGGTAGGTGAACAGTCGTCCCCTCTCCTTCCACAGCTGCTGGGCTTCTTCTGGAGCATCTGGGCCAAGATGGGTCTCAGCTTGTGCTAGCTTTTCTTTGACCAATCGCACGGCCGGGTCACCGTTCTGTGTCTCTTCCCAATTATGGTGGAGTAATGGGTTGACCGAGACCTCGTGCTGGCTCGAGCACTTCTCTCCTACAGCATGCTCACACTGGGAAACACCTTGGTGATGGAAAGCCGGTAACTCTATGTCTTCGAGTTCATCCAGGTCTTTTCCAGACTCGGGTAAGTGAGGCATTCTGGACAGCGCATCAGCATTGTTATTCTTCTTGCCAGCCCGGTACTTGATGGTGAAGTCAAAGTTAGACAGCCGGGCCATCCATCGCTGCTCCAACGCACCTAGCTTGGCTGTTGCCAGATGTGTCAACGGATTGTTGTCCGTGAAGATGGTGAACTTGGCCGACGCCAGATAGTGCTTGAAGCGTTCAGTCACTGCCCAAACAATAGCGAGGAACTCCAGCTTGAAGGAACTGTAGTTTTCTGGATTCCTTTCTGTGGGACGAAGCTTCCTGCTGGCGTAAGCTATCACCTTCTCTCTGCCTCCCTGCACCTGGGACAGAACTGCTCCCAGGCCCACATTGCTGGCGTCTGTGTACAGTACAAACGGCTGGCTGTAGTCAGGGTAGGCCAGAATTTCTTCTCCCGTGAGAGCCCCTTTCAGCCGGACAAAAGACGTTTCTATTTGGCTGTTCCATTCAAATGGAGGGCTTTGCTTCTTAGCCTTCTTTGGCTGGCCCACCAGGAGATCTTGAAGAGGCGCTGCTATCTTGGTGAAACCATCAATGAACCTTCGGTATTAGCCCACCAGCCCAAGGAACTGCCGCACCTCCTTTACCGTGGTGGGTCTCGGCCAGTCCTTGATTACTGTGACTTTCTCTGGATCAGGTGCCACACCTTCTGCGCTGACCACATGACCCAAGTACTGTACCTTTGGCTTCAAGAGGTGACATTTGGACGGCTTTATCTTCAGGCCATACTCCGACAGGGACTCGAACACTTCTGCTAAGTGCCTCAAGTGGTCTTCATAAGTCTTGGAGTAGACTATGACGTCATCCAGGTACAACAGCACAGTTTCAAAGTTGTGATGGCCCAAGCAGCACTCCATCAACCTTTGGAATGTACCTGGGGCGTTGCAGAGCCCGAATGGCATACAGTTGAACTCGCAGAGGCCCATTGGTGTCGTGAATGCAGTCTTCTCCTTATCCGCCTCTGCCACGGGAACCTGCCAATACCCACTGGTGAGATCCAAGGTGGAGAAATAGTTAGCTGACTTTAAGGCTGTTAGTGACTCCTCTATTCTGGGTAGTGGATAAGCATCTTTATGTGTAATGCGGTTAATTTGTCTGTAATCTACGCACATTCTCATTGTACCATCTTTTTTCTTTACGAGCACTAGTGAAGCTGCCCAGGGGCTACAACTGTCTCTGATAACCCCAGCCTCCTTCATTTCCCATAACATTTCTTTGGCACGCTGATACTGTGCTGGGGGTACAGGGCGGTATCTCTCTTTAATGGGATTATGATCACCCGTGGGGATTTGATGTTTAACCCCTTTTACCTGCCCAAAATCTAGGGGGTGTTTGCTGAAGACCCGCTCGTACTCCTGTACCACCCGGTAAACCCCATGCTTTTGGTGTGAGGGGGTGGAGTCGGTGCCCACATGTAATTTTTGGCACCAGTCTTCCAGCTGTCCCTTGGAGCCATTGTCTTCCGCCTGGTCGGACGGGATCAAGGGTTCCACTGCTTTGATGGTATTGTTACTGACCGTGTACAGTTTTGCTACAGTGGCGTACCGGGGCAATTTGGCTTCCTCCTCCCCACAATTCAGGATGCGGACGGGCACTCTTCCCTTGCGGACGTCTGCTACCCCTCTGGCTATCAGGACACCAGGCCTACTTTCTGAATACACAGGTTCCACCAGGGCCTGGTAATCTTGACCCTTGAGGCCTATTGCTGCCCGACACCATATCAACATTTCACTTTTGGGGGGAATTGCAATGGGGAGAGGGTTACTTACCCTTACACTGCCAATTTCTCCTCCGGCCAGCTCTACCTGCTGCCTCCTCATCAGGGCTCTAATATCCCTCTGTAGGGCACGCTGCTGCCCGGAGCTGGCACCTTCAGACGCTTGCTGCAACAAAACTATCACTTCGGCAAGACAATTTTCCATCACATTTGTACCAATGGTTAGCAGTGGGTTAGATTCTTTGCGATCAATATCTACAATTATCATCCCCTGACATGCCAATTCTACCCGCCCCACTTTAATGGTTACTTCCTTATACCCAATTTGAGACAAGGGCTGACCATTACTGGCCACAATTGTTAAATCATTATCTGGGCCATGGTCAATGTCTGAATCAGCCCAATATCTTTTGTACAGTTTATAAGGGATGGTTGTTACCTGGGACCCCGTATCCAGGAGGGCATTCAACGGGATCCCATCCAGCACAATAGGAAGGACCGGTCGTCCTCCCACATACTTGCTGCGGCTGGGGGTTGAGCCGGGCTTCCTTACACCTGGGGGTTGGCTCCTGGCCCCAGGCTCGGCCCATTTAAAGGACAGTGTCTTGCAATGTGGCCCGCCTGGCTGCAGCGGCGGCAGATCGGTTGTCCAGTTGAATCATACCGGTCTGTGTCTTTTCCTCGGGTCGGCGGTATCCTCCTCTGTCGCATCCATGGGACGTCATCTGGACTGGAGGCCAACTCGATTCTTGCAGGCGATGGGGTCACTTGTAGAGACTGCACGGTCTTGGCAAGGGCAGCTACAGTCTTGGTCAGCTCCTGGACCTGCTGTCTGACCTCTGCAGCGGGATCCTTATCCAGGGACTGCGCCTCAGCCCCTGCAGCGGCTCGTGTTGCAGGCACCACCCCTGGGTACGTGATAGCAAGAGGCCGGAGGGGTACTTGGTCATTCAGTGTAGATTCTCTCAGTACCCGGATGGCCTGGTCCTTAAACTTTGCAAAGTCCAGAGCAGGGTTCTGCAGGACCATGATACGCAGCTGGGTCCTGTGGGCATCTGACAGGAGCCCCTCTATGAACTGCTCAGTTAGGAGTTTGTCTTCTTCACATACACTCTCTGGGTCCACCTGTTTAATTGCTCTCAGGGCCTCCTGCAAGTTTAAGGCATAGTCCCTTATGCTGTCTGTGGCCCGTTGTTTGTACCCAAAGAATCTCATCTTTATTTCTGCTGCGGTGCGGGTGTCAAAAGTACTCTTTAACTTGGCCAATATCTGGGTTGCTGTCCCTTTATCTGTATCAGGCCAGGACTTCACTTCACGCTGGGCCGCGCCGGCTAGCTGCCCCATTAATATGCCCACCTTCTGGCTCTCAGTCAGCGGATACACTATGAACAAGCTGTGCAGCCTTTCTCTGAAGTCGCTCAGGGTATGTGACTCCCCGGAGTACTGCGGCAGCCATTCTGCTCCCGGGATGTACGGCATTGTGATCGGCATTACCGGCGCTACAGCGGTGGCTGGGGCGACGGCGACTGGGATTACATCGGCCGGTGCTGCTGCGTCTTGAGCTACCACAGCCACCTGCTCTCCCTCTGTGTCGGACATCTTCCTCCCCCTTAGTGAACCTCACCAGGCTCCGTTCACTTTTCAAAATCTCTTCCGGGTAGCGCGGGGTTAACGACCCTCCGCTCTGATGGCGCGCTCCCTTCGCGCTCTTTTTCGGGCACGCCCACCTTCTTCCTGCGCTCAGCGAGGCTAATGGCGGCGGCAGTTTTCAAACAGTAATACAGTCTTTTAGGCACAGTTTCTGCAGGCGCACAGTACCCGGTGGGACCGGGCACGAAATCCTGTTCGTGACGCCAAAATTGACTCGCCCACCCCAGGGCTATGGGACACCCGGTGCCGGGCCGGACTAGTCCGGGGGTAATCAGTGGTGGCGGGGCCCGACTCCGTGGCCCTGGTGGGTGTCCGTTAAATATGGCTGGTGACTTGGGGTTTGTGTTCGTGACGCCACCTGTGGTATGCGGCTATTAAGCCGCCGCTGCTGTGTAAGGCCTCCGGGGTGATGATATGGCAGCAATGGTGGTACTGCTCCCCACAGGTGGAGCGGTGCCCCGGGGACACTGTTGGTGCTCGTGAGAGTCTATGGTGTTGTGTGGATAACACGGTGCAGGGCCGAGAGGCAATGAAAGAAACAGGCATAAACAACAGTCTCTTTACCTTCTCCTCTTTTACTTCACAAACGGTTAGTCCTGGGAGACTGTTACAGGTGGTAGAGGGCTCCGGCCGGCCTGGAAGTAACTGAGATGTCGTTTTGGCCAGCTGAGTATGAGGCCTACTCCTGTTCTTTTTCTTACTGTGATAGGACCCTGCTCTCTGGATTTAGCAATGGCCCTCTTTCTGCTGGGACCGGTGGTACGTCCCTTTCCCTCTGTGGCAGGCTGCACAGACCCTCTCTGGTGCTTCTCTGCTGGAGTCCACACCGGGCCCTGATGATGCAGCTGTACCTTCGGGCTGTTTATGGGCCAGGTGCTTGCAGCTCTCCTGCCCTTCGGATTCGGCTACCAGGGAGTATTTTAGGCCCTGGTGGCCACAGACTCCGATGTCCGAGTCTCTTCTGTGCCTCTCTGCTCCTCCTGTTTCACTGGGCCAAGCTGCTCCAGCTCTAGGCCCCAGTTCCACAGGACAGCACTACTCTGCGTCTGCTTGCTATGACTTCTCTCTACAGACTGACCACTAACTCCTCCCTCAGGCCAGACTTAAGGAATGCTCCCTGGAACTCCAGGTTCAGAGCTCCCCCTGCTGGCCTGAGGGAGAACTGTGTTGGATGTTAAACTTACTGGCCAATAGACCTCCCAATTACCTCCAGGCTCAGCATTAACCCTTTGGAGGGGCAATGCTGTTGTGGCGACCAGGTCCTGGGGCGCCACATTATCAATATGCAGTTTTAAGTGCATATTCTAAGTTTTACTTTGAGCGTATTCACATCCTAATTGGAGTAAGGGTTTAGGAATTACAGCTCTTTAACATGTAGCTGCCTATTTTTCATGGCACTAAAAATTAATTGGACAATTATTCCAAAAGCTCTTTAATGAGCTGCATAGGCTATTCCTCATGAATCCATCATCAATTAAGCAGTTTATAAATCTGGAGCTGATTCCAGGTGTGATATTTGCATTTGGAAGCTGTTGTTTTGAACCAACATGCGGTCAAAGGAGCTTTCAGTGGAGGAAACACAGACAATCATTGTTCTGAAAAAATGGGAAAAAAATCCATCAGAGAGAGAGCATTAATGTTAGGGGTGGCCAAATCAAGAGTTTGGCATTGTAAGATGGCGACCAATCTGATTTGTAAATGGTTGGTATGTACCATAAAAGTGGTGTGATTCTGGAAGTCCGAGCTGGTACCTGTAGCACCACAGGTTCTTATTATAGTGTTCATAGATCCCAGAATCACGGATGGCTAGAGAGATGGGCGACTCTGCTCATCAACATAACCCGCCCATGGGTGTGTCACATGACAAGTCACATGATGTAAAAAATAGATACTGTTTTACATATGAAGTGTGAGGCAGTGTGTGGAGCAGCACTGCAGGAGAAGCAGACTCTGAGAGGAAAAAGGTTGCTAATCTCAAAGAGGAAGGAACCTCTGGAAGGAACCCATCTGAAGGAGTAGAGGGTTGGCTTCATTTCGTCAGGAAGTGAGTAAACCTGTGCTTCTGTACCGCGACAAAGTCAGACCAGAAATCCGGGTGTCTGAGGAGCAGCTTCTGAGGGTGGACAAGAGGCTACTGGACTCAGTAAAGAGGGACAGAACCTCCTGGAGTATAACGTACTGGTATCTGTGGACGAAACCTGACTGGGGTCAATGAAACCTTTGTGGGAGAGCCACACCTAAGACAGTCAGTAAACCGTGTGATGTTTTTGTTGTAAGCTAAAGGTAGGCTCATTTATATTGCTGGTGTGCAGTTTGTGTGGAGTTTTAATAAACTGCAGGACTTTCTTAAGACTTTGTGCTCCTGTGCTACCTCAAAAACGCATCTGAGTGAATACCCTTTTCATGTGAGCAGGCAAACACTTACAGTATACTCTGGGGAAGAAATGAGCACACTGGAGAGTTTGAGAACTCAAAGTGGCCTGGATGTCTAAGGAAGATCTCATTGGTGGTGGATGATCACAGAATCCTTTCCTTAGTGAAGGAAAACCCTCCACAACATCCATCCAAGTGAAGAACACTCTTCAGGAAGTAGGTGTTTCAGTATCAAAGTCTACCATAAAGAGAAGACTTCATGAGATCAAATAGAGAGGGTTCACTACAAGGTAAAGAGCATTAATCAGCCTTAAAAATAGAAATGCCAGATTAGACATTGCAAAAAAGCATCTAAAGTCAGCCCAGTTCTGGAAAAGCATTCTATGGATAGATGAAACGAAGATCAAACTATACCAGAATGATGGGAAGAAGAAAGTATGGCAAAGGCTTGGAACAGCTCATGATCTAAATAACACCACATCCACTGCAAAACATGATAAAGACAGTGTGATAGCCGGACATGCATGGCAAGTGTACAGAGCCATACTTTCTGCTCAGATTCCACCAAATGCAGAAAGGTGGATTGGACAGCACTTCACATTACAGATGGACTATGACTCAAAACATACTGTGAAAGCAGGCCAGGAGTTTTTTAATTGAATATTCTGCAATGGCAGAGTCAGTCACCAGATCTGAACCCCATTAAGCATATATTTCACATGCTTAACACAAAACATAAGGCAGAAAGAACCTCAAACAAGCAACTACTGAAGGCAGCTGCACTAAAGGCATTGCATAGCAAAAGAGGAAACCCAGCGTTTAATGATGTCCATGGCTTCGAGACTTTAGGCAGTCATTGCCTTCAAAAGATTCTCTACGAAAAATTAAAAATGAACATTTTATTTCTGGTAAAGTAAATTTGTCCAATTACTTTTGAAACTCTGAAATGAGGAGGCTTTGTAGGAAAGTGGTTGCAATTCCTAACTTTTTCATAGGTTATTTTTGTTAAACCCCTTCAATTAAACCTAAAAGTCTACACTTCAACTGCATCTCATTTGTTTCATTTTAAATCAAAAATAGCGGCCTGCAGAGCTGAAAACACGAAGATTCTGTCACTGTCCAAATATTTCTAGACCTAACTGTAACTGTCTACAAATATTTCAAAGGCTGTCACACTGTAGAGAGTTCAGACCTATTCTCTTTTGCACAAAGAAAAACTAGAAGCAATGGGATGAAACTGATTTGGAGGAGACACAGATAGATATTAGAAAAAACTTTTTTACAATAAGGGTGATGAACCAGTGGAACAGGCTCCCACAAGAGGTAGGGAGTTCCCCTTCAATGGTAGTCTTCAAAAAAAGAGTGAACAGACATCTGTGCAGGATGATTTAGTGAATCCTGCGATGAGCAGGGGGTTGGACCAGATAACCCTGGAGGTCCCTTCCAACACCTCTATTCTATGATTCCATGTGGATAATTTTATTTATTAACTATTTAGTGTGATATAACGCTCTGGTTTAAGGGTATAAAAATTCAAAATTTGTAAATTGCGACATTTTCGCCAAATTTCCGATATTTTCACAAACATGAAGGCCAATATGCATGAAAAAACAATCTTGAAATCACTGGGATCTATTGAAGCTTTCCAGAGTTATAACCACATAAAGTAGACACTGGTCAGAATTAAAAAAAAAAGAAAGAAATGTCCGGGATCATGAGGCTGAAAACAGGCTGGGTGGTAATGGGATTAAAGGGTTTCCCTCTTTGGCAAAAAGATTGCATCAGGGCCTCTATAAGGCCTCTTTCATACGTCCATGCAAAACACACGTTTTGCGCAGTCCGCGGTCTAGGTGCGTATGTGTGTGCATGTATCTGTGTGTTTATTCAGCGTGTGCTGTCAGTGTGCTATCTGTGTGGCATCTGCATAGCACACGGACAGAATGAGCTTCTACACTTTGTCCATGGTGCTGCTGTCTGCGGCGCTGCTGTTGCTTCTGGGTCCTCTGTGCACTGAGTATGCAATGAGCATAATGAGTGGGGTCGGAAGCACGTGCCAGCAGTGCTGGAGACATCAGTGGTGGAGACAGGTGAGTATAGAAAAGCATTTTATTTCACAGACACGTGTTTTCTCTAGTACATGTCACACTGATCTCACACGGAGCACATCAGTGTGCGGTCCGGTCCATGTGACACCTGTGCTGCTGGAGAAAAACGGACATGTCTACGTAGGAGCACACAGACACACGTCCGTGAGAAAACATGCAGGTGTGCGCAAACACATTGATTTTAATGGTTTTACATGTGCTCGTGTCTCTAGTACTTGCGGAAACGGAAGTCACGCGTACCGGAAACACGGACGTGTAAAGGAGGCCTAAGATAAAGCAGAGATATCCAGCAAAGCACGTGATGATTGTCACTCTGCGTTTTATGATTGAGTCTTTATTTGACTAACACTGTGTAATGCTCCATTACATCGTAATAGAATCTGCCACCAGCGAATCCTATGAGTGAGGACCTGTTGATAAAAGCCATTAAAAATAGAACATTAGGCTTACTAACTAATACAACTCGTATCGCTGGAACCGTATGGCTGCAAACAAAGAAATACCTTACTCAGGAGAGCAGAGGGATGCCAGAAAAGCAAAAGCTCGGCACTTTTGACCTGGTGAAAGGTACTCTATGAATATTGCTAAGGACACTTTCTTTATGGACAGACCGGATGTAATGCAGCATGAGAATGGGTTTTCCTAAGCTTGTTTTTATACATCTTCATTTGCATTATATCTTCTCTGGTAGGTTGACAAACTTGGACGTGGATATCAAGGTGATCCGTCTTCGTCTCTCTTGGAACTCCTAGATCCAGAACAGAATTTTAATTTCTTGGACCACTATTTGGATGTCCCTGTAGACTTATCAAAGGTAGAATTTTTTTCGGTAGATCCAGTATGTACAGTATTTCTGTGTATTGATGCGTGTTCATTACAATATATGCAGTTTTATAGCAGTAATCCAAGCAACTGATTTGACAGGTTTCTTTAAGTTATTTCATTATTTTTTCTGTTTCTTCTGCAGTTCATAACTGGGTTAAAACCGAAACAGAAATGTGGTGTCATATCTATCTGCATATCTGTGCTAACTGACTGAGCTCATTGGGTCAGTCAGTTAGCATATACAGTACAGACCAATAGTTCGGACACACCTCATTCAAAGAGTTTTCTTTATTTTCATGACTCTGAAAATAGTAGATTCACATTGAAGGCTCTTCAAAGGTAGGTGTAGGTTCTTCAAAGTAGCCACCTTTTCCTTTGATTACTGCTTTGCCCTCTCTTGGCATTCTCTTGATTAGCTTCAAGAGGTAGTCACCGGAAATGGTTTTCCTTCACAGGTGTGCCCTGTCAGGTTTAATAAGTGGGATTTCTTGCCTTATAAATGGGGTTGGGACCATCAGTTGTGTTGTGCAGAAGTCTGGTGGATACACAGCTGATAGTCCTACTGAATAGACTGTTAGAATTTGTATTATGGCAAGAAAAAAGCAGTTAAGTAAAGAAAAACAAGTGGCCATCATTACTTTAAGAAATGAGGGTCAGTCAGTCAGAAAAATAGGGTAAACTTTGAAAGTGTCCCCAAGTGCAGTGGCAAAAACCATCAAACACTACAAAGAAACTGGCTCACATGAGGACCGCCCCAGGAAAGGAAGACCAAGAGTCACCTCTGTGGCGGAGGATAAGTTTATCCGAGTCACCAGCCTTAGAAATCGCAGGTTAACAGCAGCTCAGATTAGAGACCAGGTCAATGCCACACAGAGTTCTAGCAGCAGACACATCTCTAGAACTGTTAAGAGGAAACTTTGTGCAGCAGGGCTTCATGGTAAAATAGCTGCTAGGAAACCACTGCTAAGGACAGGCAACAAGCAGAAGAAACTTGTTTGGGCTAAAGAACACAAGGAATGGACCGTGAAGCATGGAGGAGGAGGTGTGATGATATGGGGGTGCTTTGCTGTTGACACTGTTGGGGATTTATTTAAAATTGAAGGCATACTGAACCAGCATGGCTACCACAGCATCTTGCAGCGGCATGCTATTCCATCCAGTTTGCGTTTAGTTAGACCATCATTTATTTTTCAACAGGGCAATGACCCCAAACACACCTCCAGGCTGTGTAAGGGCTATTTGACTAAGAAGGAGAGTGATGGGGTGCTACACCAGATGACCTGGCTTCCACAGTCACCAGACCTGAACCAAATCGAGATGGTTTGGGGTGAGCTGGACCGCAGAGTGAAGGCAAAAGGGCCAACAAGTGCTAAGCATCTCTGGGAAATCCTTCAAGACTGTTGGAAGACCATTTCCGGTGACTACCTCTTGAAGCTCATCAAGAGAATGCCAAGAGTGTGCAAAGCAGTAATCAAAGCAAAAGATGGCTACTTTGAAGAACCTAGAATATAAGACACATTTTCAGTTGTTTCACACTTTGTTGTTAAATATTTCATTCCACATGTGTTAATTCATAGTTTTGATGCCTTCAAAGTGAATCTACAATTTTCAGTCATGAAAATAAAGAAAACTCTTTGAATGAGAAGGTGTGTCCAAACTTTTGGTCTGTACTGTAGATCGATTGCGGTTTCTTTTTGGTAAATGGCTGAATACTGTTGCATGCAATGCTACTTACTTTCTCTATAAAATTTGATTGTAATGGCTGCTGAGACTCTCAGTGGAGCCTTCGATGCAAATGGTAATGAATCTTGGCTAGTCGCTCACTTCCTGTTGATTACTCATACGTCCAAAGGCAGGAAGAGAGAAGGCGGCGATGATTGGGCGCGGGGCTCGTGTGACGTCACAACCTCACATGAGCTCCAGGAACACGAGCGCTGACACCACTGAAACAGCATCAACACAGGAAGTGAGTTGAGTGTTTGTGTGTTTTTGTTTTTTTTTTTGCTTTTAATGGGGCTAAACATTGAGAATGAGAAGGGATTGCCCTAGTAGTTAACAACCCCATTAAATTGATTTACTTGTCTTGAAATGTATGCATTTACCTATTGATAGGTTGTTTCCTATGCTTTGATTTATATTTACCAAGTACGTTTTTTCTGTTGTTGATCTCTTTCTATATTTAATCCACGTCCTGCAGGTCCTCTTCATCTGCACAGCCAATGTAACAGAAACAATTCCAGAACCTCTCAGAGATCGCATGGAGATGATCAATATCTCTGGTTACGTGGCACAGGAGAAGTTGGCTATAGCTGAGGTGAAGTATGTTCTGTATCTATTTACAGCATGAAAGTAAGCTGTTCTGTAATATACTGTCCACATCTTATCTTCAGTCTAGTGTTCCCCATCTCAGTTTTATAAAACTTGCTGGATTGATGAGTAAAATCCACATAAAGAAAAAATGTCATATGGAATACCTCTTTAGAGGAAAGCTATCCTTATTTGTAATTCATCAAAACAGTATTAGCACATAGAGTGTACATGTAAATGACATTCTTAACCCCTTAACGACCGCCGATACGCCTTTTAACGGCGGTAAATAAGGGTACTTTTTCCGATCCGCCGCTTTTTAACGGCGGTCGGAAAAAAGGGTCTAGCGCCCCCCAGAGTCAGAAAATTTCCGGGGTCTCAGCTGCCGGGGGTAGCTGAGACCCTGGAGATCATGATTCTGGCCGGTTTTTCCGGTCCCCGCTCACCTGATGACCGGTATACACCGTATACCGATCATCAAGTTATAGTAAATGACCGCGCCGGTAAAAAATGATTTATCTCCCATCTGGCATGATCAAACATGCCAGATGGGAGATAAATCTTTTTCCCGGTTCCCTCCGGTCCCCTCGGTATCCCCAAAGTGCCCCCCCCGACCCCCAACCCCCTCCCGAAAATCCAAGATGGCCGCGCGCACCGGCGATCACAGCAGCGCGCCGGCCGCATTTACAGTGTTCCTATGGTTTCTGTCGTATGTGCCATAACACATACGACAGAAACCTGCTCCCTAGGCCCTGCCGCGTCCCCCCCTATACCCCCCGGTGTTCCCCGGTGTCATACATACCTGATCCCCCGCGGCCCCCTCCTCCGGCTCCTTCACAGCAGACTCCGGTCACATGTGCAGAGCGCGGCTGACAGCTTCCTGTGTTCAGAGAGCTGTGCTGGCTGCCTGCACTCTGCAGCTGTGACCCAGGGAGGGTGGGTGCAGATTCTTTGCACCCACTCTCCTCAAATGGAGGGTCTGCCCTCCTAGAAAATGGGGGATACGTTCCCTGAACGTGTCCCCCATATTCTAGAAGGTCCAGAGTCGACGTGGGACGTCCAAATGGATTATTGTGGATTTTTTTTTTTTTCTTTTCAATAAATTGGTCAATCAGGGAATGTTTTGGGGAGTGTTTTTTCAAATAAATTTTTTTTTGTTGTCAATTTTTTTTTTTATTACTGTCAATTAGTTATGTCGGGTATCTGATAGACGCCGTGACATAACTAATTGCTGGGCTTGATGCCAGGTGACATTACACACCTGGTATCAACCCCATTCATTACCCCGTTAGCCAACGCACCAGGGCGCGGGATGAGCTGGGGCGAAGCGCCAGAATTGGCGCATCTAATAGATGCGCCACTTCTGGGGCGGCTGCGGCCTGCTATTTTTAGGCTGGGAAGAGTCCAATAACCGTGGCTCTTCCCACCCTGAGAATACCAGACCCCAGCTGTCTGCTTCACCTTGGCTGGTGATCTAATTTGGGGGGACCCCACGTTTGTTTGTTTTTTTTAATTATTTATTTATAAATAATTAAAAAAAAAAAAACAGCTTGGGGAGCCCTCCAAATTGATCACCAGACAAGATGAAGCTGTCAGCTGTGGTTTGCAGGCTACAGCTGTCTGCTTTACCCTAGCTGGCTATCAAAAATAGGGGGGACCCCACGTCATTTATTTTTATTCTTTTTTTTTTTTTTGGGCTAAATACAAGGCTAGGCATCCTTTAGTGTCACATGAAAGGCACTAAAGGGCGCCAGCTTAGAATATTCAGGGGGGTGGGACGTTATATATGTTTGACATCTATCCATTCATCCATTGTAGCATTTTACGCTGTGTGCCCACAATCAGGGTTTGCAACGTTTTGGGCGCAGAGTGTTTTCCCTGCATCCAGAACGCTGCGTTGTGCAGTAGAAGCACAGTGGCAGGAGTTTTAGAAATCCCGTGCCCACTGTGTTTCTTTTCTCTGCAGCATAAATCGACCTGTGGCGCAGCTTCCCGAGCCTCAGCATGTCAATTTATGTTGCGGAGATGAGTGTTCTTTGCAGGTAGAATAGAACTAAAGTCCACAGCAGCCTGAACCCAAATCGTGGGCATGGGCAGCTGCGTTCTCCCGTGGACAACACTCACATTTCTGCAGGAGGCTGACACTGGGTACTAGACGCCGTGTCGCTGGATCATGGCCACATAGCCTAAAGGCTACTTTACACGCTGCGATATCGGTCCCGATATCGCCAGTGTGGGTACCCGCCCCCATCTGTTGTGCGACACGGGCAAATCGCTGCCCGTGCCGCACAACATCGCGCAGATGCGTCACACATACTTACCTGCCCGGCGACGTCGCTGTGACCGGCGAACCGCCTCCTTTCTAAGGGGGCGGTCCGTGTGGCGTCACAGTGACGTCACTGAGCGGCCGCCCAATAGAAGCGGAGGGGCGGAGATGAGTGGCCGGAACATCCCGCCCACCTCCTTCCTTCCTCATAGCGGCCGGGAGGCAGGTAAGGAGAGGTTCCTCGTTCCTGCGGCGTCACACATAGCGATGTGTGCTGCCGCAGGAGCGACGAACTACATCGTTACTGCTGCAGTAACGATAATCGAGAATGGACCCCCATGTCACCGATGAGCGATTTTGCACGTTTTTGCAACGATGCAAAATCGCTCATCGGTGTCACACGCAGCAACATCGCTAATGCGGCCGGATGTGCGTCACCAATTCCGTGACCCTAACGACTCCGCATTAGCGATGTCGCAGCGTGTAAAGCCCCCTTAACAGTGAGAAATTTGTTGCTACAGCAACAGTTTTGTGAAGTACCTGTGGATTCAAAATGTTTACTATACTCCTGAATAAAATCCTTGAGGGGTCCAGTTTCCAAAATGAGGTCACTTGTGGGGGGTTTCTGATGTATAGGTACCCAAGGGGCCCTGCTAATGTGACATGGTGCGCGCAATTTACTTCAACTTTTCCAAAATTCAAATGGTGCTCCTTCCATTCCAAGCCCTCCCATTTATCCAAACAAAGGTTTTTGGCCACATGTGGGGTATCCCTGCGCTCACAAGAAATTAGATAACAACCTGTGGGGTAAACGTTTTGTTGTTGCCTCTTGAAAAAGTGAAAAATGTGTCGCTAAATCAACATTTTTGTGAAAAAAATGAAAATTTCAATATGGCAACCTAAGCTTATCAAATTCTGTGAAGTATTCGTGGATTCAAAATGCTCAATATACACCTAGATTAAAGCCTTGAGGGGTCTTATTTCCAGAATGGGGTCACTTGTGGTGGACCTCCACTGTTTAGGCACCTCAGGGGTTCTCCTAATGCAACATGGCGTCCGCTATTGATTCCAGCCAATTTTGCAGTCAAATTGCACTCCTTCTCTTCTGAGCCCTGCAGTGTGCCCAAACAGTTGATTTCCACCACATACAAGATATCAACAAACTCAGGAGAAATTGCGCAATAAATTTCATGGTGATTTTTTTCCTGTTACCCTTGTGAAAAAAAAAGCTACCTGGTTGAAGTAACAATTTTGTGGTAAAATTTTATTTTTTTATTTTCATGGCTCAACGTTATAAACTTCTGTAAAGCACCTGGGGGTTCAGGGTACTCACCAAACATCAAGATATATTCCTTGAGGGGCCTAGTTTCCAATATGGGGTCACTTGTGGTGTTTTTTTGCTGTTTACGTACCTTAGGGGTCCTCCAAATGCGACATGGTGCCCGCAATCTTTTTCAGCCAAATTTCCTTTCCAAAATTCAAATATTGCTCCTTCCGTTCCAAGCCCTCCCATTTCTCCAAACAAAGGTTTCAGACCACAAGTGAGGTATCACCGCGCTCATAAAAAAGTGGGTAACAAACATTGGGGTCAAATTTTTGGAATTACCTCTTGAAAAAGTGAAAAAATTGATGCTAAAGCAACATTTGTGAGAAAAAAATGAAAATTTTCAATGTGACAACGTAACGTTATCAAAATCTGTGAAGTACCTGTGGATCCAAAATGCTCACTATACCCCTAGATAGAAGCCTTAAGGGGTCTAGTTTCCAAAATGGTGTCACTTGTGAGGGGTTTCTGCTGTTTAGGTACCTTAGCGGACATGTAAATGCAACATGGTGCCCGCAATCTATTTCAGCCAAATTTGCTTTCCAAAATTCAAATATTGCTCCTTCTGTTCCGAGCCCTCCCATTTGTCCAAACAAAGGTTTCTGACCACATGTGGGGTATTGGCGCGTTCATAAGAAAGTGGGTAACAAGTTTTGGGGTTCATTTTGTTGTGTTATTTCTTCTAAAAGTGAATAAATTTGGGGTAGAGCAACATTTTAGGTAAAATTTTATTTTTTGCTTTTTTTCATTCCACTTTGCTTTAGTTCCTGTGAAGCACCTGAAGGGTTAATAAACTTCTTGGATGTGGTTTTGAGTACTTTGAGGGGTGCTGTTTTGAGAATGGTGTCACTTTTAGGTATTTTCTGTCACTTAGGCCTCTCAAAGTCACTTCAAATGTGATGTGGTCCCTAAAAAAATGTTTTTGTGAATTTTGTTGAAAAAATGGGAAATTGCTGATGAACTTTGACCCCTTCTAACTTCCTAACCCCAAAACATTTTGTTTCAGAAATTGCGCTAATGTAAAGTAGACATGTGGGAAATGTTATTTATTAACTGTTTTGTGTGACATAACTCTCTGGGTTAAGGGCATAAAAATTAAAAGTTTGAAAATTGCAAAATTTTCAAAATTTTCATCAAATTTCCGATTTTTTCACAAATAAAAGCAAAAAATATCATTCTAAATTTATAACTATCATGAAGTACAATATGTCACGAAAAAACAATGTCAGAATCACCGGGATCCGTTGAAGCGTTCCAGAGTTATGACCTCATAAAGTGACACTGGTCAGAATTGCAAAAAATGGCCTGGTCATTAAGTACAAAACTGGCTTCGTCCTTAAGGGGTTAATCATAGCCAGTTTACTTAATGGGCATCTGTTCCCAGGTTTTTTTTCACCTAACCTGAGAGCAACATAAAGTGGAGATATAACCATGATTCCAGCAATGTGTCACTGGGCTGCTTGCTGCAGTTCTGGAAAAAAAAATAAACTTCCGGTTTCAGCGCCAGCCATGTGAAGATGTGTTTGCCCCGAGCTCAGTCACTCCTCACCGACCAAACACATCTAGTGGAGCTCCTGCCCGCCGCCGACCACCTAGCAAGCTTACCAAGGTTGCCTGAGAGATGCGTGTGATCCGGACTTCAGAGCACAATCCTCGCATGAGCAGGGCCGGTGAGTTGTAGGAGTCTGCTCTCCCGGCCACGAGGCAAGATGAAGCTGTGCATCGCCTCCCCCTGCTTCAGAACTCTGCAGTGTGACAGCCTGGGACTGCCAGCTAAGTAAAAGTGAACAAGAGGAGTGACCAGAGAGGGAACGGTCTCCTGGAGTGATTACAGGCTCAGGGGTACTTCTCACATAGCGAGATCGCTAATGAGATAGCTGCTGAGTCACATGTTTTGTGACGTACCAGTGACCTCATCAGTGATCTCGCTGTGTGTGACACTAAGCAGCGACCTGGCCCCTGCTGTCAAATCGCTGATCATTACACACTGTTATGGTTCATTTTTTGCTCGTTGCTCTCCCGCTGTGAAGCGCACATCGCTGTGTTTGACGGCGGGAGCAAACAATCTGAATGTGCAGGGAGCCGGCTTCTGGCAGCCTTCAGTACGCTGGTAACCATGGTACACATCGGGTAACTAAGCAAAGCGCTTTGCTTGGATACCAAACATGTACCTTGGTTACCAGCGTACGCTGCTCTCAGGCTGCCAGTACACGTAGCCTGGGTACACATCGGGTAACTATTAAAAGCGCTTTGCTTAGTAAGCCGATGTGTACCCTTGCTACGTGTGCAGGGAGCCGGCTTATGGCAGCTGCGGACGCTGGTAACCATAATACACATCGGGTAACTAAGCAAAGCATTTTGCTTAGTAACCCGATATGTACCATGGTTACCAAGCACAGCATCGTTACACGGGTCGCTGGTGGCTTATCTCAGATCGCTGTGGAGATCTACCTGATTGACAGCTCACCAGCGACCATGTAGCGACGCTCCAGCGATCCCTGCCCGGTCAAATCGCTGGTGGGATCTCTGCTTGCGCCTCTAAGTGTGACAGTACCCCCAGCTAATTAACTCTTAAGGCTGTGATAGCAGGAGACCCTGCTGTGCTATTTGTAATTAGTGAGCCTGTAAACAGAAGGTCTTGTCATAAAGCATATCAGGCTGCAGAGATAAGTGGATGCCCTGCTGGGTGAAACTCTGAGTGTGCCTTGGTTCATTATATCAAATAAAGCTAATCCCCCATTTTAATGGAAAGATATCTGCTGAGAATTGGTACGAAAGACATAGAGAATAAAGGTACCGTCACACTAAGCAACTTACCAGCGATCCCAACAACGATAGGGATCGCTGGTAAGTTGCTAGGAGGTTGCTGGTGAGATGTCACACTGCGACGCTCTAGCGATCCCACCAGCAACCTGACCTGGCAGGGATCACTGGAGCGTGGCTACACGAGTTGCTGGTGAGCTCACCAGCAACCAGTGACCAGCCCCCAGCGCCGCGTGGAAGATGCTGCGCTTGGTAACTAAGGTAAATATCGGGTAACCAACCCGATATTTACCTTGGTTACCAGCGCACGCAGCTACACGTGCAGAGAGCAGGGAGCAGTGCACACTGAGCGCTGGCTCCCTGCTCTCCTAGTTACAGCACACATGGGGTTAATTACCCGATGTGTGCTGCAGCTACATGTGCACAGAGCAGGGAGCAGCGCACACCGCTTAGCGCTGGCTCCCTGCTCTCCTAGTTACAGCATACATGGGGTTAATTACCCGATGTGTGCTGCAGCTAAATGTGCACAGAGCAGGGAGCAGCGCACAATGCTTAGCGCTGGCTCCCTGCTCTCCTAGTTGCAGCACACATCGGGTTAATTACCCGATGTGTGCTGCAGCTACATGTGCACAGAGCAGGGAGCAGCGCACACTGCTTAGCGCTGGCTCCCTGCTCTCCTAGCTACAGCACACATCGGGTTAATTAACCCGATGTGTCCTGCAGCTACATGTGCACAGAGCAGGAGCCGGCACTGACAGTGAGAGCGGCGGAGGCTGGTATCGAAGGTAAATATCGGGTAACCAAGGACAGGGCTTCTTGGTTACCCGATGTTTACTGTGGATACCAGCCTCCGCAGAAGCCGGCTCCTGCTGCCTGCACATTAGTTGTTGCTCTGTCGCTGTCACACACAGCGATCTGTGCTTCACAGCGGGACAGCAACAACTAAAAAATGGCCCAGGACATTCAGCAACAACCAACGACCTCACAGCAGGGGCCAGGTTGTTGCTGGATGTCACACACAGCAACATCGCTAGCAACTTCACAAAAGTTGTTCGTTACCAGCGATGTTGCTAGCGATGTTGCTTAGTGTGACGGGGCCTTAATACACAGCTCATCACTCAGGGGGATAACATGGCGTCTACTCATAGATCTGCACCTTCCTCTCTGGCCCCAGAAGATGAAGATGTGGTAGCATCTAACGTGACACCGGGCACGCCGGAAATCTTCAGACAAATAGAAGGTATTGTTTATAAATGACTGGCGGATGAGGTGGCAAACAGTACATTACTTGATATTTCTGTCAGTTAAAGATTCAGTAAGCACTCACTGTTTTGCAAAATCAGCTGGATGAGACAGTGGAGCAAGTCACGGCCATTGAAAATAGACTATAAACCTTAGAAGACGACCTGATTTCGAATCACATTACAGTGATGCGCTTGTCAAGGGAGAATCTAATATTGCGAGACCGGATTGACGATCTGGAGAACCGCTCTAAGCACAGTAATCTGCGAATAGTGGGTCTCCCTGAGGCCTACCCCTAGAATTGCGCACTCTTTGCGAATCAATCATACCCAAGACCTTAGGCTTTGCAGTGGGCAGAAGAATAGAGAGAGTGCATCGCATTGGGCCACCCAGGAATAATTCGGATGGAGAGAAAGCCATACGTCCAAGACAAGTAATTACAAAATACTTGGATCACCTGGACAAATAAGAGATACTCCAGGCATACAAGAGAAGACAACAGCCTCTGGAGGTGCAGGGATCACGTATCTTGATATTTGAAGATTTCTCATCAGAAGTGACAAGGCAAAGGAGAGCTTTTTCTTCCATCTGCTCGACTCTATTCAAGAAAAAGGTCCGTTTTCAGCTGAGGTACCCGGCTACTTTGGTTATACGGCATCAAGATGTTTCCTCCCATTCTTTCACGAGCCTGAAGGAGGCAGAAACCTATGTGGGGCATATGAACAGTCCACCTGGTTCTAGAAAATCCCCAGGATCTGGACACAACAACTCATCTGAGAAAAGTTCGGCGGGAGAAGCTTCGGGGAATTCTACGCCGGCAGCATCAAAGGGGAAGAATCATCCTGGTAGGCAACACAAAGGCAGCTGAGAGAGACTCTGACCCAGAGGAGTTTTTTATTGAATTTGGGGGTAGGAGTACTCCTTTATAGGTGTGGACAATTGTACAGGATCACTGTCCATTGGTTATGGGTATGTTATGAAAGTCTTTATGCATTGAGGTGGTTACGTGGGGAGGGAGGGAGTGATCTCTTTTGCTTTTTTTTTTTTCCCTTTCTCTAGTTCTCCCTCTCTCTATCTCCCTCTCTCTCCCCGTTTCTCCCTCTCTTTCTCTCCCTCTCTCTCTCCCTCTCTCTCCCCACTTCTCGCTCCCCATTTCTTTCTCTCTCTCCCACCCTCTCTCCCTCCCTCTTTCTCTTTTTCTTTCTCTCTCCCTCTCTTGTTCATCCTCTATTTCTTTCTCCCTCTCTTTTACTCCCTTTTTCTCTTCCTTCCCCTATGTTTCTTTCTCTCTCAATCTCCCTTCTTCTTCCTCTCCCTCTATCTCTCTTCCCATTTTACCTCTCGTTCTTTTTGCTTTCTCCCCATCATTATATTTTTTTACCTCCCTCTCTTTTTTGCTCTGTCCTCACTCTTCCTCTCTCCCTCTCCGCCATGGCGGTGCGAATATCCTCTTTAGGTTTAGAGTTTAGAGGTTTGACTATTCTCAGGGTGATGGTTTGAAAAAAGTGAAGTCCACGAAGTGTATTGGAGGCTGTGGGGAAGCAGCTGAATGGTTATTAGTGGAAGTGTTTTTCACCGTGAAGTGTTAAGTATGTTGGTTATAAGCAGTGGTTTAGATTGTTCTGTTAAGATTAGGTTTAGTATTGGTTCAGTGGTAGGCAATATTGGCAAAATGAAAGGCTACGGCAGTAAAACTCATTGTCATCGGGGCAAATATACGGATAATTACTTGAAATGTTAAGGGTCTACATGCCCCATAACAGAGGTTTAAAATATTGCGACATCTTAGTCACTTCCAATCTGACATAACGCTCCTGCATCTTGAAGGAAAGGATATACAGAGAATGTGCACGTTATGGGTAGGGAAAGCTTACGGGGTCCATTCAGTAAAAAAAAAAGCGGGGGTAATAACATTAATAAGTAAAAAACTACAACATCAGGTTACAGATCAGTATATGGATAAGGAGGGCAGGGTTTTATTTCTGACTCTGGAAGCGGGAGTGAAGTTGTAATTTAATGTTTACGCTCCAAATAATAATAACAAACTCTTTTTTCACCAGCTTGAAATTAAAATTCTGGAACACCCAAACACAATAGTAGGAGGAGATTTTAATTCAGTGGCCTCTATACAGGAGAATAGAATATTCTTGGGTGGAAATCCCAAATATCACCGTAGTTAAGATAGGGTCATGGGCCCTCTGATGAGGTCTATAGCACTAAAAGACGCCTGGCGATGCTTGCATCCCCAGGATAGAGAGTATACTTATTACTCGCACGCAAATAATTCATGGTCCCGTATTGACTACTTTCCCATCTCTGGAGTATTGATGCGCAATCTGGAAGCAGTGGAGGTGGGAGACGTACTAATATCGGACCATGCACCGGTGGTGATTGATTTGACAGATGCTTTCCCCAGAGACTCAGACTATCTTTGGAGATATCCAACCTTCCTTTATGAAAACGAAGAGTTCTCATTGAGACTGAAAGAGTGGTGGTCCGAGTTTGTGGATCACAATGGACAACATCGAGATAGTCCGAAGTTTTTGTGGGACACGGCAAAAGCGGTCTTAAGAGGCAAAAAAATAGGTTATGTTTCCTCAATGAGGAAGAAAATTCAGACCAAATTTATTGAAACTTCCTTCAAGTTGAGGCAGGCTTATACGTCCTTTCAGGAGAACCCAGACAAAGCCCATAGGGATGTTTGGTTGCTGGAACAGGGGGCTTTTAACAGGTGGGCAATAAAGAAGGAAAAAATATTTAAAACAGCTTCATCGATTTGGGAATAAGGCGGGTAAACTGATGGCCAATCTGGTAAAAATTAGAGGGACACTGCAAGGACCTATGCAAATGAGGGATTGCACGGGTCAGGTACACAATGATCCTGGGAGGATAATCGAAATAGTGAGAGCATATTACAAGGAATTATATACGGGGGACACAAGTCACAATTCCAGATAACAATATTTTGACTAAAGTCACCCTTCCTAAGATCACTGAGGAACATCGTACTTTTTTGAACGCTAAAATGTCAGTGGAAGAGGTAGTTAGCACGATCAAAAGTATGTAAAACAACAAAGCGCCAGGGCCAGACGGGTTCACGGCTGAATTCTACAAGGCAATGGTAGATGAGACCTCTCCTATCTTGTTAGAAATATATAACAAGGTCATGGAGGGTGAAGCATCTTTTTGCAATAGTAACCTAACCTATATAAAATTAATTCCGAAACAGGGTAAGGATCCGCTATCCCCTGGCTCTTACTGGCCAATTTCACTCATTAATTTGGACATAAAGATACTCTCAAAAATAATGGCTAATCGCTTGGCGGTAATCCTGCCCCATTTATTATCCCCAGCTCAAGCAGGATTCATTACGAATATTTTGCGTCGCTGATCTATTTTTAAAGTCTTATTGGCCCTTGATAGGGTGAGCTCTAAGGAAGTGGTCAACGAGACTCCAGCGTTATTAACAATAGACGCCGAGAAGGCCTTTGATAATGTCAAGTGGCCTTGGCTCTATAGAGTTTGACACAATGCTATTCTCGGGGTCTTTCTACAATGTGGTATGTGAGATTTATACAAATCCTAGAGCCCAGGTTTATATTCCAGGTTTCCTCTCAACTCCCTTTCATTTGCATAAGGGGACTAGGCAGCACTGTCCCCTTTCACCACTACTCTTCAACCTGGCTTTGGAGCCCCTGGCGAGGCTGTTAACTGACCATCACACTTTTCAAGGGATCCTCATAAAAAAAGATGCGAATACAGGCAGCACTCTTTGCCGACGACGTACTGTTGTTTCTCTCTGATCCTAAAACTCAGGTACCACTTATCTTAGATATATTGCGAGAATACGGGAGCTACTCAGGCTTTAAAATTAACCCTACTAAATGAGAATTGCTGTACCTGGGCAATGGGAAGGCTCATTTGCAGGAGGTTGGCCAGTGTGAGCATATTTCTATAGCAAAATCATACATTACATATCTAGGTATTAGAATTGGTAAGGGGCCAACTTTTTTATATAACCTAAACTTCCCACCTCTTATAAATTAAATAGTTCAGGACCTCCAGAGATGGCAGGACCTCCCATTGAACATCATGGGCAGAGCCCAATTAATTAAGAGGATGTCTATGTCTAATTTGATGTATCATATCCAAACTCTTCCTTTGCTCTTGAAACATAAAGATGTTGAACTTCTTAATAGAAGTTTCTCAAGGTTTGTGTGGAGGGGGAAACAAGCTTGCATTGGTATAAGGAAGCTGACTGCATCAAAGGATAATGGGGGATTAAACCTACCAAATGTTAGGGGTTACAATCTGGCCTGTTTATCCAGGTATTGGATGGATTGGATTCATGGCTCACAGAAACACGTGTCCCTTGGAGCTGAGAGAGAATATGCGTTTCCATGGGATTTAAAGGCCCTTCAACACACCAGTTAAGCTAATCTACCCCAAAATATTAAGCAGTCTTCTCTGTTTAAGGATACGATAGCAGCCTGGGGGGTAGTGAGGAAGCATTACAAGTTGGCATATAAAATTTCTAAATATCTACCCCATGGGATAATCCAGGGTTCAGCCAGGGAATAAGCAATCAACTATTTGAAGAATGGAGGCGGAAAGGTATACAGAGGGTCTCCCATCTTTTTCATCCTTCTGAGCCAAGATGGTTGGGGAGGGAAGAATTGGTTGGTAATTATGGGTTGAATCCTAACCAAATAATCCAGTATGGTCAGGTGAAGCATAAGGTTATGGCTCAATTGCAAGACATATCGTCGGAGGTGTCACTTAATACATTTGACGGCCTGGTCAAGTTGGCACAAACGTCCTCGTCAATTTCATCTCTATATGGGCAATGCGAGACCAGTTGACTGCCTATCAGCCAGAGAGTTTCTTTAAGCCATGGGAAAAGCAACTAGTGGATTCAGACATTGGAACAAAGATCAGGGAGAGGTGCAGGGGACCTACGAAAGGCAATACTGAATGAGCAGTGGCGGGAGACTCAATATAAAGTGATGCGTCGGGCGATCTATGCATTCAATTTGACCAGAAAGCTTGAGAATCCTGAGAGGATTACTCCATTGTCCGAAATGTAATTTAGAAGAGCTACGGATCTCTACCATGGATTGTGGATGTGTCCCCACCTTGAGCCACTGTGGGCCCAAGTATCAAAGTGTGTTGCTAAACTCTGGGATATCAAACTCCTTCTCTCCCCTACTCTGGTTCTGTTCCATGCGTGGGAAGACGTGAACGTCGAGGGGATGAGGAGTAAACATCCCCCTTTAGTATTACATGTAATCATACTTGCAACAAAGAGGATGATACTGAAATATTGGTTAGAGTCAAAAGAGGAACAATTCTAGGTATGAGAAGGACACCACCTGTTGGGATCTCCCGGTATACAAGCTAGGAACATTAAGGAAAAAAAGAAAAAGGGTGCACACCCTTAACCATATTGGTTAATAACAGATGTTAAATTATACTTTTTTGAAATTGTTGTGTACAGGACATATGGATCTGGCAGCGAGGGAAGCAGCGTGGTCCTGGACATGGTACTGGAGCCTCTGGAGCTTCAACAAATATACAGGATGAGAACCAAAAACTTATGCAGGACCTGATTAGTTTGCATAAGCGAGTTGTTGGGGTATGGTGGAACATCAGAACACTTAAGGAAAATAAAAAATAAAAATCATCCCTCTTGGTCTCTGGGTGCAGATATTCCCGGCCGGGGAGACTGATGCACAGTTTAGAGTAACCTGGGAGAAGGGATTGCAAACATGCTCACTTATGTTCCTGGTCCAGTCAAAAGTACCCTCATTCGAAGAAGTAATAATCTACATAAAACGGCTGATGGAGTTAGAGGGCCTTGATGCTGGAAGGAAGTCGGGACGACTGGGTAGTCACTTCAAAAAGTGGAGGGAGTTTATTATAACCTACTACAATTTGGAGGAAATAAAACACTTAATATCACCATTTAAGGAGACGGCGTGGTATCACTCTGAGAAATTAGGTGGTACACTTGGAGGATTGGAGGTGGGGGTTGAAGGTGACTAGGTGGGAGTGGGTTTGAGCAGAGGGGGATGATGGGGGAGGGAAATTGGAGAGTTTAACAAGACGGTTGCAAATTTATTCATATAGTTAGCTATAAGGGTTTCCGCAAGATATTAAAGATTCTGAGTCTAAAGGGTGCTTTACACGCTGCGACATCGCTAGCGATTGCTAGCGATGTCGCGAGTGATAGCACCCGCCCCCGTCGTACTTGCAATATGTGGTGATCGCTGCCGTAGCGAACAATATCGCTATGGCAGTGTCTCACGCAAATACCTGCTTAGCGACGTCGCTGGAGACACCGAACAGTCTCTCCTTTAAGGGGGCGGTTCGTTCGGCGTCACAGTGGTGTCACTAAGCGGCCGCCCAATAGCAGATGAGGGGCAGAGATGAGCAGCCCACCCACCTCCTTCCTTCCTCATTGCCGTTGGACGCAGGTAAGGAGATGTTAATCGTTCCTGCAGTGTCACACACAGCAATGTGTGATGCCGCAGGAACGACGAACAACCAGCGGCATGCACCACCAACGATATGAAAAGGAGCGACGTATCAACGATTTTTGCCATTTTTGGGATCGTTGATCGTCGCTCCTAGATGTTACACGCTACGATGTCGCTAACAACACCGGATGTGCGTCACTAACGATGTGATCCCAACGATATATCGTTAGCGATGTCGCAGCGTGTAAAGCACCCTTTACTGTGAATACTGTGAACATTGATTAGATGTTGCAGTACTGAATTGTAAAAGGAGTGATATACAATTTTCTTGTCATTTTGCTGATAATGTTGTTGATATTATTATTTGTTTCTATGTAATGATGTGTTTGCTTTTGAAAATCAATAAAAATTATAATTAAAAAAAAAACTGTTTATCAACAAAACATGATCACTAGAGGACTATTTAACCTGCTGCCAAGTAGTAACGAGTAACCTCCTGAATGCTGTACTTTTTGTGCAAGTAGCGAATAGTGCGGAATTCGGATTACTCATTACATAGCGAGTATTCCCCATTGACTTGCATTACACACGCTATTCGGAATGAATACGCGAGTATTAGACAATACTTGTTACGAGTATCGCAAATCCAAGTATTTCGATACTCGCTCATAATTAGTAGCCACACAAATTGACACTTTGTGCACAATTTGGCCATTTTCACTTAGGGGTGTACTCACTTTTGTTGCCAGTGGTTTTCACATTTTTGATATTAATGTTTAGCGGGAACACCAAATATACACTGTTATACAAGCTGTACACTGACTACTTTACATTGTTTACGTTCCAACAATCAATGTTACATTAGATTCAGTAAGTCAGCAGGTATAAGGCACACATGCCTTTTTGGTGCATTTACGCAGAGTAAATGCATAAAAATTGCATATAATCTGCACCTAATGATGTCAATACCAGAAAGTTTAAAAAACCAAACCGCTATATTTAACCCCCTTAAAAAACGCTGATATGCCTTTTAACAGCGGTAGTTAAGGGTACTTTATTTCTTTGCGCCACTTTTTAATGGCGCTCAAGAAAAAGGGTGTAGCGCCCCCCTGCGTCGGGAGTCGCTTAGACCCCGAAGATCACGATCCGGGTCGTTTTTTCCAGTCCCCGGTCACGTGATCGCCGTTACAAACCATATAACAGCGACCATGTGAAAGTTAATGTAGCGCCGGTTAAAAAAAAATTATTCATCTCCCATCTGGCATGATCAAACATGTCCCCGTCCCCTTCCCAATTATATAAAATGGCAGCAGCATGAGTTCTTTGCCAGTCACACTTGTCATCCTCCTCTGAGTTCTGTGCAATCTGACATATCAGATGACACAGAGAGGTCCTCCCAGGTCACCACCCCGGCCTCCTCCATTACCTCCTGCGGCTCTGATCCCTGTGACCCTTCCTTCTCCTTGTCTTCAGAAGAAATGCTGGCCGTATGCGCTGTCAGCCAGCTTCCTGTTTTCAGTTACGCTGGGCTTACTGCAGCTGAGCTCACACTGCCATGCTGTAGACCCGGGGAGAGTGTGAGTGCAGTATTGTTAGGTCACTGCAGCCACATTCCTCACATGGAGGGTCTGCACTTAAAAAAAAAAAATTGTGAATACGTTCCCTAAGATTGCACACCATATTCTGGAATGAGGTTACTGCAGATCACTCTGCCGTTGGTTGGGCCTGGACAGTATCACTGCACCCACGCTGCTCACATGGAGAGCCTGCACTTCCAGAAAATGGGGGATCCGTTCACTTCAGCGTTCCCCCCATATCCTGGAACACAGAGTCGTCGTGGGACCTCCAAAATGGATTACACTGGACCCGGGTTTGTTTTTTGTTTTCAATAAATTGGTGAAAGAGGGAATGCGTTGGGGAGTGTTTTTTTTTTTTTAAATAAAATGTTATCGTCTTTTTTTCTTATTACGGACTAGGTTAGTGATGTGGGGTATCTGATAGACACCGCAACATTGATAACTGCTGGGCTTGAAGCCAGGTGACATTACACAGCTGGTATCAACCCTGGGTAACTGGATGAGCCGGGACGAAGCGCTAGGATTGGTGCATCTTATGGATGCACCACTTCTGTAGTGGCAGTGTCCTGCTATTTTTAGGCTTCGAAGGGCCAAATAACCATAGCCCTTCCCACTCTGATAATACCAGACCACAGCTATCCTCTTTGCCTTGGCTAGTAACCAATTTGGGGGGACCCCAAGTTTTGTTTTGTTTTTTTTTATTATTTATAAATAAGTAAAAAGAAAAAACAGCATGCGGTGTCCATCAAATTGAATCACAAGCCAAGGTGCAGCTGACAGCTGGGGTCTGCAGGCTGCAGCAGTCTGCTTTACTCCAGCTGGCTATCAAAAATGGGGGGACCCCACGTCTTCTTTTTTTTTTTTTTTGGCTAAATACAAGGCTAAACACCCTATAGTGCCACATGAAAGGGTGACAGCTTAGAATATGTAGGGTATGGGACATTATATATGTGTTTTACCTCTATTTATATATCTATCCATCCATCCTAGCTTTTTAGGCTTCACTGCATCCAGAACACTGCGTTGTATAGTACAAGAGCAGTGGAAGGATTTTTAGAAATCTCCTCCCCACTTTGCTTCTATTCTCCGCAGCATAAACCGACCTGCGGTGTGGCATTTGGGCCTCAGGATGTCAATTTATGCTGCGGAGACAAGTGTTATCCCCAGGAAGAATAGACCTAAAGTCTGCAGCAGCCTGAACCAGCATCGTGGGCACAGGCAACTGTGTTCTCCTGTGGACAACACTCACATCTCTGCAGGAGAGCTGGCACTGCATCCTAGATGCGGTGTGACCGGATGATGGGCATAGGCAGCTACATTCTCCTGCTGACAACACTCGCATCTCCACAGGAGGGCTGACAATGTGTACTAGACGCCATGTCGCCAGATCATGGGCACATAGCCTAAAAGTGAGAAATTTGCTGCTACAGCAACATTTTTGTAAAGTTTTTGAGAGGGGTCTAGTTTCCGAAACGGGGTCACTTGGGGGGTTTCTGCTGTATAGTTACCCTAGGGGCCCCACAAATGCGACATGGTGCCCGCAATTTATTTAAACTTTTCCAAATTTCAAATGGTGCTCCTTCCAGTCCAAACTCTCCCATTTGTCCAAACAGAGGTTTTTGACAACATGTGGGGTATCCCTGCGCTCATAAGAATTTGGATAACAAACTGTGGGTCCACGTTTTGGTGTTGCCACTTGAAAAGTGAGAAATGTGGTGCTAAATCAACATTTTGTGAAAAAATGAATATTTTCAATATGACGACATATTATCAAATTCTGTGAAGTACGTGTGGGTTCAAAATCCTCATTATACCCCTAGATAAAATCCTTGAGGGGTCTAGTTTCCAGAATGGGGTCAATTGTGGGAGGTTTTTGCCGTTTAGGTATCTTAGGGGCCCTGCAAATGTAACATGGTGCTCGCAATCTATTTCAGCCAAATTTGTGTTCCAAAATTCAAATATTGCTCCTTCTGTTCCGAGCCCTCCCATTTGTCCAAACAGAGGTTTCTGACCACATGTGGGGCATCAGCGCACTCAGAAAAAAATCAGGAACAAATTTTGGGGTCTATTTTGATGTGTTATTTCTTCTAAAGTGAATAAATTGGGGCTAGAGCAACATTGTTAGGTAAAAAATGTTTTTTTTTTTCATTCCACAACGCTTTAGTTCCTCAGAAGCACCTTAAGGGTTAATCATCTTCTTGGGTGTGATTTTGACAACTTTGAGGGGTGCAGTTTTTAGAATAGTGTCACTTTTGGGTATTTTCTGTCTTCTAGGCCTCTCAGTCACTTCAAATACGATGTGGTCCCTAAAAAAAAAAATATTTTGTAAATTTTGTTAAAAAAATGAAAAATTGCTGATAAATTTTGAATCCTTCTAACTTCCTAACCCCCAATTATTTTGTTTCAAAAATTGTGCTGATGTAAAGTAGACATGTAAGAAATGTAATTTATTAACTACTAGCTGCAGTACCCGGCGTTGCAGCGGATAGTAACCGTTTCTCTGTCGCTCTCCCACTCTCCCTCTCTCCCAGCCTCTGTCTGTCTCCCTCTCTGTGCCTCTTTCCCTGTCGGCCTCTTTCCCTGTCGGCCTCTTTCCCTGTCGGCCTCCACCAACATATTTCCTCCCACATAAGCTGTTTTATACTAACAATGTCCTTCGTTGCCTATAGCAACCAATCAGAGCTCCTATTAATGACCTGTAGCTCCCACTCCATTGACTTTAATGTTAGCAGATTTTTTGGCGAACAACTGTGAAGCGCAGGGTTACATTTTTCCCTCAAAACATAGTCTGACGTTCCTTGAGTCAAATGCGGGGTCTGTGAAAAATGTTCTGATTGTAAATGCAACAGTGGGGATTCCTTTAGTGGACACACACACACACACACAGCTTTATATATTAAACTAGCTATAGCACCTGCCGTTGCCCGGGATAGTAACTGTTTGTCTCCCAGTCTGTCTCTCTCTCTCTCTTTCTATCTGTCTGTCTCATGTCTGTCTCTGTGTCTGTCTGTCAGTCTCTGTCAGTCTCAGTGTCTGTGCGTCTGTCGGTCTCTGTGTGTCTGTCTGTCGGTCTATGTGTGTCTGTCTGTCGGTCTGTGTGTCTGTCGGTCTCTGTGCATGTGTCTGTCGGTCTCTGTGCGTGTGTCTGTCGGTCTCTGTGCGTGTGTCTGTCGGTCTCTGTGCGTGTGTCTGTCGGTCTCTGTGCGTGTGTCTGTCGGTCTCTGTGCGTGTGTCTGTCGGTCTCTGTGCGTGTGTCTGTCGGTCTCTGTGCGTGTGTCTGTCGGTCTCTGTGCGTGTGTCTGTCGGTCTCTGTGCGTGTGTCTGTCGGTCTCTGTGCGTGTGTCTGTCGGTCGGTCTCTGTGCGTGTGTCTGTCGGTCGGTCTCTGTGCGTGTGTCTGTCGGTCGGTCTCTGTGCGTGTGTCTGTCGGTCGGTCTCTGTGCTTGTGTCTGTCGGTCGGTCTCTGTGCGTGTGTCTGTCGGTCTCTGTTAAGAGAGAGAAAAGAACTTCGGCACTCAAAAGGAAACAATGGAAAATGTGTTTCTTTTGAAAAAGATTGTTTTTATTAATGGCTCTTCCTATGAAAAAAAAGAAAAAACAGTTGTTGACGTTTCGGCTAATACAATAGCCTTTCTCAATAAACTGTTTAAAATATAAACAGAGAATATTTTCAGACAAGTACAACAATCATAATTCCTTCAATATTTGTTTACATATGTGGCAAAGAGATGTAAAATAAAAATATATATTTTTTTCATTTACCTATGTATAGAGGGTATAATCAAAAAAATATATATGCATGGTAAACCTCGTCACCACTTTGATAATTCCGTGGTCTACAATGAAGATACATAATCAGTATATGTTGCACAAAGAAAGCGCAAACAATATAAATTTCTTCAACTGAAGAGATTATTATTCACAAGACTATCTATACAAAACGAATCCCAAGGAAGGGGAGGCAGATAGAAATAGAAATAAAGAAGGAGGAGGATAGAAAAAGGAAAAAGAAAAAAAATACTGAGAGAAAGGAGATATGAGAAAAAGAGAAGGAAGGGGGGGATGGTAATAGGTGAATAATGATCAATTTTAGTATATATATCAATAAAGTGAGTAAAAATAGGAAAATGAGGGGACCTGTCTTAGCGTGCTCAAATGAAGGAGCTAATGAGGGCCTCTATCAATCAGGATACCATTGTGATACAATTTTAAAAAAGCTAGTGAAGCCATGGAGAAGCGCATCCAGTCTATATGGAACCTTATGGAAGTGAACCCTAAAGAGTCATGACAGACCAAATGTATTGAGAAGATGGTAAATATATTAATGCAGATCATAGACAAAAATACCTGTTCATGGGAAAGGTTTAATGAGAGAATGCTCCTAAACCATATCAATGATATCCATATAATTGTGGTGTCTAATAGATGACCTACAGGTAAGTGATCAGGAGAAAACACTATAAAAGTGTAATGTATAGTCAGTACATAGTGTCAATAAAAACCATGTAAAATAAAATAAATACCTGATACCCAGGATAGAGGAAAATTGAATTCATGCAGTAGCGATATACAGTATATGCTGTCAGGAAATTACCTACTGTCAGAACAATGACATAATAAGGTACCTCAAATAAAGAAAAAACCTATGTTAGGCTACTTTCACACATCCGGATTTTTGCTCTGCGGCACAATACGGCGTTCTGCAGAAAAACCGCAACCGGCTTTTGTAACGCCGGTTGCAGGTTTTTTTGCATAGACTTACATTAGTGCCGTATTGTGCCGCAGGGGCTTGCGTTCGGTCCGGTTTTTGCCGCATGCGGCAGATTTAGCCGATGCCGCGGCCGGATCGAACGTTCCCTGCAACGTTTTTTGCTCCGGAAAAAAACACCGCATCGCTCCGCATCCGGCCGCTGTGGCGCATTTTTCAATGCATACCTATGGAGGCCGGATGCGGCGCGATGCGGAAAAACCGCATCCGGTCGCCGCATGCGGTTTTTTCCACTGCGCATGCTCAGTAGCATGCCGCAACCGGAAAAAAACGGACGGGCCGCATGTAAAAACTTATGCAAAGGATGCGGTGTTTTCGCCGCATCCGTTGCATAGTTTTCACAGCCGGATTGAGCCGCAGTGCTCAAACCGGATGTGTGAAAGTAGCCTTTTACCATATGTGGTCTATATCCATGGAAAGCAACCCAAATATATACCTGTTATGAGAGGGATAGCAAGAGTATGCTATTGAACCAAGCCAGTAATATTCCACCAGTGGTGATATGTTATCTGGAAATGACCTCCTGTCAGAATAATAATAAAAGGTGTAATGGCAACTACAGTATGTGGTGTATAAGTATAAAAAAGCCTAAATATATACTTGTTATGAGAAGGATAGCAAGAGTCTGCTCTTGAACTCAGTCGATGATAATCATGCAATGGTGATATATATGCTGTCAGGAAATGACCTGCTGTCAGAACAATGATGTAATAAGTTACCTCAGTGAAAAACATGTGTAACTGACTATAATATGTAATCTATATGTATAGAAAGGACCTGAGTGTATAACTGTTATGATAAAAAATTGTTTAAAAGAACTGAAGTCCTCAGTGGTTGATACCTTTTAAATGGCTAACTGAAAAGATGGTAATAATAGCAAGCTTTCGTGACTGCTCAGGTCTCTTCATCAGGCATGGTATAACACAAAATCTGAAGAGTCACATATTTATACACAACATGACATATAATGGGGCAGTAAATAAAACAAGTTATGTCACTGTCAGTGCCGGCTCCTGCTTCTTGCATGTGTAGCAGAGTACACATCGGTAATTAACCCCATGTGTACTGTAGCTAGGAGAGCAGGGAGCCAGCGCTAAGCATTGTGCGCTGCTCCCTGCTCTGTGCACATGTAGCTGCAGCACACATCGGGTAATTAACCCGATGTGTGCTGTAACTAGGAGAGCAGGGAGCCAGCGCTAAGCATTGTGCGCTGCTCCCTGCTCTGTGCACATTTAGGTGCAGTACACATCGGGTAATTAACCCGATGTGTGCTGTAACTAGGAGAGCAGGGAGCCAGCGCTAAGCGGTGTGCACTGCTCCCTGCTCTCTGCACGTGTAGCTGCGTGCGCTGGTAACCAAGGTAAATATCGGGTTGGTTACCCGATATTTACCTTAGTTACCAAGCGCAGCATCTTCCACGCGGCGCTGCTGGCTGGGGGCTGGGACACTGGTTGCTGGTGAGCTCACCAGCAACTCGTGTAGCCACGCTCCAGCGATCCCTGCCAGGTCAGGTTGCTGGTGGGATCGCTGGAGCGTCGCAGTGTGACATCTCACCAGCAACCTCCTAGCAACTTACCAGCGATCCCTATCAGGTTGGATCGTTGTTGGGATCGCTGGTAAGTTGTTTAGTGTGACTGGGCCTTTAAACTGGCATTGTGTGCTAACAAAAGCACTAATCTGTAATGTTACCTGATCCAAAGAGAAAGTGAAGAAGACTAGATAACTGTCCCCCAAGGTAGAGCTGTGTTTTTTTATGCTACAAGGGAGGAGTGGAACTTCCTGGTTGCAGGAAGCACCACCCAGTGAGGTCAAGCTAGGGATGAGGATGAGGTGCACAGGGATAGTGTGCCACATGTATTATGGCATGAATGTGAACACTGAGCATGCTTGAATGACAAGACTACCATGACAAGCAGCGCTTGCTCAGAAAAAGAAAGTTAGAGATAAGAAGGGATATGAAAGATAAGCTGCGCCTGCACTAAAGGTACCGTCACACTAAGCGACGCTCCAGCGATCCCACCAGCAACCTGACCTGGCAGGGATCGCTGGAGCGTTGCTACACGGGTTGCTGGTGAGCTGTCAAACAAGCAGATCTCACCAGCAACCAGTGACCAGCCCCCAGCCACACGTGGAAGCGATGCTGCGCTTGGTAACTAAGGTAAATATCGGGTAACCAACCCGATATTTACCTTGGTTACCAGCGCACACCGCCTAGCGGTGGCTCCCTGCACTCCTAGCCAGAGTACACATCGGGTTAATTACCCGATGTGTAGTCTGGCTATGTGTGCAGGGAGCCGGTACTGAGAGCGTGAGAGCGGCGGACGCTGGTAACGAAGATAAATATCGGGTAACCAAGGAAAGGGTTTCTTGGTTACCTGATATTTACATTGGTTACCAGCATCCGCAGAAGCCGGCTCCCTGCTCACTGCACATTCAGTTGTTGCTCTCACACTGTCACACACAGCGATGTGTGCTTCACAGCAGGAGAGCAACAACTAAAAAATGGTCCAGGACATTCAGCAACAACCAGCGACCTCACAGCAGGGGCCAGGTTGTTGCTGGATGTCACACACAGCAACATCGCTAGCAACATTGCTGTTGCGTCACAAAAGTCGTGCCTCAGCAGTGATGTTGCTAGCGATGTTGCTTAGTGAGACGTGGCCTTAAGTCCGTGGCTGTGATCCTGGTACCTGATTAGAGGTGCTCATTGTGCTCACTGCTGTGAACGATTGTGACTATAGGCAGATTGTGCTGCCGAAGTGTCATATAGCAAATTGATTGATGTCAGATTTATGTCTGCTAATTCTCTCTCTGATATGATGGCTGGTCTCCCCAACGTACCCGAGACCGCACGGACATTTAATAAGATACACAATAAATGAAGTATCGAATGTGAAAAAGTCGGAGATGGAAAAAACCCAACCCATCCAGGGATGTGTAAAAGTGTTACACTTTATCATATGAGAGCATTGTGCGCATCTCAAACATGGAAAGTTGCCAATTTTGGGGGTCACAAGGAATGTTTGCCTAGATTTGCATATGCTAGATCCTATGTTGGCCTGTACTAGTGTGTCTCTCAAATTATCCGATCTTTTGAAGCTAAAAAGTGGGTCAGTCTGAAATTCTAGTATTGTTAGATATGCTTTGCGTAACAGGGACCAATGATGCTTGATAATACCCTTAATGATTGGTTGGTAGAAATGGAATGTGCTTACACAACTGATCTTAGGTGTATTTATCGGGGTCCTGGAAGTCAATGTCTCCCTATGTTTTGAGATATGTTCGGGATACCCTCTTTGTACAAACTTATGTGCCATTTCCTCAAGTCTAATCAGACGGGTCTCAGGATTGCTCACAATCCTATCTACTCAAGTGTGTTGAGAATGTGGTGCGGATTTTTTTATAAGATCAGGGTGCTGGAAAAATGCAATAAACTGTATCTATCGGTCGGTTTGACGAACAGCTCTGTTGAGATGGTGTGATTTGCGTCAAGGATGATCATAGTGTCCAAGCAATTTATTCTATTTGCATCGTAGTATAATGTAAAAGTAAGACCTTAGATGAAACCATTAAGTTCATCAAAAAAGCAATTTAAAGAGGAGGGGGTGCCATTCCAAATGATGAATATATCGTCGATATAGCTTTTCCATAGTTTTGCATGTGTTTGTATTGGGGTGATTTTGGATAAACCGGTCTAAAAAATGGGTCATAAAAATGTTAGCATACGGAAGTGCCATATGCGAGCCCATTGCAGTCCCCTTCCGCTGAACAAAAAACTGATCCTGAAATAAGAAAAAGTCGTTCTCAAGAACCAATCTCACCAAATCAATTGTGATGTGATCACTGGTGATGTGCACGAGGGGAGATATGTGTCGCTGCGACTGCTGCAATCAGTGATGTGAACCCGGATGTAGTACTCCAGCACATTAGGTGCTGAGAGGGTTAATTTCTATTACCTGGGCCGGGTTTGTTGTGGACAGCTAAAGAGATGGGTGGGATGGCTGTTCACCATATTTCCACCTCAGGAAGGTGGAAATCAACACGTGAGGTGTTCCTGCATCCATCCCCTACTGCTGAGAGAGTGGCTCTACCACACAATGCATAGTTATGAGGGAACTGTGTAAGGTGCTGCGGATTACACAACTGAAGACTTCAGTGTATCACCCGCAGACAGACAGCCTTGTGGAGAGATTCAATAAGACCTCAAAGTCCATGCTTAAGAAGGTCGTGGAGAAGGATGGCCGAGATTGGCATTGCCTGCTTCCATACTTGCTCTTTTTTATCAGGGAAGTTCCACAAGCCTCTACCGGGTTCTCTCCCTTTGAACTTTTATATGGTCGACATCCCCGAGGGTTGCTTGACATAGCCAAAGAAACCTGGGAAGTAGAGGTTACCCCCCATAGGAGTGTCATTGAGCATGTGGCCCAGATGCAAAAAAGGATGGCTGAGGTGATACCCATCGTGAAAGAGAGTCTTCTCCGGGCTCAAGAGGCACAGGCAAGAGTATATAATCGCTCTGCCAGGGTGAGACAGTTCAGCCCTGGCGACCGTGTGTTGGTGTTGATCCCTACTGTGGAAAGTAAATTTTTGGCCAAGTGGCAGGGAACCTATGAAGTGGTCGAGAAACTTGGAGAGGTGAATTATAAGATCCATCAACCGGGTAGAAGGAAGCCCTACCAGGTGTACCATATTAATCTTATTAAGCCATTGCGAGATAGGGAAGCGGTGGAGGCTCCGTGTCTAGCTGCCAAGGTGGACGCTGCTATCAAGGACGTCACAGTGGCAGAGACGCTGTCAAGGGCCCAAAAGCAGCACTGTCGGGAGTTGCTTTATCAAAATCGAGATCTCTTTTCAGAATTGCTGGGGTGTACACAGGTTGTGGAACATGAAGTTCTGACGGAACCACACATGAGAGTACATCTGAAGCCGTTCCGGATCCCCGAAGCCCGCCGAGAAGTGATCTCAAAAGAGGTGAAGAGGATACTGAGCTTCGGCGTGATTTGAGGAATAAAGAAGTGGCTGGCCTAGTCACGATGGACGATAGGTCCTTGTGCCAAAGCCGGATGGATAATGGTGATTTTGCAATGACTACCGCAAGTTAAATGAAGTCGGATGGATAATGGTGATTTTGCAATGACTACCGCAAGTTAAATGAAGTCTCAAAATTTGACGCTTATCCGATGCCTCGAGTCGATGAGCTCATTGACAGGCTTGGGCCAGCCAGGTATATTACCACCCTTGACCTGACAAAAGGGTACTGGCAAATACCCCTGTCTCAAGCGACCAAGGAGAAGATGGCTTTCTCTACACCTGACGGGTGTTTCCAGTACACCAGGATGCCATTTGGGTTGCAGGGAGCCCCAGCCACCTTCCAGAGGGCCATGGACCGGATCCTAGCTTCTCATCAGAAGTACACCGCAGCTTATGTGGATGATATTGTGATCTTCACCCCGGATTGGGGGAGTCATCTACAGAGGGTCCAGGCGGTGCTGGATGCATTGAGGAAGGCGGGGTTTACCATAAACCTGAAAAAGTGTGCCATAGGGAAGGAGGAGGCCAGGTACCTGGGCTATTTTGTCGGTAGGGGCCTAATCCAGCCACAAGTGAATAAAGTGGAGGTGATCCAGAATTGGCCACGACCACTCTCTAAAAAGCAGGTTATGGCATTTCTGGGAATCGTCGGATACTATCGCCGGTTTGTACCGAGGTTTGCTGTGAGGGCCGCTCCGCTGACTGATCTCCTCAGGGCTGTGAAGCCATCGGTGGCAAAGTGGACCTCTGAGGCGGAGGTGGCGTTCCAGGACTTGAAGTCTGCTCTGTGTTGGCAGCCAGTCCTGGTGGCACCTGACTTTACAAAGGAGTTTGTGCTTCAAACTGATGCTTCGGAGGTCGGGTTGGAAGCTGTGCTGTCGCAGGAAATAAATGGCGAGGAACATCCAGTGCTTTACGAGAGTAGGAAACTCTCCTCTTGTGAGAAAAACTATGCCATTGTGGAAAAGGATGCCTGGCCATTAGGTGGGCAGTGGACTCTCTAAAATACTACCTGCTAGGCCGTGAATTCAGGCTAGTGTCTGATCATGCACCACTGACATTGAGAAGTAGACAGGGAAAGAATGCTAGGGTGACCAGGTGGTTTCTAGCCCTTCAAGACTTTGCATTCCATGTGGAGCACAGGCCTGGGAATTTACATGGGAATGCAGATGCCCTTAGTCAGCTCCCCTGTTTAGTGGTTGATGGTGCCCATGCCCCGGGCTTTGGGCGGAGGGGGGAATATGTGATGTGATCACTGGTGATGTGCACGAAGGGAGATATGTGTCGCTGCGACTGCTGCAATCAGTGATGTGAACCTGGATGTAGTACTCCAGCACATTAGGTGCTGAGAGGGTTAATTTGTATTACCTGGGCCGGGTTTGTTGTGGACAGCTAAAGAGATGGGTGGGATGGCTGTTCACCATATTTCCACCTCGGGGTGTGGTCCCAGAGGTAAAAGCCAGGCCTCTGGACATACTCATGGTCTTCTGTTTGGCTCTGTATTTTCCTGTGCTGGAGGATGTAGTGCTGTTTTTTTGTCAATGGATTGTGCCTGATGCTAATAAACCTGGTGAAAATCGACATGTGAGGTGTTCCTGCATCCATCCCCTACTGCTGAGAGAGTGGCTCTACCACACAATGCATAGTGTTTTTTGAGTGGGAGTTAAGCTGGAATGGTGATTCAGAAACCAAATAAGAGCCTCAACACCAGCATCATGGTTGATGTTGATGTAAAGGCTATTCACGCCCATGGTCACTAATAGTACATCATCCTCAATCCTAGGAAGATTGCGTAATATAGACAAAAAATGTGAGGTGTCCTTAATGAAAGATGGTATAACAGGCACTAATGGGGATAATATTCTGTCAAGGAACTTAGCCAAAGGTGAAAGTAATGGGTAGAGATGAGAATCCGTTCGCCAATTTCAAATTAGAGTTGTTTTTGGCGATGTTCGACCGTTCGAGTTACCATTCGATAACTGCTCGATCACCAAAAACGTAACTGTAGCTTTTTACAGCTACGTGTACAGGGAGCCAGCGCTGGCAGCCTGCGGTAAGCTGGTAACCAGGGTACATATCGGGTAACCAAGCAAAGCGCTTTGCTTAGTAACCCGATGTGTACCCTGGCTATGTGTGCAGGGAGCCAGCGCTGGCAGCCTGAGAGCAGCGTACGCTGGTAACCAGGGTACATATCGGGTATCCAAGCAAAGCGTTTTGCTTAGTAACCCGATGTGTACCCTGGTTACCAAGCACAGCGTCATTACACTGGTCGCTAGTGGCTGGTTGCTATGGTGATCTGCCTGACAGCTCACCAGCAACCATATAGCGACGCACTAACGATCCCTGCCAGGTCAGATCGTTGGAGCGTCGCTATGTGTGACGGGACCCTAAGCTTTTCTATGACTATGAACACAGCTATAAACGCAAGGGGTGGGTATTACAATCATGTGTACAGGAAGAGGATTCCTTGTGTTATAAACACAGAAGCGTGAATCCTCCCGGTACCGCCACCGCTGCTTCCACTTCCCGTCCGGCACCATGTCCGCTCCCGTCCGGCACCATGGCCGGACGGGAGGTGGAAGCAGCTGCAAAATCAAAAGTGAACAGTAGAAAAAAAATATATATATTCACCTGTCTGCAGACTCCCGACATGTCCGCTCCCAGATCCTCTTCCCTGTACCGCCACCCCTGCTCCGGCTGTGTGTAGACTCCCTGGACAAGTCCGATGGCTGCAGGACCTGGCGATGATCAGCTCATGCGGTCAGCTGACGGAATCAGCTGACAGTATAAGTCCAGCGGTGAGGCCGGGTTTTTACCGCCCGGCCGGCTAAACCATGAACTGATTACGCCGGGTCCTGCAGAGATCGAACGAGAGTCTGCACAGAAGTGAGTAGGGGTTTTTTTTGTTTGTTTTTTTTTGCACTGATGCATCAGCTGATTGCACAAAAGCTGTGTATACAATCAGCTGATGTGTCATGTGATTCACATCCTTGAACCTGACACATCATCTGATCAGTATGCCTTCCAGCAAACCGATCAGATGATATTGGATCCGGATTGGACGGCACGGGACCCTTGACCCAGGATTACTGCGGAGGGGGGTTCTTTATTTCAATAAAGATGGAGTCCCCAATTGTGTTGTGTTTTAGTTCTAATAAAAATATTTTTCTGTGTGTTGTTTTTTTATCTTTACTAGAAATTCATGGTGGCCATGTCTATTTTGGCGTGACACCATTAATTTCAGGCTTAGTATCATCTGAGAATACAAAGGTGCCGGGTGTCTCGTTGGGTAATAAGGGGTTAATACTAGCTTTGTTTTACTAGCTAGTATTAAGCCAGAGATTCTTAATGTCAGGCAAGTTTGACCCCGCCATTAAGAATCTCCAATAAAGGGTTAAAAAAAGACACCACACAGAGAAAAAATACTTTAATAGAAATAAATACACAGACACACTTAGAGACTCCATGTGTATTACTCCCTCTCACCCCTCCATGATCCTGGTCTTCTGTCTTCTTTCTCCTTCAACCCATGCAGCTCTGCTACATCAGACAGCACTGCATGGGAGGAAGGCGCTCCTCCTCCCCAGTGCAGTCTAATCACTCAGTGAGTGAGCAGAGGCTGCGGGTTGGTAAGTGCTGACGTCACCGCTGCAATAGTAACCTGACAGGTGGGTTACTATAGCAATGGTGATCTCCGATCACCTGATTCCCGGCGCCGATTTTTACCAGCTGTGGCATCCAGTCCCTGCATGTGGGCTGACTCTGTAAAGAGCGCCGACATGCAGGAATGGGGAGCCAAGCATGTGCCCGAGTATCTCGCCGGTACTCGCCGAGTATACTGAGTACGGAAATGCTCAGGCGAGCACTGCATACTGGCGACATGAACTGATAGGACCTAGCATGACGTCATAGCCATGTGACCAGTCTGTAGCCAATCAGATAATACACACGTGACTGGTCACATGCTATGACATCACGGAAAGGTCCTATCATCAGTGCTGGTTACCGGGAGGACACAGCGATGATCTGAAGAAGAGGCGGGAGACAGAGTCAGCAGGACGCATCGTGGGACCTGTAAGTATAATGGCAATGTTTATAATTAACTGTATGTGTATGTGTATAATGTGTTTGTATGTGTTTGTGTTTGCCTGCCATTGTTTTCAATGGAGTTCGAAGGTGTTCGTCGAACGTTCACCAAACACAACCGCCATTCGACGAACCGAACTCGAACACTAGGGTGGGTGGCTCATTTCTAGTAATAAGTCTGTGGAAGCTACTTTTGGTGTTCCGGGAGGCCTCTCCAAACGTTTATGTATTTTGGGCAACGTGTACACGACTGGAGTCACTGGGTATTGGTTTTGTAGGTATTCAATGATTTTTTTCATCTATGCTGCCTAACATCTTGTGCTTATTGAGAGTGTCCATAATGCTCAGGTGTAGGGTCCCTCTGTATTGGGGTATATGTAGAGGTATCCTCAAGTTGGCTTAATATTTCTTGTATATAGTAGGCCCGATCCATTACCACAATTGCTCCGCCCTTGTCAGCTGGTTTTATAATAAGCCTAGTGTCGTCTTTAAGTTCCTGAACTGCTTGTTTTTGTGGCCCCGTCAAATTCTTATTATTGTGTAAAAGCAATAAAAGTTCTGACTTGGTGGTAACATTTAAGAGGGTTAAAGAACTTGGGGTTTTTAGACCCAATCCTTTAATCCTTTTAACGTGAAGGTTTCGGTATGTGAAGTTGTAGATGTTTCAATAACACCTTCATTATTGTTTTTCTCCATAAAATGTGCCTTCAGTCTAACATTCCTGTAGAAACGATGGAGTTCTTATTCTACTGTGAATGCATTGAAAGAAGGGTAGGACAGACACTTAGTCCCTTCTGTAAGACCCCAAGTTGTGTTGGGGATAAATTGACTGATGAGATGTTGTATACCAATGGTTAGGTACCTGTGAACGGGTGATGATTCGTTGTGTTCTGTTTCCTCCGCCCCCTTCTTGTTGGTTTCTTTGACGGCGTTGTTTTAAAAAAAACTCTTCTGTTCTGACCAGAATCGCTTTCTGCACTCCTGGTTGAGGAGTGCTCGTATCTTGAACCTCTTAGAAACGGGTGTGAGTCTCCATAGCGCCATCTATATACTTGACCTCTAGTGTAGTCCTCCTGATCCCTTAGGAATTTGGAACTTTTTTTATCTTGTATACCTTCTTAAAGTCAGCGATGTTTTCACCAGCTTGCGTTTCTAGCTTGTTGAATTCGGTCTGTGAAAGATTAGTAGAAAATTGAACCTCAATAGACTCAATTTTCTTTTCTACTGTTGTGAGTTCCTTTTGCAAATAATCAATCGTAAGGGTAATTAAATCAAAAGAACATTTGTTCAGGATACTTTCATATCTATCACAGTACTCCTGATTATCGGAAAATAACGTGGGTCTGAGGGAAACCCTCAGTCCTCTGGGGATCCTTTTTGCCTTATAATACTCAGCAAGTGTTACCGTATGTAATTCTAATGCTGTGAGACATCTCAGTTCTTTTTCATAGTCCTTATTCCTTGCCTCTGTAGAAGTTACTGCCAAAAACTGATTAGATGAGGTAACCCTTCAGATTCATCCTCGTATGAAAAATTGAACTGGACATCTGTGACGTCAATCCACTAACAGTCTCTCTCTGTCTTTCGGTCTCTCTCTGTCTGTCGGTCTCTCTCTGTCTGTCGGTCTCTGCGTCTGTTTCGGTGTCTGCCGCTCAGTTTGTCTTTGTCTGTGTCCGTCTCTCCACAGAAATCATATTACCTCACACATAACATAAGCTGTCTTATACGAAGAATGTCCTTTGTTCTTATAGCAACCACTCAGAGCTCCTATTAATAACCTGTAGCTCGCAGCTCCAATAACTTTAATGGAGGCAGGTATTTTGGAGAGTAACTGTAAAGCGTGGGGTTAAATTTCCCGTCAAAACATAGTCTATGATGTTCCCTGAGTCTAATGAGGTGTTTGTGCAAGATTTTGTGATTGTAAATGCGATGGTGCGGATTTCTTTAGCAGACGTATACACACACACACACATACATACACATACATACATACACACATACACTCAGCTTTATATATTAATTTAGTGTGACATAACTCTCTGGTTTAGGCCTCTTTCACATGACTTTGATTCTGAATACGTATGTGCTAGTTTTTGTACGTACCAGAATCACGGACATACGCACACATTAAAATCAATGGGTCTGCAAACACATCAGTGATTTTTCACTAACCGCATCTCCGTGCGGCGTACACGCTTGTCCATGATTGCCGCACAGAGACATGTCCATTTTTTTCTAGCATCACTGATGTCCCACGGACTACACTATGGTGTGGTCTGTGAAACGTACCAGAAAAACACGAATATTGAAAATAAAAAGCATTTTTAACTCACCTTCTTTAGCGCTGCTTGTCTCCGGCCTCAGCTGCCTCTGCTTCAGAGCTTGCTGCTTATTCATGCATATTGATGTATGCAGGAACAGCCGACCCGGAAGTAGCTGCAGTGGGGGGCGGAAACACAGCAGAGCCGAAGAGTTCAGCACCACGGACAGCAGGAGCCGGGAAAGGTGAGCTTATCTCCATGTGTAATAATGGATAACTTATCATGGATTGCACATGGACAACCCACCTGTGCCGTGAATCACGGAACACAGAGGGACATATGCGTTTTTTACACGTCAGTGAAAAACGTCTGTGTTTTTCACTGACGTGTGAAACAGGCCTTAAAGGTATAAAATTTTAAGTTTGAAAATTGTGAAATTTTCAAAATTTTCATCAAATTTCCAATTTATTTATATACAAATAAAAGCAAAAAATATTGTCGTAAACTTACCACTAACATGAAGTGCAATATTTCACAAACAAACAGTCTCAGAATCACCGAGATCTGCTGACGTGTTCGAGAGTTATAACCTCATAAAGTGACACTGGTCAGAATTGCAAAAAATGGCCTGGTCATGAAGTACAAAATTGGCTTTATCCTTAAGGGGTTAAAGGATGACACACCAGAGACGACAACGCAGCTTGAAAAATGCAATGAAAAAAACGCAAGTAAACGCAGGTACGTAGATGGTGCAAAAATTCTGTAGCATCAAAAACTCAACTGATCCTGATCGTGGGAACATAGCCTTATGGTTAGTAAAAACTGATGACAGATTCCCTTTAATGCAGGTGAAACAATGTAAACAGTATTCCGCCAATCCTATGCTTCAATGTTATTCAGATATAAGTTGGTGCAAATATATACAGGTGCATCTCAATGAATTAGAATATTATCAAAAATTGAATTTCAGTAATTCAATACAAAAAGGGAAATGGATATATTATACAGAGTGATTACAGTGTGATCTATTTCAAGTGTTTTTTTCTGTTAATGATGATTGTGGCTTACAGCCAATGAAAACCCAAAAGTCATCTCAGAAAATTATAATATAAGACAAACTGAAAAAAAAATATTTTAAACTCAAAAATGTTGGCCTACTGAAAAGTATGTACAGTAAATGCACTCAATACTTGGTCGTGGCTCCTTTTGCATGAATTACTACATCAATGCGGCATGGCATGGAGGTGATAAGCTGTCACGCTGGGTGTGGGGAGATAGTAGAAGGGCCTGGCTCAACTAAAGGGAGATAAGGTGCTCGGAAAAATAAGTCCAATATATGTAACGAATCCGGCACACTAATAAAGATGATTCCAGAAATAATTTTTCGTCTGAAAATGTATTTATTGTATTCTTTTGGGGATATCAAAAGAGTATGCGAAACAAGTCCAACGTATCGACCAACACCTTCGGTCTTTTTCAAGGACTGTGATATGTAGAATAATATAAAATAAGAGAACAAAGAATTACACAAAGTAAAAACAATACACATTGTTCTGTTACAATAGAGACTGTTGTCATATAAATAGAGAAAAAAAGAAAAAAATCAATAGAAATAAATCACTCAATAGTGAAAGGAAAAACTGGGATTACAATACGTTTTCCCACAAGAGGCCACAATATACATGAAAATGAATACATTATTTCATTACAAAAAATATATATCTGTACATCATATTTATGGTATGAAAAAAGAAATTAATATCGAGGAAGTCACATGGTATCATAGAAACAACGAACCTCAAGGGTTTGTAGTATAACGTGTATCACGTGGAATAATCAATCGCATATAACTAGTATTCATCACTCTTATAGAGCCTATGATCAAAAGAAAAATGATTTAGGAAGGTTTGCATAGGTGTATAGAAGGAGACACAATCATGTGAGTCGGTGAGGACGAAAGAGTTAACATCACCAAAAAGAAGGGGTATAATTACCTTAATACCCTCACATGAAATGATAGGATGACAATCGTCCACTTATCTAACTTGTTTGAAACACTGCATGATCAATGACACAGATGTTATACATGTGATATATTTCATTACAAAGAGCCATACATGGTAAAATGACACTCAGGATGGGGCCATGATGACCATATATACCAGGATGCGTCCATGATGAGGGCCATATGTACCAGGATGCGGCCATGATGAGGTCCATATGGTACCAGGATGCGGCCATGATGAGGGCCATACATACCAGGATGCGGCCATGATTAGGGTCTTATGTACCAGGATGCGGCCATGATTAGGATCTTATGTACCAGGATGGAGCCATCATTAGGGCTATGTGTACTAGGATGGGGCCAAATATACCAGGTTGGGGATAAAGTATACCAGGATGGGACAAGGATGGCTAACATGTTGTCCATTTGTTTTCCTTTTTTCGTCCTCTAAATCCTAGATGCGTCTTATGGTTAGAAAAATGTTTGGTTCTTTGGGAATAGAAAACTGATCTAATGGAAATGGCATTATAAATTCATAAATACTTAGCAAATCATAGTTTCTTTACATTATTGAAGTGGTCACTATGGAATTAAAATCTGAGCTAACTTGTTACACTAACCTGTCCTAGAATGCTAGTAGTTCTTGTAAGCGTCTACAGTAGGAAACCTAGAAATATCTATACCATGTATAGTCTTTCTAACAAACAAAATGGAAGCATGAAGGCCTCTTTTTACCCCTCTGCAACTTTAGTATCCAGTAATAGATCAGATAGACCATGTGGGCAGAAGTGTTAGCAGCCCCTTCATACCTCAGCACCCCTGGATAACTTCAGTATTAGAGCAGATAGACAGGGAGGCCAGCAGTGTAAGTAGCCACATCTTACCTCAGGATCTCTAGTAACACCAGCATATTAGATCAAAAAGACAAGGTGAACAGTAATATGAGTGGCGTCTTCGTACGTCCACACTAGAGATGATTGAATCTGACAAGATTCGAATTTGCCAAATCGTGCAGATCTTACCTGGAAATTTAATGTACACAGAAGTTATTTTCTGCAAATTGAATTTTTCTTATTAAGCTCTTTCCAGACCCTGTAGCACAATAAACATAGGATGTAAGTGGGGGGGGGGGGGACTTTCTGTTATTCCCCAATGTTTTTTATATTTCTATTCTCTTCAGACTCTTCATTGCAGGCTGGGTCTTCCAGCATGATTAGACCTCTGACGTCTGTTTGCCATGCTGTCACTGAAGCATGACACGCAGCAAGGAAAGAACGCACAGCTCCTAATAACAATGTAATTAATATCAGGGATGCTGAAATGCTAAGAAAATTATTCAGGACAAGGAAAACAGCACTTAGCATATAAGAAAAGAACTTACTCCAGGCAGTAATAAAAAATACTCAAATATTAGTGAACCACATAAAAAACCCACATAAAGAAAAACACATGTATATAAAAACAGATGATACCAAGTCCATCCCTATAAATTGAAAATCATGCAGAAGATAAATATGAGGAGAATAATATCAGGATTACATAGATGCCAAAGCCATACAAGTAAAAGTATGGTGGAATCTACATAGACAAAATCTCATATAATATGTGGCATACAAGAAACCACCCATGATCAATCCCATAATTCTAGTAGTGGATGATTATTCAAAAAACACCATAAGGGCATGGCAAAATCTATGACACAGGGACACATAGGGCACCATATTACTTGATCTACCCAAAGTATGTCGCTAGAATAGCATCATCAGGGGTAGAGGCATGAGTTACTAAGACAAACATGGGTTTATGTACACACATAATTAGCACCTGATTTCCAAGTGGTGTGTGAGAGATGCAGGGCAGCCACAGTGTCCAAAGAGTAGGATTGCACATGACTGAGCAATCCTGGAAGTGCTGGGTCACATGAGTGCAATACGTAATTAGCATAGCGATTGTAATGCAAATGAGGTACTTACAATGAAGATAAATGTATTCACAAAACCTAAATGCAATTAGTGTAGAATATGCTAACAACATAGCAATTGCAATGCAGATAATGTATAACAGCAGGGATAAGTGTATTCACAAAGACTATGCAAATAACCCTCATGGCATCACAGAGGCAGATAAACGCACATGATAATCTAGACCAGAAAGTATTGGATCAGGAACATAGATGCACCATAGGTTTAATGATAGTAATGCAAGTAACTTGAATAGACACCAAAAAAACTGAGCTGTGACAAATGTTCAATAAACATGCAACATTACAAGCATGTGAATTGTAGCCTCAAGACTAGAAAAAAAACAAGGAGAAAATTGTAGAAAAAATACCCGGACTATAAATAAATAAATTGCAAGTGCTTAATAAACAGGGTACTTAGTATATACATTTTTGCAAAAAGGTAAGAAGCTGTCTCACCTCGTCACGGTGTACCCATCTGAGACAGTCCCTAACCTACTAAAGTTAAAAACATATTCTGTACCTGACTTGCTTTAATGCAAGTTGGGGGTGCAGCCCTCCTGATACTGAGGCTGAACAATTACCTGCTTCTCACTTTTTGCTGTGTATTTAATCTGGGACCCAGCTAACCACTTTACCATCCATATTGAAGTTTTGACATGACACAAGTCAGGTACAGAATATGTTTTTAACTTTAGTAGGTTAGGGACTGTCTCAGATGGGTACACCGTGACGAGGTGAGACAGCTTCTTACCTTTTTGCAAAAATGTATATACTAAGTACCCTGTTTATTAAGCACTTGCAATTTATTTATTCATAGTCAGGGTATTTTTTCTACAATTTTCTCCTTGGTTTTTTTCTAGTCTTGAGGCTGCAATTCACATGCTTGTAATGTTGCATGTTTATTGAACATTTGTCACAGCTCAGTTTTTTTGGTGTTTTTTGTCTGTTATCTTGCTTTAATGCAAGTTGGGGGTGCAGCCCTCCTGATACTGAGGCTGAACAATTACCTGCTTCTCACTTTTTGCTGTGTATTTAATCTGGGACCCAGCTAACCACTTTACCATCCATATTGAAGTTTTGACATGACACAAGTCAGGTACAGAATATGTTTTTAACTTTAGTAGGTTAGGGACTGTCTCAGATGGGTACACCGTGATGAGGTGAGACAGCTTCTTACCTTTTTGCAAAAATGTATATACTAAGTACCCTGTTTATTAAGCACTTGCAATTTATTTATTTATAGTCAGGGTATTTTTTCTACAATTTTCTCCTTGGTTTTTTTCTAACTTGAATAGACGTAGATAGAGGTAATCAGAAAAGGTACCATCACACATAAGAAGATCGCAGCAGAGTCACGGTTTCCGTGACGCAGTAGCGATCCCGTTAGCGATCTTGTTATATGTGACACCTACCAGCGATCAGGCCCCTGCTGTGAGATCTCTAGTCCTTGCAGAATGGTCCAGGCCATTTTCTTCAAAGGCGATGTCCTGCTGGGCAGGACACATCGCTGTGTTTGACACTGTGTGACAGGGTCACAGTGACTGCTGAGATCGTTATACAGGTCGCTACTGCGACCTGTATTGTTCCTGCATCGCTGGTAAGATCTGACTGTGTGACATCTCACCTGCGACCTCCCAGCGACTTACCTGCGACCTCCCAGCGACTTACCTGCGATCCCTATCAGGTTGCATCATTTTCGGGATCGCTGGTAAGTCGTTGTGTGTGACTGGGCCTAAAGAGCACAGCTAGTATCCTAATCAGTGCTACATAATCTTTGCACCAGCAAAGCAAGTGCATATATATTGTAGACTAGTCAAAGTATATAAGATGCAGTTCGTGCTGTGCAGATTACACAGGACCCATACAAATGTGAACAAGGTAAATATAACGCCAGCACAATATTTCACAATATTCCCTTTTTTATCTATCAGGCCTTTTTTAGTCCTATGCAAATAGTGCAGTGCTATCTATAACACTTGTTGAATTTTGTTCTTGCAGTGTGTGCTGTCAATACCGCGCTGGCTGCGAATCTCATATGGATTTGCATGGGTTCCATATATATTTTTCATGTGGCGTATGCTGTATAGGCTACTTTACACACTGCGATATCGGTCCCGATATCGCTAGTCTGGGTACCCGCCCCCATCTGTTGCGCGACACGGGCAAATCGCTGCCCGTGTCGCACAACAGCCGTCACACATACTTACCTGTCCGGCGACGTCGCTGTGACGGGCGAACCGCCTCCTTTCTAAGGGGGCGGTCCGTGCGGCGTCACAGCGACGTCACTGAAGCGCCGCCCAATAGCAGCGGAGGGGCGGAGCTGAGCGGGACGTAACATCCCGCCCACCTCCTTCCTTCCTCATAGCGGCCGGGAGTCAGGTAAGGGGAGCTTCCTCGTTCCTGCGGCGTCACACGCACCGATGTGTGCTGCCGCAGGAACGAGGAACAACTTCGTTACTGCTGCAGTAACGATTTTTAAGAATGGACCCCCATGTCGCCGATTAGCGATTTTGCACGTTTTTGCAACGATGCAAAATCGCTTATCGGTGTCACACGCAACGGCATCGCTAATGCGGCCGGATGTGCGTCACAAATTCCGTGACCCCAACGACTCCGCATTAGCGATGTCGCAGCGTGTAAAGCCCGCTTTACTCTTAGCCAATGACAGGTATATGGCAACTACGGAGCATAGGCTATAATATTAGCTGTGCCCACATTTTTCATGCACATTTTTTTTATTTGAGCGACCTCTGCACTATTCAAATTATATGATGCTGTTTAGGATAATTGTTCCTTACCTTCTGCTGTATATATTGTGTGGGTCCTGCATAACCTGCACGACACGAACTGCATCTTATATACTTTGACTAGTCTACAATATGTATGCACTTGCTTTGCTGGTGCATAGATTACGTAGCACTGATTAGGATACTAGCTGTGCTCATTCTGATTACCTCTGTCTATTCAAGTTAGGGTACTGTCACACTTTAGCGATGCAGCAGCGATCCCACCAGCGATCTGACCTGGTCAGGATCGCTGCTGCATCGCTACATCGTCGCTGGTGAGCTGTCAAACAGGCAGATCTCACCAGCGACCAGTGACTAGCCCCCAGCCAGTAGTGACGTGGAAGCGACGCTGCGCTTGCACGGAGCCGGCTTCTGGAAGCTGCGGACACTGGTAACTAAGGTAAACATCGGGTATGGTTTACCCGATGTGTCCTGCCGGCTACGTGTGCAGGGAGCAGGAAGCCGGCACTGGCAGCGTGAGAGCTGCAGATGCTGGTAACGAAGGTAAATATCGGGTAACCACCTTGGTTACCCGATGTTTACCTTGGTTACAGCTTACCGCAGGCTGTCAGACGCCGGCTCCTGCTCCCTGCACATTCAGGATTGTTACTCTCTCGCTGTCACACACAGCGATGTGTGCTTACAGTGCCTACAAGTAGTATTCAACCCCCTGCAGATTTAGCAGGTTTACACATTCGGAATTAACTTGGCATTGTGACATTTGGACTGTAGATCAGCCTGGAAGTGTGAAATGCACTGCAGCAAAAAAGAAGGTTATTTCTTATTTTTTTTTTTAAATTGAGAAAAGTTTATTCAGAGGGTCATTTATTATTCAACCCCTCAAACCACCAGAATTATGTTTGGTTCCCCTAAAGTATTAAGAAGTATTTCAGGCACAAAGAACAATGAGCTTCACATGTTTGGATTAATTATCTCTTTTTCCAGCCTTTTCTGACTAAGACCCTCCCCAAACTTGTGAACAGCACTCATACTTGATCAACATGGGAAAGACAAAGGAGCATTCCAAGGCCATCAGAGACAAGATCGTGGAGGGTCACAAGGCTGGCAAGGGGTACAAAACCCTTTCCAAGGAGTTGGCCCTACCTGTCTCCACTGTTGGGAGCATGATCCGGAAGTGGAAGGCTTATGTAACTACTTTTAGCCTTCCACGGCCTGGACAGCCTTTGAAAATTTCCACCCGTGCTGAGGCCAGGCTTGTCCGAAGAGTCAAGGCTAACCCAAGGACAACAAGGAAGGAGGTCCGGGAAGATCTCATGGCAATGGGGACATTGGTTTCAGTCAATACCATAAGTAACGTACTCCACCGCAATGGTCTCCGTTCCAGACGAGCCCGTAAGGTATCTTTACTTTCAAAGCGTCATGTCAAGGCTCGTGTACAGTTTGCTCATGATCACTTGGAGGACTCTGAGACAGACTGGTTCAAGTTTCTCTGGTCTGATGAGACCAAGATCGAGATCTTTGGTGCCAACCACACACGTGACGTTTGGAGACTGGATGGCACTGCATACGACCCCAAGAATACCATCCCTACAGTCAAGCATGGTGGTGGCAGCATCATGCTGTGGGGCTGTTTCTCAGCCAAGGGGCCTGACCATCTGGTCCGCATCCATGGGAAGATGGATAGCATGGCCTACCTGGAGATTTTGGCCAAGAACCTCCGCTCCTCCATCAAGGATCTTAAGATGGGTCGTCATTTCATCTTCCAACAAGACAACGACCCAAAGCACACAGCCAAGAAAACCAATGCCTGGTTCAAGAGGGAAAAAATCAAGATGTTGCAGTGGCCTAGTCAGTCTCCTGACCTTAACCCAATTGAAAACTTGTGGAAGGAGCTCAAGATTAAAGTCCACATGAGACACCCAAAGAACCTAGATAACTTGGAGAAGATCTGCATGGAGGAGTGGGCCAAGATAACTCCAGAGACCGGCACAGGCCTGATCAGGTCTTATAAAAGACGATTATTAGCTGTAATTGCAAACAAGGGTTATTCCACAAAATATTAAACCTAGGGGTTGAATAATAATTGACCCACACTTTTATGTTGAAAAATTATTAAAATTTAACTGAGCAACATAACTTGTTGGTTTGTAAGATTTATGCCTCTGTTAATAAATCCTGCTCTTGTTTGAAGTTTGCAGGCTCTAACTTATTTGCATCTTATCAAACCTGCTAAATCTGCAGGGGGTTGAATACTACTTGTAGGCACTGTAGGACTGGGTTATGGGCAGCACATAGGACTGGGTGATGGGCAGCACATAGGACTGGGTGATGGGCAGCACATAGGACTGGGTGATGGGCAGCACATAGGACTGGGTGATGGGCAGCACATAGGACTGGGGGGGCTGAACACAGGACTGGGTGATGGGCAGCACATAGGACTGGGGGGGCTGCACACAGGACTGGGTGATGGGCTGCACACAGGACTGGGTGATGGGCAGCACATAGGACTGGGGGGGCTGCACACAGGACTGGGGGGGGCTGCACACAGGATTGTGTGGGGGGTGCACACAGGACATTGGGGGGCTGCACACAGGACTGGGGGAGGGGTGCACACAGGACTGGGTGATGGGCTGCACATAGGACTGGGGTGGCTGCACACAGGATTGTGTGGGGGGTGCACATAGGACTGGGGGGCTGCACACAGGATTGTGTGGGGGTGCACACAGGACATTGAAGGGCTGCACACAGGACTGGGGGAGGGGTGCACACAGGATTGTGTGGGGGGTGCACACAGGACCGGGGGGGCTGCACACAGGATTGTGTGGGGGGTGCACATAGGACTGGGGGGGCTGCACACAGGATTGTGTGGGGGGTGCACACAGGATATTGGGGGGGCTGCACACAGGACTGGGTGAGGGGTGCACACAGGACTGGGGGAGGAGTGCACACAGGACTGGGGGAGGGGTGCACACAAGACTGGGGGAGGGGTGCACACAGGACATTGGGGGGCACACTGTGCTGAGAGTTTCATGCAACTCTGGGGGAGAGGGTTTACAGAACTGGGGTTTAGGCACAAAGTATTGGGCAGGGCACATAGCAGCAGAGGGTCGGCGCTGGACTCACAGCAGCATTGCATTCACATCACCGGAGTGCAGGAGCCGGACACACTGCAACAGAAGGAGAAGGCGGGCACTGATCTCCGGAGGGCAGGGGGCGTGCACACAACGCTGGAAGCTGTGAGGCTGCTGTGGACCCGCCCACAAAGTAAGCACTGGCCGACGGGAGAACACATTGCAGCACAAACAGCAATGTGTGGATTTAAAGGGCCGGCGGCAGCAAGACCGCGGTGACAGCACAAGCACTGCCTCCCCCGGGGATCTGCCCGGGGGCCACATAAAAGGTCATGGCGGGCCGCATGCGGCCCGCGGGCCGGAGGTTCCCCACCCCTGCCCTAAAGTATTAAGAAGTATTTCAGGCACAAAGAACAATGAGCTTCACATGTTTGGATTAATTATCTCTTTTTCCAGCCTTTTCTGACTAATTAAGACCCTCCCCAAACTTGTGAACAGCACTCATACATGGTCAACATGGGAAAGACAAAGGAGCATTCCAAGGCCATCAGAGACAAGATCGTGGAGGGTCACAAGGCTGGCAAGGAGCACAAAACCCTTTCCAAGGAGTTGGGCCTACCTGTCTCCACTGTTGGGAGCATCATCCGGAAGTGGAAGGCTTATGGAACTACTGTTAGCCTTCCACGGCCTGGACAGCCTTTGAAAGTTTCCTCACGTGCCAAGGCCAGGCTTGTCTGAAGAGTCAAGGCTAACCCAAGGACAACAAGGAAGGAGCTCCAGGAAGATCTCATGGCAGTGGGGACATTGGTTTCAGTCAATACCATAAGTAACGTACTCCACCGCAATGGTCTCCGTTCCAGACGAGCCCGTAAGGTACCTTTTACTTTCAAAGTGTCATGTCAAGGCTCGTGTACAGTTTGCTCATGATCACTTGGAGGACTCTGAGACAGACTGGTTCAAGGTTCTCTGGTCTGATGAGACCAAGATCGAGATCTTTGGTGCCAACCACACACGTGACGTTTGGAGACTGGATGGCACTGCATATGACCCCAAGAATACCATCCCTACAGTCAAGCATGGTGGTGGCAGCATCATGCTGTGGGGCTGTTTCTCAGCCAAGGGGCCTGGCCATCTGGTCCGCATCCATGGGAAGATGGATAGCATGGCCTACCTGGAGATTTTGGCCAAGAACCTCCGCTCCTCCATCAAGGATCATAAGATGGGTCGTCATTTCATCTTCCAACAAGACAACGACCGAAAGCACACAGCCAAGAAAACCAAGGCCTGGTTCAAGAGGGAAAAAATCAAGGTGTTGCAGTGGCCTAGTCAGTCTCCTGACCTTAACCCAATTGAAAACTTCTGGAAGGAGGAGCTCAAGATTAAAGTCCACATGAGACACCCAAAGAACCTAGATAACTTGGAGAAGATCTGCATGGAGGAGTGGGCCAAGATAACTCCAGAGACCTGTGCCGGCCTGATCAGGTCTTATAAAAGACGATTATTAGCTGTAATTGCAAACAAGGGTTATTCCACAAAATATTAAACCTAGGAGTTGAATAATAATTGACCCACACTTTTATGTTGAAAATTTATTAAAATTTAACTGAGCAACATAACTTGTTGGTTTGTAAGATTTATGCATCTGTTAATAAATCCTGCTCTTGTTTGAAGTTTGCAGGCTCTAACTTATTTGCATCTTATCAAACCTGCTAAATCTGCAGGGGGTTGAATACTACTTGTAGGCACTGTATCAGCGGGAGAGCAACAATAAAAAAACGAACCAGGGCTGTGTGTAACTAGCAGCGATCTCACAGCAGGGGCCAGATCGCTGCTCAGTGTCACACACAGCGAGATCGCTAATGAGGTCACTGCTGCGTCACAAAAACCGTGACTCAGCAGCGATCTCAGCAGCGATCTCGCTGTGTGTGAAGCACCCCTTATTTGCACTAATATCATTAAACATATGGTGTATCTATGTTCCTGATCCAATACTTTCTGGTGTACATTATCATGCTCGTTTATCTGCCTCTGCGATGACATGAGGGCTATTTGCATAGTCTTTGTGAATACACTTATGCCTGCTGTTGTACATTATCTGCATTGCAATTGTCAGGCTATGTGCGCACGTTGCGTAAATACATGCAGTTACGCTGCGCTTTGTAGCGCAGCGTAACTGCATGCGTCCTGCGTCCCCTGCACAGTCTATGGAGATTGTGCAGGGGCCGTGCGCATGTGGCGTTTTAGAGCGCAGCGCTTCGGCTACTGCCGAAGCGCTGCGTTCTAAGAAGTGACATGTCACTTCTTCCGTGCGCTTTGCCGGCAGCTCCTGCTCTGTCTATGGCAGGAGCTGCAGGCAGAGCGCATGGAATCGGCTTTTTTTTTTTTTCACTACGGACATTTCTGCAGCGATTTAAAGCGCACATGTCCTCTTCAGATCGCTGCAGAAATTTCTGCAGTGACTGTACGCAACGTGCGCACATAGCCTTATGTTGTTTGCCTATTCTACACTTATTGCGTTTAGGTTTTGTGAATACACTTATCTTCATTGTAAGTACCTTTTTTTGTATTACAATTGCTACGCGAATTACGTATTCCAGGCATATGACCCAGCACTTCCAGTATTGCTCAGTCATGTGGATTTGCCTACTCTTTGGACACTGTGGCTGCCCTGTATCTCACACACACCACTTGGAAATCAGGTGCTAATTATTTGTGTACATAAACCAGTTTGTCATAGTGACTCATGCCTCTACCCCTGATGAAGCTATTCTAGTGACAGGAGTTGGGTGGATCAGGTGATATGGTGCCCCATCTGTCCCTGTGTCATACATTTTGCCATGCCATTATTGTGTTTTTTTGAGTAATTCTCCATTACTAGAATTATGGGATTGATCATGGGTGGTTTCTTGTATGCCACATATTATGAGATTTTGTCTATGTAGATTCCACGATACTTCTACTTGTATGGCTTTGGCATCTGTGTAAACCTGTTTAAATACTTTTGATATTATTTTCCTCATATTTATCTTCTGCATGATTTGCACTTCATAGGCATGGACTTGGTATCATCTGTTTTTACATACCTGTGTTTGTCTTTATGTGGGGTTTTTATGTGGTTTACTAATAAAATTTAAATATTTTTTATTACTGCCTAGAGTGAGTGCTATTCTTATATGGGATGTGCTGTTTTCCTTGTTCTGAAGCTTGACACGCGTCAAGACTAGAGATGAGCGAACCGGTCGCGAACCGGTCGAGAACCACTCGAACCGCATAGGAAACAATGGGAGGCAATCACAAACACATAAAAACACCCTCAAAGGTGTCCAAAAGGTGACAAACAACTCACAACACAACACAAACACATGGGAAAGTGACAAGGACATATACTCATGCGAAAACAAAAGAGCTGGACAAGGAAAAAGAGGAGGAGACACAGATATAGGCATGGCATGCCCTTCTAAAATCATGTAAAACACCGCAAGGTTACTCCAAGCGGAGTCTCCCTTTTTTCCAAAAATTGGGCCATACACACACCCACCCCTTCAGTTGCAGCACTTGTGCCCCAGTTGTACACTTCACAGGTAGATTTGCATCAAGCACATTCAAAAATACGCCATCCTTAACCGTCCCCAGGATGACACCGGGGTAGGTAGCTAAGTCTTTCCTGATCCCAGCTCTGTTCATCTTGGATCATTTTTAAAAACACTGTAAGCAAGGGTTACTCCAAGCGGAGTCTCCCTTTTTTCCAAAATTTGGGCCCCACACACACCCACCCCTTCAGTGGCAGCACTTGTGCCCCAGTTGTACACTTCGCAGTTAGATTTGTATCAAGCACATTCAAAAATACGCCATACTTAACCGTCCCCAGGATGACCCCGGGGTAGGTAGCAAAGTCTTTGCTGAACCATGACTTGTTCATCTTGGCTCCTTTTAAAAAACACAGCAAGCAAGGGTTACTCCAAGCAGAGTCTCCCTTTTTTCCAAAAATTGGGCCACACAGACACCCACCCCTTCAGTGGCAGCACTTGTGCCCCAGTTGTACACTTCACAGGTAGATTTGCATCAAGCACATTCAAAATACACAAGCATTTACTCTCCCCAGGATGACACAGTGGTAGTAAATTCCTTGTGGATCCATGACTTGTTCATTTTGCTGAACGTTAGTCTGTCCACATTGTCACTGGACAGACGCGTACGCTTATCTGTCAGCACACAGCCAGCAGCACTGAAGACACGTTCAGAGACAACGCTGGCAGCGGGACACGACAAGATCTCCAAGGCGTAAGTGGAGAGCTCTGGCCATTTTTCAAGATTTGAAGACCAAAATGAGCAAGGCTCCAGTTGCAAAGTCATGGCATCGATGTTCATTTGGAGATACTCCTGTATCATCCTCTCCAGCCGTTGACTGTGTCAGACTTGTTGTCTCTGGTGGCCTTGCAAAGGATGGTCTAAAAAAATTATGAAAAGATTCAATAAAATTGCTGTTACCAGCACCAGATACGGTGCTGCTGGTACGGTTAGATTGTTGAAGATGACGAGACCGTCCCATGTTTGTCGAGTTACAACTGGGAGATTCACTCAGTGCACCACGGGTGTTTTGTGGAAAAGCCGAGTTAAGATCGAGCAATAGCTTTTGCTGATACTTCTGCATACGTGCATCCCTTTCTATGGCTGGAATTATGTCACAAAATTTGGACTTGTACCGGGGATCTAATAGTCTGGCAAGCCAGTAGTCATCATCACTTCTAATTTTGACAATACGAGGGTCATGTTGGAGGTAGTGCAGCAAGAAGGCGTTCATGTGTCTTGCGCAGCCATGCGGACAAAGTCCACGCTGTGTTTGTGGCATAGAGGTGCTATCCGTTCTTTCTTCCTCTGACATTTCCCCCCAACCTCTTTCAACAGAAATTTGACCAAGGTCTCCCTGATCCGCTGAGTCTTCCATGTCCATGGACAGTTCGTCCTCCATTTCTTTATGTTCTCCTGCACCTTCCTCAACATTTCGCCTGCTACCATGCGCCCTTGTTGATCCCTGTCCCCCATGGTCCCATGCCTGCCGTCTTGGTGATGATGAACGTCTGGACCTTGGTGATGTTGTTGTCTCTTGCGCATATGAATGCTCCTGTAGTTCCTCCCCTTCCTATTTTCCCACCCCCTGACTCCGAATAGTGTTTAGCGTGTGCTCCAGCATGTAAATGACTGGAATTGTCATGCTGATAATGGCATTGTCAGCGCTAAACATATTCGTCGCCATGTCGAAACTGTGCAGAAGGGTGCATAGGTCCTTGATCTGAGACCACTCCATCAGGGTGATCTGCCCCACCTCTGCATCTCGTTGGCCCAGGCTATACGTCATGACATATTGCACCAGGGCTTGACAGTGCTGCCACAGTCGCTGTAACATGTGGAGTCGAATTCCAGCGTGTCGGCACATCGCATTTCAGGTGATGAACCGGCAGGCCGAAAGACTTCTGGAGCGATGTAAGTCGCTCAGCAGCAGTGGTTGAACGGCGGAAGTGAGCAGACAGTTTTCGTGCCCTGTTCAGAAGGCCATCTAGGCCGGCATAGTGTGTTAAAAATTGCTGGACAACAAGGTTCAACACGTGAGCCATACAAGGCACGTGTGTCAACTTGCCCAGGCGAAGGGCCGCACCCAGGTTTGCAGCATTGTCGCACACGGCCTTACCAGGCTGCAGGTTGAGTGGAGACAACCATTTATTAAACTCAGTCTCCAGAGCTGCCCACAACTCAGCCGCTGTGTGACTCTTAGTTCCAAGACATTTCAAGCTAAAGACCGCCTGATGCCGTTGCGCTCTGCTGCCAGCATAGTAATGAGGGGTGCGTGATTCCTTCTGCGCAGTTACAACGCTGGTGGCCTGACCAAGCAGGCTTGGGGCGGAGGTGGAGGACCCAGACGAGGTGGAGGAGGCAGAAGCAGTGGCGGAACTTGGACAGACAGAGGATTGACACACAAGTCGTGAAGACGGCAAGACTTGTGCAGCAGACCCTTCACCATCTATCACCATAGTTACCCAGTGCCCAGTGAGCGACATGTAACGTCCCTGTCCATGCTTACTGGTCCAAGTATCGGTGGTGAAATGCACCCGTTCACACACAGAGTTTCTCAAGGAAGCGGTGATGTTGTGTGCGACATGCTGGTGTAGCTCAGGCACACCTTTCTTAGAGAAGTAGTGGCGACTGGGCATCTGGTACTGGGGCACAGCGACAAACATAAGGCCTCTAAAATCCTGTGTGTCCACCAGGCAGAAAGGCAGCATTTCGGTAGCCAAGAGCTTACAGAGGGATAAAGTCAATCTCTTAGCTTTGTCATGGGTCGCAGGAAATGGCCTTTTATTTGTCCACATCTGAGGGACAGAGATGTGGCTGCTGTGTGTAGACGGTGTTGAGTAGGGTGTCCCTGGAAAAATGCAGGTTTGTGAGGAAAGTGCAGGCATAGACATGATGTTGCCTTCATCCAACGTTGGTGCTATTGATGTCTGAGAGAGCTGTACACACGCACTTGTTTCCCCTTCCAAACCAACTGACGACCTACCAAGCAAACTGCCTGTTGCGGTTACAGTGGTGGAAATTGTGCGTGGAGAACCAGGTGTGACAGCTGTCCCCACAGTCCTAGAAGATGAAGAGCGCGCGGATGCACTGGAAGGGGCAGGCGGTGGATGGTTCGCTCCGCTAGGCCGCATTGTAGCACGGTGAGCTTCCCACTGGGACATATGATATTTATTCATGTGACGATTCATGGAAGAAGTTGTCAAACTGCTGAGGTTTTGCCCTCTACTAACAGAATCACGACAAATTTTACAGATCACATAATTTGGCCGATCTTTTGCTATGTCAAAAAAGGACCAGGCTAGGCAAGGCTTAGAGGGCATGCGACCTGCTGATCCACCCCGACTAGTGCTCAGAGGCACAGTGGTGGCTGAGGATGCAGTTGTTGACGTGCTACCAGTACTCCTCCTCTGTCCAGGAAGGCACAAGGTAACTTCGTCGTCATTTGCATCCTCCTCCACCGCCTCTGTTCACATCCTCGAGTGCCTGACTGTGGGTTGACAGTAGGTGGGATATAGAACTTCCTCATCAATTGTTGTGTTTGCACTCCCCTCACCGATCAGACCGAGCCTCTTCCTGCCCTGACCGAATATTTAAGTTGTCATCCCAATCTGGTATTTGCGTCTCATCGTCATCAGTATGTTCCTCATTGTCTATAACAACAGGTGTTACAGTTTGTGAATAAGGGTCAACATTATGCTCAGAAACTTGGTCCTCACGGCCTGAATCAGAGTCACAAAGGTACTGGGCATTACTGCAGACCATTTCATGGTCTGTACTCACTGTAGCTTGGGAGCAGACCTCTGATTCCCAGGCTATAGTGTGACTGAACAGCTCTGCAGACTCAGCCATCTCAGTTCCACCATACAGATGGAGACTTCAGAGCTGGGAGAAAGCAAGTGTGATTGGGATGACAACTCAGAGGACTGGTGTTTTTTGGATGCGGTAGTTGAGGTGGCAGAGAGGGCACTTGTTGGACCATTTGAGATCCATTCAAGCATTTTCTTTTTTTGGCCATCATCTACCTTTGTTCCAGTTGTTCGTGTCTGTAAAAAAGGGAGCACATCGGATTGTCCACGGTAAGTAGTAGACATCTTACTTTTGCTGGAAGATGGTCTATCTTCAGCAGATGTTAATGGAGCTTTGCCACCTTCACCACGGACAAACCCCTTTTTTCCTTTTCCAACACGCCTCTTCCCCTTTCCACTAGCAGCTGTCATTTTGCCACTCATTTTGATTGCGAAAAGATTGTGCACTTAAAATGTGGTATTAAAAATTGAGAGGTGGTGTAGATTGCAGCGGTGGTCTATCTTTTTATTAACAGCAGAATAAACAACAATAACTATCCCTGACAATGCAACTACAGCCCTTAAACTCGCAGCATAGTTTGCTATTAGAATGGCTTAGTAACAATGAGTTTGAGTGTGCAATGCAGTGGTGCTGCAAATAGCTTTGCACCAGTGGGACAATAATGGAAGTCCAACAGCCACTTTTAGGATGCCACTAAGTTTACTCAGTGTTTGCTAGTATAATGGCTTAGTAACAATGAGCTTGAGTGTGCAATGCAGAGGTGCTGCAAATAGATTTGCACTCGTGGGACACTAATGGAAGTCCAACAGCCACTTTTAGGATGCTACTAAGTTTACTCAGTGTTTGCTAGTATAATGGCTTAGTAACAATGAGCTTGAGTGTGCAATGCAGAGGTGCTGCAAGTAGATTTGCACTAGTGGGACACTAATGGAAGTCCAACAGCCACTTTTAGGATGCCACTAAGTTTACTCAGTGTTTGCTAATATAATGGCTTAGTAACAATGAGCTTGAGTGTGCAAAGGGCAGGAGGGTACAGTGGCAGGGTTGTGGGTCAGTGTACAGGAAAGGAAGCCTCACTTTCTATCCCTACTAATGGGGAAATGCAGCGAGGAAATCCCTGACCTTAGCTACACAGAGGCTGTTATCTTCTGTAGGTGTTAAAATCTGTTTCCACGGACCTGACTGTCACCTATGGCTCTGAGCCTGCTGTTATAAGCCCTTACAAGGGCTAATAGAAACTTCTATCCCTATTCTGTATAGCGCTGTGTGTAGAGCGTACACAGCAGTATCGGAGACAGGAGCTACGCCAGCAGTGACTCACACCCAGACGCAGAAGAGATAATGGCGTCCGGACGGGCAGATACCCGTTTTTATAATGCAGGGACATGTGACATGGACATCCTATCACACATGCCATGCCGTTGCTTCTCTGGCTAAAAGTCCACTTAGCTGTGTGTGTGTCTGGGATTGGCTGACATGCTGGCCCACCCCACTACAGGCGCGCGCTTAGGGAAGGAAGAAAAGGGAAAAAAAAATGTCGATTGCCATTATCCCAGCAGCAGTGATCTGAATGCGCTGTTCCCGCACACTATACGCTGAAATTTCATAATAGTGTGAGTCACAGAGTGACTTATACTATTACAGCGGAAAGCCAACTAGTAATTAGCTTGGCTTTTTGCTGCTAGAACCGTTCTCGAACGTAACTAGAACTATCGAGCTTTAGCAAAAAGCTCGAGTTTTAGTTCGATCTACAACAGCCCCCAAAATCACTCGAACCGCGAACTGGAGAACCACGAACCGCGCTCAACTCTAGTCAAGACATCACAATGTGCACCATGACGTCGGAGTCCTAGTCGAGGTGGGTAGTGAGGTAAATATTACTGTTACTTATATATATATATACATATGTATATATGTATATAATTTACCCACACACTTTTATTCAGCTGCCTGCTATTCTACTGATTTCACATTATGCGAACTGAAAACAAAGTCTGTATTTTTGAAGAATATTTTTATTGATTAGTTTACAGATTTTTATAGAATATTTTTATAGATTTTTTAGAATTTGGGAAAATTCAATTTCACACAAATTTGCTCATCTCTAGCACATCTTGCATCTTCAGGATTAGATCGGAATATCAGGGTGGACAGCAGTATGAGCAGCCTCTTCTTCCCTCAGCACCGCTGGTATGTCCAGTATTAGATCTGATAGACTGGCTGGACAGCAGTGTGAGTAGCCGCCTCTTACCTCTGCACATTTGGTATGTCCAGTACTAGATCAGATAGCAGGCTGAAAAGCAGTGTGAGCCGCCGCCTCCGACCTCTGTATACTTGGTTTGTTCAGTATTCGGTCAGACAGACAGGGTGGACAACAGTATTAGCTGCAATTTGGTAACGGCTTAGTGAAGTCTGAGGTTGCGCTGGCTTAGAGCTGGGATTCTACAACTTGAAAGTTCAGAGCCAGTTTTGGAAGAATGATGGATCGTTTTAGAGTGACATTATAGACCCTTGAGACTGCTTTTCTTAAAGGGGTTATCCGGCTTCTTTTGACTTTTTTTCATTATTACACTATTGGGCTACATTGGGGCAGGTAAGTAGATAGAGACCACTTACCTGCCCCGCTGTCAGCCCCTCTCCCCCGGCTCAGAGTGGTCATGTGACCGCTCCTGCCGCGATTTTGCTGCTTCCGGTCATTTCATGTCTACATGGGCAGGGCCATGTTGACATGCAAATCTGGAACAGCATGTCGCCTCCCTGCTGGGCTGTACAGTGCGTGGAGTAACCGCCCCCGTTCCCTGCACCCTCCCACACATTCCCCTGCACCCCGTACTCTGCCCACAACCTCCTACACACTCCGTAGTCTCCCTCCCCCGCCTCCTGTGCCCAGCTACGTGCGCCCTGAATTCCAGCCGATTCAGTGTCCAGTTCAATAAGGCAAGGAACACTTGCTGTCAGATACACTGTCAGCGCTGTGTCCCCAGCGCTTTATCATGTTTACTGCCTGACGCCCTGGGAACTGTCCCCCCCCCCCCCCCCGTGCGCGCTGTCTGTGTCATCATGGGTCATCTGTGTATGTGCATCAGTCTGTGTCCCTCGCCAGCCCCGCGGATGCCCGCTCTTCTCACGCCGCGGGGCTGGCAGGGAGCGGGACACTGACTGCTAAAGGTGGTATCACACACAGCGACAACGACGTCGCTGCTACGTCGCCATTTTCTGTGATGTTGCAGCGACGTCCCGTCGCTGTCGCTGTGTGTGACATCCAGCAACGAGCTGGCCCCAGCTGTGAGGTCGCCGCTCGTTGCTGAATGTCCAGCTTCATTTTTTTGGTCGTCGCTCTCCCGCTGTGACGCACAGATCGCTGTGTGTGACAGCGAGAGAGCGACGAAATGAAGCGAGCAGGGAGCAGGAGCCGGCAGCTGCGGTAAGCTGTAACCAAGGTAAACATCGGGTAACCAAGGTGGTTACCCGATATTTACCTTCATTACCAGCCTCCGCCGCTCTCACGCTGCCAGCGCCGGCTCCTGCTGTCTGCACATGTAGCTGCAGTACACATCGTGTAATTAACCCGATGTGAACTGTAGCTAGGAGAGCAAGGAGCCAGCGCTAAGCAGTGTGCGCGGCTCCCTGCTCTCTGCACTGTGACATGTAGCTGCAGTACACATCGGGTTAATTAACCCGATGTGTACTGTAGCTAGGAGATCAAGGAGCCAGCGCTAAGCAGTGTGCGCGGCTCCCTGCTCTCTGCACTGTGACATGTAGCTTCAGTACACATCGGGTTAATTAACCCGATGTGTACTGTAGCTAGGAGAGCAGGGAGCCAACGCTCAGTGTGCGCGGCTCCCTGCTCTCTGCACTGTGACATGTAGCTGCAGTACACATCGGGTTAATTAACCCGATGTGTACTGTAGCTAGGAGAGCAGGGAGCCAGCGCTCAGTGTGCGCGGCTCCCTGCTCTCTGCACATGTAGCTGCAGGTTAGATTAGATGAGATAATTACCTGCTGTGACGATCTCCTGCCTCCTGACGTCACCGCGGTCACTGCCTTCTCTGCCCGTCTCGCGGGCGGCCCGAGACTGTCACTAGCAGTGACGTCACGGGCTCTCGCGATACTGCGTAGAATGCAGCGGGCATAGAAGTCAGTGACAGCGCTGACGTCAGGAGAGCAGGAGATCGTTACTGCAGGTAATGATCTCATCTAACCTCCTGATGGCAGCGCTCGGCATCCCCTGCAGTGACCTGGGCTGACCTATTGATGTTAGCTCAGGTCACTGCACTGCTCTCCCAGCCAATGGGGAACATTTTATTCTTCATTGACTGGGAGTCTCATTGACTATGGTATGGATCGCCGTGCGACCCCCTTATTGGATTACGCCGGACCTGGATTGGATTGTTCTTGTCAATAAATTGTTGAAAGAGGGAATGTGGGGAGTGTTTTTTCAAATAAAACTTTTTTTGTTGTCTATTTTTTATTTCTTACTGACTGGGTTGGTGATGTCGGGTATCTGATAGACGCCTGACCTCACCAACCCCAGGGCTTGATGCCAGGTGACATTACACATCCGGCATCAACCCCATATATTACCCCGTTTGCCAACGCACCAGGGCGCGGGATGAGCTGGGGCGAAGCACCAGGATTGGCGCATCTAATGGATGCGCCACTCCTGGGGCAGCTGTAGCCTGCTATTTTTAGGCTGGGGAGTGTCCAAGAACGGTGGACCTCCCTAGTCTGAGAATACCAGACCACAGCTGTCCGCTTTACCTTGGCTGGTGATGCAATTTGGGGGGGACCCCACGTTTTTTGTTTTAAATTATTTATTTAATTTTAAATAGCGTGGGGTGCCTTCTGTTTTGGATTACCAGCCAAGGTGAAGCTGCCAGCTGTGGTCTGCAGGCTGCAGCCGTCTGCTTTACCCTAGCTGGCTACAGAAGATAGGGGGGACCTCACGTCGTTTTTTTTTTAATTATTTATTTATTTATTTATTGGCTAAATACAAGGCTAAGCACCCTTTAGTGCCACATGAAAGGCACTAAAGGGTGCCAGCTTAGACTATGTGGGGGGGGGGGTAGGACATTATATTGGTCTTTCTCATCTATTATCTATCCCTCTATCTATCCCTTCATTCATTCATCCATCCCTCTATTGATCCCTCTAGCTATCTGTATCTATCTATCCCTCTATCTATCTAGCTGCTTCCGTTTTTTTGCAGTATGAAAAAAATAGGAAGGTACGCAGATGACACACGGACCATATACAGAACGGATGCCACACAGTTGCATCCGTGAAAAACATGACCATTTTTTTGCAGACCGCAAAAACGGGGCAGTCCTGTGAATGTAGCCTAATCAAGAGGCTTATGAGGGTGATGTATTTAATTACAAAAAACTGTTTTTTTCTTGGTGTATGTGTTTATTTTCTGTCACTTACAGATTACTAAGGGGGGGGGGGTGTTTCATAGACCCTGACGATTAATATCTGGCTTAGAGGCAGCTGTGGGCTGTGATTAACTTCATATTAGCCTGATTGCCACCGCCCCAGAGCAACCAGGAAGAGCCAGGTAAAGTGCTGGGATTGTCACATCTAATGGATGTGACAATCCTGAGTGGCTGCAGGCTGCTATTTTTAGGCATGGGGCGGCTCAATAAATAGGGGTCTCCCCAGCCTGACAATACCAGCCCCCAGCTTTTGTGGTTTATCATTCCTGGGTACCAAAATTCGGGGGAACTGAATTTCGTTTATTTTTAAATTATTTTTGTAAATCAAGAAAAAAGCTGCATGCAGTTCCTCTTATTTGGATACACAGCCAAGATAAGCGCACGGCTGGGGGCTGCATACTGTAGCCATATGCTTTTTCTGTTCTTGGTGTCATAATATGGGAGAAAAACACAGTGAAAAATTGTATGCGTTTTATACCACAATAATGATCCGCAGACTTGAATTGCTTTCCCGCTCATCAACCGTCTTGGCGCCCGTGATTGGTTGTAGGCAGATGCTGTCACATACGCTAAGGGTGCGTCTGACTGCAACCAATCACAGGAGACAGGACAGCTGGAGGACGGGGAAAGCAGTGCATATGAATGAGCAGTAATTAGCGGCCCAGCAAGTGAAGGAGAAGCCACGGGAGCAGTGTACAGCTGCAACGGAGCCTCGGTCAGTATGAAGCGCTTTCTTCTTTTTTTTTTTTTACGTTACTATTAATTTTTAATTTCACAAGTGCCTGATCCTGATCACACATCCGGAATCCAGGTCCTGGTTCTGCCCAACAATAGCCTCTGATTCTCTGAAAAGAGGGCTGTTTACCCCTACACTGACTAATAGAACGAGTTTTTTTCAGTAGCTACTCTGAAAAGATGACGCAAAGTTTCGTGAACCTCCATTTTCACCAACCCACAAAGTACAGTTTCATCAACACAGTATGATAGCCCCGACACAACCCACCACATTTTATAATGGCTCACACACAGTATAATGCGCTTCACATAGACATCCAAATACTATAATGTCCCCCTCATACAGCACAGCAAACTATATTTTGGCCCCTACACAGATCAAAACAGTATAATGGCTGCCCCACCTAATGATTAAAAAAATTACTCATCTCTCCCCATTCTCCCGCTGCTCCAATCTTCGCAGCAGGTGTCCTGAATGTTCGGCACTGGTCTGCAGAGGGTGCGTTGAAGTGACATCATTGTGCCCTCTGCACTGAGACATCAAAGCTCATAAGCACAGGGAGAATAATGGAGGAGGGAGCCGTCAGATCGTTGCTTTCAATTATATTGGCATTTATCGTTCAGTTGAACGTGCAATACAGGACGGAGGAGGGTCCAGTGCAGGCCCTGGAACTGGCCCCCTGACTCACAGGTCCCTTAGTAGCAACGTGGTCTGCCGCCATGAGCGGTACACAACTGTAAATATCTTTCAATTTTTAATAAATATATATATAAATATATATATATATAATCTAATATATAAAGCTGAGTGTGTGTGTGTGTGTGTGTGTGTGAGTCCGCTAAAGGAATCCGCACTATCTCATTTACAATAACGTTTTTTTGCACAGATGACCCATGTGACCCAGGGAACGTCGTAGACTACGGTTTCACAGGAAAATGTAACCCTGCGCTTTACAGTTACTCTCCAAAAAACATGACTCCATTAAAGTGATTGGAGCCTGGAACTACAGTTTATTAATCTCAGCTGTGATTGGTTACTATAGTAACAAAGGACAGTGTTAGTATAAGAGGTAATAAGATATCAGTGGGGAGACGGATAGAGAGAGACAGACAGGGAAAGAAAAGAGACGTAAAGCTAGAGACAGACGGTGAACGAGACAGACGGTGAACGAGAAATGAAAGCCACCTCACAGACCTGCATCATGCTAGTAGTGACATAGCCATGCTGTGATGTATGACAGCATGACCAAAATATCATGGAGCCCAAGGAAAAAAATAGTGGTCAAGATTTTTCACAAAAATCTGCAGTAACTATATTTTATTGTAGATGATGATGATTATTATTATTATCATCGCACTATTTCTTGCTTGCTGCTACACAGTGTAGATATGTGAATCCTCACATCACATGCAGCAGACACAGTTGTCGACAGTCAGAATGAACGGTCATGTGACCACTCATATGCAATCTGCACACTCCACATTCGGAGCCCAATGTGTCAATTCATATAGTGACACATAGATGGATAAGCCTGGAGAATCTATGTGCATATATATATATATATATATGTATACACATAACTATATGACACAAACCACGCGCACACACACATGTACCATACATACATGGCGTATATATATCTACTATAGACTCACATTGGGTGCTATATATAGTCTGCCTTAGGCCCGTTTCACACGTCAGTGAAAAACAGTGACGTTTTTCACTGGCGTGTAAAACACGCACATGTCCCTGCGTGTGCCGTGAATCACGGCACACGTGGGTTGTCTAAGTGCAATCCGGGCTCCGTTATCCGTGGCCCATGATTGCACTTAGTAATCAACTCACCTGCGCCCGCTCTCCATGGTGCTGATCGCTCCCGCGGTGCAGCATCCGGCCGGCGCTGACAACCGCAGCAGCTGCTTCCGGGTCGGCTGTGTCGCGCATCATGAATATGCCCGACAATAATGAGCCGGCTCAGAAGCAGCAAGCTGCACGGGCTGCAGAGGACATCGCTGGACGCCGGGTGAGTTAAAATGTTTTTTATTTTAAAAGCATGTTTTTTTCTGGCACGTGTTTCACGGACCACACCACTGCGTGGTCCGTGGAACATCAGTGATGCCAGAAAAAAATGGACATGTCTCCGTGCAGCAATCACGCACACGCGGGTACGCCGCACGGAGACACGTACAGTGAAAAATCACTGACGTGTGAGCAGACCCATTCATTATAATGGGTCTGCGTATGTCAGTGATTCTGGTACGTTTAAAAAAAAAGCACAAACGTACCAGAATCACTGACGTGTGAAAGGGGCCTTACACAGTATTCATTTATCTATAAGGGGTGAGGAACATGTAACAACTCTTTCTGTTACCATTGTTGATGGGATGTGAGCTGATTGCTGTGTCACAGATGAGAGAAGCTGGATCTCTGCTCTGTCACATGCTGCTGAGAGGTCAGGTGCTGGGCAGAATACTGACAGCCATTGAATGTGCAGAGGGAGGGCAGGGGGCGTTCCTGGACACTGAGGCTGGGCGGTGCCAGCTCTGACTGAGGTTTGGCAACCAAGAATACAGGAAATTGTCATGTTTGTTGGAGCTGAATGTAAACAAGGTGCTGCAGAGAATAAAGGGTGAATTCAAGAGGAACAAAAGTTAGAAAACTAAAAATAACAATGTAGGGGTGATTTATATGACAATACAGCGCAGATTAGCTTACATTTTTTTTTGGAGTGTATGTCGGATAACTCCTTTAAGTGTTATGTACAATATTTATCAGTATTTTATTTAATAAAATGGTCATCTCTAAACTAATGCAAAGTGTAATTCCCTTAAAGAATTGTATATATTGCAGAATGGCACCTAAAAAAAGATTACAGATAGTCTAGCAAAACAGGATACATAACACACTGCATTTGTGGTACAGGTTCCATACAGCATATCTGCAGCAATGTACGATGTACGATATATGTGGATAACCTCATCAATACGAAGCAGTAAAAATTCTGCACAGAACTCAAGAATGTTGATCGTTTTCAAATTATTAATGTAGAATTCTGCAGGGAATCCTCAGCAAATGCAGATTTTGTGGTGTAATTGCTGTGAATTTGCAGCAGAGCTAAATTTTTCTTTCCTTTTTCACTGCTTGTACATGAATGGTATGGTCTCCTCCAGACGTTTTTTTTTTCATGTCCAAGAAAATATGGTTATCTTAATGGCTTAATGAGGGAACATCATGAAAGCACAAGCCACAGAAAAAGTCTTCTTTAGACCTAGCTGCAAATACATTAATATTCATCAGTGTTTGGTCTACTGTGTGTGTCAGTTTTTAGCATCAGTTTTTTTATCATTTTTTTCTTATATGCAGAAAAAAACTGATTTGGAGATTTTGAAGCTTCTCCTAGCAAACAGTCAAGGAAAAACAGACTGCATTAGGATGACTGTGGATTGGCGCCACAGAACTTTACTACATCCTTTGCGGTGTTGCGCACAGGCGCTGTCTGCACTATACTAATGGCTGCCGCATGCCAATCAGAAGGAAAGAGGTGACCTCGCTGTATGACGTTACCTCCTTGCATCGGATTGGTGGGTGACAGCCACTGATATAGTGCAGAAAGCTCCTCTGCGCTGCACCGCAAATGATTCAACTGTAGTAAAGCCCTGCCAGCGCCGACCCCCAACATATGGCCGCATAAGCAGGTAAGGTGTTTGCCCACTATCAGAACTCGCTACATCCTGCATGCGGCGGGGCCCTGGCCTGCGAAGCCGCAAGTCTCCTCCGCAGGAGAACGGAACGCAGCTGCCCATGCCCTCGATCAGGGTTCGGAGCAATGCGGTCTCCTTGCTGTGTTCTCCGTAGCGAGGGCGCATGCGACTCCGCAACAATTGACATGCTGCGGCCTCTGAAAGTTGCACCACCGGTTAGTGTTTGCTGCTGGCAGTACACGGACAGTGGGCATGGGATTTCTAGAAATCCCATCCACTTTGCTTGTATTGTACATCGCAGCGTTTTGGATGCAGTTGAAGCATGCAGCATCCAAAACTTTGCAAACACTGATCGTGGGCATCCAGCCTAATAAGAGAGAAAGTGGAGAATTAATTTTTTTTTGTATTACTAAAGGATGAGCACAATGCTACAGGGCACAAGGATGGGCACAATACTACAGTGCACAATGCTACAGGGCACTAGGATGGGCACAAGGATGAACCCAATTCTACAGGACACAAGGATGAGCAGAATACTACAGTGCACAATACTACAGGGCACAAGAATGGGCACAATACTACAGTGCACAATACTACGGGGCACAAGAATGGGCACAATACTACAGTGCACAATGCTACAGGGCACAAGGATGGGCACAAGGATGAGCCCAATTCTACAGGACACAAGGATGAGCACAATACTACTGAGCACAATACTACGGGGCACAAGAATGGGCACAATACTACAGTGCACAAGGCGGGCAAAATACTACAGGGCACAAAGATGAGCCCAATACTGCTGGGCACAATACTACAGGGATGGTTACAATACTACTGGGCACAAGGATGAGCACAATACTACAAAGATGGTTACAAGCAATAACAGGAGGACAAGGAGTGTGAACATGGAAATATTTTTATTAGATTAAAATTGATTTCAATATGTAAAAGTATAAAATACAAATGAGACGAGGACAGGGAATATGTATAGTTCTAAATTCCAACATGACATGGGTATTGAAGGGTTAAAGATGGACCAAAATACATATAGAATGCAAATGCATGTGCAAAATCCCAATATAGCAGCAAGAATTGATTGAAAGAATTCAGAACAATGCTAATTCCATAGTTATAATAACATAGATGCAGTCATTGGCCTGTGACCAGCCTCCTACCGTAAGGCAAGGAAAATTTAAAGCTGTACAGTGGGTTAATAAGTGATCCACCCACCTCACAAAAACAAACCCCAACATACGTTTCACTTTCTTTTACTGTGATGCCATGTGGAATGACCAGCTTCCACAAGGATGAGCACAGTACTACAGGGCACAAGGATGGGGCACAGTTCTTCAGGGCGCAATACTAAAGGGCATAAAGATGATCACAATACTACTGGGTACAATACTACAAGAATGAGCGTAATAATACAGGGCACACGGATGAGCACAATGCTACTGGGCACAATACCACAAGGATGTGCACTATACTACAAGGATGAGCACTTTACTACAGGGCACACGGATGAGCATAATACCACAAGGATGAGCATAATGCTACTGGGCACAATACCACAAGGATGAGCACAATACCACAAGGATGAGCACTTTACTACAGGGCACACAGATGGGCACAATACCACAAGGATGTGCACAATACTACAAGGATGAGCACAATACTACTGGGCAGAATACTACAAGGATGAGCACCTTACTACAGGGCACATGGATGGGCACAATACTACTGGGCACAATACCACAAGTACAACCCCTGGCAAAAATGATTGTATCACCTTGATCTGAGGATGTTCATTTAGTTGTTTACTTTTGTTTAAAAAAGCAGATCACAGACACTGCACCAAATTAAAGTCATTTCAAAGGGCAACTTTCTGGCTTTAAGAAACACTAAAAAAAATCATGAAAATATAATGTGCTAGCCAGTATTTGTTAATTTTCAAGACCAAACAGGGGGAAAAATTATGTAATCACTCAATTATGAGGGAAAAAATATGGAATCACTCTGTAAATTTTGATTCCCAAAACGAACATCTGCATCAAATAAGATCTGCTTGTTAGTCTGCATCTAAAAAGGAATCAGCACACCTTGGAGAGCTGTTGCACCAAGTGGATTGACATGAATTATGGCTCCAACACAAGAGGTGTCAATTGAAACAAAGGAGAGGATTATCAAACTCTTAAGAGGGTAAATAATCACGAAATGTTGCAAAAGATGTTGGTTGTTCTCAGTCAGCTGTCTAAAATCTGGACCAAATACAAACAACATGGGAAGGTTGTTAAAGTCAAACATACTGGTAGACCAAAGAAGACATCAAAGCGTCAAGAGAGGAAACTTAAAGCAAACTGTCTCCAAAACAGGAAATCCGCAACAAAACAAATGAGAAATGAATGGGAGGAAACTGGCGTCCATGTCTGTGACCGAACTGTAAGAAACCGCCTAAAGGAAATGGGATTTACATACAGAAAAGCAAAACAATAAAAAGATGACTGCCTGAAGAGAACTTATAAATTTCCACAGTCATTGATAATATGGGGCTGCATGTCAGGTAAAGGCACTGGGGAGATGGCTGTCATTACATCTTCAATAAATGCTCAAGTTGACATTGAAATTTTGAACACTTTTCTTATTTCATCAATTGAAAGTATGTTTGGGAATGATGAAATCATTTATCAAGATCATAATGTATCCTACCATAGAGCAAGAGTTGTGAAAACATTCCTTGAAAGAAGACACATAAGATCAATGACATGGCCTGCAAATAGTCTGGATCACAATCCAATTGGAAATCTTTGGAAGTTGAAGAAAATGGTCCATAACAAGGCTCCAACCTGCAAAGCTGATCTGGCAACAGCAATCAGAGAAAGTTGGAGCTAGATTGAGAAGTACTGTTTATCACTCATTAAGACCATACCTCAGAGACTGCAGGCTGTTATTGAAGCCAGAGGTGGTGCAACAAAATACTAGTGATGTATTGGAATGTTCTTTTGTGTTTGTTTTTCATGATTCCATAATTATTTCCTCAATTGAGTGATTCCATAATCCCCCCCCACCCCCGTTTGGTCTTGAAAAGTAACCATTACTGGCTAGCACATTATGTTTTTATCATTTTTTTAGTGTTTCTTAAAGCCAGAAAGTTGACATTTGAAATGACTTCAGTTTTGTGCTATGTCTGTGATCTGCTTTTTTTAAACAAAAGTAAACAACTGAATGAACATCCTCAGAGCCAGGTGATTCCATAATTTTTACCAGGGGTTGTATGAGCACAATACTACTGGGCACTAAACCACAAGGATGGGCACAATACTACTGGGCACAATACCACAAGGATGAGCACAATACTACAAGGATGGGCACAATACTACTGGGCAAAATACTACAAGGATGAGCACAATGCTACTGGACACATGGATGGGGGACATTACTGCAGCATGGGGACATTAGTACAAGATGTTGGCTAAGATTACTATATGATGCTGCTAATTGTAAAACTATATTACAAAAAGGTGATAAAATGTAAAAAAACGAAATAAAACATGAACTTTTTTGTGCCATTAAGAATGCTATTTTATATATAAACTTAACTAAACGTACAAGTGCAGGTTTGTTATAATAAGCAAACAATATTCAAAAAAGTGATCCAAAGGTATATAGGAAAAAAACATGGAATCATTAAAAATTTCACTTAATTCTGCAAAGAATGCGGCCCCTCTCAATTTTTTTTCTATGTGTGGCACATACACCCAGTTTGTGTTCTGAGCCTTTTTTTAAAAGCTGTTATAGTATCTGCCATTACTACCTCTTGCGTTAGGGTATTCATGAAAGACATAGAACAGTCATGAAACATGGGTGTCTGAATGAGGCCTTCGTGTCCCAAAGCTGGCAATGGGTCAGAGTATCTAAAGTCAAGAGGATATTAAAGCGTATGACTGATAGTATAGTTTCAAATGGTTTCCTCTGAGATTACTTGCTATGACTGCTTTTTATGAATTTGTCCATGCTCCCGAATAAAGCTTAATGGAGTTCTTGACTTCATTACTTTTTGGGATAATAAAGCAATGTAGTAAATGTTTTTGTTTTTTTTTTCTGAGACACAAAATTAATCCTTAAATTTGTTTCAACTTTTTTTTTCCCTGTAGAGATATCTGGTACCACAGGCTCTGACTATGTGTGGTTTAGATGAAGGGAAAACTCGAATAACTTCTGATGCGCTGATTGTTCTGATTAAACAGTATTGTAGAGAAAGTGGGGTGCGAAACTTGCAGAAGCAAGTGGAAAAGGTGAGTGCTGAAAATTGAAAATAAAAAGTGATGATGTACGTTTTGACACCATTTTATTCAGTAAATCCAAGCTTAAAATGTAATAACTTCATGTACCCTTTTCTGATGGTACTCAGTTACATACAAAAAATAACAAGTTGTGTTGTCTGATTAGAACATTTTTAACAGTTTTACTTTTCTAGAAAAGCCACTTGTCTTTTTCTTGAGGATCTTCCCGAACTGTTTTACCACAGTATTTGCGATGTCTCAGTCAGCAGCATCTTATTGTGTTATCTTGTAACTAGCGAGTGGAAGTCACTCAAAGAATTAACTTTTTACTACCAGAATTCAGTTTCCAAACCCTAAAGTAATTAAAAGATATAGCAATAAATAAATAATAAATAATAATAATAGCAAAAGACAGTACGTGTCCACAGCAATGTCACTTTACATTACTGTGCATTGTTTATTTTTTGCGTCAGGTTTTCAGCACTTTTTCAGAGGGGATCCAGGAGGAATCCACCTGAGAAAGACGTACTGTGCGTATACCCGTAAAAATGCAAAGCTGCGTGCATTAATCAACAGCAGGGTCCAATAGGCTGTTTGCCTTGCAAACATTGCACAAGTATTGAAGTGACATATATCAGAAATCAAGACATTGAATGTTCAAGTCCTAAATGAAAGTAGGACTAAGGCCCTGTGCGCACACTGCGTTTTTTTGCCGCGGTTTTTGCTGCAGAATTAGTGCTGTTTTTGTTCATAAACTTCATGCAGTCCTTCCCCAGCAAAGTCTATGAGAGATCCAAAATGCTGTGCGCACACTGCGTTTTTTTTTTTTCCTTACAGGTTTTGCTGCAGAATTTCTGCAGCAAAAAAAAGTACTGTAGCATGTCACTTCTTTTCTGCGTTTTTCTGCTTTTTTCCCTATGTTCAATCTTAAAAAAACGCAGTAAAAACGCACCAAACCGCGGTAAAAACACAAGCATTTTTGGGGCAGTTTTTCCGTGGGTAGATGCGTTTCTCTGCCAAAAGGTACGTTTTTCGCTGGAGAAACAAATCCACAGTGTGCGCACAGTGCCTAAATGAGGAAAAAAAAGTAGCAAAAACTGTAAAAAGAAAAAAAAATGCAAAAGAAAATCCTGAGAAAAAAAAATGTAGCCCTAAACTTCTTCCCAACGTTTGACTTGTATTGCATGGACATAGAACATTGTGTGCAGAGGTATGGAGTGGGCTCAGAAGCTTGCCACTATATATAGCCAATTGCTGTCTTATCAGCAGTCTAGCTTTGATTCCATCTGTTTAAAGGTAATCTGTCAACAGATTAATTTAAACAAGGATCCTACCGTATTTTCTACGGGTTAATAATTAAGGGGTTTTGTTCATTTGTGTTTAAACTGTATTATTTTATTTATTTTTTGATTCAATAAAAAATATACAGTACTTTGCAAAAGCTTTGGGCAAGGGTCTAAAAAGTAAGAATGCTTTAAAAAATTTAAGTTTTAATCAATTAACCCCTTCACCACCCATCTTCTTTTCACCTTCCTGACCAGGCCAGATTTTACAATTCTGACCAATGGCACTTTTGAGGTACCATATTTTCTTTGTCGCTCCATTGGGAGACCCAGACAATTGGGTGTATAGCTTCTGCCTCCGGAGGCCACACAAAGTATTACACTTTAAAAAGTGTAACCCCTCCCCTCTGCCTATACACCCTCCCGTAGATCACGGGCTCCTCAGTTTTATGCTTTGTGTGGAAGGAGGCACACATCCACTCATGCATTCTCAACTTAGTTACGTCGGTTGGAAGAAAAGAGGGCCCCCACGGGGCCCCCGGCATGTTCCCTTCTCACCCCACTAAGTCGGCGGTGTTGTTAAGGTTGAAGTACCCATTGCGGGTACAGAGGCTGGAGCCACATGCCGTCTCCTTCACCATCCCTTAAGCGGCTCTGGGAGAAGTGGGATCCTAAGCGGTCATCCATTTACTGGGACCGTGCTCCATCCGCAGCCCCTGTGGGAACCTGCCGGACCGGAGCATCTTCATCCTCAGGGACCGGGCCCTGCAACTCAAAGGTACTCTGTGTCCCCATGGGGGACTGTGCAGGGAGCGCACCTTCTTCCCGGAAGCCGCGGCGGCTGCTGAATCCAAGAGGCCGGTGGACTTCCGCGCCGACCGTGCCTGCTTGTCGGGCGCGGTCTCAAATTTAGTCCCCGGCTTCATCACGGCCTAGTCGCAAAAATTTCGCCCCCGGGCCTGCCTGTCAGGGGTAAGGGCGGGATTACCGGCCTGACGTCGGATGTGAGGGCTGGAGCATCCTGCATGTTTCCTCCCCCCTCACTGATCACTGTGGGGACCCCAGATTCCCGCACTTTCCTGGCGCCGCCCACGGCTCCACTCCTCCCCTGAGAGCTCTGGCAGCCATTTTTTGGCATTCTGCAGACCGAGGATTCTCAGTGAACAGCTCTGCAGCTCAGGGGGATCCAAGGCAGGGAATCTGGAGGACACACTCCGCTCTTTAGCGGTCGGTAAGCCACACCGGTCACCCGGTGCTGGTCCCCTTAGGGTGCTGGATTAGATACGTATATATCTATATCTATCTGTTCGGTGGGCTGTATACCCCTTTCCCATATACCCTCAGTGATCACTCTCCTAGGAGACAACAGCATGTCGTCCACAAGGAGCAAAGCTGCTAAGGCACAGGGTTTTTTTGCGGCCTGTACCTCTTGTGGGGCTATGTTACCTGCGGGTTCCACCTACCCTCACTGTGAGCAATGCTCGACCCCTGCTTCGCTTGCTCAGCCGGAGCCTCGGACACTGGTGGGCCCCTCGGCTCACCTAGACCCCCCTGCTCCCCTTGACCAGGCTGCAGGGACAGAGTTCGCCTCTTTGGCTGAGAAACTCTCTGAGTCACTTTCTCAATCCATTTCTCAGTCTATGGACAAATGGTCTTCTAAGCTGCTAGAGGCTTTGCAGTCCAGACCGGACCCTTCACAGGCCCCGGCCCCTGTTGGCTCGTCGCCTCCAGGCCCCTCTCGGTCCGCGCCTCAGCGCGCTCATAGGTTGGGCCCTCGGTCTCAGGCGGAAGACTCCTGCCCGGACCGTAGTCCTAGACCGGCTAAGCGGTCTCGCTGGGACTCTTCCCCGACTTCCTCTCACTACTCGGGATCCCAGCTTGAGGACTCTCAGGAAGACGAGGCGGACGTGGGAACTCAGGGCTCTGACCCTGACGTCGCCCTTAACCTTGATACACCTGAGGGGGACGCCTTAGTAAATGATCTTATCTCGTCCATCAACCAGGTGTTAGATCTCTCTCCCCCGCCTCCTCCTGTAGAGGAGTCGGCGTCCTCCTGTAGAGGAGTCGGCGTCTCAGCAGGAGAAACACCAGTTTCGGTTCCCCAAACGTACTCGCAATACGTTTTTTGATCACTCTAACTTCAGGGACGCTGTCCAGAAGCCCAGAGCGGTCCCGGACAAGCGCTTTACTAAGCGCCTCACTGACACGCGTTACCCCTTTCCATCTGAAGTTGTTAAGGGTTGGGCTCACTGTCCCAAGGTGGATCCTCCAGTCTCAAGATTGGCGGCTAGATCCGTGGTGTCGGTTGCAGATGGCTCATCGCTAAAAGATGCCACTGACAGACAGATTGAGCTCTTGGTGAAGTCCATCTATGAGGCCACGGGCGCGTCTTTTGCCCCGGCCTTTGCAGCCATGTGGGCACTACAAGCTATCCCCCCCGCACAGGCCGACGCACTTTTTCAGGCAGTAGCCGCTCTAAAGATGGAAGGAGTTGTGATCCCCGTTCCCCTTCAGGAACGTGGTCGCGGATTTTACTCCAACTTGTTCGTGGTGCCAAAAAAGGACGGGTCATTCCGTCCTGTTCTGGACCTCAAGCTGCTCAACAGACATGTGAGAACCAGACGGTTCCGGATGGAATCTCTCCGCTCGGTCATCGCCTCAATGTCACAAGGAGACTTCCTAGCATCGATCGACATCAAGGATGCTTATCTCCATGTACCGATCGCACCCGAGCATCAACGTTTCCTGCGTTTCGCCATCGGGGACGAACACCTCCAGTTCGTGGCATTGCCTTTCGGCTTGGTGACAGCACCACGGGTTTTCACCAAAGTCATGGCATCCGTTGTGGCGGTTCTGCATTCCCAGGGCCACTCGGTGATTCCCTACTTGGACGATCTCCTAGTCAGGGCCCCGTCTCGGGTGGCGTGTCAACAAAGTCTATCTGTCGCCCTGGCGACTCTCCAGCGGTTCGGGTGGATGATCAACTTCCCGAAATCCAAGTTGACACCGACCCAATCACTGACGTACCTCGGGATGGAGTTTCATACCCAGTAATCGTTAGTCAAGCTTCCGAGAGACAAACAGCTTTCTCTGCAGGCAGGGGTGCAATCCCTTCTTCGGAGTCAGTCACACCCCTTAAGGCGCCTCATGCACTTCCTGGGGAAGATGGTGGCAGCTATAGAGGCAGTCCCGTTTGCGCAATTCCATCTTCGGCCACTCCAATGGGACATTCTCCGCAAATGGGACTGGAGTTTGGCTTCCCTCGACAGGAACGTCTCTCTTTCCCTTGCAACCAAGACGTCACTTCAGTGGTGGCTCCTTCCCAACTCTCTGTCGCAGGGAAAATCCTTCCTACCCCCAACCTGGGCTGTGGTCACCACGGACGCGAGCCTGTCAGGGTGGGGAGCGGTTTTTCTCCACCACAGGGCTCAGGGAACCTGGACTCCGATAGAGTCATCCCTTCAGATCAATATTCTGGAGATAAGGGCAGTGTATCTCGCCCTATTGGCTTTTCATCGGTGGCTGGAGGGCAGGCAGATCCGTATCCAGTCGGACAACGCCACTGCCGTCGCATACATCAACCACCAAGGCGGCACTCGCAGTCGTCAAGCCTTCCAGGAAGTCCGACGGATTCTGCAGTGGGTGGAAGCCACAGCTTCCACCATCTCCGCAGTTCACATCCCGGGCGTAGAAAACTGGGAAGCAGATTTTCTCAGTCGTCAGGGCATGGACGCGGGGGAATGGTCTCTGCACCCAGACGTGTTTCGAGAGATCTGTCGCCGCTGGGGAACGCCGGACGTCGATCTCATGGCGTCACGGCACAACAACAAGGTCCTGGCATTCTGGCACGGTCTCAGGATCACAGAGCTCTGGCGGCGGACGCGTTAGTTCAGGATTGGTCACAGTTTCAACTGCCTTATGTGTTTCCTCCTCTGGCGATGCTGCACAGAGTGTTACGCAAGATCAGGTCCGACTGCCGTCGCGCCATTCTCGTCGCTCCAGACTGGCCGAGGCGGTCGTGGTACCCGGATCTGTGGCATCTCACGGTGGGTCAACCGTGGGCGCTTCCAGACCGCCCAGACTTGCTGTCACAAGGCCCGTTTTTCCATCTGAATTCTGTGGCCCTCAACCTGACTGTGTGGCAATTGAGTCCTGGCTCCTAGCGTCTTCAGGGTTATCTCAGGATGTCATTGCCACCATGAGACAGGCCAGGAAGCCTACGTCCGCCAAGATCTATTATAGGTCTTGGCAAATCTTCCTATCCTGGTGCGCTATTAACGGTTTTACTCCATGGCCGTTTGCCTTACCCACTTTTCTTTCATTCCTTCTATCCGGAATGGACAAGGGTTTGTCACTTGGCTCTCTCAAGGGCCAAGTATCGGCGCTCTCCGTGTTTTTTCAAAAGCGCCTAGCCAGGCTTCCGCAGGTCCGCACGTTCCTGCAGGGAGTTTGCCACATAGTCCCACCTTACAAGCGTCCGCTGGAACCCTGGGATCTTAACAGGGTGCTAACGGCTCTTCAGAAACCACCTTTCGAGCCGCTGCGGGATGTCTCTCTATCACGTCTTTCGCAGAAGGTGGCCTTCCTAGTGGCAGTCACATCACTTCGGAGAGTGTCTGAGCTAGCAGCACTGTCATGCAAAGCCCCCTTCCTGGTGTTTCACCAGGATAAGGTGGTTCTACGTCCGGTCCCGGAATTTCTCCCTAAGGTGGTATCCCCTTTTCATCTCAATCAGGATATCTCCTTGCCTTCATTTTGCCCTAATCCAATTCACCAGTGTGAAAAGTATCTGCACTCTTTGGATCTTGTGAGAGCACTCCGGCTCTACGTGTCTCGCACGGCGCCCCTGCGTCGTTCAGATGCGCTCTTTGTCCTTGTCGCTGGCCAGCGTAAGGGCTCGCAGGCTTCCAAGTCAACCTTGGCTCGGTGGATCAAGGAACCGATTCTCGAAGCCTACCGTTCTTCTGGGCTTCCGCTTCCTGCAGGGCTGAAAGCCCATTCTACCAGAGCCGTGGGTGCGTCCTGGGCATTGCGGCACCGGGCTACGGCTCAGCAGGTGTGTCAGGCAGCTACGTGGTCTAGTCTGCACACTTTCACGAAACACTATCAAGTGCACACCTATGCTTCGGCAGACGCCAGTCTAGGTAGGCGAGTCCTTCAGGCGGCGGTTGCCCACCTGTAAGAGGGGGCCGTTTTCGGCTCTTTGTTATTGAGGTATTCTTTTACCCACCCAGGGACTGCTCTTGGAAGTCCCAATTGTCTGGGTCTCCCAATGGAGCGACAAAGAAGAAGGGAATTTTGTTTACTTACCGTAAATTCCTTTTCTTCTAGCTCCTATTGGGAGACCCAGCACCCGCCCCTGTACCCTTCGGGCTGGTTGTTCTTTTGTGTACACATGTTGTTCATGTTGAATTGTTCTTTTGGTTCATGGTTTGCAGCTCTCCGAACATCCTTCGGATTGCATTTACCCTAGACCAATTTATAAGTTTTCTCCTTCCTGCTTTTGCACCAAAACTGAGGAGCCCGTGATCTACGGGAGGGTGTATAGGCAGAGGGGAGGGGTTACACTTTTTAAAGTGTAATACTTTGTGTGGCCTCCGGAGGCAGAAGCTATACACCCAATTGTCTGGGTCTCCCAATAGGAGCTAGAAGAAAAGGAATTTACGGTAAGTAAACAAAATTCCCTTCTTTCAGACTATAAGACACACTTTTTTTTCCCCCAAATTTGGGAGGAATGTCCTGAAGTTCGAATTCGAAGTTCGAGCAAGCTGCTTGCAATGTTTGAATGGCTCTCACTGGGGATAAATTCAGCGTGATCAGATTTGATGTGCACATACACTCACAAAAAAAAAAAATGAAAATTCCCGCCCACTCTCCCCTGGAAGTGTTGTTCTTCTGGCTGGCTGCATGTGAGAGGAGACATAAACTGCCCAATTACTGACTTCCATTAAGGTTCAGGTCAAGTCAGGGTCACAAACCGAACTTTATCTAAAGTTTAACTGTACCCTCCGAACCGAACTTCCAAAGGTTCGCTCATCTCTAGCGAACAAGTGTGCCAACTATTAAAGGAAATTAATTTTCACTGCTCCTAACGCCCATATTCTAGCCCACCTCTCGGCTCTGAAGCCAATGCTGAAAGGTGGGCAGAATTATGGGTGTGGGGAGACTATTATATATAACTAGCTGTAGCACCTAGCGTTGCCCGGGATAGTAACTATCTCTCTTTTTCTCCCAGTCACTGTCTCTCTCTCTGTGTCAGTCTGTCTCTATTTTTGTCTGTCTCTTTCCATATCTCTCTCTTTTTTTCCCTGTCTCTCTATCTGTCTCTTTCCCTCTCTCTCTTCCCCTGTCTATCTGTCCCTTTCCCTGTTTCTCGATCTGTCTTTCCCTGTCTGTCTCTCTTTCCCTGTCATCTGTCTCTCTCTTTCCCTGTCATCTGTCTCTCTCTTTCCCTGTCGTCTGTCTCTCTCTTTGCCGGTCTCTCTCTTTCCCTGTCTGTCTGTCTCTTTCCCTGTCTGTCTGTCTCTTTCCCTGTCTGTCTGTCTCTTTCCCTGTCTGTCTGTCTCTTTCCCTGTCTGTCTCTTTCCCTGTCTGTCTCTTTCCCTGTCTGTCTCTTTCCCTGTCTGTCTCTTTCCCTGTCTGTCTCTTTCCCTGTCTGTCTCTTTCCCTGTCTGTCTCTTTCCCTGTCTGTCTCTTTCCCGGTCTCTCTCTTTCCCTGTCTCTCTCTTTCCCTGTCTCTCTCTTTCCCTGTCTGTCTGTCTCTTTCCCTGTCTGTCTCTTTCCCTGTCTGTCTCTTTCCCTGTCTGTCTCTTTCCCTGTCTGTCTCTTTCCCTGTCTGTCTCTTTCCCTCTCTCTTCCCCTGTCTATCTGTCCCTTTCCCTGTTTCTCGATCTGTCTTTCCCTGTCTGTCTCTCTTTCCCTGTCGTCTGTCTCTCTCTTTCCCTGTCGTCTGTCTCTCTCTTTCCCGGTCTCTCTCTTTGCCGGTCTCTCTCTTTCCCTGTCTGTCTCTCTCTTTCCCTGTCTGTCTGTCTCTTTCCCTGTCTGTCTGTCTCTTTCCCTGTCTGTCTCTTTCCCTGTCTGTCTCTTTCCCTGTCTGTCTCTTTCCCTGTCTGTCTCTTTCCCTGTCTGTCTCTTTCCGTGTCTGTCTCTTTCCGTGTCTGTCTCTTTCCGTGTCTGTCTCTTTCCCGGTCTCTCTCTTTCCCTGTCTCTCTCTTTCCCTGTCTCTCTCTTTCCCTGTCTGTCTGTCTCTTTCCCTGTCTGTCTCTTTCCCTGTCTGTCTCTTTCCCTGTCTGTCTCTTTCCCTGTCTGTCTCTTTTCCTGTCTGTCTCTTTCCTTGTCTGTCTCTTTCCCTGTCTGTCTCTTTCCCGGTCGCTCTCTTTCCCGGTCGCTCTCTTTCCCTGTCTCTCTCTTTCCCTGTCTCTCTCTTTCCCTGTCTCTCTCTTTCCCTGTCTCTCTCTTTCCCTGTCTGTCTGTCTCTTTCCCTGTCTGTCTCTTTCCCTGTCTGTCTCTTTCCCTGTCTGTCTCTTTCCCTGTCTGTCTCTTTCCCTGTCTGTCTCCCTCTTTCCCTGTCTGTCTCCCTCTTTCCCTGTCTGTCTCCCTCTTTACCTGTCTGTCTCCCTCTTTACCTGTCTGTCTGTCTCTTTCCCTGTCTGTCTGTCTCTTTCCCAGCCTGTCTCTCTTTCCCTGTCTGTCTCTCTCTTTCCCTGTCTGTCTCTCTCTTTCCCTGTCTGTCTCTCTCTTTACCTGTCTGTCTCTCTCTTTACCTGTCTGTCTCTCTCTCTCTTTACCTGTCTGTCTGTCTCTCTCTTTACCTGTCTGTCTTTTTGTGCCTGTCTGTCGGTCTCTTTCCCTGGCTGCATTGTGACACGCCAGCATTCCATTGAAAAGCGTGGCTGCGCATTCTTCTGAAGACCTGGCTGCACTGTGGCTCCCAGCTCCATTGACTTTAATGGAGGCAGGTTTTTTAGTGAATAACTGTAAAGCGCGGGGTTACAATTGCCCTCAAAACATAGTCAATGACGTTCCCTGAGTCAAATAGAGTGTCTGTGCAATATTACGTGATTTGTTCATGCAAAGGTGTGGATTCCTTTAGCGGACATACACGCACACATACATACTGTACATATACTCAGCTTTATATAATAGATATATATAATTTTTCACGGACACACTGATCACCCCACCTGCGACTTACTGCAGCAACTGGAGCGGTCTGGTGTGTCCGCTATTAAAGAAAATGAATATTCACTTCTCCCCACGTCCATAATGCCGTGCGTGGGGAGCAGTGAATATTCATTTTGGATTAGCTGGCATCTGACGTTAGCATGTGACTGGGAGAGCATGGCAGTGACATCATGCGCTGTCCAGCGTTGCACACAAAAGTCAGTTGCGGCATCAGATAAGGACAAGTGGCTGGAACGTCGGTAGAATAGTGCTTTGTTTATGTTTGTGGCATAATGGGAGGTATATACTGTATACCAGTATGGGTCCATGATGGGGGACATACAGTGGGTACGGAAAGTATTCAGACCCCTTTAAATTTTTCACTATCTGTTCAATTGCAGTCATTTGGTAAATTTTAAAAATGTTCTTTTTTTTTTCTCATTAAAGGGGTGCTTCGCCCATTTTTTAATTTTTCCCCATCAATTTAAATCCCTATTAAAAGTCTTTTTAATTACCTTCTATTTCCATTTATGGCACTGAGTGGCGCTATCCTGCTTGCTCAGTGCCAGTCACATGACCCCCGGGTGCTGTGGCATTTGGCATCCGCTGATGTTACGTCAACTTCCAGGCTTTGAAAGTTCACGTTACATCAGCAGCTGCCTCTGATCCGGAGTGCCTGGGCTGTTGGTGGTTATTACCACACGTCACAGCCCAGCATGAGGAGAAGAGTTCACTTACCCATCCTGCAGGTGTGTGCAGGCCGGCACCAGGAGCGAGAGGAGGAGTCACGTTGCGCATGTTATCGCACGGGGGGGGGGGGGGGGAGTGAGCAGAGCACAGTGTGTGTGTGTATTGTGCAGAGCATTGTGTGTAGTGTGCAGAGCACAGTGTGTGTGTAGTGTGCAGAGCACAGTGTGTGTGTGTGTGTGTGTGTGTGTGTGTGTGTGTGTGTGTGTGTGTGTGTGTGTAGAGTGACAATTCTAGGTATGAGAAGGGCACCACCTTTTGGGATCTCCCAGTATACAAGCTAGGAACGTTAAGGAAAAAAGAAAAAAGGTATACCTTCCAGGGATCACCAAACACTTAAAGGATTTGAAAAAGTGACAAAACTTTATTGTAAATACAGTGTTAATTTGTCCTGGCTCAGAGAGCAACAAGAGCTTACAAAAAGACAGACATTAAAAACAATTAAAAAGCCCAACAAGGCATAAATCCCCAACATACCAACCTCCTATTCAGATATTTATTTAATCAGCATAGAATATCTGCATAAATAATGTGAGGTAAAAAATTGCCCTCCCCTCAAGCTGATACATGAAATGTCAGGTCAAAGAAGATATAACAGGCTGGCATATGGTATCAAACCTATAACAATACATAGGAGCATGCTCAAGTGTTAATATATCTCAGATACACACTGAATTTTGAAGCTTGTATACTGCCTATTCAAATGCAGAGGATTAGTATAAATAAGGAAGTTATTACCAGTGAAACTATAAATAATTGCACTTAAACAATATTCCTTAATGCATCCAAACAAAAAAATGAATACCGGATCTAACTTAGTATACCTAAATAATGGACAACACCATGTTAATACCCCACATTCCCACTCAATCAATATTTATATTTGGGAGCAGGGCCACACCAACCAGTTCCTATAATCCGCTCACCATGCTAGAGTATTGGAATAAACACAAGTGTTTTCCCTACACCTGAAAGGGTTAATTCTGCATTTCTGTTCATATCAGCACAGCTGAAGTGTGGGAAGACGGCTATGCAAAAGGGGGAGGGTGGAAAGGGGGAGTTTTTTTGGCGTGAAAAGACGCCACGCGTATCGCCACTACATGTGTGGCTTCCTCAGGGGAGAAAAATACACTATGTACTGATGTTTGCCCTATTTAAATAAAACAATAATGAAATAATTGCTCACCAGTCTGCAGGCTGTGAGTTTTACGCCGTCCTATGGTGCAGCGATACCGATTGTGGCCACCATCATGCCCAAATCATATGATACACTCATACCACGCCCCATTACTGCAGTGCACATGTGCATGGATTCACAGCGTTACTCCATCGGAGTAACTTGTTTTGTGAATCAAACTGTCTTATTCACGTTCGTATGCATTACACCATGCAGGCGCAGAATGCTGAGATGCTAATTAGAAAGAAAGATGCTTGCTTCTGGAGCTTGCTTTTATCCAGGCCTTTAACAATTTCAGAAGCAGACTAAACATCAAGGTCAGTATAGAGAACAGTTTGAACTCAAAAGGGAGGGGAGAAAGGGTTATTAAGCCACAGTACACACAACATTGTTGGCTATAAGTGACTTAGGGACAAAATGTAGAATTGGTGGAGGAAGGTTGAACTAGATGGACCTCGGTCTTTTTTCAACCTAAGTAACTATGTAACTATGTAACGAAGTATATATACATCGCACATTGGTGACTTATACCCCTATGGAATTATAGGGATATATAAAAAATCGCATTCCACTCGGACCAATTTTAGCCTGTGTGTCAGCGCACATGAGCGATTGTTTTCTCGGTCCGATTAGGGTTGAGAAAATAATCGCAGCATGCTGCGATTGTAGTGTGAGTCTTGTTTCTCTCGCACCCATTCAAGTCAATGGGGCGAGAGAAAAAACGCACTGCACTCGCGCTACACCGGTACATCGCACGAACGGACCTCAGTCGCAGGGACACACACACACACACACACACACACACACACACACACACACACAGACACACACACTTGCATGACACTCGGCTCTGCTGTACTGCCAGCGTAAGCCGAGTGTCGTGCAAGGGGATCGCAGTAATCCCCGTGTGTCCCCAGCCTTAGAGAGGGATGGAAGTCATACAGAATCAGTGGAAGCACATTAGATGGCATTATAGAAGCCTCTATATAGCAGGTCTTCATTTAGACTGTGTGGAGTCAGACTCCTCAAAGTGTAGATCCATCTAGACTCCTTTTGCAGTTATTCCCTCATACATTTTCCGCCCCTGATATTCTGGTTGACCAAGTCCACGAAAAAATACCGCCAGACTGACACGGCGTCCCCCATGACTAGTTAAAAAATGGGAGGCCACCGAGGAGAGTGTTATCCTCTTTTCCCGATCTGTGTTCGCCATGTTGATATTCGAGAGATGTTGCTGGACCGTCCTTCTTACCTCCTGTGTGGTCTGTCCAACATAGATTTTTGGGCATTCGCAGACTAATACCTAGATAATGTTTTTAGACTGGCAGTTATAGTTAACTCCGCTGGTAATCTGTCTGAGAAAAATTGGTAGGAGAGTATGATCATTCGCTGCCATGTACGGGCATACATTTACAAGCCCCACACGGAAATGTGCCTTTCAATCTTATGCCTGTATGCAGACAGTATGTTGGTCTTTTGAAATGGCTCCTTCATAAAAAGCCTCTCAAGTTCTGTACCTTTGTGACTACAAGCCTTGGCTTCTCATCAATAAAGGAATGCAGTTTCTTATCACTCAACAAAATGTCCCAATTGTTCTGAAGGAGCCTATACACATTCTGCCATTGATTGTTACACGGTGTGATCATACTTACTGTTGAATTTTTACCCTGTATTTTCGTGCGAAGAAGAGTCTCCCGTGTTGTTATCCTGCATTCTTGCAGCTCGTTGGAAATCATATTTTTGGATAGCCTCTCCTTCAAAGTCTGTCAGATAGATTGGAAGCATGAGATTCAAAATCAACATTGCTATTAGTTTCTTTTAAGTCTCACAAATTGCCCCTTGGGTATGCCATTCTTGACGTGTGTGGGGTGAAAGCTCTTATAATGTAGTAGGCTATTAGTAGCTGTTGGTTTTCGATATAGTGAAGTTCTGATTGAGTTGTCCAATGAAATTTTAAGATCCAGAAACTTCACCGTCTTAGGGGCTATTATGAAGGTGAGTTTGATGTTACGTGTTTTCATTGATAGTCGCAATAAAGTTCTCGCAATCCTCCAATGTGCCAGACCAAAAAAACAGGATATCATCGATGTATCTATACCACTGGATCACATGGGTTTTGAAGTGATCCAAGGCATAGACTTGTGTCTCCTCCCACCACCCTAAAACAATATTAGCATAGGGTGGCGCACAGCAAGCCCCCATTGCGGTACCAATCGTCTGTCGATAATATACTCTGTCGAAGACAAAATAGTTTTTGTCCAGCACCATGTGTAGGAGGTCTAAGACAAAGGAATCATACTTCCTATTACCTGTCCTTTTACGGTCTAAAAAGACTGAAACTGCCCGTTGTCCCAGTTCATAACGTATGGAGGTATAAAGTGATTCCACATTGTGTGACTAGTAGAGTATCAGATGGAATCGTGACGGTTGCCAGTTGCTCAATCAAATGAGCAGAATCTCTTACATACGAGGGAGAGGACTGTGCCAAAGGCTGGAGGGAAAAGTCCAAGTATATACACGGTCTCTCAAACAGACCACCAATGCCTTGCCTGATACTATGGGCCTACCCGGGGGCTCGGGTCGGCCCTTGTGTATCTTAGGCAACATATAGAAAGTGGGTGTTATTGGGTGTTTTGTTGCCAAGAAGTTCCTCTCCTTGAGAGTGATAATGTCCTGACTGTGGGCCGTAGACAAGAGTTTGTCCAAATTTCTTTTAAACGTGGTGGTGGGGTCAAATGGTAATGCCAGATAACAATCCTTGTTCAATAGCTGTCGTTTGGCTTCCTTGACATACATGTCTACCGGCCACAACACCACATTTCCTCCCTTGTCTGCTTCCTTTATCAGGAAGTTCTTGTTAATCTTAAGTTTTGACAAAATTCGTCTCTCCTCCACAGTCAGGTTATTGGATCTATTATTGTCCAATTTAGGTTTTCCCAGATCCTTACACACTTTATTGAAAAAAATGTGAATAGCCAGGCAGAGGCTGAAAGGGGGAGTGGCCTGTGATAAGTTGTCCCGTGAAGGGTATTTTCCTTTCACCCATGACGGCACCACGTGAGCGAGGGATCCACCCAGCGAGGACAGGAAACCATTCTGAAATAAAAGGGCGGTACCTCTCCCCTCCGTCAGTTGGTTTCCTGTCCTTGATGGGAGACCCTTGTAATCTGAATACGGCAGTGAAGACAGAAGATGGCAAGTCGCCTGCTAACCCAGCCCCGTCCGGTGTCTGGAAGAGCCGGGTTAGTCCTGTAGCACCGTTCTTCGGGGTTGGAAGCGCCGTCCACCAGCCGTTGGGGAACCTGGTGTCCATGCGGGGGTGTGCAGCAGGACCCGTTCTACAAGTCCGGGACCGCCGCACCATCATCCCTCACCTTGAGCTCCCCTGCTGCCTAGTGAACTTCCGGGTGCGGGATCCACACTGGGACGCGCAGCAGGCATGCTGGGTATAGAGGTGTGCCTGCGTGACGTCAGCAGAAGAAGATGGTGGCGCCCATGTAGCGGTGGTAAAAAAAAAAAAATGCAGTGGAGTTAAAGGAGACGGCGCCCACTGCCTGTGCACCGACGGGGAAGGGCCTGTTTTGGAGGCTAAAGGCAGAAGATCTGATTTAAAAGCCACTTCCTGGTAATATCAGGTGCTTGTGCCTGCATTCCAGGATGTATATGGACAAACAGCAGCACTCTCTGGTGCGCCGTCAGCAAGGCCGTAAGAACGGTGTACGCTCTAGTGATGCAAGCCAAACGGGCCGTGGCAGCCAGTAAAACAGATCCTCTCACGGCTCCACAGCTTCTGTGGGGCCTGTGGATGTTCTGAAGCGGCCTTCAGAACCGCTACCCTTGATATCCTATGGTGGTGACGAGTGATCGTCATGAATGTCACCTTACTCATAGGTCCCTTGTGTTTTTTTCCCTGCTTTTGTCTCTGCCTCAATAGGCTTCTAAAAAATCCACATCTAAAAAGAAGCATAAGTAGTGTCCCCTCTACAGGGAGCTCCTCTCGGATCAGTGGCCAAAGAAATTGTGTGCGGCGTGTATCCATCAAACAATTGCAGAGGAATCTCCGGGGATCTCGACAGACCTTCTGTTTGTAATCCAATCGGAAGTACAAGATTCCATGAAGGCTTTCTTGAAAAGGGGGAAGTCAAAGCCAGTAGACACTGAATCCATCTCTTCATCTTCATCCAGTGTTTCTTCGGACTCAGACTCCTCATCCTCAGATAGCGATATTGGAGGCAGGCCGTTCTTCTCAATTGATGATACTGGGACTCTGGTTAAGGCAGTCAGGGCAACTATGGGGTTAACAGAGGAGAGATCCTCTAAATCCCTGGAGGATGTTATGTTTGGAGGATTGGAGGAACGGAAGAAGTATACCTTTCCAGTGAACACTAATATTGAAGCGCTTATTCAGAAAGAATGGAAGCGTCCCGACAAAGCAGGCTGTCTCCCCTCCTCCTCAAAGTGGAATTATCCCTTATCTATCAAAAGTATCAAAAACAGACTTTGTCATTTTCAGTTCAGAGCCTTTCTTTTCCTGCCGTCTATCGCCCCCAGGATTTTCACAAAAATAGTGGCAGAGATGACTTCTCATTTGCAAATTCAAAATATTCTACTGGTTCCTTACCTGGACGACTTCCTGGTGATTGGGAACTCTAGACAGCAATATACAGAACATCTACTGTACCTCCAAAGGACTCTGCAAGACCTAGGATGGATGGTGAATCACGAAAAATCAAAGTTAGACCCAGTTACGACTCAAATGTTTCTCGGTCTCACACTCAACTCACTTACAGGCCTTATCGGTAGTGCAGCCCTACATTCAAGTCTTCGATGATAGGCCGGGTCTGGTCGTAATATGACCCTATCTCCCAAAGATCACCTCTCGTTTCCATAGGACGCAAGAAATAGTTATACCCTCCTTTTGCAGTCATCCCACTAATTCGGGGAACGCAGAAATCACATGTTAGACGTGCGGAGGGCCCTCCTTCAATACATCTCAGTGACACATACGGTGAGGAAAACGCAATCCTTATACATAGCCTTTCAGAGTAGTACAAAGGGTCTGGGGGTATCAAAGAGCACTATTGCTTGGTGGATTAAGGAGACCATTGCTTTAGCCTACTCATCTAGTGGTGTGACCGTTCCTGTGGACATTCGGGCCCATTACACCGGAGCAATGTCAACCTCCTGGGCTAAAAAAGCGCAGATATCTATTGACCAGATTTGTAGGGCCGCTACTTAGTCCTCACAATCTACTTTTTTCCGACACTATCGGTTGGATCTATCCTCCTCGGCGGATCTTTCGTTTGGTAGAAGGGTGCTTGAGGCGGTGGTCCCTCCCTAAACAAGTGGTTCTCTGAAAATCTCTCACATGGTGCTGTTATATGTGAAGGGAAAACACCAAGGTTACTTACCGGTAGCCGGTTTTTCCAGAACCCATGACAGCACCCATATAATCTCTCCCTTTCTCACCCTTGGTGTGCACTATTCAGGGTGTGCATCTGTGTGTTATAGTTGGTGATGGAGTTAAGTTATAACAATTGTTGGAGGTCCTCTCATTTCTCGGTAATCAACTGACGAAGGGGAGAGGTACCGCCCTTTTATTTCAGAATAGTTTCCTGTCCTCTCTCGGCAGATCCCTCTCTCACGTGGTGCTGTCATGGGTTCTGGAAAAACCGGCCACCGGTAAGTAGCCTTGTTTTCTTACCCAAATCCCTCTGATTTTCTTCCAAGAGGTCCAGGAGATCACAAAAAGCTTGTCTTTCCTCCAATGGTAGAGTTTCAATGAGATCCGGTCGACTGTACAAGTACTTGAATGTGAGCTCTCTACAGAACAGGTAGAGGTGGTCCTTGGTAATGATGAATTTATCCAGTCTGTTCATAGGGGCAAAAGACAATCCCTTAGAAAGCAATTCCAATTGAATCTCGAATAATTTATAGCTGGAAAGATTTACTACTTGTAATTTGCCCTCGTTACCTGCTACCAGTTCCGTCTCCTGCTCTGTCTTGTTTCCCTCGGGATGGGTGGTGACCACGGTTGGTTCCTCCTGCCTCTCCTCCTGGGATTTGGGTTTGCGACAGCCCCTCCTAGTACACCTTCCTGGTCGCTGGTATCCGTTGATAAAAAATCGCTCGATAAGGATTCTGAAGCCTCCCGAGCAATATTGAATTCCTTGATGCTTGCCCTACGCCTATTGCCCCGGCCCGGTGTGTCCACTTGTATGCCTTGTTAGAGTAATCGGTCTTATCACGCTGAAACTTGTTCTTTTTCCCTCTAATGATATCTTTTTCAAATGTATCCAGAATATTCTTTAATTTATTCTGGAACGGGACCACTACTATGTATATCCAATTGATGTAATATATGCTCCTTATTACTTATCTCCTCTTTCAGCAGTATAAGTAATGCACGATCATCCTCCACCAGCATGTCCAGGATGATAAGTGAGTATGTTTGCAGTCCCTGCTCCCAGGTTACTCTAAACTGTGCATCAGTCTCCCAGGCTGGGAATATCTGCACCCGGAGACCCAGAGGGATGATTTTAATTTTTTATATTCCTCAAGTGTTCTGATGTTCCACCATACCCCAACAACTCGTTTATGCAAACTAATCAGTTCCTGCATAAGTTTTTGGTTCTCATCCTGTATATTTGTTGAAGCTCAAGAGGCTCCAGTAGCATGTGCCGCACCAAAAACATCTACGGACGGGTTAGACCACGCTGCTTCCCTTGCTGCCAGAGTCATATGTACACAACAATTTCATAAAGTATAAATTAGACTTCCGGTTCCGGCGCCAACCATGTGAAGACTTGTTAGCCCTGAGCTCCGTCACTCCTCACCCACCGAGCACATGTAGCGGAGCTCGCGCCCACCGCCAACCACCTAGCAAGCTTACCGGGGTTGCCCGAGAGCGGTGTGTGATCCCGACGTCTGAGCACAGTCCTCGCAGGAGCAGCGCTGGTGAGCTGTGGGTGTGGAGCTGTACACCACCCCCCGCTTTAGACCTTTGCAGTGATACTGCGTGAGACTGTCGGCTCAGCAAAACAAATGAGCAGCAACTGGAGAGGACCGGGCCCCTGGAGTGAATAAAGTTTTTGCTCAGGTTATTAAATCTCAAGGCTCTGAGAGCAGGAGACCCTGCTGTGCTATTTATAATCAGTGAGCCTGTGAACGCAAGATCAGGTCCTGTAATAAAGCATATCAGGCTGCTGAGATAAGTGGATTCCCAGCTGGGTGAAACTCTGAGTGTGTCTTGGTGCCTATCTATCAATTAAAGCTACTCCCCCATTTTAATGGAAAGCTATCTGCTGAGAAGTGGTACAAAAGCCATAGAGAACAGTGCACAGCTCATTACTCAGGGGGATAACATGGCATCTAACCACCTTCCTCTCTGGCCCCAGAAGATGAGAATGTGGTAGCGTTCAACGTGACACCGGGCACTCCAGAAATCTTCAGACAAATAGAAGGTATTGATTATAAACGACTGGCGAATGAGGTAGCAAAGAGTTTACCTAATATTTCTGTCACAGTTAAAGATTCAGTAAGGGCTGAACTCACGGCATTGCAAAATCAGTTGGATGAGACAGTGGAGCAAGTAAATGACCTTTGAAAATAGAATATCAACCTTAGAAGACGACCTGAGTTCAGATCACACTACACTGATGCGCTTGTCAAGGGAGAATCTAATATTGTGAGACCGGATTGACGACCTGGAGAGCCGCTGTAGACACAGTAATCTGCATATAGTGGGCCTTCCTGAGGCCTACCCCTATGGAGAATTGCACACTCTTTGCGAATCAATCATACCCAAAACCTGGGTAATCGCAGTGGGCAGAAGAATAGAGCGAGTGCACTGCATTGGGCCGCAGAGGAATAATTCGGAGGGAGACAAAGCCAGACGTCCAAGACAAGTAATTACAAAATACTTGGACTACTCGGACAAACAAGAGATACTCCAAGCATACAAAAGAAGACAACAGCCTCTGGAGATACAGGGATCATGTATCTTTTTATATTTTTATATTTGAAGATTTCTCAGCAGAAGTGAGAAGCAAAGGAGAGCTTTTTCTTACATCTGCTCGGCTCTATTCAAGAAAAAGGTCCGTTTTCAGCTGAGGTACCTGGCTACTATGGTCATAAGACATCAAGATGGTTCCTCCCATTCTTTTACGAGCCTGAAGGAGGCGGAGACTTATGTGGGGCATATGAACAGTCCATCTGGTTTTAGAAAATCCCCAGGGTCTGACCACAATAGCTCATCTGACAAGGGTTCGGCAGTAGGAGCTTCGGGGAGGTCTACACCAGCAGCATTGAAGGGGAAGAACCATCCCGGTAGGCAGCACAAAGCCAGCTGAGAGAGACACCGACCCCGCGGAGTTTTGATCGAAGTTGGGGGTAGGAGTACTCCTTTGTGTGTGGACAAATGTACAGGTTCACTGTCCATTGGTTTCGAGGATGTTGTTAAAGACTTAAAGCATTGATGTGGTTATGCAGGGGGTGAGAGAGGGAGTAATCTCTCTTCCGCTCTTTCTCCCTCTCTCACCCTTTCGCTTTTCCTCTCTCTCTCTCTCTCCCTCTTTCTCTCTCCCCTTCTCTCTCAAATCAAATAGGCTTTATTGGAGGGACCAAAATACAATTAGCATTACCAAACCAAGAAAAGAAGTGTGACAGGGGAGTTGGTTAGGGTTGTGGGGATGGGGTGTTGGGGCCACAATTTGGGGAATGATGGTCCATTTGGAGGTCTTTAGTACCCCTCAGCTTATGACATGTGGTGACATATTGGGCGGCTATCTCCACCAATGATTCTTCTTCCCCTAGTAGGATGCAGTTTTCTCTCCTCGTCCATGGATGGAAAGTCCAGGGTATGAGCGGTAAGTATCTGGAAGTGGGAGGCCCTCACTGCTGAGTATTTGTTAGAGTGCAGCAGGAAATGCGCCTCGTCCTCCAGAGTCCCCTGCTGGCAGTGTTAGCACAGTCTGTTCTCCCGCGGCTTGTATATCTGTCTGTGCAGCCCTGTTTCCACCTCTAGGCTGTGGGCACTCAGTCTGTACAGGCTCAGTGTCTGCCTGTCTTTGGGGTGGCGTACCTTTTCCAGATATGAGGCCAGAGTGTAGTCCCTCCGCAGTGACAGGTAGATGGTGAGTTTCTGGGAGTTCTCTAATTCACTCTTAATTCTCTTTCTCCATCTCTCTCTTCCTCTCTCCCACTCTCCCTCTCTCTTTTTCTCTCTCTCTCCCTCTCTTGCTCTCCCTCTATTTCTTTCTCCCTCTCTTTTACTCCCTCTCTTACTTTCTTTTTCTTTCTCCGTTTCTCTTCCTCTCCCTCTCTCTCTCTTCCCATTTTTACCTCTCGCTCTTGCTTTCTCTCTATCATCTCTTTCTCCCTCCCTCCCTTTTTTTCTTTTCTTCTTCGTTCTCTCTCTCTTCCTCTCTCTTTCTCCGCCTTGGCGGTGTGACCATCCTCTTACTAAAGTTGTTACATGGAGAAGTTTAGAGGTTTGACTATTCTCAGGGTCATTGTTGGAAAAAAGTGAAGTCTATAAAATGTAATGGAGGCTGCGGGGAAGCAGCTGAACGTTTTTTAGTGGGGAATTTTTTTCACTGTGAGGCGTTAAGTATGTTGGTCACAAGAAGTGGTTTAGACTGTTCAGTTAAGATTAGGTTAAGTTTGGGTTTAGTGGTAGCCAATATTGGCAAAACGAAAGGCTACAGCAGCAATACTCATTGTCATCAGGGCAAATATGCGGATAATTACTTGGAATGTTAAGGGGCTACATTCCCCACAAAAGAGACTTAAAATATTGCGACATCTCCGTCACTTCAAACCTGACATAGCACTCCTGCAAAAAACACATCTCGAGGGAAAGGATATGCAGAGTTATGCAAGTTATGGGTAGGGAAAGCTTACAGGCTCCCTTTAGTAAATAAGAAAGCGGGGGTAACATTAATAAAAAACTACAGCATCAGGTTACGGATCAGTATATGAATAGGGAAGGCAGGGTGTTATTTCTGACTCTGGAAACGGGAGGGAAGTTGTATAAAATTTTTAATGTCTACGCTCCGAATGATAACAAACCCTTTTTTCACCAGCTTGAAACTAAAGTTTTAGAACACACACACCCAAACATAATAGTAAGAAGAGATTTAATTCATTGGCCTCTGTACAGGAGGGTAGAAAATTTCCAGGTGGAAATCCCAAATATCACCATAGCCATGATAGGGTCATTGGCCCTCTGATGAGGTCTACAACATTAAAAGACGCCTGGAGATGTTTGTATCCCCAGGATAATGACAGAAATTAATGGAGAGACGGTACTTAAACACCGCGCCAATGACCACTGGTAAAGATAAGATTAATGTCTCTTTATTGCATATTCAGGTCTACACGTTTCAGGAGACTCTGCTCCCTTCCTCAGGACAAATAGCACAAGGAACATCAAATCTACAGACAAGGCAATAGACTAAACATATATACCATTGCTGTGACGTCATAGGTCCACCTCCTTTACAGAAAAAAACCTGCGGGAAATCCATACATTTAATACATGACGTAATGTGGTGAATTCATTGAAAACTAAAGCAATCTTCAGTGGGTATAACTGACAACCATGTGAATAATCAAGTATAATAAAATTGATTATGTAGAAAAAATGCAGTGTGTTTATTTGCAGTAAAGAAGAAAAAAATATATATATGTCAGATGCAAGCGAGGAATAGAATCAAGTGATAGTGGTGATGAGGTCAGCATAGAACTCACAAAGAAAATCGGGTCAAAAGTAGCACCCACGTTTGCAAATTTATTTATGGGGCTATTTGAGCTACAATATATTTATTCATCCGGATTTTTTAAACATGTAATCTTATACAAAAGATACATTGATGATTTGTTTTTAATTTGGGATGACTCAGAAACCAACCTAGCATTATTCCTTAAACATATAGAGCATAATAATTGGGGTCTTGTTTTTTCCCCCACTGTAAGAAAAAATGCCATAGATTTTTTGGACCTCACAATCAGACATGATGAGGAGGCTATTTTTACTAAAACCTTTTTCAAAAAAGTAGACCGTAATGGATACATTGATTTTACTAGTGATCATTACGAGAAATGGCTACTGAAAGTTCCCAAAAATCAATATCAGAGGATACGCAAGAATTGCACTTTAGACAAAGACTTTAAAGAACAAGCTGGGGTTCTGAAAGACAGATTCCTTGATATAAAATACCCTCTTTCAGTTGTCAAAAGAGCATATAAGGAAAATAGGAGTTCAAAACAAATTGATCTAATTGGGGGAAAAAAACACCCAGCTAGTAAAACTGATCTTACTTTCTCCTCAAATTTTCTGACCACATATAGTAAAGATGGTGATAAAATAAAAAACATCATTCGAAAACATTGGAACGTCCTTCTGAATGACCCATTTCTGAAGGATGTCCTTCCAACAGTACCGGGTATCACTTATAGAAGGGCCCTGAGCCTAAAAAATCATTTAGCCCCCAGTAGGCTTAGGAGCGGATCTCCAGTATCCATCCTTAATAAACCCATGGGAGCATAGAAGTGCTTGGCTAAAAACTGTCTGTGCTGTAATTTAATACGACATAAAAGAATGTTTTTTGGCTCGACTCCTGGGGGGATTGAGTTCACTATAAAGGGTCATCTAACCTGTCAATCAGATTTTGTTGTCTACCTTATCGAGTGTGACTGCAATATGTGTTATGTTGGGAGGACCACACAAGCACTCCACAACAGAATTAACTCGCATAGACACAATATAAAAATAGGATTTATGCTCCATGGCCTATCCAGACATACAACCTTGGTCCATGACAAAAACCCAGTCTGAAAGTGACGCCCATTGAACAGATACCCCCCCATACCCCTAACCAGAACAAATTATTAAAAAAAACAAAAAAACATATTGGATTTATAAACTTAATACACTCAAACCGTTGGGGTTAAATGAGGTAACTGATTTATTTCATTAAGGAGATATCAATATGTTGCTTTTATTATTTTTATCCTTTTATATTGTATTCCTACATTTTTAAGTTTTTGTGACATATTTTACATATTTTTAGCTACAAAGGTTTTTTATTGTTGTGGTTTTATCGGTAATATAATTTTTTATTATATATGTTCATATTATATTATATATTATTCTTGCTGCCAGGTCTTATATATTCATTAGTATATGTTTAATTCCCTTTATTGTAAGTCTTTTATGGTGTTATTATATTTATATTGATAATTATATTATTATTGTTCTTATATTTATGTTTTCCCTCTATGCGGGGAACATATATCTTATTCTTCTTTGAGTGCCATCTGCACTATAGCACTGTTCACTTTTTTGTTCATTTTCTTCCCATGACCATGAATTTCCCTGAGCTACAAGAACACCTGCTTCATATCCTCTTTTTACGTTTGCATATGGAGGGTTTTCTCCCACGTCATTCAACTCTGTTAACTTGATCCCGGATGACTCATTGAATACTGGTATTCATGAGTCGGGCATCCCGTGTAATACTGACTTTGATAGTTGTTTAAATGAAGACACATAGTCCTATTGTTATGGTTAAAAAACATTTTTATACTACACACTGTGATGGGGCAAACACCACAGAGAAAAACACACTGGGGATGGTGCTTAACCTCAATAATATTCTTTTATTTGATTATTCCAATTAAAATTCCATATACAAACTACACATATGTATACAATTGGGTCCAGTTTTTAATCACACTGGACTGGCTCCAATACCGCATTAATGGGTTTCAGCTAGCTGCAATAACCGTACATGGCTTATAGTAAGCCTCCACCCAAAAAAAACTATTGCTATATCCTAATTATCTGGAGGCTTTCTCCCTTGTAGTCGGATCTCTATAAGTGTATCACCCAGAGCTTGCGGCTGCACTATGTCTGTGGGGATTACAACCGAGATCCGATCACTCTGTGTGGCGATAGTAATGAGGAGTGGAGCGCAGCAAAACTGACCTGTATTTGGTTGGTAGCGGTTGTGCCGTCCTTGGTCCCGACGCGCGTTTCCCTAGTTCATCAGGGGACGTGTGTCTAGTGTGCCGTAAGTTGGACTATTAAATGCGGGTGCCGTGATGGATTATTCTCGTCACCTGTATAGTGACGTCAGCGGGGTTTCCCTGTATGACGCGTAGCCCCGCCTACTTCCGGGACTATGTGCCGATCCGGATTTCCGGCATTTGGAGCGCACTCTGCGTGTCAGTCACCACGGTATTGCTGCCATGGAGACCGAACACGCGCATGCGCACCAAGTTTGCCGTACTGACAGAATCGGCGCCCCGACCAGCAGGCGCGGCCACGCAAAGAGGGAAACCTCACCATTCTAATTATATATAGTAATAAAGCTAATGGTGCCAGGAGAATGGAATTCCCTATTTAATGATATTCTAATGCCTATTCTTAATTGTTACCCCAGTATTCTCAGGTTTAGCTTAATAATCAATGCCATTAATAATATCACTAATACTACCAGGGGAATGGGATCAGGGATTTAATATAATAGAGGTGTCCCGGATGTCTCACGGCAAGCAATAATGGTATTCAATGGTGCCGGGGAAGGGGAGTTAGATGTGTATTGATTAACGGAATTGGGGGGGGGGGAGAGGGAGGGGGAATAATAGTCCTATTGTTATGGTTAAAAAACATTTTTATACTACACACTGTGATGGGGGTATGATCCCTTATGTTTATTCCACTGTTTGTTGGTGGTGCAAAGAGACAGGACGTATGCCATATGCGTGTGTTCTGGTCTCTGTAAACACGGGCTACGGGATGCTTGTGCTTATTCCGAGCCAGTCTTTAAAGTTAAGTATGAAGGCCCATTAAGGTCTTATGATTTATATATGATATATATTTCTGATCCCCTCCATAGTCATGTTTTTATGCGTGTCTGCGCTTGTCATGTTTGCCTATCACCGCATCCTCTATAGAGCTCACGCTTCTTGTCTTTTTCTTTCGCCGCATGCGCAGTATTGTTTTTTCCCACGCTTCTGAACTCGATTGACCTGACACAGCTCTCCGGCTCCTTGTCTTTCTTTCTCCGCATGCGCAGTAGTTTTTTTTCCCACGGTCTTGCACTCTTTTGACCCCGTCTGTTGTCTTTTGTTCTTTCTAGTACATATAGTGGTGGGATGTTTTTCTATATACTATGATACTGAACTATTTTCTTTTTTCTGCATTTTTGGTGTGACAAGTTTATTGTTAATTTTTCTTTGTTGTTCTTGCACACACTCACTGATGGTCCAGTGGTTAGAACTCCGTAGACACAAGGACTTTGACATAACCCGACTTTCTTTGTGAGTTCTATGCTGACCTCATCACCACTATCACTTGAATCTATTCCTCGCTTGCATCTGACATATATATATATATTTTTCTTCTTTACTGCAAATAAACACACTGCATTTTTTTCTACATAATCAATTTTATTTTACTTGATTATTCACATGGTTGTCAGAGGTTTATACCCACTGAAGATTGCTTTGGTTTTCAATGCATTCACCACATTACGTCATGTATTAAATGTATGGATTTCCTGCCGTTTTTTTTCTGTAAAGGAGGTGGACCTATAACGTCACACCAATGGTATATATGTTTAGTCTATTGCCTTGTCTGTAGATTTGATGTTTCTTGTGCTGTTTGTCCTGAGGAAGGGAGCAGAGCCTCCTGAAACGCGTAGACCTGAATATGCAATAAAGAGACATTAATCTTATCATCTTTACCAGTGGTCATTGGCGCGGTGTTTAAGTACCCTCTCTCCATTAATTTCTGTCATCAGCCTGTGGGTTGCTGCTGCCGTGGCCTATATCTCATGCGTTTACAGTAGTTGTGACTCTCACAACTAGACTTGGTGAGTAACCCCAATTGTGTTCACCTTGTGTGTTTTGGGGGACACAGACCCTATTGCGCTTTTTTTCCACAGCCTCTCTATACTCTTGTATCCCAAGGATAGAGAGTTTACTTACTACTCGCACGCAAACAATTCAAGGTCCCGTATTGACTATTTTCTCATCTCTGGAGTGCTGATGCGCAATCTGGAGGCATTGGAGGTGGGAGATTTAGTAATATCGGACCACGCACCGTGGTGATTGATTTGACAGATGCTTTCCCCAGAGGCTCAGATTATCTTTGGAGATATCCAACCTTCCTTTATGACAACGCAGAGTTCTCACTGAGACTGAAAGAGTGGTGGTCCGAATTTATGGATCACAATGGACAATATCAAGATACTCCGATGCTATTTTGAGACATGCAAAAAGCGGTCCCAAGAGGCAAAATAGATTGTTTCCTCAATGAGGAAGAAAATTCAAACTAAATTTACTAAGAATTCCTTCAAATTGAGGCAAGCTTACACGCTCTTTCAGGTGAACCCAGACAAAGCCCTTAGGGATGCTTGGTTGTTTGTTGGAACAGGGGGCTTTTAACAGGTGGGCAATAAGGAGGGAACAAATATTTAAAACAACCCAGGAGGTGACCCTTCATCGATTTGGGAATACGGCAGGTAAACTGATGGCCAATCTGGTAAAAATTACCGGTATACTGCAGGGACCCATGTAGATGAGAGATTGCACAGGTGAAGTACACAATGACGCTAGGAGGATAATTGAAATAGTGGGAGCATATTACAAGAAATTAAATGCGGGGGGCACACAAGTTACAATTCCAGATAATATTTTGACTAAAGTGACCCTTCCTAGGATCAACGAGGAACAGCGTACTGTTCTGAACGCTAAAATTTCAGGGGAAGAGGTAGTCAACACGATCAAAAGTATGCAGAAAAACAAGGCACCAGGGCCAGATGGGTTCACGACTGAATTCTACAAGACGATGGTAGATGAGACCTCTCCTATCGTGCTAGAAATATAAAACAAGGTCCTGGAGGGTGAAGCATCTTTTTGCAATAAAAGTGACCTAGCCTATATAAAATTAATTTCGAAACAGGGTAAGGATCCGCTATCCCCAGGATCTTACCGACCAATTTCACTTATTAATTTGGACATAAAGATTCTCTCAAAAATAATGGCTAATCGCTTGGTGGTAATCCTGCCCCATTTAATATCTCCAGCTCAAGCAGGTTTCATTAAAAATAGATCAGCAACGCAAAAGATTCGAAAAGTCTTATTGGCCCTTGATAGGGTGAGTTCTAAGGATCTGGTCAACGGGACTCCAGCGTTATTTACAATAAATGCCGAGAAGGCCTTTGATAATGTGGAGTGGCTATGGCTCTATAGAGTTTTAGACACAATGCTATTCTCGGGGTCTTTCTACAATGTGGTACGCGAGAGTTACACAAATCCAAGAGCACAGGTTTGTATTCCAGGTTTCCTCTCGACTCCCTTTCACTTATATAAGGGGACTAGGCAGGGCTGTCCCTTTTCAACCTGGCTTTTGAGCCCTTGGCGAGGCTATTAACGGACTATCACACTTTCCAAGGGATCCTCATAAATAAGATGCTAATTCAGGCGACACTCTTTGCCGACGACGTACTGTTGTTTCTCTCTGATCCTAAAACTCAGGTACCACTTATCTTAGATATATTGCGAGAATACGGGAGCTACTCAGGCTTTAAAATTAAACCGACTAAATGTGAATTGATGTACCTGGGCAATGGGAAAGCTCATTTGCAGGAGAGTTGCCAGTGTGAGCGTATTTCTATAGCAAAATCATACATTACCTATCTAGGTATCAGAATTGGTAAAGGGCCGACTTCTTTATATAACCTAAACTCCCCACCACTCATAAATCAAATAGTTCAGGTCCTTAAGAGATGGCAGGACCTCCCGTTGAACATCATGGGCAGAGCATAATTAATTAAGATGATGTCTATGTCTAAATTGATGTATCATATCCAAACTCTACCTTTGCTCTTGAGACATAAGGATGTCGAACTTCTTAAAGGGAGGGTGTCATTAAAAAAATAAAAATTTAATAACTGAAAAAATGTAAAGTATTAATGTTTTAATGTTTTGCTTGGATATTTGTTTTTAATTGAGCAAAATATATAAAAAAAAAAAAAAAAGTTTGATTTCCACTCTTAAACACTAGGGGGAGCAGCTTCTAAAATCCTACAGAAATCCTACTATAGAAATAGCCTGGATTAAAGCTGCAATAAAAGGGGGCAGAATCTGCTCTCCTGTGTGTGATGTCACAGCTCACCCTCCCATTCTGGGTATTTCCAAGGGATAAGAGATAGTGAAATTTAGGATCACAGTACGGAGCCATTTTGCTGGTGACCAGAAATGTCTAAAGTGTCGGGGCGTGGCCTGGACCTCATGTAGGGAGGAAGCAGCACAAGAGAGCTCCTGCCTTGATCCGTTCAAAATCCTGAATACCGGCCCTGTTAATAGGCATAACTAACCTGGAAGGCTGCAATAGTCACCCAGGCATCTAGAGGGGAGGATACTAGCACCATGCCAATCCGTATCAACAACAAAGATAAGGATAAAGATGCACAGGAATGTGTCCCTGCAGTGGCCAAGATGGCACCAGCAAAAACCAGGCCCTCCTGTAGTGCAGCAGTGGGGGCTGCCAGCAGACTGGAGAGATATGCCAGAGTGGTTCCTGTTCTTGATCTGTCCTCCAGTGAAAAGTCTGTGAGAGACACTGAACATAATGTGGAGGATCTAGTGAGTAATTTAAGCCCTGTTTGTACAGCAGCTCAGCAAATACAGAGGATGGGGCCTGTGATTGAAGGTGGGAGAGGTAGAGATATGGAGCAGCCTGCTGAAGCTGAACCCACACTGGGAGAAATACTGGCAGCAGTTAACGCTTGCAACACCACACTGGCCACTTTAAGTAACCAAATGGGAACGGTCACTCGGGATATAGCCTGTATCAAACATGAGCTGCAGGAGGTGACTACCAGAGTGGGGGAGCTGGAAGAACGTGTGAGTGCAGTGGAGGATAAATTGCCACCAATGACACGGGAGCTGGGAAAAGCCACGCAAAATATCACAACACTGCTGAACAAGGTGGACGATTTAGAGAACCGCTCCCGTAGAAGTAATCTGCGCCTGGTGGGGGTCCCAGAGAGGGCAGAAGGGAATGACTCCCTGGGCTTTTTTGAAAAATGGCTAATGGACACCTTTGGCAAAGATGTTTTATCTCCATTCTTTACTATTGAGAGAGCGCACAGGGTCCCTACACATGCCCCCCCCGCCAGGAGTCCTATCTTGCTCAAACTTCTGCATTTTAAAGACATGGATGCTATTCTGCGCAGATCCAGAGATATTAAGTAGCTTGCTATGAATGGGAGGAAGATCTCAATTTTCCCTGATTTTTTCCATGGAGGTACAACGTAAAAGGGCGCAATTTATTGAGATTAAACAACGCCTGCGCGGATTACAAGTGCCATACTCCATGATGTATCCTGCTAGACTGCGAATTGCGGTGAATGGAGAAACTCACTTTTTTGATACGGCGGGAGCGGCGCTGTCTTGGCTGGATATTAATGAGAGGTCCATGAGGAGGAAGAAAACTTGAAGATCACCCTTTCTACCATCAGGTGCTGCTGTTTCTTTTTGTCTGAGACGCTATGCTGGTATAATTACTACTGATCATTTCATTTTGGATCCAGGGCGGGAGATGACCGGTTCACTGTGGACACTCGTTACGGGGAAAAAGCTGTGGACCCTTCTCCCTGCATGGACTCTGGGCGAGTTTTCTAGCCCTGATTCTCTCTATCTGAGAGAAATGTACAAGTTATACTTGTTTTTGAGGGCGGGGGCGCTGTGCACTGGTGTGCAGGGCTCTAATTCCCTCCTTGTTTTTTTAGTTTTATTGTTGTATTTGCAATTAATATGTGGGGTGTGGTGTACCTCAGTCGTGTCGCTCAAGCTAATGCTAACAGGAATTGGTGGAGATTACCTCTCTCCCCCAGTAATGGAGTATGCTCTGGTTTATTATTTATTAACCTGCTCTTATGGCGACATCACTTAATATTGTAGCGTGGAATGCTAGGGGGCTCAGGGAGGCGAATAAGAGGTGTGCTATATTTACTCATTTGCAAATGTTTCTCCCGGCTATTCTATGTTTATCTGAGACCCACATGGTGAGAGATGATGTTCATTGGCTGAGGAAGGGATGGATCACACATGAATATCATTCCACATACTCAACCCATGCACGGGGTGTCAGTGTGTTGGTGCACAAATCCATCCCATTCTCATGTACCAAATCAGTGGTTGACCCTGGGGGCAGATTTGTTTGTTTACTTTGCACGCTGTATGGTATACAATTTATTCTGATTGCGGTATACATCCCTCCACCATACTCAGTCGAACCAGTGAAAAGAATCTTGTCTGTTTTAGACTCCTTCCCCCCTGCGCCGACTCTTCTGATAGGAGATTTTAACACATATTTACATCCTTATCTAGATAAGCTACATTCGGGGAACATATCAGAGGACGCAGCCTCAACTTCATTTGCTAGAATGCTGACAGAGCTGGGTTTGGTAGACCTTTGGCGCGTACAAAACCCCACATCCAAACAGTTTTCCTGCTACTCTAGCTCCCACCACACTATGTCACGGATAGACCTGGCTATTGGGAACACACTTATGACCTCATATGTACAAACGGTGGCCTATCTACTGTGAGGTAGCGTGGTCGGCTGCGTAGCAGAAGACACGGGATCCAGGCATCAAGGTTCACAGCAGCCGGTTTAATAGTCACACAAAAGTCCATAACAATATACATGTGCCTCTCCGGCAGAAAACTCAGGGAGTTGTGTTCACTCCCTCACACCAGGCACACCCCACCCTTGGTCCTGTTTCCTTTTAACCCTTTGTTCAGCCTGTAGGGAAACAGCATTAACCCTGGAGTGGAGTTGCTTTCTATCATGGAGTGAGCACAACCGGGGCGAGACATACCGGCCGTCATAGATAACCCCGGTCACAGTCTCACATACCCCCCCCTCAGTTCAAGCGAGCGGGGTTGAACTCCCGCCATCAAACACGGGCCGCGAGACAAGGCATCGGCGTTGCCCTGCAACCTACCGGCCCGGTGTTCAACCGTAAACCGGAAGTTCTGCAGAGAAAGGAACCACCGGGTAACCCGGGCATTCCGTTCCTTGGCGGACCTCATCCAGACCAGTGGAGAGTGATCCGTCACCAAGCGAAACTGCCGTCCCAGCAGGTAATAGCGTAGGGACTCCAAGGCCCACTTAATCGCCAGGCACTCCTTCTCCACTACGCTATAATTCCGCTCGGGAAGGGTGAGCTTCCTACTCAAGAAGGTGACGGGGTGTTCCTCCCCCTGAACCACCTGAGACAGCACTGCCCCCAGGCCGACCTCAGAGGCGTCAGTCTGTACAATAAACTTCTTCCGGAAATCAGGGTTGACAAGAACGGGCTGTCCGCACAGGACCCCCTTCAAGGCCCGGAAGGAGTCCTCGGCCTGCGGAGTCCAGCGCACCATGACGGACTTCTTGCCTTTGAGAAGGTCCGTCAAGGGGGCTGATAGTCCCGCAAAATCTTTGACAAACCTCCTGTAGTACCCCACGATACCCAGGAAGGCCCTAACCTGCTTCGTGGTCAGGGGTCTAGGCCACTTCTGGATCGCCTCAACCTTGTTAATATGGGGCTTAATCACTCCTTGGCCTATCACGTAGCCCAAGTAGCGGGCTTCCGTGAGCCCCAACGCACATTTCTTGGGATTGGCTGTCAATCCGGCTGTTCGAAGCGCGTCCACCACCGCTTGTACCTGTTCCAAGTGGGTCTGCCACTCGGAGCTGTAAATAATTATGTCATCAAGGTACGCTGATGCATACGCCTGGTGGGGTTCCAGCACCAAGTCCATCAACCTCTGGAACGTGGCCGGAGCGCCATGTAACCCAAAAGGCAAGACAACATAGTGGAAGAGACCCTCCGGCGTAACAAAAGCGGTTTTCTCCTTTGCGGACTCAGTCAGTAGCACCTGCCAGTACCCCTTGGTCAGGTCGAGCGTGGTAAAATATCGCGCCTGTCCCAGCCTATCAATCAGCTCATCCACCCGGGGCATGGGGTAGAGATCGAACTTGGATATTTCGTTCAATCTCCTAAAGTCATTGCAGAACCTTAAGGAGCCATCAGGTTTTGGTATTAGGACAATGGGACTAGCCCATTCACTCCGGGATTTTTCGATGACCCCCAGGCGTAGCATTGTCTTCACTTCCTCCGATATGGCTTGTCTTCGAGCCTCCGGTACCCGGTATGACTTCAGGCGTACCTTCTGGTGAGGCTCGGTGACAATGTCATGTCGTATCAGACTGGTCCTACCAGGCAGCTCGGAGAAGACATCGGGGTTCTGCTGAACCAGCCGTCTGGCCTCTCGCCTCTGTTGCTTGGTGAGGGCTTCTCCAATCCTTACTTCCGGTTCGTCCTCTCTGGAGGTCGCTGGAGCCGGACGTGAACGACCCGAAGAGGAGGGAGAGGGGGAAAAATCAACCATCAGGCTTTCCCGTTCCTGCCAAGGTTTTAACAGGTTGACATGGTATATTTGTTCAGGTTTCCGCCTACCGGGCTGCAATACCTTATAATTGACCACCCCGACTTTTTCCTTTATCTCGTAGGGGCCTTGCCACTGAGCCAGGAATTTACTCTCCGCCGTGGGGATTAAAACCAACACCCAATCCCCGGGGTCAAAGGTCCGCACGGTGGCTTGTCTATTGTAGCGGCCGCTTTGCGCGGCCTGAGCCTCCTGTAAATGCTCCTTCACAATTGGCATGACCGCGCTTATGCGGTTCTGCATTCCTAAAATGTGTTCAATCACACTTTTATGGGGGGTGGGCTCTTGCTCCCATGTTTCCTTTGCCAGGTCCAACAATCCCCGGGGATGTCGCCCGTATAACAACTCAAAGGGCGAAAACCCCGTGGATGCCTGTGGCACCTCTCGTATGGCAAACATCAAATAGGGCAGCATCATATCCCAGTCTTTCCCGTCTCTGGAAATCACCCTTTTGAGCATGGTTTTCAGGGTTTTATTGAATCGTTCCACTAAACCGTCCGTCTGAGTACACAGACGTACGCAACTGCTTGATCTGGAGTAGCCGGCATAGCTCTTTGGTCACTTTAGACATGAATGGGGTTCCCTGATCCGTAAGGATCTCCTTGGGCAACCCCACCCGGCAGAACACAGCAAACAACTCCCGAGCTATAAGCTTTGCTGCAGTATGTCTGAGAGGTATCGCCTCTGGATACCGGGTGGCATAGTCAACGATTACTAGGATGTGTTGGTGCCCTCGAGCAGACTTTACGAGGGGTCCCACCAGATCCATCCCTATCCGTTCAAAAGGGACTTCTATAATGGGTAACGGTACCAACGGACTGCGAAAGTGGGCCAGGGGTGCGGTAAGCTGACACTCCGGGCAGGTTTCACAGAACCGTTTTACCTCCCCAAAGACCCCGGGCCAATAGAACCTTTGCAATATTCGCTCCTGTGTTTTCTTGACCCCTAGGTGGCCACTCATCAGGTGTTTATGAGCCAAGTCGAGGACCCGCCGGCGATACGGCTGGGGCACCACCAACTGCTCTTCCCCCACGCCCCGTATTTCATCTACCCGGTAGAGTAAATCCTGCTTAAGAGCGAAATGGGGGTACCTGACCTGGGCACCGGGCAGCTGTGCCACCCCATCAACTACTGTCACCCGACTCTGGGCATGTATTAATGTAGGGTCCTGGAGTTGGGCTGTCCCAAACGTATCCGGGGACGCCTCCAAGTCCGGGATGGGTTCGACCGTCTCAGCCTCTCCTGCCAATACCTCTAGGGGCGACCTATCGGGTTCACCTTCTGTCCCTATCATGGGAACCCCTACGGCAGGCGTCCCGGATTCAGGATTGTAGGGCTCAGGTCCCGGACTGACCAATATCTGAGGGGACTTAGGAGGTCCCTTCCATAAAGACCAAAAATACGGCAGATCCCTTCCTAGGATAACGTCATAGGGAAGAGTGTCAATAAGTCCCACCTCATGTTGCACCTGACCGCAAGGTGCTGTGAGGGTGACAGTCCCTGTGGGATAGTCTCGGCGGTCCCCAAGTATGCACACCACCCCCACGGTACGTCCTGTGGCCTTTACTTTAGCCCTTAGGGTTGATCGCACAAGGGTCACTAAGCTTCCGGAATCCAACAAGCCTGTAACCGGACACCCATTCACCTGTATTTGGCACAAGTGGGGCTCAGTCTCTGGGGAGACCAGGTCAGCGGTACACACCACCTGAGCATACATTGAACCCCGCCGGGTGACCCCACAGTCCATGGGCTCCGTGGTGAGTGGACACTGGGCTTCCATATGTCCCACCCGCTGGCACCGCCAACATCTAATAGGGAAGGAAACCCCCTTGACGAGTTGTCGTTTAGGGTACTGGATCTTCCGGACCTCAGGGACGGCGGCCGCGGCCTCCGACGGGACAGTAGCGGACTCCTGCACCGGTGTCGGTGGTGGGTCCTTGGCCCTAGGCTTGGAGGGGCCGGACCGATGGGCGGTACGCAAAGTCTCAGTGTCCCGTATCAAGTCCTGCGTAGCCACATGCCGCTCTACCAGGGACACTAATTGGTCCAGGGTATTCGGGTCGCCCTGTCCCACCCACCGTTGAATGGTGACGGGTAAAGTGCGCACAAAACGATCAACTACTACCCTTTCAACCATTTGCGCCGGGCTCAGAGTGTCAGGCTGCAACCACTTTTTTACGAGATGCAATAAGTCATAGGCCTGGGAGCGTACGGGTTTGGCTTCCTCATAGAACCACTGATTTACCCGCTGAGCCCGTACATAGGTATTCACCCCCAACCGAGCAAGTATTTCGGCTTTCAGAGTCGTATAGTCTATGGCGTCCTCGGTACAGAGGTCCAGGTACGCTTTCTGGGGCTCCCCCGTCAGATAGGGCGACAATACCTCAGCCCACTGGGGGGTCGGCAGCTTTTCCCGCTCAGCCACCCGCTCAAACACCGCCAGGAACGCTTCCACATCATCCCCCGGGGTCATCTTTTGCAACGCTTGTCTCACCGCTTTCCGGACGCTGCCGTTATCACCCGGTCCCGGGGTTGTTGCTGCCGGTCCAGCACGGATCGCCTTGGCCAGGAGAACCATCTGTTCCTGGTGTCTTTGGTCCTGCGCTTTCAAGGACTGGAGCAGGTGTGCATTGATCTGTTGCTGCTGCTTTAGTATCTCCTCCATGGCGTCGCCGGGTTTGGGCTGTAGTATAGCTGCTTGAATCCAGGACATGTGCCACCGGGTCACCAGCAATGGAAGCTACACCTCACCGGGCTGGCATGCCCGCATTCTCCACCATATGTGAGGTAGCGTGGTCGGCTGCGCAGCAGAAGACACGGGATCCAGGCATCAAGGTTCACAGCAGCCGGTTTAATAGTCACACAAAAGTCCATAACAATATACATGTGCCTCTCCGGCAGAAAACTCAGGGAGTTGTGTTCACTCCCTCACACCAGGCACACCCCGCCCTTGGTCCTGTTTCCTTTTAACCCTTCGTTCAGCCTGTAGGGAAACAGCATTAACCCTGGAGTGGAGTTGCTTTCTATCATGGAATGAGCACAACCGGGGCGAGACATACCGGCCGTCATAGATAACCCCGGTCACAGTCTCACACTACCTAGAAGCGTATCTGATCACTCACCACTCCATGTTACACTTTCATGGGGAAACCCCCTCACCCTGTCTAGGCCTATCTGGAAACTTAATCCCTTCTGGATCCAGCTTATAGGGGGATCTTTGCATGATACTATCTTAGAATATTTCCAACTTAATGAGTGCTCCGCACCATCACATATAGTCTGGGACTCTATGAAAGTCGTGGTGAGGGGCATCTATATCAGAGAAATATGCATACGTAAAAACCAAAACAGACGCTACACCCAAAGTCTGATTTAGGAAGTATCTGTTGCGGAGGCTTTGGTGGTGCTCAACCCGACAGAGGAAACTAAAAACACTCTAGAGAAGGCACAAATGTCACTCAAAGAAAATCTCATGTCGGCGGCAGACATATTTCATAGAGGGGGAGGGAGTAGGGCACCTACTAGCCACGGTCATTAGGGCGCAGGCAGGATCTTCATATATAAATAGGCTGAAGACTGAGTCGAGTGATCTTGTAACGGAAAGTGAGGATATAGTCAGGGAGATAAAGAGGTATTATATGCGGCTATACACATCAGACTGTGACCTCACGGAGACTGAGATTGAGCAATATTTGGATGCTCTCTCTCTCCCCACACTGGCCGACGAAGAAAGGGATTTGTTGGATCGAGACATCCTGTTGGAAGAATTAGAGGAAGCGCTTGGCCAGACGCAAAATGAAAAAGCTCCGGAAATGGATGGCCTTCCTGGCGAGTTTTATAAAACTTATGCACCCTTACTGCTACCTAAACTACTTAAAGTATTTGAAGAGGCTGAAAGGCAGAGGGTTCTCCCGCCTTCTATGAGGGAAGCTTTAATAGTCTTAATATTAAAACCCGGAAAAGATCCGGAGATCCCGGATTCATACCGCCCAATCTCTCTACTACCAACATATGTTAAATTACTGGCCAAGGTGCTCGCCAATAGGATGTCCCGAGTCATCTCATCTATTATACAGAATGATCAAACAGGATTTATTCCATGTAGAGCCACATCTATGAATCTTAGAAAATTATACTTAGGGATTCAGCATAGTTCTGAGAAGCCAGGGTGTTGTGAATGTTAGTTATGTCTTGGCTGCTGGGAGGCTCCCTCTGGTGGCCAGGAAGGGTTTGGACAGAGACCAGGTGGGTTGTGCAGTGGGTGTTTCCTTTCCTAACTCTCTGCTTATTTAAGTCCTGGTCTGATTGCAGGCTGTTGCCGGATGTCAGTTGTTCTTTGTATCTCTAGCCTGCTTGATCCTGCTTTACACCACATCTTCCCCAGATAAGTGCTTGCTCTTTATTTATTGTCTGGTTCTTTTGTTTATCTGGGTTTGTCATTTTGCTGTGGTTATTTTCAGTTTATTTGCTTGCAGGGATTTTCCCCCTTAGTGGATTGTTGAGGAACTCCCTGCAGTTCTGTGTGGAGTATAGCTCCTTTGGATCCATGTGTTTGTGGCTTGTTGACTTTGTTATGATTCTTGTTTTCTGTTCATTGGTATGACAAGGGCACCTGGTATAGGACGGAGTTCAGATCGAGCGATCTGAGGGCCTTTTTGTACTATCAGGAAGTTGGTATTTTGCAGGGTTTTTCTCTGGCAACCATCAGTCCCTTTCCTGTCCTTTCCTATTTTAGTCAGCGGGGGCCTCACCTTTTGCTAATCCTGTCATCTACCTGTGTATTGTGTTTTTCCTATATCACCGCAGTCTTTGAATGTGGGGGGCTTGCTATTCTTGTCTATTTTCTGAGGCAGAGAGTTATTCATCTTTCCTACCTTTAGGATAGTTAGTTCTCCGGCTGGGTTCGCGGTGCACAGGATGTTAGTTCACCCCTCGGCTACTTCTAGTTGTGTTGGTTAGTAAGGGGATGGCGGCCAGATTAATTGCCAATGCTCTTGTCACCTTTTTGCCAATGATTTGTGGTGGTCTTAGATGGTTCCGGATCATAACAGTACATCCGGCCAACCAAATTTAAAGGGTACTCTTAAGAAGGAAAAAAAAAAAACAAAAAAACAACTGCTTAGAAATTTTTTTTTTTTTTGGTGTTTTTCCTCTTCTTCTTTGGGTTCTGTGGAAGATTTCTTTTGTCTAGCATGGATGAATTGGGTGAGCGTGTTGCTCATCTTGATGCTAAGGTTCGTCGTATAGAGTCTTTTCTTGCACAGACTCCCCTTGCAGAGCCTAAGATTCCTGTTCCTGAATTTTTTTCGGGAGATAGGTCGAGATTTTTGAGCTTCAAAAATAATTGTAAATTATTTTTTGACCTGCGCCCTAAGTCCTCAGGGAATCCCGTACAGCAGGTTAAGATTGTCATCTCCTTGCTGCGAGGTGACCCTCAGGACTGGGCCTTCTCTTTAGCGTCTGATGATCCGATTCGCACTGATGTGGACTCCTTTTTTCAGGCCTTGGGATTATTATATGACGAACCCAATATTGTGGACCAAGCAGAAAGGTCTTGTTGTCCTTAACTCAGGGTTTGGATTCTGCAGAAACGTTTTGTCAGAAATTTCGTAAGTGGGCGGTCCTTACCAAATGGAATGATGATGCGCTTGTGGCTCTTTTTCGCAAGGGTATTGCGGATGCTGTGAAGGATGTAATGGTAGGATTTCCCGTCCCTTCTGGTCTTGATGCCTCTATGACCTTGGCCATTCAGATTGATAGGCGTTTACGTGAGCGCAGGAAGATACCTGCTGGTTTTGTGCCTGTGGAACAGCCTTTGGAGCCTATGGAGTGTGATAAGGTCCTTTCTAATGCTAGTCGGCAGGGGTTCAGACGGAAGAATAGACTGTGCTTCTATTGTGGAGACGCTTCTCATAACATCTCTGTCTGCCCTAAACGTGAAAGGAGATTGGCTACTTCTGTTACTGTGGGTTCTTTGCAACCAAAGTTTCTTTTGTCTGTCACACTGATTTGCTCATTGTCTTCCTTTTCTGCATTTGACTTTGTGGACTCAAGGGCAGCGCTCAATTGGATTTTTGGGTTTGCTAGGGATTGTGGTTTTCCCATGGTTCCTTTGCAAACTCCTATTCCTTTAAGGGGCATTGATGCTACCCCTTTGGCAGAACATAAACCCCAATTTTGGACCCAGGTGCCTATGAGAGTTGCACCAGCGCATCAGGAAACTTGTACATTTTTAGTATTGCATAATCTACAGGATACCTTGGTACTGGGATTTCCGTGGTTGTAGACCCATAATCCGGTTATTGACTGGAGATCCTTGTCGGTAGCTAGTTGGGGTTGTCAAGGTGTGCATCAGGACCTTTCCGTGTCGTCCACGTCTGCTCAGGCAGTTGATGTTCCAGCTTTCTTGTCTGATTTCCGTGATGTATTTAATGACCAGGAATCTGATTCTCTGCCCCCACACCGGGACTGTGACTGTGCCATTGAGTTGGTGCCCGGTTGTAAATTTCCCAAGGGGCAGATTTTCAACTTGTCTGTGCCCGAACATGATGCCATGCAGTCATACATCAGAGAATCATTGGAGAAGGGGCACATTCGGCCCTCATCTTCTCCTTTGGGTGCTGGCTTCTTCTTTGTTGCTAAGAAAGATGGTTCGTTGAGGCCTTGTATTGATTACCGTCTTCTTAATAAAATTACAGTCAAATATCAGTACCCTTTGCCTCTGATGTCTGATCTGTTTTCTAGAGTGAAGAGTGCCAAATGGTTTACGAAACTGGATCTCAAGGGTGCGTATAATCTCATCCGTATTAAGGAGGGTGATGAATGGAAGACGGCTTTTAATACTCCTGAGGGGCATTTTGAGTACCTAGTGATGCCTTTTGGGCTCACTAATGCACCCTCCGTCTTCCAGGCCTTCATGAATGATATTTTTCGGGACCTTATTGGGAAATTTTTGATTGTGTATTTGGATGACATCTTGATTTTTTCTGATGATTGGGACTCTCATGTGGGGCAAGTACGGGAGGTTTTTCAGATACTTAAGGATAATGCACTGTACGTTAAGGGGTCAAAGTGCCTCTTTGGGGTGCAAAGGATTTCCTTTTTGGGCTTCATCCTGTCTCCCTCCGCTATTGAAATGGACCCGGTTAAGGTTCAGGCTATTTACGACTGGGTGCAACCGACTTCTCTAAAATCCCTGCAGCAATTTTTGGGGTTTGCTAATTTTTACCGTAAATTTATAGCCAATTTTTCTGCTATTGTCAAACCTCTGACAGATTTGACAAAGAAGGGAGCTGATGCTGAGCATTGGACCCCTGAGGCTATTGTGGCCTTCCAGGAGCTTAAAAGGCGATTTACTTCTGCCCCAGTTCTGCAGCAACCTGATGTGTCTCGCCCATTTCAAGTTGAGATCGATGCCTCAGAGATCGGAGCAGGTGCTGTTCTGTCTCAACGAGACGCTACTTCTGGTAAACTTAAGCCCTGTGCCTTTTTCTCTCGGAAGTTTGCTCCTTCTGAACGGAATTATGATGTGGGGAACCGGGAATTATTGGCTATGAAGTGGGCATTTGAAGAGTGGAGGCATTGGTTGGAGGGGGCTAGACATCAAGTTGTGGTGCTTACGGACCACAAGAATCTCATCTATCTGGAATCGGCCAAGAGGTTGAATCCTCGGCAGGCCAGGTGGGCTTTGTTTTTTACCCGGTTTAATTTTGTGGTCTCTTTTTTGCCGGGCACCAAGAATGTTAAGGCCGATGCCCTTTCCAGGAGTTTGTGCGCTGACTCTTTGGAGGTTGTCGAATCGTCTACTATCCTGAATGATGGTGTAGTTTTCTCGGCTATTTCGCCTGATCTGCGGTTGGCACTGGCGGAATTTCAGGGGGATAAACCTGAGAGATGTCCTACAGGGAAACTGTTTGTCCCAGACCAATGGAGAGACCGAGTTGTCTCTGAGGTTCATTGCTCTGTTTTGGCGGGTCATCCTGGCATTTTTGGTACTCGGGATCTAGTGAGACGCTCTTTTTGGTGGCCTTCCCTGTCCCGAGATGTCCGTCGTTTTGTGCAGTCGTGTGGAGTTTGTTCTAGGTCCAGGCCCTGTTGTTCACGTTCTAGGGGGCTATTATTGCCTTTGCCTGTACCTAAGAAACCTTGGACGCACATCTCTATGGATTTTATTTCAGAGCTTCCCGTCTCTCAGAAAATGACTGTGATTTGGGTGATCTGTGACAGATTCTCCAAGATGGTCCACTTGGTTCCCCTATCTAAGTTGCCGTCTTCATCGGAGTTGGTGCCTTTGTTTTTGCAACATGTTGTCCGTTTGCATGGTATTCCCGAAAACATTGTTTCTGACAGAGGGGTGCAGTTTGTATCCAGGTTTTGGAGGATTTTTTGCTCCAAATTGGGTGTTCAGCTGTCTTTCTCCTCGGCGTTTCATCCTCAGACCAACGGTCAGACTGAAAGGGCTAACCAGACCCTGGAAACCTATTTACGGTGTTTTGTTTCTGCGGATCAGGATGACTGGGTTTCGTTTTTGCCTTTGGCTGAATTTGCCCTTAACAATAGAGCTAGCTCTACCACGTTGGTGTCCCCCTTTTTCTGCAATTTTGGGTATCACCCTAGGTTCCTCTCAGGGCAGCTTGAGGCGTCTGACTGTCCGGGGGTGGATTCGGTGGTCGACAGAATGCAGCAGATTTGGGGGCAGGTAGTAGATAAATTGTTTCAGTCCCAAGAAACTGCCCAAAAGTTTGCCAACCGGCATCAGACTGTTGGTCCCCGGTTTAAAGTAGGAGACATGGTGTGGTTGTCCTCTAAAAATATTCCTATAAGAGTTCCGTCTCCTAAATTTAAGCCCAGATTTATTGGACCTTATAAGATTTCGCAGATTATTAATCCTGTATCTTTCCGTTTGACTCTGCCTGCGTCATTTAAGATTCACAATGTCTTCCATAAATCCTTGTTGAAAAAACATGTGGAGCCGGCAGTTCCTGCTGCAGCGCCTCCTGACCCTGTTTTGGTACAAGGGGATCTGGAGTATGAGGTTGAAAAAATTCTGGATTCCCGTCGCAGTAGGCGTCAGCTTCAGTACCTTGTGAAATGGAAGGGTTATGGGCAGGAGGATAACTCTTGGGTTGTGGCTTCTGACATTCATGCGGACAGGTTGGTTCGCGCCTTCCATCATGCTCATCCCGAGCGACCCGGTGGCGTGGGTGAGGGTTCGGTGACCCCTCCTCAAGGGGGGGGTACTGTTGTGAATGTTAGTTATGTCTTGGCTGCTGGGAGGCTCCCTCTGGTGGCCAGGAAGGGTTTAAACAGAGACCAGGTGGGTTGTGCAGTGGGTGTTTCCTTTCCTAACTCTCTGCTTATTTAAGTCCTGGTCTGATTGCAGGCTGTTGCCGGATGTCACTTGTTTTTTGTATCTCTAGCCTGCTTGATCCTGCTTTACACCACATCTTCCCCAGATAAGTGCTTGCTCTTTATTTATTGTCTGGTTCTTTTGTTTATCTGGGTTTGTCATTTTGCTGTGGTTATTTTCAGTTTATTTGCTTGCAGGGATTTTCCCCCTTAGTGGATTGTTGAGGAACTCCCTGCAGTTCTGTGTGGAGTATAGCTCCTTTGGATCCATGTGTTTGTGGCTTGTTGACTTTGTTATGATTCTTGTTTTCTGTTCATTGGTATGACAAGGGCACCTGGTATAGGATGGAGTTCAGATCGAGCGATCTGAGGGCCTTTTTGTACTATCAGGAAGTTGGTATTTTGCAGGGTTTTTCTCTGGCAACCATCAGTCCCTTTCCTGTCCTTTCCTATTTTAGTCAGCGGGGGCCTCACCTTTTGCTAATCCTGTCATCTACCTGTGTATTGTGTTTTTCCTATATCACCGCAGTCTTTGAATGTGGGGGGCTTGCTATTCTTGTCTATTTTCTGAGGCAGAGAGTTATTCATCTTTCCTACCTTTAGGATAGTTAATTCTCCGGCAGGGGTTCGCGGTGCACAGGATGTTAGTTCACCCCTCGGCTACTTCTAGTTGTGTTGGTTAGTAAGGGGATGGCGGCCAGATTAATTGCCAATGCTCTTGTCACCTTTTTGTCAATGATTTGTGGTGGTCTTCCATGTTTCCGGATCATAACACCAGGGGAAACGGCAATTTTGTCCTTAGACGCCGATAAGGCGTTCGATAGCTTAGAATGGGGGTATTTGTGGGCGGTACTTCGGAAAATGGGTTTTGGACACAGATTTATAAATTGGGTGAAGCTGCTATATGACTCACCGGTGGCGAAGGTTAGGGCTAATGGCAGGGTCTCTGAGTCTTTTCCTCTTGGAAGAGGTACTAGACAGGGGTGCCCGCTCTCGCCCTTGCTATTTGCTACTGCAGTGGAGCCATTGGCAGTTGCAATACGGAAGTCCAGGGAGATAACGGGATTTAGGTGTGGAGCAGTGGAGCAGAAAGTATCATTATATGCGGATGACCTACTTTTATATTTAGACAGGGTACATTCCTCAATTTTGCCGGCAATGGATATCATTCAAGAATTTGGGCGGAGGTCTGGCCTTCGGATTAATTGGTACAAATCGGCTTTAATGCCGATAGACCCTCTCCCGGTGGATTTCTCGGACTTGCAGATACCGGTTCCTGTGGTCCGAGAGTTTAAGTATCTGGGAGTAACTGTTAAGGGTACTTTACATGCTGTGACATCGCTAGCGATCTCGATAGCGATGTGAAATGCTAGATCGCAAGTGCGATCTTTTGAGATCGCACATAGGTCATTTTACGCATGTGCGATCTCGAAAGATCGCACTTGCGATCTAGCATTTCACATGGCTAATGATATCGCTAGCGATATCGCAGCATGTAAAGTACCCTTTAGTCCAAATCCGAAGGATTTCCAGGTTCTAAATCTGGAACAGCTGTTGCAGCGGTTCAGAGCAAAGGTACACACCTGGTGTCGTTGCCACTATCAAATATCGGTAGATCTAACTTAATCAAAATGGTAATGATACCACAATTACTATATCTTATACATAATTCTCCAGTGTGGATACGTAGGGAATTTTTTGCAAAAATTAATACACTATTCCGGGAACTTATCTGGAAGAAAAAACAGGCTAGGATTCGACTGGAAGTGCTACAGCGGGGAAAGGAGGAGGGAGGACTGGCGGTACCAAACCCATATATATACTATTTAGCCTCCCAGATGCAACATCTTAGGGGTTGGGGCAAAGAAGCAGCATATGATAATAGTGGTGATATAGTGAGAGAGGGATCGGTATGGAAATATCCGGGTTGCCAGTTGGATGTGAGACAAAGACAGATAAATGGGGCACGATATCTCACGTTGGCTATGATATTTCGGGTATGGGACAGAGGAAAGTTTATTTTGAAGATAAATGGGCCTACGGAGCTCTGGCCACTGTGGCGGAACCCGGATTTTCCAGAAATTAAAAAATTAGTGGGGTTCAGAGGGATGGGAAGATAAAGGGATCCATTTAGTGTCACAAGTACTACAAAATAATATTCTTAAGAGTTTTGAGCAATTGAGAATGGAGTTTCACCTCCCGCATGTCTTCTTTTATTAATACTTAGAGCTGAGGCACGCACTGGAAAGACAGGGGAGGACAAATCCGGTGACAGTAAGAGAAGAAAAAGAAGTAGGCAAAAAGCACTCAACTCACTAAATAATATGCAAAATATAACAAGAAATTTATTAATGAATAATTCAGTGCAAAATTTCATAAAAACATTTAAAAACAGGACACTCACTTCAAGGACCCAATAAAATGATGCTGATACAATTACACTGCAGGCACATCAATACAAGAGACCGAACACAGGTACTGGTTATAGCAATAAAGGTCTGTACAAAGCCCAAGGATATCAGCCTGAGTAGAGCCAGCGATTTGTAAGAACCCTAATAATGTAATGCCAATACAGTATAAATAACAGTGCCGGTCAACAATGCAAGAACAAAGCATGAAAAGAAAATCTAGCACTGTAAGTCTGCATGAGAAGAGCAAAAGAGTAAACAATGTACCAGCAAGGGAATAGTAACCCAAAAGGGTCCGAGGAAAATATCACCTAAGTCAAGGCAGAATGGAAGCCATATAGGAGTGTCAAGAATTAGACACCGACCCGACGCGTGTCGCTCCAGAGAGCTTCATCAGGGGAGGGTAGTGAAATAAGAAGATAGCACACATATAAATACACAAAAAATAAACATAAATCAAGTACCTGTGTGGCAGTGATTAGAGCTGTGTGTTCGGCAGCCGGAAATGAAAGGTAGCTGGAAGTAAACAATTGTGCAACCATAAAGTGCTTCCCCGACGATACAGGAACTACAAACGCATCTGCGCATGCGCGGATATCAATAGGCGGAAGCGCAACCATATAAGAAGTCCTCCTGAAATTCAGGAATAATAGACGTAAGTGCGCATGCGCGAAGGCCGCCATGCAATAAGCGGAATGTCATACTGCGCATGCGTCCAAAGCATACAGCGCAACCTATTCAGAGAGAGCGTCCTAGCATTAGTATGCAGGGCTGGGGACACGTATAGTAAAACACAAAGGCTATCGTAGCCAGTTAGTAGCAACTGTTTGGATGGCTGAAAACAGCCATATCTCATTTCTTCCCTGGTGTAAGTAAAAGGTGCTGTAAGTGTATATTAATATTAAAACACTGACGTTTATGGAGGACAGGTACTAGGGAGTAACACTAAGTCACTATCATATGACTGGAGGATCAATGGAAAATAGGAACATCAATAGGTAAGAGAACAAATAATCAGAACATTACTAATCATTATCCAAAGGACAGAAGACTTATATAGTAAATGTAGACATAATAGTGACCATTGTCAGTCACTACCCTCCCCTGAGTGCATAAACAGAGAGACACATAAGGATCGACCAATAATTCAGATATCATCACAATAAAAGTGTGGATGTTAAGGATGTTAATATGATGCACTATAATAATACTTTTAAGGGGTAATAAGATACAGATAATATGCCAGATACAATCAAAAAGAGCATAAAAGATATCATATCTCTTGTATAGCTCCTATCCTCTCTGGCTTCAACTGAACATATGGATGTACTGATCACTGATGAGCTTTGGTCTTCTCTTCATTTGGATTCCAATTGGACCTCTCTCTCACCATCTAGGGACTTGTACTGGCCCTTTTGACTATCCAGCTATACAAGAGATATGATATCTTTTATGCTCCTTTTGATTGTATCTGGCATATTATCTGTATGTTATTACCCCTTAAAAGTATTATTAAAGTGCCTCATATTAACATCCACACTTTTATTGTGATGATATCTGAATTATTGGTCGATCCTTATGTGTCTCTCTGTTTGTTTATGCACTCAGGGGAGGGTAGTGACTGACATTGGTCACTATTATGTCTACATTTACTATATAAGTCTTCTGTCCTTTGGATAATGATTAGTAATGTTCTGATTATTTGTTCTCTTACCTATTGATGTTCCTATTTACCATTGATCCTCCAGTCATATGATAGTGACTTAGTGTTACTCCCTAGTACCTGTCCTCCATAAACGTCAGTGTTTTATTATTAATATACACTTACAGCACCTTTTACTTACACCAGGGAAGAAATGAGATATGGCTGTTTTCAGCCATCCAAACAGTTGCTACTAACTGGCTACGATAGCCTTTGTGTTTTACTATACGTGTCCCCAGCCCTACATACTAATGCTAGGACGCTCTCTCTGAATAGGTCGCGCTGTATGCTTTGGACGCATGCGCAGTATGACATTCCGCTTATTGCATGGCGGCCTCCGCGCATGCGTACTTACGTCTATTATTCCTGAATTTCAGGAGGACTCCTTATATGGTTGCGCTTCCGCCTATTGATATCCGCGCATGCGCAGATGCGTTTGTAGTTCCTGTATCGTCGGGGAAGCACTTTATGGTTGCACAATTGTTTACTTCCTGCTACCTTTCATTTCCGGCCGCCGAACACACAGCTCTAATTACTGCCACACCGGTACTTGATTTATGTTTATTTTTTGTGTATTTATATGTGTGCTATCTTCTTATTTCACTACCCTCCCCTGATGAAGCTCTCTGGAGCGACACGCGTCGGGTCGGTGTCTAATTCTTGACACTCCTATATGGCTTCCATTCTGCCTTGACTTAGGTGATATTTTCCTTGGACCCTTTTGGGTTACTATTCCCTTGCTGGTACCTTGTTTATTCTTTTGCTCTGCCTAGGCCTAGATTTTGGGTCTCATGCAGACTTACAGTGCTAGATTTTGTTTTCATGCTTTGTTCTTGCATTGTTGACCGGCACTGTTATTTATACTGTATTGGCATTACATTATTAGGGTTGTTACAAATCGCTGGCTCTACTCAGGCTGATATTCTTGGGCTTTGTACAGACCTTTATTGCTATAACCAGTACCTGTGTTCGGTCTCTTGTATTGATGTGCCTGCAGTGTAATTGTATCAGCATCATTTTATTGGGTCCTTGGAGTGAGTGTCCTGTTTTTAAATGTTTTTATGAAATTTTGCACTGAATTATTAATACATTTCTTGTTATATTTTGCATATTATTTAGTGAGTTGAGTGCTTTTTGACTACTTCTTTTTCTTCTCTTACATATCGCGTGGTAGGTTCTGCACCCTCACTTCCTTTTTATATCTCTTGTGACTATAGCTGTGCAGCTCTGTCTCTTGCTTAGTTCCCTGTATTTTGACTTCGGTCATTTCTAGGGCTGGCACGCTCGTTTATTATAACGGTCATTATATTTGTTTATATATTTGGTTTTTCACACGTTTTTTCGGTTTCTGGCGGTATTTGACTGTGTGTCTTGCTGGGTTATGGCTTCATCTTGGGATGCCTGTGAAGCCTCCTGGCAGAATGAATCGGCCAACATCTTTAACAATACACAGATGGCTGGACCTGCCGATAATGATTTCTCTGTATTAACTAAGGAGATCACTTCTGCTCAAAAATTGGGCATTAGGCTTTGGTGGAATATCAGGAGTTTGGAGGAATACTCTAGGACTGGGATTGTTCCCCGTGGCCTTAGGGTCCAGATTTTGCCGGCCTGGGAAGCACAGGGTGAATTTAAAGCGACTTGGAAGAAAGGCTTATTGCAATGTTCCAAAATTCTTATATCTATGCTGATTGAACATGATAAGACCCTACTTGCCAGTACTAAAGGTACCGTCACACTAAGCAACTTACCAGCGATCCCAATAACGATAGGGATCGATGGTAAGTTGCTAGGAGGTTGCTGGTGAGCTGTCACACTGCGACGCTCCAGCGATCCCACCAGCAACCTGACCTGGCAGGGATCGCTGGAGCGTGGCTACACGAGTTGCTGGTGAGCTCACCAGCAACCAGTGACCAGCCCCCAGCGCCGCGTGGAAGATGCTGTGCTTGGTAACTAAGGTAAATATCGGGTAACCAACCCGATATTTACCTTGGTTACCACCGCACGGAGCTACACGTGGAGAGAGCAGGGAGCAGCACACACTGAGCGCTGGCTCCCTGCTCTCCTAGTGATAGCACACATCGGGTTAATTACCCGATATGTGCTGCAGCTACATGTGCACAGAGCAGGGAGCAGCGCACACCGCTTAGCGCTGGCTCCCTGCTCTCCTAGTTACAGCACACATGGGGTTAATTACCCGATGTGTGCTGCAGCTAAATGTGCACAGAGCAGGGAGCAGCGCACACTGCTTAGCGCTGGCTCCCTGCTCTCCTAGCTACAGCACATATCGGATTAATTAACCCGACGTGTCCTGCAGCTACATGTGCACAGAGCAGGAGCCGGCACTGACAGTGAGAGCGGCGGAGGCTGGTATCGAAGGTAAATATCGGGTAACCAAGGACAGGGCTTCTTGGTTACCCGATGTTTACTGTGGATACCAGCCTCCGCAGAAGCCGGCTCCTGCTGCCTGCACATTAGTTGTTGCTGTCTCGCTGTCACACACAGCGATCTGTGCTTCACAGCGGGACAGCAACAACTAAAAAATGGCCCAGGACATTCAGCAACAACCAACAACCTCACAGCAGGGGCCAGGTTGTTGCTGGATGTCACACACAGCAACATCGCTAGCAACTTCACAAAAGTTGTTCGTTACCAGCGATGTTGCTAGCGATGTTGCTTAGTGTGACGGGGCCTTAAGGCTAACATCAGGCTGCTTGAGTCCAAACTATCTGGGTTTGATAATGATAATCTTGTCCATCCATTTCAGGAACGTTTAGGGGCAGATCTGGACAAATATGAACGCAATATTATTGAGGGCAAAAAGAAGAAGTTTGCTAGAGATAGGAATGACTTTTCTACCCAGACGATGTTTAGGTGGAGGCATAGGGGGAATACTAGGACCACTATGCCTGGAGGTGGTTCCTCTAGCATCCGAAATGGGGATAGCACTAGTGATAGTGATTTTTTAACGTCCGAAAACAGCGACGGCGATACCGCACCAGGAGGGGTCAGAAGAAACCCAAAAAGACCGGGAATGGGTTACAGGAATGCGGTCTGGAGAGATGCCAACAAGGGGCCCTCCCGACGCAAATAAATGTTTCCCCTCCATCTGACGCAACACTGGATTCGGCATTAACTACATCTTCTACTACCACAGGAACCCTACAGGTAATCAATCTCTCAGATTACGTCCTCTCCACTGAACAACAGAAGGTATTGGAAAGGGGACTTACCTTTTCTCCTACCAACACTGTGGATAAATTTACACTTATCAAGGATGTATATTTATTTTGTAGGAGACTCCTCTTCCATGCCATACATAGGAGACCTGCTATGTTTGATTCCCTTATTGATACTGATCGACAGGTGTTTCAGGATCTTCTTGACCTGCTCAACAAATCCGAATCCTCTGCAGGTAGGCCTGTGTGTCCGCTCAGGAACAAGTCGGTTGCTGCACCCCCCCTTTCTATGATTCCGTCTGTCAACCTCTTCTTTGAATTAACCAAGGCAGATATTATGCAGCTCCCTGATAAACCTTGCTTTGGTGATAACCTAAGCTCAGGAGAAAAACGGGCCATCAGGGAACTGAAAGACAACAAAACCTTTGTAATCAAAGAAGCTGACAAAGGGGGGAATGTTGTACTTTGGCCCATTGATATGTACACTAATGAAGCTAAACGACAACTCCTGAACCCAAACTTCTACTCTAGGCTGCCTTCGGATCCCACGTCCATCTTTTTGAGTAAATTGGACCGTCTGCTTGGATCGGCTATGGACTTGAACATCATAACGAAAAAGGAGAAGGACTTCATTTGGGTGCCAAAACCTACTGTGGCAACGTTCTATCTATTGCCCAAAGTCCATAAGAATTTGCACCAGCCGCCGGGTCGCCCAATTGTCGCAGGTATGGGTAGTCTGTGTGAGAAGGCATGTTCCTATCTTGAATTCTTTTTACAACCCCTGGTACAGTCTCTGTCTTCTTATATAAGGGATTCCACTCACTTTATTACAAACATCAAGGACATTGTCCTCCCTGAGGGCATTTTGATTGTCACTTGTGATGAGGAATCCCTTTACTCCAACATCTCTCATCGAGACTGTCTTGAGGCAGTGGGTTATTTTTTACGCCAAAAGGATTTCACGGATGGGTTTCATGACTCTTTTCTTATTGACCTTTTACAGTTTGTGCTCTCACACAACTACTTTACCTTCGATGGGGCTTTTTTCCGGCAAGTTTCTGGCGTGGCCATGGGTGCCCGCTGTGCACCTTCGGTGGTGAATCTTTTTCTTGGGTAGTGGGAGGACACGATTGTCTATTCGTCTGACTTCTTCACCACCAATGTCCTTGGATTGTTCAGGTTCATTGATGATATCATGTTTCTTTGGAGGGGATCTGAACTGGACTGCAAGAACTTTATTGCCTTTTTGAATAATAATTCCTTGAACATGTTCTTGACTTCTTGTATCTCCAACACAAGCGGTATCTTCTTGGATTTGTCTCTATCTGTGGTAGATCAACATCTGCATACCAACCTCTACCGTAAGCCCACTGCCATCATCGGGCTTTTACAATTCTCCAGTTTTCATCCTCATCATCTTAAACTTGGAATACCTGTTGGTCAGTATCTAAGGGTCAGAAGAAACTGTACGGATGATGTTGACTTCCAGACACAGGCCGAGAATCTTACCAGGCGGTTCACACAAAGGGGGTACCCTAAAAAACCTCTATCCAAAGCACTCAAGCGAGCCAGTATGCAGACTCAAGACTCCCTTCTGACACGAAAAATGCGATCTGAGGATCATCAGATTCGGTTGACCACCAATTTCCACAATCAGTGGGAGGGATTCGGCAGGATAATATCGGGCCATTGGAGAATTCTAAAAATTGATCCGAGGATCTCCGATTTGATTGGTGATAAACCCCTTATCACAGCCAAAAGGGCGCCAAGTCTCAGTGATAAACTGGTTAGTAGCCATTTTGTTAGGCCTACGCACCGCTTGGGACATAGCTCCATTGGTACTGGCTCCTACCCCTGTGGAGATTGCAATATATGCCCTTTTATGCGGCCTGTACGTGACAGCTTTGCACACCCCACGGAGGGTAGTCAGCATAGATTGAAGGGGTTTATCAATTGCAAAACCTCCTGTGTCATTTATGTAATCATTTGCCCTTGCAACAGGCTCTACATGGGGGAAACTACCCAGGAACTCAGAAAAAGGATACAGAAGCATGGATCAACCATTAATCTGGCAGCTGGAGACCAACGGAAAGGTAAGAAGCTCACCTCGGTGGCGTGTCCTTTTTTGTCCCATCATGGGGGCAACCCTAGAGGCCTGCGGGTGGTGGGCTTGGAACGCCTTAAACCCAACATTAGGGGTGGGGATCTTACCAAACGGCTCTTACAATTAGAATCTCAGTGGATTTGGTGCCTAAACTCGGTTTCTCCAGCAGGCCTCAACGAGGAGTTGCTCTTTACCGGGTTCCTTGGGTGAACATGGATCATTTTATTCACCCCTATGGCTGCCTTTTTGGTTTATGCACTGTTTCTTATACATAATGTTTCTCCCCAGATTTTTGGACATGAACCATACTTTTTTCCTGAGTTCCTTGGTTCCCTCCATGAGAATAAGAAATGGAGTACCCTTTGCCTCCTATCCTCTCTGGCTTCAACTGAACATATGGATGTACTGATCACTGATGAGCTTTGGTCTTCTCTTCATTTGGATTCCAATTGGACCTCTCTCTCACCATCTAGGGACTTGTACTGGCCCTTTTGACTATCCAGCTATACAAGAGATATGATATCTTTTATGCTCCTTTTGATTGTATCTGGCATATTATCTGTATGTTATTACCCCTTAAAAGTATTATTAAAGTGCCTCATATTAACATCCACACTTTTATTGTGATGATATCTGAATTATTGGTCGATCCTTATGTGTCTCTCTGTTTGTTTATGCACTCAGGGGAGGGTAGTAACTGACAATGGTCACTATTATGTCTACATTTACTATATAAGTCTTCTGTCCTTTGGATAATGATTAGTAATGTTCTGATTATTTGTTCTCTTACCTATTGATGTTCCTATTTTCCATTGATCCTCCAGTCATATGATAGTGACTTAATGTTACTCCCTAGTACCTGTCCTCCATAAACGTCAGTGTTTTAATATTAATATACACTTACAGCACCTTTTACTTACACCAGGGAAGAAATGAGATATGGCTGTTTTCAGCCATCCAAACAGTTGCTACTAACTGGCTACGATAGCGTTTGTGTTTTACTATACGTGTCCCCAGCCCTGCATACTAATGCTAGGACGCGCTCTCTGAATAGGTCGCGCTGTATGCTTTGGACGCATGCGCAGTATGACATTCCGCTTATTGCATGGCGGCCTCCGCGCATGCGCACTTACGTCTATTATTCCTGAATTTCAGGAGGACTCCTTATATGGTTGCGCTTCCGCCTATTGATATCCACGCATGCGCAGATGCGTTTGTAGTTTCTGTATCGTCGGGGAAGCACTTTATGGTTGCACAATTGTTTACTTCCTGCTACCTTTCATTTCCGGCTGCCGAACACACAGCTCTAATTACTGCCACACCGGTACTTGATTTATGTTTATTTTTTGTGTATTTATATGTGTGCTATCTTCTTATTTCACTACCCTCCCCTGATGAAGCTCTCTGGAGCGACACGCGTCGGGTCGGTGTCTAATTCTTGACACTCCTATATGGCTTCCATTCTGCCTTGACTTAGGTGATATTTTCCTCGGACCCTTTTGGGTTACTATTCCCTTGCTGGTACCTTGTTTACTCTTTTGCTCTGCCTAGGCCTAGATTTTGGGTCTCATGCAGACTTACAGTGCTAGATTTTGTTTTCATGCTTTGTTCTTGCATTGTTGACCGGCACTGTTATTTATACTGTATTGGCATTACATTATTAGGGTTGTTACAAATCGCTGGCTCTACTCAGGCTGATATTCTTGGGCTTTGTACAGACCTTTATTGCTATAACCAGTACCTGTGTTCGGTCTCTTGTATTGATGTGCCTGCAGTGTAATTGTATCAGCATCATTTGATTGGGTCCTTGGAGTGAGTGTCCTGTTTTTAAATGTTTTTATGAAATTTTGCACTGAATTATTCATTAATAAATTTCTTGTTATATTTTGCATATTATTTAGTGAGTTGAGTGCTTTTTGCCTACTTCTTTTTCTTCTCTTATATATCGCGTGGTAGGTTCTGCACCCTCACTTCCTTTTTATATCTCTTGTGACTATAGCTGTGCAGCACTGTCTCTTGCTTAAATCCGGTGACAGTGACACATAATCAAACATTACATATGCTACTTACATCTGAGTTCTCTAAAGGTCTTATTCCTGAACTATACAAAAGATTACTACCTGCCCATCTGGAGACATACCCACTGACTGTTAAAAGTAAATGGGAACGTGACGTTGGTCCCCTGACGGAAGACCAGTGGTCCGACATTCTAGAACAGGTCCCTAAACGTGGCGGTCTCTGAGTGCCAAAGGCTTTCTCAAATTTATTTCATCCACAGGGTATATAAAACTCCCAGCCTATTTTTCAGGATGGGACTTAGACCAAATGCACAATGTGTTAGGTGGAGACAGGATGATGCCCCTTTGATGCATGTTATGTGGAAGTGTGGACACATTGGTGATTTCTGGAAACATACCCTGGGACTCATAGACCAAATATATCATATCACAATACAGCCGTCACCTCGTTTATGTTTGTTGAGTCTGTGGGAGAGAGGAGTAGACCCGGACTCTCCAACAGCCCTGGGAATAGCCCATATCCTGTATCAAGCAAGAAAGATACTGGCATACCATTGGTTAGATCCTCTACCACCAACATTACCAGAGCTTAAAAATAAATTAAATAACGTCATTAGATTGGAAAGGGGAGTTTATTTAAAGAGAAAAACACTGAGAAAGTTTTACAAAATCTGGCAGCCATGGATGGAGTCGCCGGGTCTCCCCTCTGGGTCACTAGTGCAGGATGCAATGTTGGACCAGTTACTGTTGTGCTTGCAGTGAATGGAACGTTTGGGGAGTAAAAGTTAAAACTAGTGTTTTACGTGGCTGTGGGAGGGGCCGGAAGGGTGTGATTGATGACTAAACGGGGAGAGAGAGGCAAGCGGGTATGGAAATATGATGCGGAGCGACACGGCTAATGGAGGAGACTTTTCTATTAGACTGAGGTATTATTGCATAATTTAAACTTTTGTTTATCTGTGGAGCCATGTTATATGTAGGCTTAATTTATATAACTGATCTAAGAATCCTTTTTTCCTTTTTTTATATTCAGAGGAAGTACCTGATTTATAGACAACATATGTTTTTTCAATGTACGCTTTTACTAGTTATGTAAGATGCAATATATTTTCTCTGTATTGATTCTTAGTTGTTTAATAAAAAAGATCTGATTTAAAACAAAGAAATGTCTAAAGTGTCACCAAGGACAGCAGAAGTATCACACAAGATAGGATTAGATACAGCAACTCAGCAAGACGTTGCCACACGGGACAGGATTAGATACACAGCTCAGCAGACAGTATCACATAGGAGAGGATTATATATACGGCTCAGCATTCAGTATCACACAGGATAGGATTAGATACACAGCTCTGGAAACAGTATCACACAGGATAGGATTAGATACACAGCTCAGCAGACGGTACCCCACAGGATAGGATTAGATACACAGCTCAGCAGACGGTATCACACAGGAGAGGATTAGATACACGGCTCAGCAGGCAGTATCACACAGGAGAGGATTAGATACATGGCTCAGCAGGCAGTATCACAAAGGAGAGGATTAGATACATGGCTCAGCAGGCAGTATCACACAGGAGAGGATTAGATACACGGCTCAGCAGGCAGTATCACACAGGATAGGATTAGATACTTTCTGCTGAGCCATGTATCACAGGATAGGATTAGATACACAGCTCAGCAGACAGTACCACACAGGACAGGATTAGATGCACAGCTCAGCAGGCAGAATCACACAGGAGAGGATTAGATACACGGCACGGGGGAAAAGCGGGGAGGTGTCATTTAAAGACTGTAGCAGCGGGGTAGGGGCACCGCCACTCACGCAGTGCTCTGCATGCACGATGCGGATGCAGCAAGGAGAGTGGAGGGGGTGTCATTGGAGCATTGGAGACTGTAGCAGCGGCGGTGGTGGGGTAAGGGGCACACACAGCCACAGCTCTGCTGCCTGCACGCCGGCAGCAGCGGTGGGGAGAGTGTCATTGGAGACGGTAACGGCAGGGGGAGGGAAGGCGGCCCGGCCTTGTACTCAACCATCCCGGCGGTTGACACGGGTAAAGTGGAGCAAATCGCATAAGCTGTGAGCTCCACAATGATGGCGCTGATCTCCTCCCTCTGCTGTGCTCTGGACAGTCTAGGGGGTGCATCCAGGTCACAGCAGACACCTTCTCTAATGTTACTAAATGGGGTTGGAGCCCGACTATTAAAATCTATACCCAGGGGGCTGCCATAAAGGAGGTGAGTAACCATCGTTACAAACACCAAATCCAAGATGGCAGCCCCCCGTGCCTTCAGTAAAATTAGAATCAAATAAAAACTAAATAAGCAGTGATTTTAATTTTGTATTTAAAATACTTTATTTCATAATCACTATTATTAATACAAAAATAAAAAAACGCGACACCCTTCCTTTAATAGAAGTTTCCCGAGGTTTGTATGGAGGGGGAAACGAGCTCGCATTGGTATAATGAAGCTGACTGCATCAAAGGATAATGGGGGATTAAACTTACCAAATGTTAGGGGTTACAATCTGACCTGTTTGTCCAGGTATTAGATGGATTGGATTCATGGCTCACGGAAACACGTGTCCCTCGGAGTTGAAAGATATTATGCATTTCCATGGGATTTAAAGGCCCTTCTACACACCAGTCAAGCTAATCTACCCCAAAAAATGTAGCAGTCTTCCCTGTTTAAGGATACGATAGCAACCTGGAGGGCAGTGAGGAAGCATTCCAAGCTGACATATAAAATATCTATATATCTACCCTTATGGGATAATCCAGGGTTCAGCCAGGAAATTAGCAATAAACTATTTTAAGAATGGAGGCAGAAAGGTATACAGAGGGTCTCCCATCTTTTTCATCCTTCTGAGCCAAGATGGTTGGGGAGGGATGAATTGCTATGTAATTATGGGTGAATCCTAATTAAATAATCCAGTATGATGAGCATAAGGTTATGGCTCAATTGCAAGACATATCGTCGGAGGTGTCACTTAATACATTTGACGGCCTGTCAAGTTGGCACAAACGTCGTCGTCAATTTCATCTCTATATAGGGCAATGCGAGACCAGCTGACTGCCTATCAGCCACAGAGTTTCTTTAAGCCATGGGGAAAGCAACTAGGGGACCCTGACATTGGAACAAAGATCAGGGAGGGGTGGAGGGCCCTACGAAAGGCAATACTGAATGAGCAGTGGCGGGAGACTCAATATAAAGTGATGCATTGGGCAATCTATGCATTCAATTTCCCCAGAAAGCTTGAGAATCCTGAGATGATTACTTGTTGTCTGCAATGTAATCTAGAAGCTATGGATCTCTACCATGGATTGTGGCTATGTCCCCACCTTGAGCCATTGTGGGCCCAAGTAGCAAAGTGTGTTGCTAAACTCTGGGATATCAAACTCCTTTTCTCCCCTACTCTGGTTCTGTTCCATGCGTGGGAAGCAGTAAACTTCTAGGGGAGGAGGAGTAAACATCCCCCTTTACTATTACATGTAATCATACTGGCAACAAAGAGGATGATACTGAAATATTGGTTAGAGTCAAAAGAGGAACAATTCTAGGTATGAGAAGGACACCTCCTGTTGGGATCTCCCGGTATACAAGCTAGGAACATTAAGGAAAAAAAGAAAAAGGGTGCACACCCTTAACCATATTGGTTAATAACAGATGTTAAATTATACTTTTTTGAAATTGTTGTGTACAGGACATATGGATCTGGCAGCGAGGGAAGCAGCGTGGTCCTGGACATGGTACTGGAGCCTCTGGAGCTTCAACAACTTGAGAACCAAAAACTTATGCAGGACCTGATTAGTTTGCATAAACGAGTTGTTGGGGTATGGTGGAACATCAGAACACTTAAGGAAAATAAAAAATAAAAATCATCCCTCTTGGTCTCTGGGTGCAGATATTCCCGGCCGGGGAGACTGATGCACAGTTTAGAGTAACCTGGGAGAAGGGATTGCAAACATGCTCACTTATGTTCCTGGACATGGTGGTGGAGCATGATCGTGCATTACTTATACAGCTGAAAGAGGAGATAAGTAATAAGGAGCATATATTACATCAAATGGATACACAAATAGTAGTGGTCCCGTTCCTGAATAAATTAAAGAATATTCTGGATACATTTGAAAAAGATATCATTAGAGGGAAAAAGAACAAGTTTCAGCGTGATAAGACCGATTATTCTAACAAGGCATACAAGTGGACACACTGAGGCAATAGGCGTAGGGCAAGTAACAAGGAATCCAATATTGCTCGGGAGGCTTCAGAACGCTCATCGAGCGTTTTTGGTTTTTTTATATAAATCAAAGGATACCAGCGGCAAGGAAGGCGTACCAGGAGGGGCCGTCAGTAACCCAAATCCCAGGATTAGATGCAGGAGGAACCAACCGTGGTCACCACCCATCCAGAGGGCAACGAGACAGAGCAGTAGACGGAACTGGTAGCAGGTAACGAGGGCAAATTACAAGTAGTAAATCTTTACAGCTCTAAATTATTCGAGATTAAATTGCAATTGCTTTCTAAGGGATTGTCTTTTGCCCCTATGAACAGATTGGATAAATTCATCATTACCAAAGACCTCTATCTGTTCTGTAGACAGCTCACATTCCAGTACTTGTACAGTCGACCGGATCTCATTGAAACTCTACCATTGTAATAAAGACAAGCTTTTCGTGATCTCCTGGACCTCTTGAAAGAAAATCAGAGGGATTTGGGTAAGAAAACACCAAGGTTACTTACTGGTAGCCGTTTTTTCCAGAACCCATGACAGCACCATGTGAGAGAGGGATCCTCCCAGAGAGGACAGGAAACCATTCTGAAATAAAAGGGTGGTACCTCTCCTCTTCGTCAGTTAATTACCAAGAAATGAGAGGATCTCCAACAATTGTTAGAACTTAACTCCATCACCAACTATAACACACACATGCACACCCAGAATAGTGCACATCAAGGGTGAGAAAGGGAGGGATTATATGGGTGCTGTCATGGGTTCTGGAAAAACTGGCTACCGGTCAGTAACCTTCGTGTTTTCCCTTCACCCATGACAGCACCATGTAAGAGATTTTCAGAGAATCACTTTTTTAGGGAGAGACCACCGCCTCAAGCACCCTTCTACCAAATGAAAGATCCGCCGAGGAGGATAGATCCAACCGATAGTGTCGGAAAAAAGTAGATTGTGAGGACCAGGTAGCAGCCCTACAAATCTGGTCAATAGATACCTGTGCTTTTTCATCCCAGGAGGTTGACACCGCTCCGGTGGAATGGGCCCGATTGTCCACAGGAACGGTCGCACCACTAGATGAGTAGGCTAAAGCAATGGTCTCCTTAATCCACCAAGCAATAGTGCTCTTTGATACCCCCAGACCCTTTGTACTACTCTGAAAGGCTATGAATAAGGATTGCGTTTCCCTCACCGTATGTGTCACTGAGATGTATTGCAGGAGGGCCCTCCGCACGTCTAACGTGATTTCTGCGTTCCCCCGAATTAGTGGGATGGTTGCAAAAGGAGGGTAGAAATATTTCTTGCGTCCCATGGAAACGAAAGGTGATCTTTGGGAGATAGGGTCATAGGCTGGGTCTGGTCGTAATATCATCGAAGACTTGAGTGTAGGGCTGCACTACCGATAAGGCCTGTAAATCACTAATTCTACGTGCTGATGTTAATGCGACTAGCAAAATTGTTTCTAATGTCAGCAACTTCAGGGAGAGCTCTGTAAGGGGCTCAAAGGGAGGACCAGTGAGGGCATCCAAAACTAAATTTAGGTCCCATGGTGGAAATTTAGGTATGACTACCGGTTTATTCCTATCACATGCCGTAATAAACCTTTTAACCCACTTGTTGGCTGCTAGGTTACAATTGTATAAGGCCCCTAAGGCAGAAACCTGAACCTTGAGTGTGTTCACTGCTAGTCCTAGGTCAAACCCTTTCTGTAAGAATTCTAAGATGTACGCAATAGGAGCCTCCGTACCCAGGGGACTATTCGTGAATGTCAGGAATTTATGCCACACTCTCCCGTAGATTTCGTGGTAACTGGTTTACGGCTCTTTAGCAATGTAGAGATTAGGTCAGGGGAAAACCCCTTGCTCTTCAACAGTGACCTCTCAAATTCCAAGCTGTCAAATGGAACCCCTTCTCCTGTGCATGGAATTCTGGCCCCTGCACTAAAAGGTCTGGAACCTCAGGCAGAACCCAGGGATGCGTGACCGACCCTGCTCTAAGGAGAGAAAACCACAGTCTTTTGGGCCAGAAGGGGGCGATTAGAAGAGCCCTCGCCCGATCTTCCCTGATTTTCAGTAGAACTGCCGGCAGCATGATAATTGGGGGAAAGGCATAAGCCAGTTCGAAGGTCCATGGAACCTGCAGTGCTTTCACGGCGAAGGGCTGGTCCGACGGTTTTAGCAAAAAGAACTGCACTACCTGCCTGTTCAGTCTGGTGGCAAATAGGTCTATCTGTAGCGTGCCCCATAGAGTCACTATCTATCGAAAGATTCAGGGATTCAAGACCATTCTCCTTGTCGCAGTCGATGGCGACTGAGTTAATCTGCTGTGGTATTGAGACGACCCCTTATATGTAGAGCTGAGAGGGAGAGGAGATTCTGCTCTGCCTAGTGAAAAAGTCTGTAAGACACCTGCATAAGGGATAGGGACCTTGTGCCCCCTTGGTGGTTTATGTGCGAGACTGTGGACTGATTGTCTGACATTATACAAACATGTTGCCCTCGGAGGTGGGGAAGAAAGGCTTTCAGCGCTCGCTCCACTGCCCACAGTTCTCGGAGGTTTGAGGGTTGTACTGCTTCCTGTGTTGACCACCATCCCTGGGATATCTGCTCGTTAAGGTGAGCTCCCCAGCCAGACTGGCGGGCATCGGTAGTGATCACCTTCCGATCTTGTGATAGCCAGGGAACACCTACAGACAGGTTATCCACGGACGTCCACCAAAGCAGGGAACTTCTGACCGCCCAGGATAGGGTGATGTCCCCTTCCAAATAGTTTCCTAATATTTTCTTGGCAGACAGGATGTGCTATTGGAGAGCTCTCGAGTGGACCTGACCCCATAGAACCGCAGGGAATCATGATGTCAGAGTACCTAGCAGGGACATAGCTTTCCTCAGAGACATCTTGGGATGGTCGATCGCCTGGAGCGCCAATTCTGAAACCTTGAGAATCTTTCTGCTGGTAAAAGGCACCGCTGATGCTCCGAGTTGAGTGTGAGACCGAGAAACGTTTGGGTCTAACTTTGATTTTTCGTGATTCACCATCCATCCTAGGTCTTGCAGAGTCCTTTGGAGGTACAGTAGATGTTCTGTACATTGCTGTCTAGAGTTCTCAATCACCAGGAAGTCGTCCAGGTAAGGAGCCAGTAGAATATTCTGAATTTGCAAATGAGCCGTCATCTCTGCCACTATTTTTGTGAAAATCCTGGGGGTGATAGCCCGAAAAGAAGGGCTCTGAACTGAAAATGACAAAGTCTGTTTTTGATGAAGAGAGCCACCTGTAGAAACTGCTGAAAATGTTGATGTATAGGGACATGGTAATAGGCATCTCTTAAGTCTAGGGATGGACTTCTTGCTATCGGACGCTTTCTCCAATGCATCCTCTAGCTGTTTTCCAAAAAGGAGTTGACTGTCACAGGTCACCGTACACAATTTATGTTTGGATTGTAGGTCCCCCGGACAACCCTTCAATATTCATGCCCTTCTGGCCAGATTGGATAATCCTACTGAGCGTGCTCCTAGCCTGATCACATCCGCTTTGTAGTCAGAAAGAAATGCCACTGCTCCTTGTAGAAGTGGTACCTTAGAAAGGATTTTCTCGCGAGATGTGTTATCCTTTAACTGATCTGCCACTTGTTGGAGCTAGATCATTAAAGTACGGGCTGGGCAGGTATTGGCTATAGCCGACTTCAAAATCTCTGCTGACGTTTCCCATAAGTGCTTAAGGCAGCCATCTGCTTTTTGTCTAGGGGATCTTTTAATATTCCTGAGTTCTCCAAGGCCTCCTCGCCTAGATGATTTTGCCATGGCTGCATCAATCATAGTTACATAGTTACTTAGGTTGAAAAAAGACCTAAGTCCATCTAGTTCAACCTTCCTCCATCAGTTCTACATTTGGTCACTAAGTCATTTATAACCAACAATGTTGTGTGTACTGAGGAAATCATCCAGCTCTTTTTTAAAAGCTGTTATAGTATCTGCCTTACTACCTCTTGTGGTAGGGCATTCCACAGTCTGACTGCTCTAACTGTAAAGAACCCTTTGCTATTTAACTGCCAGAATTGCTTTTCTTCCACTCGGTGTATGCCCCCTAGTTCTTAGTATTGTCTTTGGAAGAAATAAGTCATGTGCCAGTCCTTTATATTGACCACACATGTATTTATACAAATAAATGAGATCTCCTCTGAGACATCTTTTTTCTAAGCTAATCATATCTAACGTTTTCAACCTGTCATCATATGGGAGGCTTTCCATTCCCTGTAATAATCTAGTTAGCCGCCTTTGAACTGACACTAAGTTCTGAATGTCCTTTTTAAAATGTGGAGCCCAAAACTGGATCCCATATTCCAGATGTGGCCTTAGGCTGCTTTCACACTTTGTTTTTTTAACATGCGTCATGAACGTTTTTTTGCTGTATAAGCGGATCCTGCTTTTACAGCAAAAAAACGCATGCAAATGCATGTGTTATTTTGCAGGATCCTGTCACTTTATGTTTATGGGCGGGCATTGGAGTCATGTGATCGGGAGTCAGTGGAACTGAACGTGATAGGCTGAGAGCCGGCTTCTGACAGCTGGCGGAGGCTCGTAACCAAGGTAAACATTGGGTAAGTTGCTTGGATACCCAATATTTACGTTGGTTACGAGCATCCGCAGGTGCTAGGAGCCGGGCTGCCTGCTCCCTGCACACTTAACCAACGTAAACATCGGGTAACTTAGAGAAGCGCTTTGCTTGGTTACCCGATATTTATCTTGGTTACGAGCATCTGCAGCTGCTAGGAGCCTGCTCCCTGCACACGTAACCAAGATAAACATTGGGTAACTAAGCCCGCGGTTACCCGATGTTTACCTTGGTTACGAGCGTCCTCCGCTCTCAGGCGGGGGAGAGTGAAGAGAGAGGGAGGGAAAGGAGAGGGGGGGAGGGAGGGAGGGGGAGGGGGAGGGAGAGAGTGACTGATCACGCGAGGCTGGTTTCTGTGCATGCTCAGTAGAGCAAGCAGGATCCTGTCTATCATCATGCCAGCGTTCACATGCATTTGCATGCTGTTTAGTCAGGATCCAGCAATTTGCAGTATTTGGACGCAGCTCAAAAACGCTACAAGTAGCGTTTTTGAAAAAAGTTAAAAAACTGCAAGTCGCTGGATCCTTACTATAACGCACGCAAACGCAGGTGAACGCATGTTGACGTGAATCCATTACAAATGCATTGAAATGAAAACGCATTTGCACTGGATCCGTTTCTGCGTTAAAAAACGTTCATGACGCATGTTAAAAAAACTTATTGTGAAAGCAGCCTTACAAGTGATTTATAGAGGGGTAACAATACGTTGGGATCACGGGATCCAATCTCTCTTTTTATACACCCTAAAATCTTGTTTGCTTTAGCAGCTGCTGCTTGACATTGAGTACTGTTGCTCAGCTTATTTGTAATAAGAATACCCAAGTCCTTCTCCTGTTTTGTAGTCCCGAGTTTACTTCCATTTAATGTATACACAGTTATAGGATTACTCCGTCCTAGGTGCATTTATTTACATTTATCAACATTAAATCTCATTTGCCAAATATCTGCCCATTCTGACATCTTATCCAGATCTTTTTGTAATATTGTACTATCAAGGTCACTTTTTAATATCCTACATAGTTTGGTGTCATCAGCAAAGACTGACACTTTACTATCAATCCCATCCACAAGGTCATTAATAAAGAGATTAAAAAGAATCGGTCCTAGCACAGATCGCTTCGGCACCCCACTGCTGACTATAGCCCATTTAGAGAATGTTCCATTTATGACTAACAACCCTCAGAAAGATTTTTTTTCTCTTCCCGATAGGGGTAGAATCAACTATTTCAACCAAAATAACTACCCCTTATCATGTATAAAAGTATAAATTTTATTCAAAACACATAATTGACAAAAGTGCAGGTTAAAAATCAATCTATTAGTGCATATTATAAGGCAGGGGAGGGTCCTTGGGCACCTTCCCTATCCTCTCCCTTCCTTCCAGTGGGGGTCGGCACCCTTGTATAATAGACCGTGGTGCCCCCACTCAACCGTTGACTGATCCTAGGTGGCCCTTTACTATACTCTGTATCGTGCTGCTAGCCTTAATGAGGGGCCTTACAAAAAAGTATAGTGTTTCACACTCATACCACTCATTATACAAATATATTGGTATCAGTTAAGCCAATAATATCCCCTTGTTGTATTTTTAATTCTGTTTTACATCTGGGGTATAATACTGCTCAAGGGTAACCATAGGGTACAATCATTTTCTTATGCCCGTATTCATCAAAAAAACAGCTTAGTAGCCCGTCCTTCACCGCTCACGGCGGTTTTCTGCCCAACGCGTTTCCCCTCCAGGACTTTCAATCAAAAGGAGGTTCCTCAGGGGCTGTTCATATATTTGGGATCATTTATATGGTAGAATTATATTCAAAGTATCAGGGGGTTAAATCCATCCTTCAATAAGGAGTCCTCAATTATTATCAGTAGGCATTTAGTGGCAAATTGTCAAATATCTGCCTGTCACGCAGTAATGGAATGATGCCTGCTTGTTGTGTCCACCCACAGGGTATAGTCATTCCTCCAATGTGGAGATCATAGTCCTGGTCAGAGTTGCTGTGTGTCAAATGAGGGCTTCTGCCTATATGGCTGTGGATGGTGGGAGCAGCAGCGTTCTTCCTCCCATGCAGTGCTGTCTGATGTAGCAGAGCTGCATGGGTTGAAGGAGAAAGAAGACAGAAGAGCAGGATCGTGGAGGGCTGACAGGGAGTAATAAACATGGAGTCTCTAATGTGTCTGTGTATTTATTTCTATTAAAGTATTTTTTCTCTCTGAGGTGTCTTTTTTTTTTTTTTAACCCTTTATTGGAGATTCTTAATGGCCTGGTCAAACTTGCTTGACATTAAGAATCTCTCGCTTAATACTAGCTTGTAAAACAAAGCTAGTATTAACTCATTATTACCTAGCAAGCCACCCGGCTTCAGGGCTGCTGGAAGAGTTGGATACAGCGCCAGATGATGGCGCTTCTATGAAGGCGCCATTTTCTGGGGTTGCTACAGACTGCAATTCGCAGCAGAGGCGCCCAGAAAGCTCGGGCCAACCTGTGCTGCGTATTCCAATCCCCAGCTGCCTAGTTGTACCTGGCTGGACACAAAAATGGGGCGAAGGCTATGTCGATTTTTTTTTTTATTATTTCATGAAATTCATGAAAGTGAATCACGTGACTTTCGGTGGTTGCCATCGTAGCACAGGGTCATGTGATGACGCCTGCAGCTATGACGTTTCACTTTCGTTTTCCCTCGGCACGGAGCAGAGGGAAACAGGAAGTGACTGTATCTGCTGTTTACAGCTGTATAGCTGTGATCAGCAGATAGATAAGAGTGATCGGATTGCTGATCGCTATAGCCCCCTAGGGGGACTAGTAAAATAAAAAAAAAAGTTTTAAAAAATAAAAAAAAATTAAAAAAAACCTAAAAGTTAAAATCACCCCCCTTTCCCCCATTGAAAATTAAAGGGTTAAAAAATAAATAAATATACACATTTGGTATCGCCGCGTTCAGAAATGCCCGATCTATCAAAATATAAAATAAATTAATCTGATTGGTAAACGGAGTAGTGGCAAAAAAATTCCAAACGCCAAAATTACGTTTTTTGGTCGCCGCAAGTTTTATGCAAAATGCAATAACAGGCGATCAAAACGTAGCATCTGCGCAAAAAATGCTACCATTAGAAACGTCAGCTCGAGACGCAAAAAATAAGCCATCACTGAGCCATAGATCCCAAAAAATGAGAACTCTGCGGGTTTCGGAAAATGGCGCAAAACGTACGCCACTTTTATTGGACAAGCTTGTGAATTTTTTTAACCCCTTAGATACAAGTAAACCTATACATGTTTGGTGTCTACAAACTCGCACCGACCTCAGGCATCATACCCACACATCAGTTTTACCATATAGTGAACACCGTGATTAAAACATCCCAAAAACTATTGTGCCATCACACTTTTTTTATAGTTTTTCCACACTTGGAATTTTTTTGCTGTTTTCCAGTACACCATATGGTAAAACTTATGGTTTTATTTAAAAGTACAACTTGTCCCGCAAAAAACAAGCCCTCATATGGCAAGATTGACGGAAAAATAAAAAAGTTACGGCTCTCGGAAGAAAGGGAGCAAAAAACAAAAACGGAAAGTGCCCCGGGGCTGAAGGGGTTAAAAGAAATTTGGACAAACTCTTGTCTACGGCCCACAGTCAGGACATTATCACTCTCAAGGAGAGGAACTTCTTGGCAACAAAACACCCACTTTCTCTATGTTGCCTAAGATACACAAGGGCTAACCCGAGCACCCGGGTAGGCCCATAGTATCAGGCATTGGTGGTCTGTTTGAGAGACCGTGTATATACTTGGACTTTTCCCTCCAGCCTTTGGCACAGTCCTCTCCCTTGTATGTAAGGGAGTCTGCTCATTTGATTGAGCAACTGGCAACCATCACGATTCCATCTGATACCCTACTAATCACACTTGATGTGGAATCACTTTATACCTCCATACGTCATGAACTGGGACTACGGGCAGTTTCAGTCTTTTTAGACCGTAAAAGGACAGGTAATAGGAAGCATGATTCCTTTGTCTTAGACCTCCTACACATGGTGCTGGACAAAAACTATTTTTTCTTCGACAGAGTATATTATCGACAGACTACTGGTACCGCCATAGGGGCTTGCTGTGCGCCACCTTATGCTAATATCTTTTTAGGGTGGTGGGAGGAGACAAAGGTCTATGCCTTGGATCACTTAAAAACCCATGTGATCCAGTGGTATAGATACATCGATGATATCCTGTTTTTTTTTGGTCTGGCACATTGGAGGATTGCGAGGGCTTTATTGCGACTCTCAATGAAAACTTTTAACATAAATAACAGGATGTGTATAGGCTCCTTCAGAACAATTGGGACATTTTACTGAGTGATAAGAAACTGTACTCCTTTATTGATGAGAAGCCAAGGCTTGTAGCCAGAAAGGCTTAGAACTTGAGAGGCTTTTTATCAAGGAGCCATTTCAAAAGACCAATATAAGGGTGCTTTACATGCTGCGACATCGCTAGCGATAGCACCCGCCCTCATCGCTGTTTTGTCATGGGGGTGATCACTGCCGTAGCGAACAATATTGCTACGGCAGCGTCACACGCACATACCTGCTTAGCGACGTCGCTGGAGACACCAAACAATCTCTCCTTTAAGGGGGAGGTTCGTGCGGCGTCACAGCGGCGTCACTAAGTGGCCGCCCAATAGCCGAGGAGGGGAGGAGATGAGCGTCCGGAACATGCCGCCCACCTCCTTCCTTCCTCATTGCCGGTGGACGCAGGTAAGGAGATGTTTGTCGTTCCTGTGGTGTCACACATAGCGATGTATGATGCCGCAGGAACGACAAACAACCAGCAGCATGCACCACCAAAGATATTATGATAAGGAGCGACATGTCAACCATTAACAATTTTTGACGTTTTAGCGATCTTTGATTGTCACTCCTTTTAGTCACACACAACGATATCGGTAATGGGGCCGGATATGCGTCACGAACACCGTGACCCCGACGATATATCGTTGTGTGTAAAGTACCCTTTAGAGTCTAGGGATAGTCATAAAATTGAAAGGCACATTTCCGTGTGGGGCTTGTACAGTATGCCCGTATGTGGAGACACTGGGTCAGTGGGTGCTCTCGTGCACTGGCCCCGCAGCCTTTAGAAAGACAGCGTGGCCCAGGGCTCATCCCAACTGAACACCGACCTCCTCAACCGTGGGCGGAACACTACTCAGACAACACAGGGTGAGGGAATCACAATATTAAGACTTTATCGGATCCCCAAGCAATTAACGGCACATAACCAGCAAAACACACAAATGTAACAGGCAACAGAGTCTCATCCTTCCGCTGGCTCACCAGGGATTAGAAGGTACGTGCCTCAGAGCTTCCAGGGCTACTTCCTCCAATCCAGCAGCACCCTCCTTTCAGCGGCCATCCACCGAGACTGGAATAACGCCAGATTTAGGAAGCCTGCCGAGGTCTGCAACGTCTGTAGTCAGGTGACTGGATTGTCCCAACCTGGGTTTTTTCCTTAAGTAGTCTCTGGTATGATGATATAATCCTGGCAGCTGGAGTCGAAATCCCTAGACTGCGGTTATGGTCTCCAATTGGAATCTGAGTCCCTAGATTAAAGCCATGTAGCCAAGTGATCCTCTAGTCGGAGCCAATGTCCCTAGACCGAGTCCACAAGGCATCCTGGTTCTGATCCCCTAGCCAGCTCCTAAAGGCCCCTTTACACACTGCAACATCGCTAACGAAATCGCTGTAATGTCACCGGTTTTGTGACTTAATAGCGACCTCCCCAGCGACATTACAGTGTGTGAAACGCATCTGCGACCTGGCCCCCGCTGTGAGGTCGCTGATCGATACAAATCTTTCAGGACCATTTTTTGGTCCTTTGTTTCCTGCTGTGCAGCATGTATCGGTGTGTTTGACACCGTTACAACGACTTCGTTAGCGACTTCCCTTTCAAATAGCTACTTTGACACATCCCCAATGACTAGCTAGGTCGTTCTGCAGGTCCGGGATCGCTAGAAAGTCTCTAAACGCTACTGCATCGTTGGCCAGGTATGCCTGTTTGACAGCTCACCAGCGACTCACCAGAGACTTTGTAGCGATCCCGGCCAGGTTGGGATCGCTGGTGGGATCGCTAGAAAGTCTGTGTGTAAAGGGGCCTTAAGAGCTTAGACTGGATCATACAACATCCATCAACCCAGGTGACTCCAAGTCCCCTTTTATAGCCATCGCCTTCCCTTAGGATATACTGTGCCCTTATCAGATTGGTTGTACAAGGTTGCTTCTCTTATTGGATGAATTTCAAGCTTCATGGATAATGTTCATTTAAATGTTGTGGATAGAAAGACTGAGGATATTTACATGTAGTCTGAAATCCACAGACTAGGCAATGGCCACTGAGGTAATTTACATTAGATTAGCAATACAATGGGTGTCTGGCCTTCAGTGGCCAAAACAATTATATGAGTCAACAAAAACTTCAATACTAAACTACCAAGAGTCTTGTAGAACAATGAGGGATTATCCCCCATCTATTAACAAACTGTCTTCATGTCTGGCTGAATTTTAAGAAACTTTAACCCATGCTAGGCACTGAGTTTCCATGTCGTCACACCGTACATGGCAGCTAATGATCATACTCTCCTACCAATTTTTCCCGGACAGATTACCAGCGGAGCTTACTATAACTTCTGGTCTAAAAACGTTATCTAGGTATTGGTCTGCGAATGCCCGAAAATCTATGTAGGACAGAATACACAGGAAGTAAGAAAGAGGGTTCAGCAACATCTCTTGAATATCAACATGGCGAACACAGAACTGGAAAAGGGGCCTCCCATTTTTTAACTTGTCATGGGAGACGCCGTGTCAGTCAGAAGGTTTAAAGGGTGCTTGACACGCTGCGACATCGCTAACGATATATCGTCGGGGTCACATCGTTAGTGACGCACATCCGGCGCCGAAGGCGACATCGCAGCGTGTGACACAAAGGAACGACTATCAATGAGCGCAAAAACCTGAAAAATCGTTGCTCGTTGACACGTCGCTCCTTTTCAAAATATCGTTGCTGCTACAGGTACGATGTTGTTCGTCGTTCCTACGGCAGTACACATCGCTATGTGTGACACCGCAGGAACGTCGAACATCTCCTTACCTGCGTCCACCAGCAATGAGGAAGGAAGGAGGTGGGTGGCATGTTCCAGCCGCTCATCTCCGCCCGTCCTCAGCTATTAGACGGCTGCCGTGTGACGTCGCTGTGATGCTACACGAACCGCCCCCTTAGAAAGGAGGCGGTTTGCCGGCAACAGCGACGTTTCTAGGCAGGTAAGTACGTGTGATGGGTGTAAGTGATGTTGTGCGCCACGGGCAGCGATTTGCTCGTGTCGCACAACCGACGGGGGCGGGTACGCTCGCTAGCGATATCGGTACCGATATCGCAGTGTGTAAAGTACCTTTTAGTCGTGGACTCGGTCAACCAGAATATCAGGGGTGGAAACTGAGGGAATTACTGCAAAAGGAGTCTAGATGGATCTACTCTACACTTTGAGGAGTCTGACTCCAAACGGTCTAAGGGGTACTTTACACGCTGCGACATTGCATCCAAAATATCGTCAGGGTCACGTCGTTAGTGACGCACATCCGGCACCGGTAACGACATTGCAACGTGTAAATCCTTTGTGCGACGATAAAAGATCGCAAATGCGTCGAAAATCGGTGATCTGTGTAGCATCGGTCATTTTCATAATGTCAGGTCGACCGCAGGTACGATGTTGTTTAGCCAGCTTTACACCTTACAATTAGGTGTGCGATCTCGTTTGCGATGTGACACGCCCAGGTCGCATATGCGATTGAATGAGATTGCACATAGGTCGTTCATTTGCTGTCACACGTGCGTTAGTAGTCTATGTTAAATTGATCAATTTTGTGTGCGATCCTTTAGATCATGTGTTCTGTGACGTATGCATTGGACACCCTTTTTTTTTTTAATTTATTGACTTGCCAAGCGTGCGTAATGTGTAGGGATGCGTTTTTACTATGTCATCTGCCATTCAGCTCTGCTACATGGCCGCTAACAGCAGACACAGACAGCCATGTAGCAGAGCTGAATGGCAGATGACAGCAGACACAGACAGAGCCGCACTGTCAGAATGAACTCGGGTGAACCTCACCCGACTTCATGGTCATGCTGCGGCTCTGTCTGTGCCGCGTCCTGATTAGCGGTCACCTGTGAAGGATTCACCGGTGACCGCTAAACTCCTGAGTAAGTGAATTGAGCAGCCCTCTCTCATATACTCACCGATCCCCGATCCCCGGCGCTGCACGGCGTTCACACTGCTCCGGCGGCTTTTACTGTTTTGAAAAAGCCGGCCGCCCATTAAACAATCTCGTATTCCCTGCTTTCCCCGCCCACCGGCGCCTATGATTGGTTGCAGTGAAACACGCCCCCCACGCTGAGTGACAGGTGTCACACTGCACCCAATCACAGCAGCCGGTGGGCGTGTCTATACTGTGTAGTGAAATAAATAATTAAATAATTTAAAAAAACGGCGTGCGGTCCCCCCCAATTTTAAAACCAGCCAGATAAAGCCATACGGCTGAAGGCTGGTATTCTCAGGATGGGGAGCTCCACGTTATGGGGAGCCCCCCAGCCTAACAATATCAGCCAACAGCCGCCCAGAATTGCCGCATACATTATATGCGACAGTTCTGGGACTGTACCCGGCTCTTCCCGATTTGCCCTGGTGCGTTGGCAAATCGGGGTAATAAGGAGTTATTGGCAGCCCATAGCTGCCAATAAGTCCTAGATTAATCATGTCAGGCGTCTGAGACACCCTCCATGATTAATCTGTAAATTACAGTAAATAAACACACACACCCGAAAAATCCTTTATTAGAAATAAAAAACACAAACATATACCCTGGTTCACCACTTTAATCAGCCCCAAAAAGCCCTCCTTGTCCGGCGTAATCCAGGATGATGCAGCGTCGCGTCCAGCTGTGCTGCATGAAGGTGACAGGAGCGGCAGAATACACCGCCGCTCCTATCAGCTCCACACAGCAAATGAAGACAGCCGCGCGATCAGCTGAGCTGTCAGTGAGGTTACCCGCTGTCACTGGATCCAGCGGTGGATGCAGCGGTGGCCGCGGGTAACCTCAGTGACAGCTCAGCTGATCGCGCTACTCACCGCTGCTCCTCTCACCTCCACGCAGCAACTGAGGTGAGTAGCGCGATCAGCTGAGCTGTCACTGAGGTTACCCGCGGCCACCGCTGCATCCACCGCTGGATCCAGTGACAGCGGGTAACCTCAGTGACAGCTCAGCTGATCGCGCGGCTGTCTTCATTAGCTGTGTGGAGGTGACCGGAGCGGCGGTGTCTTCTGCAGCTCCGGTCACCTCCATGCAGCAGCGCTGGAAGCGACGCTGGAGCATCCTGGAGTACGCCGGACATGGAGGGCTTTTTGGGGCTGATTAAAGTGGTGAACCAGGGTATATGTTTGTGTTTTTTATTTCTAATAAAGGATTTTTCGGGTGTGTGTGTTTATTTACTGTAATTTACAGATTAATCATGGAAGGTTTCTCCGGGAGACGCCTGACATGATTAATCTAGGACTTATTGGCAGCTATGGGCTGCCAATAACTCCTTATTACCCCGATTTGCCAACGCACCAGGGCAAATCGGGAAGAGCCGGGTACAGTCCCAGAACTGTCGCATATAATGTATGCGGCAATTCTGGGCGGCTGTTCGCTGATATTGTTAGGCTGGGGGGCTCCCCATAACGTGGAGCTCCCCATCCTGAGAATACCAGCCTTCAGCCGTATGGCTTTATCTGGCTGGTTTTAAAATTGGGGGGACCGCACGCCGTTTTTTTTTAATTATTTAATTATTTATTTCACTGCACAGAATAGACACGCCCACCGGCTGCTGTGATTGGGTGCAGTGTGACACCTGTCACTCAGCGTGGGGGCGTGTTTCACTGTAACCAATCATAGGCGCCGGTGGGCGGGTAAAGCAGGGAATACGAGATTGTTTAATGGGCGGCCGGCTTTTTCAAAACAGTAAAAGCCGCCGGAGCAGTGTGAATGCCGTGCAGAGCCAGGGATCGGGGATCGGTGAGTATATGAGAGAGGGGGATAGACTGACATGGACAGAGAGTGAGGGACAGAGATAGTGACCGACTGACAGAGATTAGTGAATGACAGACATTGTGAGGCGCTTCAGAACGCAGCTTTTCAGCTGCGCTCTGAAGCGGACCTTTTTTAAGCTGCGGTGCAGAGCGCACACCTGCGCACATAGCATCAGACACCAAAATCGTATGAGGGATGTCACACGTTACAATTCACTAGGTTCATACAACAGAACGTCCAATGTATGAGGAATAAACGACGTGTATGCGATCACCGTATTTGCGTTCAATCTTGATTGCACGTAGATGTCACACGCAAATACGTCACGAACGATGCCGGATGTGCGTCACTTACAACTTGACCCCGACGACGGATTGAAAGATTTATTGAAGCGTGTGTAGCGGGCATAAGTCGTTCCTGCAGGTCCACACATCGCTGTGTGTAAACCCGCAGGAGCGACAAACATCTCCTTACCTGCGTCCCGACGGCAATGCAGATGGGAGAAGGTGGGCGAGATGTTATGTCCCGCTCATCTCCGCCCCTCCGCTTCTATTGGCTGGCTGATTAGTGACGTCGCGGTGACGCCGAACACACCTCCCCCTTGAAGGAGGGATTGTTAGACAGTCACAGCGACGTCGCCGAGTAGGTATGTGCGTGTGAAGCTGCCGTAGCGATAATGTTCGCTACGGCAGAAATCACCAAATATCGCATGTACGACGGGGGCGGGTGCTATCGCGCTCGGCATCACTAGCCGATGCTAGCGATGTCGCAACGTGTAAAGTACCCTCAAATGAACACCTGTTATATACAGGCTTCTATAATGCCATCTAATGTGCTTCCACTGATTCTGTATAATTTCAAACATCAGTTATTTGGCATCAGGCACAATCTGGGAAAAACGGATAAAACTGGTCCAGGCCGGATCAGTTTTATTCCCCATAGACTTGTTTTAGCGCCGGATTGTGCCTGATGGCCTTGAGTTGCAAAAAATCGTTGTCCAGCAGCTGGAAAGGACACAGCATGTAGCGATTTTTGGCTGCGACGAAAAACGGACCACACCAAATCAGACGCCATATGGCATACTGTGTAATGTAAGCCTATGGGCGCCGGATTCAGCGTCATCCGGCATATGCCGGAGACCAACGATGGATCCAGTTTTTGTTTCTGGGCATGCTCAGACGTTGTGTAAATAGTCAGTGTCTCTCTCTCTCTCTCTCGGTCTCTCTCTCTCTCTAGGTCTCTCTCTCTCTCTCGATCACTCTCTCTCTCTCTCGATCACTCTCTCTCTCTCGTCTCTCTCTCTCTCTCTCGGGCTCACCATCTCTCTCGAGCTCTCCCTCTCTCTCTGGCTCTCCCTCTCTCTCGGGCTCTCTTTCTCTCTCGGGCTCTCTTTCTCTCTTGGGCTCTCTTTCTCTCTCGGGCTCTCTCTCTCGGGCTCTCTCTCTCGGTCTCTCTCTCTCTCTCGGGCTCTCTTTCTCTCTCGGGCTCTCTTTCTCTCTCGGGCTCTCTTTCTCTCTCGGGCTCTCTTTCTCTCTCGGGCTCTCTTTCTCTCGGTCGCTCTCTGTCTCAGTCTCTGTCTCTTTCGGTCGCTCTCTGTCTCGGTCTCTATCTCGGTCTCTATCTCTGGTCGGTCTCTATCTCGGTCTCGGTCTCTATCTCTGTCTCGGTCTCTATCTCTGTCTCGGTCTCTATCTCTGTCTCGGTCTCTATCTCTGTCTCTCTCTCGGTCTCTCTCTCTCTCGGTCTCTCTCAATGTCTCTCTCGGTGTCTCTCTCGGTGTCTCTCTCTCTCTCGGTCTCTCTCTCTCTCGGTCTCTCTCTCTCTCTCTCGATGTCTCTCTCTCTTTCTCTCTCTCTCTCGGTCTCTCTCTCTCGGTCTCTCTCTCTCGGTCTCTATCTCTCTCGGAGTCTCTCTCTCTCTCGGAGTCTCTCTCTCTCTCGGAGTCTCTCTCTCTCTCGGAGTCTCTCTCTCTCTCTCTGAGTCTCTCTCTCTCTCTCGGAGTCTCTCTCTCTCGGTCTCTCTCGGTCTTTCTCTCTTGGTGTCTCTCTCTCGGTGTCTCTCTCTGTGTCTCTCTCGGTGTGTCTCTCTCTCTCTCTCTCTCGGTCTCTCTCGGTCTCTCTCTCGGTCTCTCTCTCTCGGTCTCTCTCTCTCTCGGTCTCTCTCTCTCGGGCTCTCTTTCTCTCTCGGGCTCTCTTTCTCTCTCGGGCTCTCTTTCTCTCGGTCGCTCTCTGTCTCAGTCTCTGTCTCTCTCGGTCGCTCTCTGTCTCGGTCTCTATCTCTGTCTCGGTCTCTATCTCTGTCTCGGTCGCTATCTCTGTCTCTCTCTCGGTCTCTCTCTCTCGGTCTCTCTCTCTCGGTCTCTCTAGATGTCTCTCTCGGTGTCTCTCTCGGTGTCTCTCTCTCTCTCGGTGTCTCTCTCTCTCTCGGTCTCTCTCTCTCGGTCTCTCTCTCTTGGTCTCTCTCTCGGTCTCTCTCGATGTCTCTCTCTCGATGTCTCTCTCTCTTTCTCTCTCTCTATCTATCGGTCTCTCTCTCTCTCGGTCTCTCTCTCGGAGTCTCTCTCTCTCTCGGAGTCTCTCTCTCTCTCGGAGTCTCTCTCTCTCTCGGTGTCTCTCTCGGTGTCTCTCTCTCTCTCGGTGTCTCTCTCTCTCTCGGACTCTCTCTCTCTCTCGGTCTCTCTCTCTCTCGGAGTCTCTCTCTCTCTCGGAGTCTCTCTCTCTCTCTCGGAGACTCTCTCTCTCTCTCGGAGTCTCTCTCTCTCTCTCGGAGTCTCTCTCTCTCGGAGTCTCTCTCTCTCGGAGTCTCTCTCTCTCGGAGTCTCTCTCTCTCGGACTCTCTCTCTCTCTCTCGGAGTCTCTTTCTCTCTCTCGGAGTCTCTTTCTCTCTCTCAGAGTCTCTTTCTCTCTCTCGGAGTCTCTTTCTCTCTCGGAGTCTCTCTCTCTCTCGATGTCTCTCTCTCTTTCTCTCTCTCTCTATCTATCGGTCTCTCTCTCTTTCTCTCTCTCTCTATCTATCGGTCTCTCTCTCTCTCGGTCTCTCTCTCTCTCTCGGTCTCTCTCTCTCTCGGTCTCTCTCTCTCTCTCGGTCTCTCTCTCTCTCTCGGTCTCTCTCTCTCTCTCGGTCTCTCTCGATGTCTCTCTCTCTCTCGATGTCTCTCTCTCTTTCTCTCTCTCTCTATCGGTCTTTCTCTCTCGGTCTCTCTCTCGGTCTCTCTCTCTCGGTCTCTCTCTCTCTCGGAGTCTCTCTCTCTCTCTCGGAGTCTCTCTCTCTCTCGGTCTCTCTCGGTCTCTTTCGGTCTTTCTCTCTTGGTGTCTCTCTCTCGGTGTCTCTCTCTCGGTGTCTCTCTCTGTGTCTCTCTCGGTGTGTCTCTCTCTCTCTCTCTCGGTCTCTCTCTCTCTCGGTCTCTCTCTCTCTTTCTCTCTCTCGGGCTCTCTTTCTCTCTCGGGCTCTCTTTCTCTCTCGGGCTCTCTTTCTCTCTCGGGCTCTCTCTCTCGGTCTCTCTCTCTCGGTCTCTCTCTCTCGGTCTCTCTCTCGGTCTCTCTCGATGTCTCTCTCTCTCTCGATGTCTCTCTCTCTTTCTCTCTCTCTATCTATCGGTCTCTCTCTCTCTCGGTCTCTCTCTCTCTCTCGGTCTCTCTCTCTCTCTCGGAGTCTCTCTCTCTCTTGGAGTCTCTCTCTCTCGGAGTCTCTCTCTCGGAGTCTCTCTCTCTCGGACTCTCTCTCTCTCGGAGTCTCTCTCTCTCTCGGAGTCTCTCTCTCTCTCGGAGTCTCTCTCTCTCTCGGAGTCTCTCTCTCTCTCTCTCTCGGAGTCTCTCTCTCTCTCTCGGAGTCTCTCTCTCTCTCTCGGAGTCTCTCTCTCTCTCGGAGTCTCTCTCTCTCGGAGTCTCTCTCTCTCTCTCGGAGTCTCTCTCTCTCTCTCGGAGTCTCTCTCTCTCGGTCTCTCTCGGTCTTTCTCTCTTGGTGTTTCTCTCTCGGTGTCTCTCTCTGTGTCTCTCTCGGTGTGTCTCTCTCTCTCTCTCGGTCTCTCTCTCTCGGTCTCTCTCTCTCGGTCTCTCTCTCTCGGGCTCTCTCTCGGGCTCTCTTTCTCTCTCGGGCTCTCTTTCTGTCTCGGGCTCTCTTTCTCTCGGTCGCTCTCTGTCTCAGTCTCTGTCTCTCTCGGTCTCTATCTCTGTCTCGGTCTCTATCTCTGTCTCGGTCTCTATCTCTGTCTCTCTCTCGGTCTCTCTCTCTCGGTCTCTCTCTCTCGGTCTCTCTCGATGTCTCTCTCGGTGTCTCTCTCTCTCTCGGTGTCTCTCTCTCTCTCGGTCTCTCTCTCTCTCTCTCGGTCTCTCTCTCTCGGTCTCTCTCTTGGTCTCTCTTCATGTCTCTCTCTCGATGTCTCTCTCTTTCTCTCTCTCTATCTATCGGTCTCTCTCTCTCGGTCTCTCTCTCTCTCGGAGTCTCTCTCTCTCGGAGTCTCTCTCTCTCTCGGAGTCTCTCTCTCTCTTGGAGTCTCTCTCTCTCTTGGAGTCAAATTCAAATTCAAATTCAAATTCAAATATGCTTTATTGGCAGGACCAAAATACAATTAGTGTTGCCAAAGCAAGAGAAATACAGTAAGTGTGGTGGGAGGGGATCAGGGTTATGGGGAGTTGGGGGGCACAATTTGGGCTCTGACAGTCCATTTAGGGGTCTTAGGTTCCCCTCAGCTTATGACATGTGGTGACATATTGGGCGGCGATCTCCACCATTGATTCCTCTTCCCCCAGTAGGAAGCGGAGTTTCATGTCCTCATCCATGGATGGAAAGCCCGGGCTATGGGTGGTAAATTTCTGGAAGTGGGAGCCCCTCACTGCTGAGTATTTGTCACAGTGCAGTAGGAAATGCGTCTCGTCCTCCAGAGCCCCCTGCTGGCAGTGCTGGCACAGTCTGTTCTCTCGCGGCTTGTATGTCTGTCGGTGCCGCCCTGTTTCCACCTCTAGGCTGTGGGCACTCAGTCTGTACAGGCTCAGGGTCTGCCTGTCTTTGGGGTGGCGTAGCCTTTCCAGATATGGGGCCAGAGTGTAGTCCCTCCGCAGTGACCGGTAGATGGTGAGTTTCTGGGAGTTCTCTAATTCACTCTTCCAGTCCTCTATGTATTGCATCTTGCAGCTCTCTGAGATCTCTTTTATTTGGGCTTTTGTCAGGGGGTGTTGCTGACTTTGGCTGGACTGGCTGCCGGGGTTCCTGGCTTGCTCTGGGCTCCGGCTCAGCAGGGCTTTATGATGGTAGGAGCTGGGGTTGCTGTTCTGTGTGTGTGCCTGGTGTGATAGCGCCCTCTTGTGTATAGTGAGCCATAAGGGGAATCGGCCCAGCTCTGCCCTACAGGCTATGTTTGAGGTGCTGCGATGGACTTGGAGGAGATATTTACAGAACTCCATGTGGAAGACTTCGGTAGGGCTGGAATCCCACTTTGTGTGGTCTGGGTAGGTCACTGGGCCCCATACCTCGCTGCCATATAGCAGTATAGGGGTGATGACGCTGTCAAATATCTTGAGCCAGACTCTCACAGGTGGTTTGAGGTGGTACAGTTGTCTTCTGATGGCATAGAAGGTTCTGCATGCTTTTCCTTTCAGGGCTTCTGCTGCTTGCTTGAGGCTCCCGTTATTGCTTAGCTCCAGACCGAGGTAGGTGTAGCTGCTGGTGTTCTCCAGCGTGGAGCCATTTAATGTGAAGGAGGGAGTGTTTATTTTGTTCTGGTTCCTCTTCTGAAACACCATGACTTTGGTCTTCTTTTGGTTGATGGGAAGCGCCCATGTGGTGCTGAATGTTTCCAGTACTGCCAGGCTATCTTGGAGGCCTCTTTCAGTTGGGGAGAGTAGCAGGAGGTCATCTGCGTACAGCAGGAACTTCACCTCTCGGTCATGCAGACTGAGGCCTGGAGTGGGGGAGGACTCTAGAGCTGTTGCTAGTCCATTTATATAGATGTTGAATAGAGTTGGACTCAGGCTGCAGCCCTGTCTGACCCCACGGCCCTGTCGGAAGAAAGCCGTCCTCTTTCCGTTCACCTTCACGCTGCACCGGTTCTCAGTGTATGAGCTCTTGATCACGTCGTAGGTCCTGCCACCTATTCCGCTCTCCAGGAGTTTCAGGAACAGGCCTGGATGCCACACTGAGTCAAAGGCCTTTTTGAAGTCCACGAAACATGCAAATATTTTCCCCTGAGTCTCTCTCTCTCTCGGAGTCTCTCTCTCTCGGAGTCTCTCTCTCTCGGAGTCTCTCTCTCTCTCGGAGTCTCTCTCTCTCGGAGTCTCTCTCTCTCTCTCGGAGTCTCTCTCTCTCTCGGAGTCTCTCTCTCTCTCTCGGAGTCTCTCTCTCTCTCTCGGAGTCTCTCTCTCTCGGACTCTCTCTCTCTCGGAGTCTCTCTCTCTCTCGGAGTCTCTTTCTCTCTCTCGGAGTCTCTTTCTCTCTCTCGGAGTCTCTCTCTCTCGATGTCTCTCTCTCTATCTATCGGTCTCTCTCTCTCTCTCGGTCTCTCTCTCTCTCGGTCTCTCTCTCTCTCTCGGTCTCTCGCTCTCTCGGTCTCTCTCTCTCGGTCTCTCTCTCTCGGTCTCTCTCTCTCGGTCTCTCTCTCTCTCGGTCTCTCTCTCTCTCTCGGTCTCTCTCTCTCGGTCTCTCTCTCTCGGTCTCTCTCTCTCGGTCTCTCTCTCGGTCTCTCTCGATGTCTCTCTCTCGATGTCTCTCTCTCTTTCTCTCTCTCTCTATCTATCGGTCTCTCTCTCTCTCAGTCTCTCTCTCTCTCTCTCTCTCGGTCTCTCTCTCTCGGTCTCTCTCTCTCTCGGAGTCTCTCTCTCTCTCTTGGATTCTCTCTCTCTCTCTTGGATTCTCTCTCTCTCGGAGTCTCTCTCTCTCTCTCTCTCTCGGAGTCTCTCTCTCTCTCGGTCTCTCTCGGTCTCTCTCGGTCTTTCTCTCTTGGTGTCTCTCTCTCGGTGTCTCTCTCTGTGTCTCTCTCGGTGTGTCTCTCTCTCTCTCTCGGTCTCTATCTCTCTCTCGGTCTCTCTCTCTCGGGCTCTCTCTCGGGCTCTCTTTCTCTCTCAGGCTCTCTTTCTCTCTCGGGCTCTCTTTCTCTCGGTCGCTCTCTGTCTCAGTCTCTGTCTCTCTCGGTCTCTCTCTCTCGGTCTCTCTCTCTCTCTCGGTCTCTCTCTCTCTCGGTCTCTCTCTGTCTCTCTCTCGGTCTCTCTCTCTCGGTCTCTCTCTCTCGGAGTCTCTCTCTCTCTCTGAGTCTCTCTCTCTCTCTCGGTCTCTCTCTCTCGGTCTCTCTCTCTCTCTCGGAGTCTCTCTCTCTCTCGGAGTCTCTCTCTCTCGGACTCTCTCTCTCGGAGTCTCTCTCTCTCGGTCTCTCTCTCGGAGTCTCTCTCTCTCTCGGAGTCTCTCTCTCTCGGAGTCTCTTTCTCTCTCGGAGTCTCTCTCTCTCTCTCGATGTCTCTCTCTCTTTCTCTCTCTCTCTATCGGTCTCTCTCTCTCTCGGTCTCTCTCTCTCTCGGTCTCTCTCTCTCTCGGTCTCTCTCTCTCGGTCTCTCTCTCTCTCTCGGTCTCTTTCTCTCTCTGTCTCTCTCGGTCTCTCTCTCGGTCTCTCTCGATGTCTCTCTCTCTCTCGATGTCTCTCTCTCTTTCTCTCTCTCTCGGTCTCTCTCTCTCTCTCGGTCTCTCTCTCTCGGTCTCTCTCTCTCTCGGAGTCTCTCTCTCTCTCGGAGTCTCTCTCTCTCTCGGAGTCTCTCTCTCTCTCGGAGTCTCTCTCTCTCTCGGAGTCTCTCTCTCTCGGAGTCTCTCTCTCTCTCTCGGAGTCTCTCGGTCTCTCTCGGTCTTTCTCTCTTGGTGTCTCTCTCTCGGTGTCTCTCTCTGTGTCTCTCTCGGTGTGTCTCTCTCTCTCTCTCGGTCTCTCTCTCTCTCGGTCTCTCTCTCTCGGGCTCTTTCTCGGGCTCTCTTACTCTCGGTCGCTCTCTGTCTCAGTCTCTGTCTCTCTCGGTCTCTCTCTCTCTCGGTCTCTCTCTCTCTCTCTCTCTCGGTCTCTCTCTCTCTCTCGGTCTCTCTCTCGGTCTCTCTCTCGGTCTCTCTCGATGTCTCTCTCTCTCTCGATGTCTCTCTCTCTTTCTCTCTCTATCGGTCTCTCTCGGTCTCTCTCTCTCTCTCTCTCTCGGTCTCTCTCTCTCTCTCGGAGTTTCTCCCTCTCTGAGTCTCTCTCTCGGAGTCTCTCTCTCTCTCTGTCAGGGTCTCTCTCTCTCGGAGTTTCTCTCTCTCTCTCGGAGTCTCTCTCTCTCGGAATCTCTCTCTCTCTCGGAGTCTGTCTCTCTCTCGGAGTCTCTCTCTCTCTCGGAGTCTCTCTCTCTCTCTCGGAGTCTCTCTCTCTCGGAGTCTCTCTCTCTCGGAGTCTCTCTCTCTCTCTCTGAGTCTCTCTCTCTCTCTCGGAGTCTCTCTCTCTCGGACTCTCTCTCGGAGTCTCTCTCGGAGTCTCTCTCGGAGTCTCTCTCTCTCGGAATCTTTCTCTCTCGGAGTCTCTCTCTCTCGGAGTCTCTCTCTCTCTCGGAGTCTCTCTCTCTCTCGGAGTTTCTCTCTCTCTCGGAGTCTCTCTCTCGGAGTCTCTCAGTCTCTGTCTCTCTCGGTCGCTCTCTGTCTCAGTCTCTATCTCTGTCTCGGTCTCTATCTCTGTCTCGGTCTCTGTCTCTCTCGGTCGCTCTCTGTCTCGGTCTCTATCTCTGTCTCGGTCTCTATCTCTGTCTCGGTCTCTATCTCTGTCTCTCTCTCGGTCTCTCTCTCTCGGTCTCTCTCTCGGTCTCTCTCGGTGTCTCTCTCGGTGTCTCTCTCTCTCTCGGTGTCTCTCTCTCTGTCTCTCTCTCTCGGTCTCTCTCTCGGTCTCTCTCGATGTCTCTCTCTCGATGTCTCTCTCTCTTTCTCTCTCTCTATCTATCGGTCTCTCTCTCGGTCTCTCTCTCGGAGTCTCTCTCTCTCTCGGAGTCTCTCTCTCTCTCTGAGTCTCTCTCTCTCTCTGAGTCTCTCTCTCTCTCGGAGTCAAATTCAAATTCAAATATGCTTTATTGGCAGGACCAAAATACAATTAGTGTTGCCAAAGCAAGAGTAATACAGTAAGTAAGGTGGGAGGGGATCAGGGTTATGGGGAGTTGGGAGGCACAATTTGGGCTCTGACTCTCGGACTCTCTCTCTCTCGGAGTCTCTCTCTCTCGGTCTCTCTCTCTCTCTCGGAGTCTCTCTCTCTCTCGGAGTCTCTCTCTCTCTCTCGGAGACTCTCTCTCTCGGAGTCTCTCTCTCTCTCTCGGAGTCTCTCTCGGAGTCTCTCTCTCTCGGAGTCTCTCTCTCTCGGACTCTCTCTCTCTCTCGGAGTCTCTTTCTCTCTCTCGGAGTCTCTTTCTCTCTCTCGGAGTCTCTTTCTCTCTCTCGGAGTCTCTCTCTCTCGATGTCTCTCTCTCTTTCTCTCTCTCTCTATCTATCGGTCTCTCTCTCTCTCGGTCTCTCTCTCTCTCTCTCTCGGTCTCTCTCTCTCTCTCGGTCTCTCTCTCTCTCTCGGTCTCTCTCTCTCTCTCTCGGTCTCTCTCGATGTCTCTCTCTCTCTCGATGTCTCTCTCTCTCTCGATGTCTCTCTCTCTTTCTCTCTCTCTCTATCGGTCTCTCTCTCTCTCGGTCTCTCTCTCTCTCTCGGTCTCTCTCTCTCGGTCTCTCTCTCTCTCGGAGTCTCTCTCTCTCTCGGAGTCTCTCTCTCTCTCGGAGTCTCTCTCGGTCTCTCTCGGTCTTTCTCTCTTGGTGTCTCTCTCTCGGTGTCTCTCTCTGTGTCTCTCTCGGTGTGTCTCTCTCTCTCTCTCTCGGTCTCTCTCTCTCTCGGTCTCTCTCTCTCTTTCTCTCTCTCGGGCTCTCTTTCTCTCTCGGGCTCTCTTTCTCTCTCGGGCTCTCTTTCTCTCGGTCGCTCTCTGTCTCAGTCTCTGTCTCTCTCGGTCTCTCTCTCTCGGTCTCTCTCTCTCTCTCGATGTCTCTCTCTCTTTCTCTCTCTCTCTATCTATCGGTCTCTCTCTCTCTCGGTCTCTCTCTCTCTCTCGGTCTCTCTCTCTCTCTCGGAGTCTCTCTCTCTCTCGGAGTCTCTCTCTCTCGGAGTCTCTCTCTCTCTCGGACTCTCTCTCTCTCTCGGAGTCTCTCTCTCTCGGAGTCTCTCTCTCTCTCGGAGTCTCTCTCTCTCTCGGAGTCTCTTTCTCTCTCGGAGTCTCTCTCTCTCTCGGAGTCTCTCTCTCTCTCGGAGTCTCTCTCTCTCTCTTGGAGTCTCTCTCTCTCTCTCTTGGAGTCTCTCTCTCTCTCGGAGTCTCTCTCTCTCTCTCGGAGTCTCTCTCTCTCTCTCGGAGTCTCTCTCTCTCTCTCGGAGTCTCTCTCTCTCTCTCGGAGTCTCTCTCTCGGTCTCTCTCGGTCTTTCTCTCTTGGTGTTTCTCTCTCGGTGTCTCTCTCTGTGTCTCTCTCGGTGTGTCTCTCTCTCGCTCTCGGTCTCTCTCTCGGTCTCTCTCTCGGTCTCTCTCTCTCGGTCTCTCTCTCTCGGTCTCTCTCTCTCGGGCTCTCTCTCGGGCTCTCTTTCTCTCTCGGGCTCTCTTTCTCTCTCGGGCTCTCTTTCTGTCTCGGGCTCTCTTTCTCTCGGTCGCTCTCTGTCTCAGTCTCTGTCTCTCTCGGTCTCTATCTCTGTCTCGGTCTCTATCTCTGTCTCGGTCTCTATCTCTGTCTCTCTCTCGGTCTCTTTCTCTCGGTCTCTCTCTCTCGGTCTCTCTCGATGTCTCTCTCGGTGTCTCTCTCGGTGTCTCTCTCTCTCTCGGTGTCTCACTCTCTCTCGGTCTCTCTCTATCTCTCTCTCGGTCTCTCTCTCTCGGTCTCTCTCTTGGTCTCTCTTCATGTCTCTCTCTCGATGTCTCTCTCTTTCTCTCTCTCTCTATCTATCGGTCTCTCTCGCTCGGTCTCTCTCTCGGAGTCTCTCTCTCTCGGAGTCTCTCTCTCTCGGAGTCTCTCTCTCGGAGTCTCTCTCTCTCTCGGAGTCTCTCTCTCTCGGAGTCTCTCTCTCTCGGTCTCTCCCTCTCTCGGAGACTCTCTCTCTCTCTCTCGGAGTCTCTCTCTCTCTCTCGGAGTCTCTCTCTCTCGGACTCTCTCTCTCTCGGAGTCTCTCTCTCGGAGTCTCTTTCTCTCTCTCGGAGTCTCTTTCTCTCTCTCGGAGTCTCTCTCTCTCGATGTCTCTCTCTCTATCTATCGGTCTCTCTCTCGGTCTCTCTCTCTCTCGGTCTCTCGCTCTCTCGGTCTCTCGCTCTCTCGGTCTCTCTCTCTCGGTCTCTCTCTCTCGGTCTCTCTCTCTCGGTCTCTCTCTCTCTCTCGGTCTCTCTCTCTCTCGGTCTCTCTCTCTCGGTCTCTCTCTCGGTCTCTCTCGATGTCTCTCTCTCGATGTCTCTCTCTCTTTCTCTCTCTCTCTATCTATCGGTCTCTCTCTCTCTCGGTCTCTCTCTCTCTCTCTCTCGGTCTCTCTCTCTCTCTCGGTCTCTCTCTCTCTCGGAGTCTCTCTCTCTCTCGGTCTCTCTCGGTCTCTCTCGGTCTTTTTCTCTTGGTGTCTCTCTCTCGGTGTCTCTCTCTGTGTCTCTCTCGGTGTGTCTCTCTCTCTCTCTCGGTCTCTCTCTCTCTCTCGGTCTCTCTCTCTCGGGCTCTCTCTCGGGCTCTCTTTCTCTCTCAGGCTCTCTTTCTCTCTCGGGCTCTCTTTCTCTCGGTCGCTCTCTGTCTCAGTCTCTGTCTCTCTCGGTCTCTCTCTCTCTCGGTCTCTCTCTCTCTCTCGGTCTCTCTCTCTCGGTCTCTCTCTCTCGGTCTCTCTCTCGGTCTCTCTCTCGGTCTCTCTCGATGTCTCTCTCTCGATGTCTCTCTCTCTTTCTCTCTCTCTCTATCTATCGGTCTCTCTCTCTCTCAGTCTCTCTCTCTCTCTCTCGGTCTCTCTCTCTCGGTCTCTCTCTCTCTCGGAGTCTCTCTCTCTCTCTTGGATTCTCTCTCTCTCTTGGATTCTCTCTCTCTCTCTCGGAGTCTCTCTCTCTCTCTCTCTCTCGGAGTCTCTCTCTCTCTCGGTCTCTCTCGGTCTCTCTCGGTCTTTCTCTCTTGGTGTCTCTCTCTCGGTGTCTCTCTCTGTGTCTCTCTCGGTGTGTCTCTCTCTCTCTCTCGGTCTCTCTCTCTCTCTCGGTCTCTCTCTCTCGGGCTCTCTCTCGGGCTCTCTTTCTCTCTCAGGCTCTCTTTCTCTCGGGCTCTCTTTCTCTCGGTCGCTCTCTGTCTCAGTCTCTGTCTCTCTCGGTCTCTCTCTCTCTCGGTCTCTCTCTCTCTCTCGGTCTCTCTCTCTCTCGGTCTCTCTCTGTCTCTCTCTCGGTCTCTCTCTCTCGGTCTCTCTCTCTCGGAGTCTCTCTCTCTCTCTGAGTCTCTCTCTCTCTCTCGTTCTCTCTCTCTCGGTCTATCTCTCTCTCTCGGAGTCTCTCTCTCTCTCGGAGTCTCTCTCTCTCGGTCTCTCTCTCTCGGAGTCTCTCTCTCTCTCGGAGTCTCTCTCTCTCTCGGAGTCTCTTTCTCTCTCGGAGTCTCTCTCTCTCTCTCGATGTCTCTCTCTCTTTCTCTCTCTCTCTATCGGTCTCTCTCTCTCTCGGTCTCTCTCTCTCTCGGTCTCTCTCTCTCTCTCTCGGTCTCTCTCTCTCGGTCTCTCTCTCTCTCTGTCTCTCTCTCTCTCTCGGTCTCTCTCGATGTCTCTCTCTCTTTCTCTCTCTCTCGGTCTCTCTCTCTCTCTCTCTCGGTCTCTCTCTCTCTCTCTCTCGGTCTCTCTCTCTCGGTCTCTCTCTCTCTCTCGGAGTCTCTCTCTCTCTCGGAGTCTCTCTCTCTCTCTCGGGCTCTCTTTCTCTCTCGGGCTCTCTTTCTGTCTCGGGCTCTCTTTCTCTCGGTCGCTCTCTGTCTCAGTCTCTGTCTCTCTCGGTCTCTATCTCTGTCTCGGTCTCTATCTCTGTCTCGGTCTCTATCTCTGTCTCGGTCTCTATCTCTGTCTCTCTCTCGGTCTCTCTCTCTCGGTCTCTCTCTCTCGGTCTCTCTCGATGTCTCTCTCGGTGTCTCTCTCGGTGTCTCTCTCTCTCGGTGTCTCTCTCTCTCTCTCGGTCTCTCTCTATCTCTCTCTCGGTCTCTCTCTCTCTATCTATCGGTCTCTCTCGCTCGGTCTCTCTCTCTCTCGGAGTCTCTCTCTCTCGGAGTCTCTCTCTCTCGGAGTCTCTCTCTCGGAGTCTCTCTCTCTCTCGGAGTCTCTCTCTCTCGGAGTCTCTCTCTCTCGGTCTCTCTCTCTCTCGGAGTCTCTCTCTCTCTCGGAGTCTCTCTCTCTCTCTCGGAGTCTCTCTCTCTCTCTCGGAGTCTCTCTCTCTCGGAGTCTCTCTCTCTCTCTCGGACTCTCTCTCTCTCGGAGTCTCTCTCTCGGAGTCTCTTTCTCTCTCTCGGAGTCTCTTTCTCTCTCTCGGAGTCTCTCTCTCTCGATGTCTCTCTCTCTATCTATCGGTCTCTCTCTCTCTCTCGGTCTCTCTCTCTCTCGGTCTCTCGCTCTCTCGGTCTCTCGCTCTCTCGGTCTCTCTCTCTCGGTCTCTCTTTCTCGGTCTCTCTCTCTCGGTCTCTCTCTCTCTCGGTCTCTCTCTCTCTCTCTCGGTCTCTCTCTCTCTCTCGGTCTCTCTCTCTCTCTCGGTCTCTCTCTCTCGGTCTCTCTCTCGGTCTCTCTCGATGTCTCTCTCTCGATGTCTCTCTCTCTTTCTCTCTCTCTCTATCTATCGGTCTCTCTCTCTCTCGGTCTCTCTCTCTCTCTCTCTCTCGGTCTCTCTCTCTCGGTCTCTCTCTCTCTCGGAGTCTCTCTCTCTCTCGGTCTCTCTCGGTCTCTCTCGGTCTTTCTCTCTTGGTGTCTCTCTCTCGGTGTCTCTCTCTGTGTCTCTCTCGGTGTGTCTCTCTCTCTCTCTCGGTCTCTCTCTCTCTCTCTCGGTCTCTCTCTCTCGGGCTCTCTCTCGGGCTCTCTTTCTCTCTCAGGCTCTCTTTCTCTCTCGGGCTCTCTTTCTCTCGGTCGCTCTCTGTCTCAGTCTCTGTCTCTCTCGGTCTCTCTCTCTCTCGGTCTCTCTCTCTCTCTCTCGGTCTCTCTCTCTCGGTCTCTCTCTCTCGGTCTCTCTCTCGGTCTCTCTCTCGGTCTCTCTCGATGTCTCTCTCTCGATGTCTCTCTCTCTTTCTATCTCTCTCTATCTATCGGTCTCTCTCTCTCTCAGTCTCTCTCTCTCTCTCTCGGTCTCTCTCTCTCGGTCTCTCTCTCTCTCGGAGTCTCTCTCTCTCTCTTGGATTCTCTCTCTCTCTCTTGGATTCTCTCTCTCTCTCTCTCTCTCGGAGTCTCTCTCTCTCTCTCTCTCGGAGTCTCTCTCTCTCTCGGTCTCTCTCGGTCTCTCTCGGTCTCTCTCGGTCTTTCTCTCTTGGTGTCTCTCTCTCGGTGTCTCTCTCTGTGTCTCTCTCGGTGTGTGTCTCTCTCTCTCTCTCGGTCTCTCTCTCTCTCTCGGTCTCTCTCTCTCGGGCTCTCTCTCGGGCTCTCTTTCTCTCTCAGGCTCTCTTTCTCTCTCGGGCTCTCTTTCTCTCGGTCGCTCTCTGTCTCAGTCTCTGTCTCTCTCGGTCTCTCTCTCTCTCTCGGTCTCTCTCTCTCTCTCGGTCTCTCTCTCTCTCGGTCTCTCTCTGTCTCTCTCTCGGTCTCTCTCTCTCGGTCTCTCTCTCTCGGAGTCTCTCTCTCTCTCTGAGTCTCTCTCTCTCTCTCGGTCTCTCTCTCTCGGTCTCTCTCTCTCTCTCGGAGTCTCTCTCTCTCTCGGAGTCTCTCTCTCTCGGACTCTCTCTCTCGGAGTCTCTCTCTCTCGGTCTCTCTCTCTCGGAGTCTCTCTCTCTCTCGGAGTCTCTCTCTCTCTCGGAGTCTCTTTCTCTCTCGGAGTCTCTCTCTCTCTCTCGATGTCTCTCTCTCTCTCTCTCTCTCTCTATCGGTCTCTCTCTCTCTCGGTCTCTCTCTCTCTCGGTCTCTCTCTCTCTCGGTCTCTCTCTCTCTCTCTCGGTCTCTCTCTCTCTCTCGGTCTCTCTCTCTCTCTCGGTCTCTCTCTCGGTCTCTCTCGATGTCTCTCTCTCTCTCGATGTCTCTCTCTCTTTCTCTCTCTCTCGGTCTCTCTCTCTCTCGGTCTCTCTCTCTCGGTCTCTCTCTCTCGGAGTCTCTCTCTCTCTCGGAGTCTCTCTCTCTCTCTCGGAGTCTCTCTCTCTCGGAGTCTCTCTCTCTCTCTCGGAGTCTCTCGGTCTCTCTCGGTCTTTCTCTCTTGGTGTCTCTCTCTCGGTGTCTCTCTCTGTGTCTCTCTCGGTGTGTCTCTCTCTCTCTCTCGGTCTCTCTCTCTCTCGGTCTCTCTCTCTCGGGCTCTTTCTCGGGCTCTCTTACTCTCGGTCGCTCTCTGTCTCAGTCTCTGTCTCTCTCGGTCTCTCTCTCTCTCGGTCTCTCTCTCTCTCGGTCTCTCTCTCTCTCTCTCTCGGTCTCTCTCTCGGTCTCTCTCTCGGTCTCTCTCGATGTCTCTCTCTCTTTCTCTCTCTATCTATCGGTCTCTCTCTCTCGGTCTCTCTCTCTCTCTCTCGGTCTCTCTCTCTCTCTCGGAGTTTCTCCCTCTCTGAGTCTCTCTCTCGGAGTCTCTCTCTCTCTCTGTCGGGGTCTCTCTCTCTCTGTCGGGGTCTCTCTCTCTCTCTCGGAGTTTCTCTCTCTCTCTCGGAGTCTCTCTCTCTCGGAATCTCTCTCTCTCTCGGAGTCTGTCTCTCTCTCGGAGTCTCTCTCTCTCTCTCTCGGAGTCTCTCTCTCTCTCGGAGTCTCTCTCTCTCGGAGTCTCTCTCTCTCGGAGTCTCTCTCTCTCTCTGAGTCTCTCTCTCTCTCTCTGAGTCTCTCTCTCTCTCTCTGAGTCTCTCTCTCTCTCTCTGAGTCTCTCTCTCTCTCTCGGAGTCTCTCTCTCTCTCTCGGAGTCTCTCTCTCTCGGACTCTCTCTCGGAGTCTCTCTCGGAGTCTCTCTCTCTCGGAATCTTTCTCTCTCGGAGTCTCTCTCTCTCGGAGTCTCTCTCTCTCGGAGTCTCTCTCTCTCTCGGAGTCTCTCTCTCTCTCGGAGTCTCTCTCTCGGTGTCTCTCAGTCTCTGTCTCTCTCGGTCGCTCTCTGTCTCAGTCTCTATCTCTGTCTCGGTCTCTATCTCTGTCTCGGTCTCTGTCTCTCTCGGTCGCTCTCTGTCTCGGTCTCTATCTCTGTCTCGGTCTCTATCTCTGTCTCGGTCTCTATCTCTGTCTCGGTCTCTATCTCTGTCTCTCTCTCGGTCTCTCTCTCTCGGTCTCTTTCTCTCGGTCTCTCTCGATGTCTCTCTCGGTGTCTCTCTCGGTGTCTCTCTCTCTCGGTGTCTCTCTCTCTCTGTCTCTCTCTCTCGGTCTCTCTCTCGGTCTCTCTCGATGTCTCTCTCTCGATGTCTCTCTCTCTTTCTCTCTCTCTATCTATCGGTCTCTCTCTCTCTCGGTCTCTATCTCGGAGTCTCTCTCTCTCTCGGAGTCTCTCTCTCTCTCGGAGTCTCTCTCTCTCTCGGAGTCTCTCTCTCTCGGACTCTCTCTCGGAGTCTCTCTCTCTCGGTCTCTCTCTCTCTCTCGGAGTCTCTCTCTCTCTCGGAGTCTCTCTCTCTCTCTCGGAGTCTCTCTCTCTCTCTCGGAGACTCTCTCTCTCGGAGTCTCTCTCTCTCTCTCGGAGTCTCTCTCTCTCGGAGTCTCTCTCTCTCGGAGTCTCTCTCTCTCGGACTCTCTCTCTCTCGGAGTCTCTTTCTCTCTCTCGGAGTCTCTTTCTCTCTCTCGGAGTCTCTTTCTCTCTCTCGGAGTCTCTCTCTCTTTCTCTCTCTCTCTCTATCTATCGGTCTCTCTCTCTTTCTCTCTCTCTCTATCTATCGGTCTCTCTCTCTCTCTCGGTCTCTCTCTCTCTCTCTCTCGGTCTCTCTCTCTCTCTCGGTCTCTCTCTCTCTCGGTCTCTCTCTCTCTCTCGGTCTCTCTCTCTCTCTCGGTCTCTCTCTCTCTCTCGGTCTCTCTCTCTCTCTCGGTCTCTCTCGATGTCTCTCTCTCTCTCGATGTCTCTCTCTCTCTCGATGTCTCTCTCTCTTTCTCTCTCTCTCTATCGGTCTCTCTCTCGGTCTCTCTCTCTCTCTCTCGGTCTCTCTCTCTCGGTCTCTCTCTCTCTCGGAGTCTCTCTCTCGGAGTCTCTCTCTCGGTCTCTCTCGGTCTCTCTCGGTCTTTCTCTCTTGGTGTCTCTCTCTCGGTGTCTCTCTCTGTGTCTCTCTCGGTGTGTCTCTCTCTCTCTCTCTCGGTCTCTCTCTCTCTCGGTCTCTCTCTCTCTTTCTCTCTCTCGGGCTCTCTTTCTCTCTCGGGCTCTCTTTCTCTCTCGGGCTCTCTTTCTCTCGGTCGCTCTCTGTCTCAGTCTCTGTCTCTCTCGGTCTCTCTCTCTCGGTCGCTCTCTCTCTCTCGGTCTCTCTCTCTCTCTCGATGTCTCTCTCTCTTTCTCTCTCTCTCTATCTATCGGTCTCTCTCTCTCTCGGTCTCTCTCTCTCGGTCTCTCTCTCTCGGTCTCTCTCTCTCTCTCGGAGTCTCTCTCTCTCTCGGAGTCTCTCTCTCGGAGTCTCTCTCTCGGAGTCTCTCTCTCTCGGACTCTCTCTCTCTCTCGGAGTCTCTCTCTCTCTCTCTCGGAGTCTCTCTCTCTCTCTCTCGGAGTCTCTTTCTCTCTCGGAGTCTCTTTCTCTCTCGGAGTCTCTTTCTCTCTCGGAGTCTCTCTCTCTCTCGGAGTCTCTCTCTCTCTCGGAGTCTCTCTCTCTCTCTCGGAGTCTCTCTCTCTCTCTCGGAGTCTTTCTCTCTCTCTCTCTCGGAGTCTCTCTCTCTCTCTCTCGGAGTCTCTCTCTCTCTCTCTCGGAGTCTCTCTCTCTCTCTCGGAGTCTCTCTCTCGGAGTCTCTCTCTCTCTCTCGGAGTCTCTCTCTCGGAGTCTCTCTCTCTCGGAGTCTCTCTCTCTCTCTCGGAGTCTCTCTCTCTCGGTCTCTCTCGGTCTTTCTCTCTTGGTGTTTCTCTCTCGGTGTCTCTCTCTGTGTCTCTCTCGGTGTGTCTCTCTCTCTCTCGGTCTCTCTCTCGGTCTCTCTCTCGGTCTCTCTCTCGGTCTCTCTCTCTCGGGCTCTCTCTCGGGCTCTCTTTCTCTCTCGGGCTCTCTTTCTGTCTCGGGCTCTCTTTCTCTCGGTCGCTCTCTGTCTCAGTCTCTGTCTCTCTCGGTCTCTATCTCTGTCTCGGTCTCTATCTCTGTCTCGGTCTCTATCTCTGTCTCTCTCTCGGTCTCTCTCTCTCGGTCTCTCTCTCTCGGTCTCTCTCGATGTCTCTCTCGGTGTCTCTCTCGGTGTCTCTCTCTCTCTCGGTGTCTCTCTCTCTCTCGGTCTCTCTCTATCTCTCTCTCGGTCTCTCTCTCTCGGTCTCTCTCTCTCGGTCTCTCTCTTGGTCTCTCTTCATGTCTCTCTCTCGATGTCTCTCTCTTTCTCTCTCTCTATCTATCGGTCTCTCTCGCTCGGTCTCTCTCTCTCTCGGAGTCTCTCTCTCTCGGAGTCTCTCTCTCTCGGAGTCTCTCTCTCTCGGAGTCTCTCTCTCTCGGAGTCTCTCTCTCTCGGAGTCTCTCTCTCTCTCGGAGTCTCTCTCTCTCTCGGAGTCTCTCTCAGTCTCTCTCTCTCTCGGAGTCTCTCTCTCTCTCTCTCGGAGTCTCTCTCTCTCTCTCGGAGTCTCTCTCTCTCTCTCGGAGTCTCTCTCTCTTTCTCGGAGTCTTTCTCTCTCTCTCGGACTCAAATTCAAATTCAAATTCAAATTCAAATATGCTTTATTGGCAGGACCAAAATACAATTAGTGTTGCCAAAGCAGGAGAAATACAGTAAGTGTGGTGGGAGGGGATCAGGGTTATGGGGAGTTGGGGGGCACAATTTGGGCTCTGACAGTCCATTTAGGGGTCTTAGGTTCCCCTCAGCTTATGACATGTGGTGACATATTGGGCGGCGATCTCCACCATTGATTCCTCTTCCCCCAGTAGGAAGCGGAGTTTCATGTCCTCATCCATGGATGGAAAGCCCGGGCTATGGGTGGTAAATTTCTGGAAGTGGGAGCCCCTCACTGCTGAGTATTTGTCACAGTGCAGTAGGAAATGCGTCTCGTCCTCCAGAGCCCCCTGCTGGCAGTGCTGGCACAGTCTGTTCTCTCGCGGCTTGTATGTCTGTCGGTGCCGCCCTGTTTCCACCTCTAGGCTGTGGGCACTCAGTCTGTACAGGCTCAGAGTCTGCCTGTCTTTGGGGTGGCGTAGCCTTTCCAGATATGGGGCCAGAGTGTAGTCCCTCCGCAGTGACCGGTAGATGGTGAGTTTCTGGGAGTTCTCTAATTCACTCTTCCAGTCCTCTATGTATTGCATCTTGCAGCTCTCTGAGATCTCTTTTATTTGGGCTTTTGTCAGGGGGTGTTGCTGACTTTGGCTGGACTGGCTGCCGGGGTTCCTGGCTTGCTCTGGGCTCCGGCTCAGCAGGGCTTTATGATGGTAGGAGCTGGGGTTGCTGTTCTGTGTGTGTGCCTGGTGTGATAGCGCCCTCTTGTGTATAGTGAACCATAAGGGGAATCGGCCCAGCTCTGCCCTACAGGCTATGTTTGAGGTGCTGCGATGGACTTGGAGGAGATATTTACAGAACTCCATGTGGAAGACTTCGGTAGGGCTGGAATCCCACTTTGTGTGGTCTGGGTAGGTCACTGGGCCCCATACCTCGCTGCCATATAGCAGTATAGGGGTGATGACGCTGTCAAATATCTTGAGCCAGACTCTCACAGGTGGTTTGAGGTGGTACAGTTGTCTTCTGATGGCATAGAAGGTTCTGCATGCTTTTCCTTTCAGGGCTTCTGCTGCTTGCTTGAGGCTCCCGTTATTGCTTAGCTCCAGACCGAGGTAGGTGTAGCTGCTGGTGTTCTCCAGCGTGGAGCCATTTAATGTGAAGGAGGGAGTGTTTATTTTGTTCTGGTTCCTCTTCTGAAATGTGGCGCCCCTGACCTGGTCAGGCACCACTGAGTACTGCACCCATGCTGGGGACAGTACAATACAGGTAATCCAGATGGCTGACAGGGGTGTGGAACACAGGCGCATAGTGATCAGGTCTCACACATGTACCCATGAGAGGACCCCTGGGGATCCCAGGAGGGGGCAAAGCCTATACCTCCACTGGAATAGTGGCAGGGGGTTAAAAAGCCTCCATCTCCTCTCAAGGGGTGTGGTGGAGAGTCTGGTTGCTAGGTGGCGTAGGCAAGAACAGGAGAGGAGGAGCAGTGAGTCAGTTAGAGCAGAGAACTCCAGAGGGCTCAGTGAGGAGCAGACCTGTGGGGCAGATGCTGTCTAACAGCTCCCGCGCAGTGACTACAGACGGGGGAGAACGGTCAACTAGGAGTGCTGCCTGAAAGCCAGCTTCAGCTAGAGAGTGCACGGAGTGGGAAGTAAGGAGACTTCTAGAGAGCACCAGGCCCAACCGGGCGGCAGATCCCGAAGCGAGGATAGATTCACCTTTCCCTGCTAAACCTGCCGGTGTGGGGCTCTTACAGCCCACACCACAACAACCAAAAGCCGCAGCCACGTAACCGCAAGTAGGGCCCATAGGTCACAGGAGGCAAGAGGCTGGAGTGGCCTGGCCCGGGGAACAAGCACACGGCAACACAAGAAGGGGAGAGAGGCTTGGAGCATCTTCCCTGGGTGACCCCCATAGGGACTCAAAGTCGGGGTCACCCCAAACCACCAAGGGCTAAGGAAGGCGAGTTTGTAGTCACCCTCATACAGTCAGCCGGAAGGATACCTGGTTCCCACCTGGTTCATCCCAGCTACGCCCGGGTTACTCACCCTGCCACCTGAAGTGAGTAAAAACCCTGAAAGACACTCTGCCTGTGTGTGGTCATTCTGCGACTTGTGGTACTACAGCTTTACAAAGGGCCCTGGGGCTTGCCTCACTCTCAGGAGGCTACTACACCCGACTGCACCCACCATCAGCCCCAGGCGTCCTCTAACCTGCAGTGGCGGTCCCCTCTGACCGCAAATACTGAGAGTGGCGTCACGATCAAACACTGAAGATTCCCTACCTGTGACCAGATCCAGCTACGTGGAGTCCCTGAAGGTATGCACCGATACAACACCTGTGGGGCTTCACATCTGGCGTCACGAACAGGATAAGGACTAGACCTGTTCAGACAGGTGACCATGTGCCTAGGCGGTCCGCTTGAAAAATTGGAAGCGCCGCCATATTGCCACCATGAAAAGCGCGCTGAAAAACAACAGCAGCCCGCGCTGGAAGAAGTTACCGCCCACGAAGAGGTGTGGCTACCCAGAGATCCCCTGCAGAGTTCTGACCTTGCCAGCTATGAGAGTGGAAGCGTCCAGAGACGGCGGGAAGGAAAGGGAGCCACCAGCCTGCTGCTGGGAGCGGAGCTGCTGAAAGAGGCAGAGCAGAAACTGGACAGCTTGTTACAGGAGGCAGCGAAGAGTCCACTGCTAGGAGACCGTGCAGAAGACGGCGCAGAAGAAATGGCGTCTGACCGCAGGAACCCAGAACCAGGCTCCGCTGCCTGGTGGTACCGAGAGCTGGCCCAGTTTTGCAACCGGCTGGAGACCCGGGTTGTGGAGCAGATTCGGGAGGAACGGATGGAACTGCAGGAGATGACCGCGGCGGTTCGGGCCTATGAAGGGAGAGCTGCGCGCCGGGTGTCAGGCGGGACGGCGACGACGCAGACCCCAGTGCTACCAACAACGGGTGAGTCGAATGATGCCCCGGCCCGCGCAAGTGCCCCGACCCCTGCTGCCACGTCCGCGGTCCCTGAAGAGGCGTCCGGTGCGGCGACGCTGAAGCAGGCCGCAGCCACGCCAGGTGCGGCCCTCCAAGCCCCAGTGGCTGCAGCGATGCCCTGCTCGGCCCACCAAGACCCAGTCCCTGCAGCGATGCCCTGCCCGGCCCGCCAGGACCAGGCCGCCGCCATCCTGGGCGCGGCCCGCCAAGACCAGGCCGCCGCCATACAGGGCGCGGCCCGCCAAGCCCAGACTGCTGCAGCGACGTCCAGCCCAGCCTGCACAGAGCCCCCTGCAACAGCGACACTGATCCAGGCCGCCGCCATGCCAGGCGCGGCCCGCCAAGACCAGGCCGCCGCCATGCCAGGCGCGGCCCGCCAAGACCAGGCCGCCGCCATGCCGGGCGCGGCCCGCCAAGACCAGGCCGCCGCCATGCCAGGCGCGGCCCGCCAAGGAAAGACTACCTCAGCATTTACCCCGGCCTGTAAGGCCAGAGCAGACACCGCTCCCCGGTCCACAGAGGTTCCTGATAGGCAGCCCACGGTGGGTGAAGACCCTGCATATTGGCAGATGAAGGCTGACCTGGAGGCCAAATTTCCACAATGGTTGGTGAGCCAATACATACCCCCTCCGCATACCCCAAAGAGTCTCCTGCTAACTCCTGCAGCAGCTACACCAAGGAGTCCCTCACCTGGGCCGGCTGAAGAGCATCCATCCCCGGCACTGCCACAGCTGGAGTGCCAGGAAGAACTAAGGGGGAGAGGAGGCCAGGAAGCAGAAGGGTTGACTCCGACTCCAGTGCCACCAGTAGCAGTTGTGTATTCAGAGCCGGAAATGCTGCCATACTCCCGCTGGGACGAGGAGGACCTGACCCCCTCTGCAGAAGAAGAGCTGCCTAAGAGCTTCACCTGGGAGCCCACAGGCATGGATCCAGCCCGCAAGACACGGCGCAGAAGAACACAGTTTGCTCCAGCACCACAGTCTCCTGAACAGAGAGCAGTTACCGCCAGAGACCTAAAGGAGAAGCGTTTGTTGAGAGAGTCCAAAGCCCAGGCTAGAGGACCCCTGTGTTATGGCGTAGTGGAAGACTTTAATCTGAAAAGCGGCTATGGATTCATTGTAGCACCAGGAATAAAAGAAGGGATATTTGTAAACCGCAGAGATGTGAACGCTCATCTGCCAAGAGGACACCCTTGCAGAAATCTAAAGATGGGAGATTCCGTTCAGTTCACCCTGCATCAAGGCGAAAGAGGATTGTATGCTCTGGGCGTAACGCTATGTCCCAACAAACCTTACAGCCATCCCCTGCAACAAGAAAGACAAGAAAGACAAGAAAGACAAGAAAGACAAGAAGAACAAGAAAGACAAGAAAGACAAGAAAGACAAGAAAGACAAGAAAGACAAGAAAGACAAGACAGAGATAAAGAAACAGATACAGAAAAGGAATCAGATGCAGACCAAGAAAGGAAAGATAAAGATCCTACAGATGAGGCAACCACAGATGAAGAAAGAGACAAAGAGCAAGAAAGTCACAGGTGCCAGTGCCCAACGTGCCCTCGCCCTAGTGAAAAAGAGGAGTAAAAGTAAAGTAAGAAGAGAAGTTACTGTTTGACCAGTTAAAGTTTTGAAAAGTTTGCAACGTTATTGTTTAAGAATGTGCCCACAAAAACTATTGTGAGAAATAAACTTCAAGGCTATGAACTTGCTATAGCCACAAACTCTCGCAGTGTAAATAGTTACACCAGTGGCACCACCACCAGGGCCAGCCTGTTTAGGGGCTTGGCTCGTCTGCAACCAGGGGGGCCCGTCCGTAGAAAAGGGCCTTGGCTCACCTGCGACCAGAGAGCACGCCTGTTTATGGGGCCTTGGCTCACCACCACAAAGAGGGTACCTGGTCAGCACCAACTGTGGAGGCCGCCTCTGAATCCTGCCAGAAGAGGCTGACGGCGCGGATCCACCAGGCCAGGTATACCCTGAAACCACCAGCCCATGTAAGCCGCCTCTACATCCTGCCAGAAGTGGCTGAAGTCGCGGCCAACGGGAGAGGAAGATTGGAGGAAAGGTCTGGGGAAACGGATGGCCCAGACCTGGTTACCAACAGGACCGGTGACCTGCCTCCTGAGAGGGTTTTGGGTGGGTTAACGGACTTGTGGGTGGAGGGAGGTGATGTCTGATACCTGGTGCTTTTAAAAATGTTTTACATGTTTTAATGTTTTATGCATTTTAAAATGTTGTCTTGCAGCCCGAGGACGTGCTGGTGATAACTAAGGGGGAATGTGGCGCCCCTGACCTGGTCAGGCACCACTGAGTACTGCACCCATGCTGGGGACAGTACAATACAGGTAATCCAGATGGCTGACAGGGGTGTGGAACACAGGCGCATAGTGATCAGGTCTCACACATGTACCCATGAGAGGACCCCTGGGGATCCCAGGAGGGGGCAAAGCCTATACCTCCACTGGAATAGTGGCAGGGGGTTAAAAAGCCTCCATCTCCTCTCAAGGGGTGTGGTGGAGAGTCTGGTTGCTAGGTGGCGTAGGCAAGAACAGGAGAGGAGGAGCAGTGAGTCAGTTAGAGCAGAGAACTCCAGAGGGCTCAGTGAGGAGCAGACCTGTGGGGCAGATGCTGTCTAACAGCGCCCGCGCAGTGACTACAGACGGGGGAGAACGGTCAACTAGGAGTGCTGCCTGAAAGCCAGCTTCAGCTAGAGAGTGCACGGAGTGGGAAGTAAGGAGACTTCTAGAGAGCACCAGGCCCAACCGGGCGGCAGATCCCGAAGCGAGGATAGATTCACCTTTCCCTGCTAAACCTGCCGGTGTGGGGCTCTTACAGCCCACACCACAACAACCAAAAGCCGCAGCCACGTAACCGCAAGTAGGGCCCATAGGTCACAGGAGGCAAGAGGCTGGAGTGGCCTGGCCCGGGGAACAAGCACACGGCAACACAAGAAGGGGAGAGAGGCTTGGAGCATCTTCCCTGGGTGACCCCCATAGGGACTCAAAGTCGGGGTCACCCCAAACCACCAAGGGCTAAGGAAGGCGAGTTTGTAGTCACCCTCATACAGTCAGCCGGAAGGATACCTGGTTCCCACCTGGTTCATCCCAGCTACGCCCGGGTTACTCACCCTGCCACCTGAAGTGAGTAAAAACCCTGAAAGACACTCTGCCTGTGTGTGGTCATTCTGCGACTTGTGGTACTACAGCTTTACAAAGGGCCCTGGGGCTTGCCTCACTCTCAGGAGGCTACTACACCCGACTGCACCCACCATCAGCCCCAGGCGTCCTCTAACCTGCAGTGGCGGTCCCCTCTGACCGCAAATACTGAGAGTGGCGTCACGATCAAACACTGAAGATTCCCTACCTGTGACCAGATCCAGCTACGTGGAGTCCCTGAAGGTATGCACCGATACAACACCTGTGGGGCTTCACAGAAACACCATGACTTTGGTCTTCTTTTGGTTGATGGGAAGCGCCCATGTGGTGCTGAATGTTTCCAGTACTGCCAGGCTATCTTGGAGGCCTCTTTCAGTTGGGGAGAGTAGCAGGAGGTCATCTGCGTACAGCAGGAACTTCACCTCTCGGTCATGCAGACTGAGGCCTGGAGTGGGGGAGGACTCTAGAGCTGTTGCTAGTCCATTTATATAGATGTTGAATAGAGTTGGACTCAGGCTGCAGCCCTGTCTGACCCCACGGCCCTGTCGGAAGAAAGCCGTCCTCTTTCCGTTCACCTTCACGCTGCACCGGTTCTCAGTGTATGAGCTCTTGATCACGTCGTAGGTCCTGCCACCTATTCCGCTCTCCAGGAGTTTCAGGAACAGGCCTGGGTGCCACACTGAGTCAAAGGCCTTTTTGAAGTCCACGAAACATGCAAATATTTTCCCCTGTTTTTTGTCGTGGACGTGGGTCTTGATGAGGCTTTGCAGGGTGTAAATGTGGTCCGTGGTGCGGTGGTTTGGCATGAACCCAGCTTGGCTTCTGCTGAGGACGTCACCCTGGGTGAGGAAGGCGATAATCCTTTTATTAATGATGCTGTTAAACAGTTTTCCCAGAATGCTGTTGACACAGATCCCTCTGTAGTTTGCTGGGTCATATCGGTCTCCATCCTTGTAGATGGGCGTTATGAGACCTTGATTCCAGCTTTGAGGGAAGTAGCCGGCACTCAGGACGTGGGTGAATAGTTTAGCCAGTGCTGCATGAATATCTGGGGAACTGCATTTGATCATCTCAGGCAGGATGCCATCACTGCCCGCGGCCTTCTTAGATTTTAGCAGTTTGATTCTGTCTTTTATTTCCAGCACACTGATTGGTATGTCCAGAGGATTTTGAAAGTCCTTGATTGTCTCCTCCATGTCCCTCAGTTTAGTCATTAGATGCTCTTGTTCTGGGGTTAGGTCGTCTTCTGGGATATTCTTGTAGAGGCCCTTGAAGTAGCTGTGCCAGATGTTGCCATTTTGAATGTGGAGGGTTCTTTGCTTGGGACTTGTACCGATATGGCTCCATGTCTCCCAGAATGAGTTATCCTGGAGGGAGTCTTCGAGCTGCTGCAGTTTGTGGGAGATGTGCTTTTGTTTTTTCTCCTTGAGGGTTCGCTTGTATTGCCTCTGTAGGGTGTCATGGACCACTCTTAGCTCCTTGTTGTCCGGGTCTCTGTGTTTTTGATTTGAGGCTATCCTTAGGGAGTTGCGCAGTGTCTTGCATTCTTTATCAAACCATTTTTGGCCTTGTTTATTTGTAGGTCTCTTGGAGTTGGTCCTTCTGAGGCCTGCTAGCTCTGCCATGGTATATAGGATGTTATTAAAGTCGTTTACTGCCAGGTTGACCCCTTGCTGGTTTGATGTATAGGATTTTGTGTGAAAGTTTACAAGCAGCTCTTTAATCTCTGTTCTGTTGGTCGTGTTGGTGTATTCAATGGCTAACTGTTTGGACCACTTGAAGGATGGTGGCAAATTGTGGAGACCGCTCAAGTGGGGCTTTTGTGTGGGTGACTTGTCCGTGGATCTCAGGTACAGCAGTGTCTGGTTGTGGTCTGACATGTGGGTGTCGGGGGTGACTATGAAGGCATTCATGTTTGCTGGGTCCATGTCTGTTATGGCATAATCCACTACACTACTGCCCGTGTGGGAGTTTAGTGTAAATCTCCCTAATGAGTCCCCCCTGGTGCGCCCGTTCAGTATATGCAGCCCCAAGCTCCGGCACAGGTTCAGCAGTTTTCTGCCGCTTTTATTCACCACTCTGTCATAGCTGTTTCTTGTTGTCTGTACTGAGTCTCTGTAGAAGGGCTCATCTCCCAGGACGTATGTGTTTCCGTCAGGTGACAGGTAGTCCTTCTCTGTACCTGTCCTGGCGTTCAGGTCTCCACAGATGAGCACCTTACCTTTGGACTGGAATTGGGCAGCCTCCCTCTGAAGTTCCTCGTAGATGTCCGGCTTATAGTATGGGGATTCTGATGGAGGGATGTAGGCTGCGCAGAGGTAGATGTCCTGCTGAGAGGTGAGGATGGAGCTGCTTATCTGCATCCAGATATGGCTTTCTCCTCTTTTTATTGCCTTGATATGTTCTTGGATCTCCTCCTTGTACCATATTAGTATGCCCCCTGAGCAGCGGCCATGTTTGGTGTTCTTGTTTTTCTGGGCGGAGACAGAAAATTCCTTGTATCCCATGGGTGCGAGAGATTCCTCCTCTGCCCGGGCCCATGTCTCCAGGAGGATCTGGATGTCAATGTTCTTTAGCCTTTGTTTGAAGTCTGGGTCATTTGTCTTGGACCCAAAAGCTGAGGCATTCAATCCTTGAATGTTCCAGCTGCTGATAACTAAGGATGTCATATTTAGTTGATATACCTTATAATGAGGAAGGATAGATTTTCATAGGACATAACCGGATTTAGTGGTGGGTTTGGGTGGCATATTTTAGTAGTGTCCTAAGAGTTTGCTGCACAATGTGTTGAGCAATGTCCTTATTTCTGCCATGTTGCTGCCCTCTGTTGCTTTGTATTGCCATTTTGGGGCATGTGGTCTTGAGTATTTCTGCCATCTCTGTGGACTCTCTCCAGGGGTCTCTGTGGGCTGCCATCTGTTTGGTGGGTGTCTTGCTTGTGGTCTTGGAGGTCTGTTTAGAACCATGTCCTTTAGCTCTCTTGCTAGATGGCTGACTCCTTGTTTATTGAGGTGTTTGTCGTCATAGAGGTGATGGAGCGTTATTTCGGGGTGTCTTGCCAGCTGTATGTTTGGTGCTGAGGTAATACTGGCGGCCAGCTCTGAGTTGATTTGCTGGGTTATTTGTTGGTGTACATCTTTCCTTGGAAGCAGGGCAGACAGGATTATTTTGGTTCTGGGGAATTTTTGCTGGGCTGCTAGTGCGAGTTTTGATAGGTCCTTTGTGGCTGTCTTTTGGTGGATATCGTTTGTGCCGGTGTGTAGTATGAGGTGTGTGGGCTCGGTGAAATATGGGTTTCTCTCTCGGAGTCTCTTTCTCTCTCTCGGAGTCTCTTTCTCTCTCTCGGAGTCTCTCTCTCTCGATGTCTCTCTCTCTATCTATCGGTCTCTCTCTCTCTCTCGGTCTCTCTCTCTCTCGGTCTCTCGCTCTCTCGGTCTCTCGCTCTCTCGGTCTCTCGCTCTCTCGGTCTCTCTCTCTCGGTCTCTCTCTCTCGGTCTCTCTCTCTCTCGGTCTCTCTCTCTCTCGGTCTCTCTCTCTCTCTCGGTCTCTCTCTCTCGGTCTCTCTCTCGGTCTCTCTCGATGTCTCTCTCTCGATGTCTCTCTCGATGTCTCTCTCTCGATGTCTCTCTCTCTTTCTCTCTCTCTCTATCTATCGGTCTCTCTCGGTCTCTCCCTCTCTCTCTCTCGGTCTCTCTCTCTCGGTCTCTCTCTCTCTCGGAGTCTCTCTCTCTCTCGGATTCTCTCTCTCTCTCTTGGATTCTCTCTCTCTCTCTTGGATTCTCTCTCTCTCTCTCGGAGTCTCTCTCTCTCTCTCGGAGTCTCTCTCTCTCTCGGTCTCTCTCGGTCTCTCTCGGTCTTTCTCTCTTGGTGTCTCTCTCTCGGTGTCTCTCTCTGTGTCTCTCTCGGTGTGTCTCTCTCTCTCTCTCGGTCTCTCTCTCTCTCTCGGTCTCTCTCTCTCGGGCTCTCTCTCGGGCTCTCTTTCTCTCTCAGGCTCTCTTTCTCTCTCGGGCTCTCTTTCTCTCTCAGGCTCTCTTTCTCTCTCGGGCTCTCTTTCTCTCGGTCGCTCTCTGTCTCAGTCTCTGTCTCTCTCGGTCTCTCTCTCTCTCGGTCTCTCTCTCTCTCTCGGTCTCTCTCTCTCTCGGTCTCTCTCTGTCTCTCTCTCGGTCTCTCTCTCTCGGTCTCTCTCTCTCGGAGTCTCTCTCTCTCTCTGAGTCTCTCTCTCTCTCTCGGTCTCTCTCTCTCGGTCTCTCTCTCTCTCTCGGAGTCTCTCTCTCTCTCGGAGTCTCTCTCTCTCGGACTCTCTCTCTCTCTCGGAGTCTCTCTCTCTCGGAGTCTCTCTCTCTCGGAGTCTCTCTCTCTCTCTCGGAGTCTCTCTCTCTCGGAGTCTCTTTCTCTCTCGGAGTCTCTCTCTCTCTCTCGATGTCTCTCTCTCTTTCTCTCTCTCTCTATCGGTCTCTCTCTCTCTCGGTCTCTCTCTCTCTCGGTCTCTCTCTCTCTCTCGGTCTCTCTCTCTCGGTCTCTCTCTCTCTCGGTCTCTCTCTCGGTCTCTCTCTCTCTCTCGGTCTCTCTCTCGGTCTCTCTCTCGGTCTCTCTCGATGTCTCTCTCTCTCTCGATGTCTCTCTCTCTTTCTCTCTCTCTCTATCTATCGGTCTCTCTCTCTCTCTCGGTCTCTCTCTCTCTCTCTCTCTCGGTCTCTCTCTCTCGGTCTCTCTCTCTCGGAGTCTCTCTCTCTCTCGGAGTCTCTCTCTCTCGGAGTCTCTCTCTCTCTCTTGGATTCTCTCTCTCTCTCTCGGAGTCTCTCTCTCTCGGAGTCTCTCTCTCTCTCTCGGAGTCTCTCGGTCTCTCTCGGTCTTTCTCTCTTGGTGTCTCTCTCTCGGTGTCTCTCTCTGTGTCTCTCGGTGTGTCTCTCTCTCGGTCTCTCTCTCTCTCGGTCTCTCTCTCTCGGGCTCTTTCTCGGGCTCTCTTACTCTCGGTCGCTCTCTGTCTCAGTCTCTGTCTCTCTCGGTCTCTCTCTCTCTCGGTCTCTCTCTCTCTCTCTCTCGGTCTCTCTCTCTCGGTCTCTCTCTCGGTCTCTCTCTCGGTCTCTCTCGATGTCTCTCTCTCTCTCGATGTCTCTCTCTCTTTCTCTCTCTATCTATCGGTCTCTCTCTCTCGGTCTCTCTCTCTCTCTCTCGGTCTCTCTCTCTCTCTCTCTCGGAGTTTCTCCCTCTCTGAGTCTCTCTCTCGGAGTCTCTCTCTCTCGGGGTCTCTCTCTCTCTCGGAGTTTCTCTCTCTCTCTCGGAGTCTCTCTGTCTCTCTCGGAGTCTCTCTCTCTCGGAGTCTCTCTCTCTCTCGGAGTCTCTCTCTCTCGGAGTCTCTCTCTCTCTCTCGGAGTCTCTCTCTCTCTCGGAGTCTCTCTCTCTCTCGGAGTCTCTCTCTCTCGGACTCTCTCTCGGAGTCTCTCTCGGAGTCTCTCTCTCTCGGAATCTTTCTCTTTCGGAGTCTCTCTCTCTCGGAGTCTCTCTCTCTCGGAGTCTTTCTCTCTCTCGGAGTCTCTCTCTCTCTCGGAGTCTCTCTCTCGGAGTCTCTCAGTCTCTGTCTCTCTCGGTCGCTCTCTGTCTCAGTCTCTATCTCTGTCTCGGTCTCTATCTCTGTCTCGGTCTCTATCTCTGTCTCGGTCTCTATCTCTGTTTCTCTCTCGGTCTCTTTCTTTCTCTCTCGGTCTCTCTCTTTCTCTCTCGGGCTCTCTCGGGCTCTCTCGGTCTCTCTCTTTCTCTCTCGGGCTCTCTCGGGCTCTCTCGGGCTCTCTCTTTCTCTCTCGGGCTCTCTTTCTCTCTCGGGCTCTCTTTCTCTCTCGGGCACTTTCTTTCTCTCGGTCCCTCTCTTTCTCTCTCGGTCTCTTTCTCTTTCGGTCTCTCTCTTTCTCTTTCGGTCTCTCTTTCTTTTTCGGTCTCTCTTTCTCTTTCGGTCTCTCTCTCTTTCTCTCTTGGGCTCTTTCTTTCTCTTGGTCCCTCTCTTTCTCTCTCGGTCTTTCTTTCTCTCTCGGTCTCTCTCTGTCTCTCTCGGGCTCTCTCTTTCTCTCTCGGGCTCTCTTTCTCTCTCGTGCTCTCTCTTTCTCTCTCGGGCTCTCTCTTTCTCTCTCGGGCTCTCTCTTTCTCTCTCGGGCTCTCTTTCTCTCTCGGGCTCTCTTTCTCTCTCGGGCTCTTTCTTTCTCTCGGTCCCTCTCTTTCTCTCTCGGTCTCTTTCTCTTTCGGTCTCTCTCTTTCTCTTTCGGTCTCTCTCTTTCTCTTTCGGTCTCTCTCTCTTTCTCTCTCGGGCTCTTTCTTTCTCTTGGGCTCTTTCTCTTGGTCCATTTCTTTCTCTCTCGGTCTCTCTCTGTCTCTCTCGGTCTCTCTCTTTCTCTCTTGGTCTCTCACTTTCTCTCTCGGTCTCTCTCTTTCTCTCTCGGTCTCTCTCGGGCTCTCTCGGTCTCTCTCTCTCTCGGTTTCTCTTTCTCTCTCGGTTTCTCTTTCTCTCTCGGTTTCTCTTTGTCTCTCGGTCTCTCAAATTCAAATTCAAATTCAAATTCAAATATGCTTTATTGGCAGGACCAAAATACAATTAGTGTTGCCAAAGCAAGAGAAATACAGTAAGTGTGGTGGGAGGGGATCAGGGTTATGGGGAGTTGGGGGGCACAATTTGGGCTCTGACAGTCCATTTAGGGGTCTTAGGTTCCCCTCAGCTTATGACATGTGGTGACATATTGGGCGGCGATCTCCACCATTGATTCCTCTTCCCCCAGTAGGAAGCGGAGTTTCATGTCCTCATCCATGGATGGAAAGCCCGGGCTATGGGTGGTAAATTTCTGGAAGTGGGAGCCCCTCACTGCTGAGTATTTGTCACAGTGCAGTAGGAAATGCGTCTCGTCCTCCAGAGCCCCCTGCTGGCAGTGCTGGCACAGTCTGTTCTCTCGCGGCTTGTATGTCTGTCGGTGCCGCCCTGTTTCCACCTCTAGGCTGTGGGCACTCAGTCTGTACAGGCTCAGGGTCTGCCTGTCTTTGGGGTGGCGTAGCCTTTCCAGATATGGGGCCAGAGTGTAGTCCCTCCGCAGTGACCGGTAGATGGTGAGTTTCTGGGAGTTCTCTAATTCACTCTTCCAGTCCTCTATGTATTGCATCTTGCAGCTCTCTGAGATCTCTTTTATTTGGGCTTTTGTCAGGGGGTGTTGCTGACTTTGGCTGGACTGGCTGCCGGGGTTCCTGGCTTGCTCTGGGCTCCGGCTCAGCAGGGCTTTATGATGGTAGGAGCTGGGGTTGCTGTTCTGTGTGTGTGCCTGGTGTGATAGCGCCCTCTTGTGTATAGTGAACCATAAGGGGAATCGGCCCAGCTCTGCCCTACAGGCTATGTTTGAGGTGCTGCGATGGACTTGGAGGAGATATTTACAGAACTCCATGTGGAAGACTTCGGTAGGGCTGGAATCCCACTTTGTGTGGTCTGGGTAGGTCACTGGGCCCCATACCTCGCTGCCATATAGCAGTATAGGGGTGATGACGCTGTCAAATATCTTGAGCCAGACTCTCACAGGTGGTTTGAGGTGGTACAGTTGTCTTCTGATGGCATAGAAGGTTCTGCATGCTTTTCCTTTCAGGGCTTCTGCTGCTTGCTTGAGGCTCCCGTTATTGCTTAGCTCCAGACCGAGGTAGGTGTAGCTGCTGGTGTTCTCCAGCGTGGAGCCATTTAATGTGAAGGAGGGAGTGTTTATTTTGTTCTGGTTCCTCTTCTGAAACACCATGACTTTGGTCTTCTTTTGGTTGATGGGAAGCGCCCATGTGGTGCTGAATGTTTCCAGTACTGCCAGGCTATCTTGGAGGCCTCTTTCAGTTGGGGAGAGTAGCAGGAGGTCATCTGCGTACAGCAGGAACTTCACCTCTCGGTCATGCAGACTGAGGCCTGGAGTGGGGGAGGACTCTAGAGCTGTTGCTAGTCCATTTATATAGATGTTGAATAGAGTTGGACTCAGGCTGCAGCCCTGTCTGACCCCACGGCCCTGTCGGAAGAAAGCCGTCCTCTTTCCGTTCACCTTCACGCTGCATCGGTTCTCAGTGTATGAGCTCTTGATCACGTCGTAGGTCCTGCCACCTATTCCGCTCTCCAGGAGTTTCAGGAACAGGCCTGGATGCCACACTGAGTCAAAGGCCTTTTTGAAGTCCACGAAACATGCAAATATTTTCCCCTGTTTTTTGTCGTGGACGTGGGTCTTGATGAGGCTTTGCAGGGTGTAAATGTGGTCCGTGGTGCGGTGGTTTGGCATGAACCCAGCTTGGCTTCTGCTGAGGACGTCACCCTGGGTGAGGAAGGCGATAATCCTTTTATTAATGATGCTGTTAAACAGTTTTCCCAGAATGCTGTTGACACAGATCCCTCTGTAGTTTGCTGGGTCATATCGGTCTCCATCCTTGTAGATGGGCGTTATGAGACCTTGATTCCAGCTTTGAGGGAAGTAGCCGGCACTCAGGACGTGGGTGAATAGTTTAGCCAGTGCTGCATGAATATCTGGGGAACTGTATTTGATCATCTCTGGCAGGATGCCGTCACTGCCCGCGGCCTTCTTACATTTTAGCAGTTTGATTCTGTCTTTTATTTCCAGCACACTGATTGGTATGTCCAGAGGATTTTGAAAGTCCTTGATTGTCTCCTCCATGTCCCTCAGTTTAGTCATTATATGCTCTTGTTCTGGGGTTAGGTCGTCTTCTGGGATATTCTTGTAGAGGCCCTTGAAGTAGCTGTGCCAGATGTTGCCATTTTGAATGTGGAGGGTTCTTTGCTTGGGACTTGTACCGATATGGCTCCATGTCTCCCAGAATGAGTTATCCTGGAGGGAGTCTTCGAGCTGCTGCAGTTTGTGGGAGATGTGCTTTTGTTTTTTCTCCTTGAGGGTTCGCTTGTATTGCCTCTGTAGGGTGTCATGGACCACTCTTAGCTCCTTGTTGTCCGGGTCTCTGTGTTTTTGATTTGAGGCTATTCTTAGGGAGTTGCGCAGTGTCTTGCATTCTTTATCAAACCATTTTTGGCCTTGTTTATTTGTAGGTCTCTTGGAGTTGGTCCTTCTGAGGCCTGCTAGCTCTGCCATGGTATATAGGATGTTATTAAAGTCGTTTACTGCCAGGTTGACCCCTTGCTGGTTTGATGTATAGGATTTTGTGTGAAAGTTTACAAGCAGCTCTTTAATCTCTGTTCTGTTGGTCGTGTTGGTGTATTCAATGGCTAACTGTTTGGACCACTTGAAGGATGGTGGCAAATTGTGGAGACCGCTCAAGTGGGGCTTTTGTGTGGGTGACTTGTCCGTGGATCTCAGGTACAGCAGTGTCTGGTTGTGGTCTGACATGTGGGTGTCGGGGGTGACTATGAAGGCATTCATGTTTGCTGGGTCCATGTCTGTTATGGCATAATCCACTACACTACTGCCCGTGTGGGAGTTTAGTGTAAATCTCCCTAATGAGTCCCCCCTGGTGCGCCCGTTCAGTATATGCAGCCCCAAGCTCCGGCACAGGTTCAGCAGTTTTCTGCCGCTTTTATTCACCACTCTGTCATAGCTGTTTCTTGTTGTCTGTACTGAGTCTCTGTAGAAGGGCTCATCTCCCAGGACGTATGTGTTTCCGTCAGGTGACAGGTAGTCCTTCTCTGTACCTGTCCTGGCGTTCAGGTCTCCACAGATGAGCACCTTACCTTTGGACTGGAATTGGGCAGCCTCCCTCTGAAGTTCCTCGTAGATGTCCGGCTTATAGTATGGGGATTCTGATGGAGGGATGTAGGCTGCGCAGAGGTAGATGTCCTGCTGAGAGGTGAGGATGGAGCTGCTTATCTGCATCCAGATATGGCTTTCTCCTCTTTTTATTGCCTTGATATGTTCTTGGATCTCCTCCTTGTACCATATTAGTATGCCCCCTGAGCAGCGGCCATGTTTGGTGTTCTTGTTTTTCTGGGCGGAGACAGAAAATTCCTTGTATCCCATGGGTGCGAGAGATTCCTCCTCTGCCCGGGCCCATGTCTCCAGGAGGATCTGGATGTCAATGTTCTTTAGCCTTTGTTTGAAGTCTGGGTCATTTGTCTTGGACCCGAAAGCTGAGGCATTCAATCCTTGAATGTTCCAGCTGCTGATAACTAAGGATGTCATATTTAGTTGATATACCTTATAATGAGGAAGGATAGATTTTCATAGGACATAACCGGATTTAGTGGTGGGTTTGGGTGGCATATTTTAGTAGTGTCCTAAGAGTTTGCTGCACAATGTGTTGAGCAATGTCCTTATTTCTGCCATGTTGCTGCCCTCTGTTGCTTTGTATTGCCATTTTGGGGCATGTGGTCTTGAGTATTTCTGCCATCTCTGTGGGCTCTCTCCGGGGGTCTCTGTGGGCTGCCATCTGTTTGGTGGGTGTCTTGCTTGTGGTCTTGGAGGTCTGTTTAGAACCATGTCCTTTAGCTCTCTTGCTAGATGGCTGACTCCTTGTTTATTGAGGTGTTTGTCGTCATAGAGGTGATGGAGCGTTATTTCGGGGTGTCTTGCCAGCTGTATGTTTGGTGCTGAGGTGATACTGGTGGCCAGCTCTGAGTTGATTTGCTGGGTTATTTGTTGGTGTACATCTTTCCTTGGAAGCAGGGCAGACAGGATTATTTTGGTTCTGGGGAATTTTTGCTGGGCTGCTAGTGCGAGTTTTGATAGGTCCTTTGTGACTGTCTTTTGGTGGATATCGTTTGTGCCGGTGTGTAGTATGAGGTGTGTGGGCTCGGTGAAATATGGGTTACTGATCACCTCCTCTGCTTGTGGGATCGTTGAGCAGTGAATTTTTGTAACCCGAGCCGTCGGAAACAGTCTCTGAGTGTCCAGGTATTTCCCATTTGAGTCTATTATTAGGACTATATCAGGATCCAGTGTTTTATTTGGGCCATTTGGTTTCTGTGTGTTGGGTCTCTGAGTGTTGGTTGCCTTTGTTTGTTGTGATGATGCATTTTCATTGCTGGGGTTGATGGTAGGGGTTTCCTTCGTGTTGTTGGGTCCAGGGGTGTTGGACACCCTGATATGCTGTGCTTGTGGGGCTGTATTGATATTGCTGGAGTTATGTGTAGAGTCCGTCTGGCTGAGGTTGTCGCAGGTCTGTGATATATCTGGCACCAGGGTAGTTGGTGCAGGCATTTGTTTTGGGGGAGTGCTTATACTTTGAGGTGCCCTCTCTGTTTTTTGTTGTAGGATTGAGGATTTTAGCTGGGTTATTTCTTCTTTGAGGTATGCATTTTCTTCCTGCAGCCTTTGAAGTGACCTTTGCAATTCCCACAGGTCTGTTTTCACACTTGATATTTCTCCCCTCAGTTGGTCATTTGCATTTTTCTCACCTTGGCTTCTTTGAAATTCTTCTTTGAATTGAATAAACTCGCATTCTAATTGGGACAGGCAGTCTCTGAGTATATCCCTGGGGGGTTGTGATGATTGGGATGTAGATGGGGCTGGGGGGTGGCTGGAGATTGTCTGGTCACTTGTGGATATGCTTCCTTCCTTCATTAGGGTTTTCACTTGCTTTTTAATGTGCAGGAATTGTTGATGAAATTCCTCCATTTTTTGTTCCGTTCCTTGGACCATGATAGTTCCATTTCTATACATATTTATGGAGAGATTAAAGGTCTCAGGGTCCTCCTCATCCTGTACTCTAATTTGTTTGCCCCTGCTAATGCCCCGTTTTTTGATGTTCTTGTAATGTTTGCTGAGAGTCTGGTCCCAGGCTTCATGGTGCCCTGAGTAGAATAACAGATTTGTTTTTTCCCCCTGTTCATTCAAGTCTATTAGTAGTGTCTCTGGGTTTTTCTTCATAGAGTCCAGTTTTATGGCTTTTCTAGCTTCCTTGGATTTGGCATTCTCAGGGAAGGTTATCTCTAATGTGTCAGACCCCCTGCTAGCTCCAGTTGCCTTCTCCAGGTCTCCTGCATTGACTACAGTGCTATCCCCGTGTTGTTTCATTTTAAAGGGCTTTCTTCTATATTTTCTAATGCGTAATATACGATCAATTCTTATTTTAGCAGTGTATTGGCATGGAGCCCTTACCTTGGGGATGCGCTGTGCTGGTAGGGTTTGATGGTGGTCTGTTTGCTGGGTTTCCACTAGGCAATCTTGTCCTGCTTTTCCATCTGTGTATTAATTTTTCTTGTGATTTTTCTTGTCATTGCTTAAAGTCCTTAAAAAGTTTGTCCAGTGTGCTTAGTACTCCGTCATATCTGTAGATTTCCGTATTATGTCCTCCAATCTGCTCATTATAAGGTATAAACTCTGGTTGAATCAGGAGCTCATCTTACAGTGTCCTGCTCCTTCAGTGTCCAGTGTTCTCTCTCTTTCTCTCTCGGTCTCTCTTTCTCTCTCGGTCTCTCTCTCTCTCGGTCTCTCTCTCTCGGTCTCTCTCTCTCAGTCTCTCTCTCTCAGTCTCTCTCTTTTAGTCTCTCTCTCTCGGTCTCTCTCTTTCTCGGTCTCTCTCTTTCTCGGGCTCTCTTTCTCGGGCTCTCTTTCTTGGGCTCTCTTTCTCGGGCTCTCTTTCTCGGGCTCTCTTTCTCGGGCTCTCTTTCTCGGGCTCTCTCTGTCTTGTGCTCTCTCTTTCGGTCTCTCTTGGGCTCTCTCTGTCTCTCGGTCTCTCTCTTTCTCTCTCAGTCTCTCTCTCTCCGTCTCCGTCTCTCTCTCTCTCCGTCTCTCTCTCTCTCTCCATCTCTCTCTCTCCATCTCTCTCTCGGGCTCTCTCTCTTGGGCTCTCTCTCTCGGGCTCTCTCTCTTGGGCTCTCTCTCTCGGGCTCTCTCTCTCGGGCTCTCTCTCTCTCGGGCTCTCTCTCGGGCTCTCTCTCTCTCGGGCTCTCTCTCGGTCTCTCTCTCGGTCTCTCTCTCTCTCAGTCTCTCTCTCGGTCTCTCTCTCTTTTGGTCTCTCTCTCCGTCTCTCTCTCTCTCGGTCTCTCTCTCTCTCGGTCTCTATCTCTCTCGGTCTCTCTCTCGGTTTCTCTCTCTCGGTCTCTCTCTCTCGGTCTCTCTCTCTTACTCTCTCGGTCTCTCTCTCTTTCGGTTTCTCTTTCTCTCTCGGTCTCTCTCTCGGTTTCTCTTTCTCTCTCGGTTTCTCTTTCTCTCTCGGTCTCTCTTTCTCTCTCGGTCTCTTTCTCTGTCTCTCGGTCTCTCTCTCTCGGTCTCTCTTGGGCTCTCTTTCTCGGGCTCTCTTTCTCGGGCTCTCTGTCTTGTGCTCTCTCTTTCGGTCTCTCTTGGTCGGTCTCTCTCTCTTTCTCTTTCGGTCTCTCTCTTTCTCTTTCGGTCTCTTTCTTTCTCTCTCGGTCTCTCTCTTTTTTCTCTCGGTCTCTCTCTTTCTCGGGCTCTCTTTCTCTCGGGCTCTCTTTCTCTCGGGTTCTCTCTTCCTCTCTCGGGCTCTCTCTCGCTCTCTCTATCGCTCTTTCTCTCTCGGTCTCTCTTTCTCTCTCGGTCTCTCTTTCTCTCTCAGTCTCTCTTTCTCTCTCGGTCTCTCTTTCTCTTTCGGTCTCTCTCTTTCTCTCTCGGTCTCTCTCTTTCTCTCTCGGTCTCTCTTTCTCTCTCGGTCTCTCTCTTTCTCTCTCGGTCTCTCTCTTTCTCTCTCGGTCTCTCTTTCTCTCTCGGTCTCTCTTTCTCTCTCGGTCTCTCTTTCTCTTTCGGTCTCTCTCTTTCTCTTTCGGTCTCTCTTTCTCTCTCGGTCTCTTTCTCTCTTGGTCTCTCTCTTTTTCTCTCTCGGTCTCTCTCTCTTGGTCTCTCTCTTTCTCTCTTGGTCTCTCTCTTTTTCTCTCTCGGTCTCTCTCTTTCTCTTTTGGTCTCTCTTTCTTTTTCTCTCTTAGTCTCTCTCTCTCGGTGTCTCTCTCTCTCTCGGTGTCTCTCTCTCGGTCTCTCTTTTGGTCTATCTCTCGGTCCCTCTCTCTCTCGGTCTCTCTTGGTCTCTTTCTATCTTGGTTTCTCTCTCGGTCTCTCTCACTCTCTGTCTCTCTCTCTCTTGGTCTCTCTCTCGGTCTCTGTCTCTCTCGGTCTCGGTCTCTGTCTCTCTCGGTCTCGGTCTCTCTCGGTCTCGGTCTCTCTCGGTCTCTCTCTCTCTCGGTCTCTGTCTCTCTCTCTCTCTCGGTCTCTGTCTCTCTCTCTCTCGGTCTCTGTCTCTCTCTCTCGGTCTCTGTCTCTCTCTCTCTCGGTCTCTATCTCTCTCTCTCTCGGTCTGTCTCTCTCTCTCTCTCGGTCTCTCTCTCTCTCGGTCTCTCTCTCGGTCTCTCTCTCGGTCTCTCTCGATGTCTCTCTCTCTCTCGATGTCTCTCTCTCTTTCTCTCTCTATCTATCGGTCTCTCTCTCTCGGTCTCTCTCTCTCTCTCTCGGTCTCTCTCTCTCTCTCGGTAACTCTCTCTCTCTCGGTCTCTCTCTCTCGGTCTCTCTCTCGGTCTCTCTCGATGTCTCTCTCTCTCTCGATGTCTCTCTCTTTCTCTCTCTCTCTATCGGTCTCTCTCTCTCTCGGTCTCTCTCTCTCGGTCTCTCTCTCTCTCTTGGAGTCTCTCTCTCGGAGTCTCTCTCTCTCTCGGAGTCTCTCTCTCTCGGACTCTCTCTCTCTCTCGGAGTCTCTCTCGGACTCTCTCTCTCTCTCTCGGAGTCTCTCTCTCTCTCTCGGAGTCTCTCTCTCTCGGAGTCTCTCTCTCGGAGTCTCTCTCTCTCGGAGTCTCTCTCTCTCGGAGTCTCTCTCTCTCGGAGTCTCTCTCTCTCTCTCGGAGTCTCTCTCTCTCGGACTCTCTCTCTCTCGGACTCTCTCTCTCTCGGAGTCTCTCTCTCTCTCGGAGTCTCTTTCTCTCTCTCGGAGTCTCTTTCTCTCTCGGAGTCTCTCTCTCTCAATGTCTCTCTCTCTCGATGTCTCTCTCTCTTTCTCTCTCTCTCTCTATCGGTCTCTCTCTCGGTCTCTCTCTCTCGGTCTCTCTCTCGGTCTCTCTCTCTCTCTCGGTAACTCTCTCTCTCTCGGTCTCTCTCTCTCGGTCTCTCTCTCGGTCTCTCTCGATGTCTCTCTCTCTCTCGATGTCTCTCTCTCTTTCTCTCTCTCTCTATCGGTCTCTCTCTCTCGGTCTCTCTCTCTCTCGGTCTCTCTCTCTCGGTCTCTCTCTCTCGGTCTCTCTCTCTCGGAGTCTCTCTCTCTTTCTTGGATTCTCTCTCTCTCTCTCGGAGTCTCTCTCTCTCGGTCTCTCTCGGTCTCTCTCGGTCTTTCTCTCTTGGTGTCTCTCTCTCGGTGTCTCTCTCTGTGTCTCTCTCAGTGTTTCTCTCTCTCTCTCTCGGTCTCTCTCTCGGTCTCTCTCTCTCGGGCTCTTTCTCGGGCTCTCTTTCTCTCGGGCTCTCTTTCTCTCTCGGGCTCTCTTTCTCTCGGTCGCTCTCTGTCTCAGTCTCTGTCTCTCTCGGTCTCTCTCTCTCTCTCGGTCTCTCTCTCTCTCTCGGTCTCTCTCTCTCTCTCTCGGTCTCTCTCTCGGTCTCTCTCTCGGTCTCTCTCGATGTCTCTCTCTCTCTCGATGTCTCTGTCTCTTTCTCTTTCTCTCTCTCTCTCTCTATCGGTCTCTCTCTCGGTCTCTCTCTCTCTCTCGGTCTCTCTCTCTCGGTCTCTCTCTCTCTCTCGGTCTCTCTTTCTCGGTCTCTCTCTCTCGGAGTCTCTCTCTCTCGGAGTCTCTCTCTCTCTCGGAGTCTCTCTCTCTCTCGGAGTCTCTCTCTCTCTCGGAGTCTCTCTCTCTCGGAGTCTCTCTCTCGGAGTCTTTCTCTCTCTGAGTCTCTCTCTCTCTGAGTCTCTCTCTCTCTGAGTCTCTCTCTCTCGGAGTCTCTCTCTCTCGGACTCACTCTCGGAGTCTCTCTCTCGGAGTCTCTCAGTCTCTGTCTCTCTCGGTCGCTCTCTGTCTCAGTCTCTATCTCTGTCTCGGTCTCTATCTCTGTCTCGGTCTCTATCTCTGTTTCTCTCTCGGTCTCTCTCTTTCTCTCTCGGTCTCTCTCTTTCTCTCTCTTTCTCTCTCGGGCTCTCTCGGGCTCTCTCTTTCTCTCTCGGGCTCTCTTTCTCTCTCGGGCTCTCTTTCTTTCTCGGGCTCTTTCTTTCTCTCGGTCCCTCTCTTTCTCTCTCGGTCTCTTTCTCTTTCGGTCTCTCTCTTTCTCTTTCGGTCTCTCTTTCTCTTTCGGTCTCTCTCTCTTTCTCTCTCGGGCTCTTTCTTTCTCTTGGGCTCTTTCTTTCTCTTGGTCCCTCTCTTTCTCTCTCGGTCTTTCTTTCTCTCTCGGTCTCTCTCTGTCTCTCTCGGGCTCTCTCTTTCTCTCTCGGGCTCTCTTTCTCTCTCGTGCTCTCTCTTTCTCTCTCGGGCTCTCTCTTTCTCTCTCGGGCTCTCTTTCTCTCTCGGGCTCTCTTTCTCTCTCGGGCTCTTTCTTTCTCTCGGTCCCTCTCTTTCTCTCTCGGTCTCTTTCTCTTTCGGTCTCTCTCTTTCTCTTTCGGTCTCTCTCTTTCTCTTTCGGTCTCTCTCTCTTTCTCTCTCGGGCTCTTTCTTTCTCTTGGGCTCTTTCTCTTGGTCCATTTCTTTCTCTCTCGGTCTCTCTCTTTCTCTCTTGGTCTCTCACTTTCTCTCTCGGTCTCTCTCTTTCTCTCTCGGTCTCTCTCGGGCTCTCTCGGTCTCTCTCTCTCTCGGTTTCTCCTTCTCTCTCGGTTTCTCCTTCTCTCTCGGTTTCTCTTTCTCTCTCGGTTTCTCTTTGTCTCTCGGTCTCTCTTTCTCTCTCGGTCTCTCTTTCTCTCTCGGTCTCTCTTTCTCTCTCGGTCTCTCTCTCTCTCGGTCTCTCTCTCTCGGTCTCTCTCTCTCGGTCTCTCTCTCTCAGTCTCTGTCTCTCAGTCTCTCTCTTTTAGTCTCTCTCTCTCGGTCTCTCTCTTTCTCGGGCTCTCTCTTTCTCGGGCTCTCTTTCTCGGGCTCTCTTTCTTGGGCTCTCTTTCTCGGGCTCTCTTTCTCGGGCTCTCTTTCTCGGGCTCTCTTTCTCGGGCTCTCTTTCTCGGGCTCTCTCTGTCTTGTGCTCTCTCTTTCGGTCTCTCTTGGGCTCTCTCTGTCTCTCGGTCTCTCTCTTTCTCTCTCAGTCTCTCTCTCTCCGTCTCCGTCTCTCTCTCTCTCCGTCTCTCTCTCTCTCTCTCTCTCTCCATCTTTCTCTCTCCATCTCTCTCTCTCCATCTCTCTGTCTCCATCTCTCTCTCTCTCCATCTCTCTCTCGGGCTCTCTCTCTTGGGCTCTCTCTCTCGGGCTCTCTCTCTTGGGCTCTCTCTCTCGGGCTCTCTCTCTCGGGCTCTTTCTCTCTCGGGCTCTCTCTCGGGCTCTCTCTCTCTCGGGCTCTCTCTCGGTCTCTCTCTCGGTCTCTCTCTCTCTCGGTTTCTCTTTGTCTCTCGGTCTCTCTTTCTCTCTCGGTCTCTCTCTCTCGGTCTCTCTCTCTCAGTCTCTCTCTCTCAGTCTCTCTCTTTTAGTCTCTCTCTCAGTCTCTCTCTTTCTCGGTCTCTCTCTTTCTCGGGCTCTCTCTTTCTCGGGCTCTCTTTCTCGGGCTCTCTTTCTCGGGCTCTCTTTCTCGGGCTCTCTTTCTCTGGCTCTCTCTGTCTTGTGCTCTCTCTTTCGGTCTCTCTTGGGCTCTCTCTGTCTCTCGGTCTCTCTCTTTCTCTCTCAGTCTCTCTCTCTCCATCTTTCTCTCTCCATCTCTCTCTCTCCATCTCTCTGTCTCCATCTCTCTCTCTCCATCTCTCTCTCGGGCTCTCTCTCTTGGGCTCTCTCTCTCGGGCTCTCTCTTGGGCTCTCTCTCTCGGGCTCTCTCTCTCGGGCTCTTTCTCTCTCGGGCTCTCTCTCGGGCTCTCTCTCTCTCGGGCTCTTTCTCGGTCTCTCTCTCGGTCTCTCTCTCTCTCGGTCTCTCTCTCTCGGTCTCTCTCTCTCTTGGTCTCTCTCTCGGTCTCTCTCTCTCTCGGTCTCTCTCTCTCTCGGTCTCTCTCTCTCTCGGTCTCTCTCTCGGTCTCTCTCTCTTGGTCTGTCTCTCTTGGTCTGTCTCTCTCGGTTTCTCTCTCTCGGTCTCTCTCTCTCGGTCTCTCTCTCTTACTCTCTCGGTCTCTCTCTCTTTCGGTTTCTCTTTCTCTCTCGGTCTCTCTCTCGGTTTCTCTTTCTCTCTCGGTTTCTCTTTCTCTCTCGGTTTCTCTTTCTCGGTCTCTCTTTCTCTCTCGGTCTCTTTCTCTGTCTCTCGGTCTCTCTCTCTCGGTCTCTCTTGGGCTCTTTCTCGGGCTCTCTTTCTCGGGCTCTCTGTCTTGTGCTCTCTCTTTCGGTCTCTCTTGGTCTCTCTCTCTTTCTCTTTCGGTCTCTTTCTTTCTCTTTCGGTCTCTCTCTTTCTCTCTCGGTCTCTCTCTTTTTTCTCTCGGTCTCTCTCTTTCTCGGGCTCTCTTTCTCTCGGGCTCTCTTTCTCTCGGGTTCTCTCGTCCTCTCTCGGGCTCTCTCTCGCTCTCTCTATCGCTCTCTCTTTCTCTCTCGGTCTCTCTTTCTCTCTCGGTCTCTCTTTCTCTTTCGGTCTCTCTCTCTCGGTCTCTCTCTTTCTCTCTCGGTCTCTCTTTCTCTCTCGGCCTCTCTCTTTCTCTCTCGGTCTCTCTTTCTCTCTCGGTCTCTCTCTTTCTCTTTCGGTCTCTCTTTCTCTCTCGGTCTCTTTCTCTCTTGGTCTCTCTCTTTTTCTCTCTCGGTCTCTCTCTCTTTCTCTCTTGGTCTCTCTCTTTCTCTCTTGGTCTCTCTCTTTTTCTCTCTCGGTCTCTCTCTTTCTCTTTTGGTCTCTCTTTCTTTTTCTCTCTTAGTCTCTCTCTCTCGGTGTGTCTCTCTCTCTCTCTCGGTGTCTCTCTCTCGGTCTCTCTTTTGGTCTATCTCTCGGTCCCTCTCTCTCTCGGTCTCTCTTGGTCTCTTTCTATCTTGGTTTCTCTCTCGGTCTCTCTCACTCTCGGTCTCTCTCTCTCTTGGTCTCTCTCTCTCTCTTGGTCTCTCTCTCGGTCTCTGTCTCTCTCGGTCTCGGTCTCTGTCTCTCTCGGTCTCGGTCTCTCTCGGTCTCGGTCTCTCTCTCTCTCTCGGTCTCTGTCTCTCTCTCTCTCGGTCTCTGTCTCTCTCTCTCTCGGTCTCTGTCTCTCTCTCTCTCTCGGTCTCTGTCTCTCTCTCTCTCGGTCTCTGTCTCTCTCTCTCTCTCGGTCTCTCTCTCTCTCTCGGTCTCTCTCTCTCGGACTCTCTCTCGGTCTCTCTCGATGTCTCTCTCTCTCTCGATGTCTCTCTCTCTCTCTCGGTCTCTCTCTCTCGGTCTCTCTCTCTCTCTCTCGGAGTCTCTCTCTCTCTCGGAGTATCTCTCTCTCTCGGAGTCTCTCTCTCTCGGACTCTCTCTCTCTCGGACTCTCTCTCTCTCGGACTCTCTCTCTCTCGGTCTCTCTCTCTCTCGGTAACTCTCTCTCTCTCGGTCTCTCTCTCTCGGTCTCTCTCTCGGTCTCTCTCGATGTCTCTCTCTCTCGATGTCTCTCTCTTTCTCTCTCTCTCTATCTATCGGTCTCTCTCTCTCTCGGTCTCTCTCTCTCTCTCGGTCTCTCTCTCTCGGAGTCTCTCTCTCTCTCGGAGTCTCTCTCTCTCTCTCTCGGAGTCTCTCTCTCTCGGTCTCTCTCGGTCTCTCTCGGTCTTTCTCTCTTGGTGTCTCTCTCTCGGTGTCTCTCTCTGTGTCTCTCTCGGTGTGTCTCTCTCTCTCTCTCTCGGTCTCTCTCTCTCGGGCTCTTTCTCGGGCTCTCTTTCTCTCTCGGGCTCTCTTTCTCTCTCGGGCTCTCTTTCTCTCGGTCGCTCTCTGTCTCAGTCTCTGTCTCTCTCGGTCTCTCTCTCTCGGTCTCTCTCTCTCTCTCGGTCTCTCTCTCTCTCTCGATGTCTCTCTCTCTCGATGTCTCTCTCTCTTTCTCTCTAGCTATCGGTCTCTCTCTCTCTCGGTCTCTCGGTCTCTCTCTCGGTCTCTCTCTCTCGGAGTCTCTCTCTCTCGGAGTCTCTCTCTCTCTCGGAGTCTCTCTCTCTCTCAGAGTCTCTCTCACTCGGAGTCTCTCTCACTCGGAGTCTCTCTCTCTCGGAGTCTCTCTCTCTCGGAGTCTCTCTCTCTCGGAGTCTCTCTCTCTCGGAGTCTCTCTCTCTCTCTCGGAGTCTCTCTCTCTCTCTTGGAGTCTCTCTCTCTCGGAGTGTCTCTCTCTCTCTCGGAGTCTCTCTCTCCTGGTGTCTCTCTCTCGGTGTCTCTCTCTGTGTCTCTCTCGGTGTGTGTCTCTCTCTCTCTCGGTCTCTCTCTCTCGGTCTCTCTCTCTGTCGGTCTCTCTCTCTCGGAGTCTCTCTCTCTCGGGCTCTCTCTCTCGGAGTCTCTCTCGGAGTCTCTCTCTCTCTCGGAGTCTCTCTCTCTCTTGGAGTCTCTCTCTCTCTTGGAGTCTCTCTCTCTCGGAGTCTCTCTCTCGGAGTCTCTCTCTCTCTCGGAGTCTCTCTCTCTCGGAGTCTCTCTCTCTCGGAGTCTCTCTCTCTCGGACTCTCTCTCGGAGTCTCTCTCGGAGTCTCTCTCTCTCGGAATCTCTCTCGGAGTCTCTCTCTCTCTCTCGGAGTCTCTCTCTCTCTCGGAGTCTCTCTCTCTATGTCTCTCTCTCTTTCTCTCTCTCTCTATCAGTCTCTCTCTCTCGGAGTCTCTCTCTCTCTCTCGGAGTCTCTCTCTCGGAGTCTCTCTCTCTCGGACTCTCTCTCTCTCGGAGTCTCTCTCTCTCTCGGAGTCTCTTTCTCTCTCTCGGAGTCTCTCTCTCTCGATGTCTCTCTCTCTTTCAAATTCAAATTCAAATTCAAATTCAAATATGCTTTATTGGCAGGACCAAAATACAATTAGTGTTGCCAAAGCAGGAGAAATACAGTAAGTGTGGTGGGAGGGGATCAGGGTTATGGGGAGTTGGGGGGCACAATTTGGGCTCTGACAGTCCATTTAGGGGTCTTAGGTTCCCCTCAGCTTATGACATGTGGTGACATATTGGGCGGCGATCTCCACCATTGATTCCTCTTCCCCCAGTAGGAAGCGGAGTTTCATGTCCTCATCCATGGATGGAAAGCCCGGGCTATGGGTGGTAAATTTCTGGAAGTGGGAGCCCCTCACTGCTGAGTATTTGTCACAGTGCAGTAGGAAATGCGTCTCGTCCTCCAGAGCCCCCTGCTGGCAGTGCTGGCACAGTCTGTTCTCTCGCGGCTTGTATGTCTGTCGGTGCCGCCCTGTTTCCACCTCTAGGCTGTGGGCACTCAGTCTGTACAGGCTCAGAGTCTGCCTGTCTTTGGGGTGGCGTAGCCTTTCCAGATATGGGGCCAGAGTGTAGTCCCTCCGCAGTGACCGGTAGATGTTGAGTTTCTGGGAGTTCTCTAATTCACTCTTCCAGTCCTCTATGTATTGCATCTTGCAGCTCTCAGAGATCTCTTTTATTTGGGCTTTTGTCAGGGTGTGTTGCTGACTTTGGCTGCCGGGGTTCCTGGCTTGCTCTGGGCTCCGGCTCAGCAGGGCTTTATGATGGTAGGAGCTGGGGTTGCTGTTCTGTATGTGTGCCTGGTGTGATAGCGCCCTCTTGTGTATAGTGAACCATAAGGGGAATCGGCCCAGCTCTGCCCTACAGGCTATGTTTGAGGTGCTGCGATGGACTTGGAGGAGATATTTACAGAACTCCATGTGGAAGACTTCGGTAGGGCTGGAATCCCACTTTGTGTGGTCTGGGTAGGTCACTGGGCCCCATACCTCGCTGCCATATAGCAGTATAGGGGTGATGACGCTGTCAAATATCTTGAGCCAGACTCTCACAGGTGGTTTGAGGTGGTACAGTTGTCTTCTGATGGCATAGAAGGTTCTGCATGCTTTTCCTTTCAGGGCTTCTGCTGCTTGCTTGAGGCTCCCGTTATTGCTTAGCTCCAGACCGAGGTAGGTGTAGCTGCTGGTGTTCTCCAGCGTGGAGCCATTTAATGTGAAGGAGGGAGTGTTTATTTTGTTCTGGTTCCTCTTCTGAAACACCATGACTTTGGTCTTCTTTTGGTTGATGGGAAGCGCCCATGTGGTGCTGAATGTTTCCAATACTGCCAGGCTATCTTGGAGGCCTCTTTCAGTTGGGGAGAGTAGCAGGAGGTCATCTGCGTACAGCAGGAACTTCACCTCTCGGTCATGCAGACTGAGGCCTGGAGTGGGGGAGGACTCTAGAGCTGTTGCTAGTCCATTTATATAGATGTTGAATAGAGTTGGACTCAGGCTGCAGCCCTGTCTGACCCCACGGCCCTGTCGGAAGAAAGCCGTCCTCTTTCCGTTCACCTTCACGCTGCACCGGTTCTCAGTGTATGAGCTCTTGATCACGTCGTAGGTCCTGCCACCTATTCCGCTCTCCAGGAGTTTCAGGAACAGGCCTGGGTGCCACACTGAGTCAAAGGCCTTTTTGAAGTCCACGAAACATGCAAATATTTTCCCCTGTTTTTTGTCGTGGACGTGGGTCTTGATGAGGCTTTGCAGGGTGTAAATGTGGTCCGTGGTGCGGTGGTTTGGCATGAACCCAGCTTGGCTTCTGCTGAGGACGTCACCCTGGGTGAGGAAGGCGATAATCCTTTTATTAATGATGCTGTTAAACAGTTTTCCCAGAATGCTGTTGACACAGATCCCTCTGTAGTTTGCTGGGTCATATCGGTCTCCATCCTTGTAGATGGGCGTTATGAGACCTTGATTCCAGCTTTGAGGGAAGTAGCCGGCACTCAGGACGTGGGTGAATAGTTTAGCCAGTGCTGCATGAATATCTGGGGAACTGCATTTGATCATCTCAGGCAGGATGCCATCACTGCCCGCGGCCTTCTTACATTTTAGCAGTTTGATTCTGTCTTTTATTTCCAGCACACTGATTGGTATGTCCAGAGGATTTTGAAAGTCCTTGATTGTCTCCTCCATGTCCCTCAGTTTAGTCATTAGATGCTCTTGTTCTGGGGTTAGGTCGTCTTCTGGGATATTCTTGTAGAGGCCCTTGAAGTAGCTGTGCCAGATGTTGCCATTTTGAATGTGGAGGGTTCTTTGCTTGGGACTTGTACCGATATGGCTCCATGTCTCCCAGAATGAGTTATCCTGGAGGGAGTCTTCGAGCTGCTGCAGTTTGTGGGAGATGTGCTTTTGTTTTTTCTCCTTGAGGGTTCGCTTGTATTGCCTCTGTAGGGTGTCATGGACCACTCTTAGCTCCTTGTTGTCCGGGTCTCTGTGTTTTTGATTTGAGGCTATTCTTAGGGAGTTGCGCAGTGTCTTGCATTCTTTATCAAACCATTTTTGGCCTTGTTTATTTGTAGGTCTCTTGGAGTTGGTCCTTCTGAGGCCTGCTAGCTCTGCCATGGTATATAGGATGTTATTAAAGTCGTTTACTGCCAGGTTGACCCCTTGCTGGTTTGATGTATAGGATTTTGTGTGAAAGTTTACAAGCAGCTCTTTAATCTCTGTTCTGTTGGTCGTGTTGGTGTATTCAATGGCTAACTGTTTGGACCACTTGAAGGATGGTGGCAAATTGTGGAGACCGCTCAAGTGGGGCTTTTGTGTGGGTGACTTGTCCGTGGATCTCAGGTACAGCAGTGTCTGGTTGTGGTCTGACATGTGGGTGTCGGGGGTGACTATGAAGGCATTCATGTTTGCTGGGTCCATGTCTGTTATGGCATAATCCACTACACTACTGCCCGTGTGGGAGTTTAGTGTAAATCTCCCTAATGAGTCCCCCCTGGTGCGCCCGTTCAGTATATGCAGCCCCAAGCTCCGGCACAGGTTCAGCAGTTTTCTGCCGCTTTTATTCACCACTCTGTCATAGCTGTTTCTTGTTGTCTGTACTGAGTCTCTGTAGAAGGGCTCATCTCCCAGGACGTATGTGTTTCCGTCAGGTGACAGGTAGTCCTTCTCTGTACCTGTCCTGGCGTTCAGGTCTCCACAGATGAGCACCTTACCTTTGGACTGGAATTGGGCAGCCTCCCTCTGAAGTTCCTCGTAGATGTCCGGCTTATAGTATGGGGATTCTGATGGAGGGATGTAGGCTGCGCAGAGGTAGATGTCCTGCTGAGAGGTGAGGATGGAGCTGCTTATCTGCATCCAGATATGGCTTTCTCCTCTTTTTATTGCCTTGATATGTTCTTGGATCTCCTCCTTGTACCATATTAGTATGCCCCCTGAGCAGCGGCCATGTTTGGTGTTCTTGTTTTTCTGGGCGGAGACAGAAAATTCCTTGTATCCCATGGGTGCGAGAGATTCCTCCTCTGCCCGGGCCCATGTCTCCAGGAGGATCTGGATGTCAATGTTCTTTAGCCTTTGTTTGAAGTCTGGGTCATTTGTCTTGGACCCGAAAGCTGAGGCATTCAATCCTTGAATGTTCCAGCTGCTGATAACTAAGGATGTCATATTTAGTTGATATACCTTATAATGAGGAAGGATAGATTTTCATAGGACATAACCGGATTTAGTGGTGGGTTTGGGTGGCATATTTTAGTAGTGTCCTAAGAGTTTGCTGCACAATGTGTTGAGCAATGTCCTTATTTCTGCCATGTTGCTGCCCTCTGTTGCTTTGTATTGCCATTTTGGGGCATGTGGTCTTGAGTATTTCTGCCATCTCTGTGGACTCTCTCCGGGGCTCTCTGTGGGCTGCCATCTGTTTGGTGGGTGTCTTGCTTGTGGTCTTGGAGGTCTGTTTAGAACCATGTCCTTTAGCTCTCTTGCTAGATGGCTGACTCCTTGTTTATTGAGGTGTTTGTCGTCATAGAGGTGATGGAGCGTTATTTCGGGGTGTCTTGCCAGCTGTATGTTTGGTGCTGAGGTAATACTGGCGGCCAGCTCTGAGTTGATTTGCTGGGTTATTTGTTGGTGTACATCTTTCCTTGGAAGCAGGGCAGACAGGATTATTTTGGTTCTGGGGAATTTTTGCTGGGCTGCTAGTGCGAGTTTTGATAGGTCCTTTGTGACTGTCTTTTGGTGGATATCGTTTGTGCCGGTGTGTAGTATGAGGTGTGTGGGCTCGGTGAAATATGGGTTACTGATCACCTCCTCTGCTTGTGGGATCGTTGAGCAGTGAATTTTTGTAACCCGAGCCGTCGGAAACAGTCTCTGAGTGTCCAGGTATTTCCCATTTGAGTCTATTATTAGGACTATATCAGGATCCAGTGTTTTATTTGGGCCATTTGGTTTCTGTGTGTTGGGTCTCTGAGTGTTGGTTGCCTTTGTTTGTTGTGATGATGCATTTTCATTGCTGGGGTTGATGGTAGGGGTTTCCTTCATGTTGTTGGGTCCAGGGGTGTTGGACACCCCGATATGCTGTGCTTGTGGGGCTGTATTGATATTGCTGGAGTTATGTGTAGAGTCCGTCTGGCTGAGGTTGTCGCAGGTCTGTGATATATCTGGCACCAGGGTAGTTGGTGCAGGCATTTGTTTTGGGGGAGTGCTTATACTTTGAGGTGCCCTCTCTGTTTTTTGTTGTAGGATTGAGGATTTTAGCTGGGTTATTTCTTCTTTGAGGTATGCATTTTCTTCCTGCAGCCTTTGAAGTGACCTTTGCAATTCCCACAGGTCTGTTTTCACACTTGATATTTCTCCCCTCAGTTGGTCATTTGCATTTTTCTCACCTTGGCTTCTTTGAAATTCTTCTTTGAATTGAATAAACTCGCATTCTAATTGGGACAGGCAGTCTCTGAGTATATCCCTGGGGGGTTGTGATGATTGGGATGTAGATGGGGCTGGGGGGTGGCTGGAGATTGTCTGGTCACTTGTGGATATGCTTCCTTCCTTCATTAGGGTTTTCACTTGCTTTTTAATGTGCAGGAATTGTTGACGAAATTCCTCCATTTTTTGTTCCGTTCCTTGGACCATGATAGTTCCATTTCTATACATATTTATGGAGAGATTAAAGGTCTCAGGGTCCTCCTCATCCTGTACTCTAATTTGTTTGCCCCTGCTAATGCCCCGTTTTTTGATGTTCTTGTAATGTTTGCTGAGAGTCTGGTCCCAGGCTTCATGGTGCCCTGAGTAGAATAACAGATTTGTTTTTTCCCCCTGTTCATTAAAGTCTATTAGTAGTGTCTCTGGGTTTTTCTTCATAGAGTCCAGTTTTATGGCTTTTCTAGCTTCCTTGGATTTGGCATTCTCAGGGAAGGTTATCTCTAATGTGTCAGACCCCCTGCTAGCTCCAGTTGCCTTCTCCAGGTCTCCTGCATTGACTACAGTGCTATCCCCGTGTTGTTTCATTTTAAAGGTCTTTCTTTTATATTTTCTAATGCGTAATATACGATCAATTCTTATTTTAGCAGTGTATTGGCATGGAGCCCTTACCTTGGGGATGCGCTGTGCTGGTAGGGTTTGATGGTGGTCTGTTTGCTGGGTTTCCACTAGGCAATCTTGTCCTCCTTTTCCATCTGTATATTAATTTTTCTTGTGATTTTTCTTGTCATTGCTTAAAGTCCTTAAAAAGTTTGTCCAGTGTGCTTAGTACTCCGTCATATCTGTAGATTTCCGTATTATGTCCTCCAATCTGCTCATTATAAGGTATAAACTCTGGTTGAATCAGGAGCTCATCTTACAGTGTCCTGCTCCTTCAGTGTCCAGTGTTCTCTCTTTCTCTCTCTCTCTATCGGTCTCTCTCTCTCTCGGTCTCTCTCTCTCGGTCTCTCTCTCGGTCTCTCTCTCTCTCTCGGTAACTCTCTCTCTATCGGTCTCTCTCTCTCTCTCGGAGTCTCTCTCTCTCTCTCGGAGTCTCTCTCTCTCTCTCTCGGAGTCTCTCTCTCTCGGAGTCTCTCTCTCTCTCGGAGTCTCTTTCTCTCTCTCGGAGTCTCTCTCTCTCGATGTCTCTCTCTCTTTCTCTCTCTATCGGTCTCTCTCTCTCTCGGTCTCTCTCTCTCTCTCGGTCTCTCTCTCGGTCTCTCTCTCTCTCTCTCGGTAACTCTCTCTCTCTCGGTCTCTCTCTCTCGGTCTCTCTCTCGGTCTCTCTCGATGTCTCTCTCTCTCTCGATGTCTCTCTCTTTCTCTCTCTCTCTATCTATCGGTCTCTCTCTCTCTCGGTCTCTCTCTCTCTCTCGGTCTCTCTCTCTCGGAGTCTCTCTCTCTCTCGGAGTCTCTCTCTCTCTCTCTCTCGGAGTCTCTCTCTCTCTGTCTCTCTCGGTCTTTCTCTCTTGGTGTCTCTCTCTCGGTGTCTCTCTCTGTGTCTCTCTTGGTGTGTCTCTCTCTCTCGGTCTCTCTCTCGGTCTCTCTCTCTCGGGCTCTTTCTCGGGCTCTTTCTCTCTCGGGCTCTCTTTCTCTCTCGGGCTCTCTTTCTCTCGGTCGCTCTCTGTCTCAGTCTCTGTCTCTCTCGGTCTCTCTCTCTCTCTCGGTCTCTCTCTCTCTCTCGGTCTCTCTCTCGGTCTCTCTCGATGTCTCTCTCTCTCTCGATGTCTCTCTCTCTTTCTCTCTCTCTAGCTATCGGTCTCTCTCTCTCTCGGTCTCTCTCTCTCTCTCTCGGTCTCTCTCTCTCGGTCTCTCTCTCTCTCGGAGTCTCTCTGTCTCGGAGTCTCTCTCTCTCGGAGTCTCTCTCTCTCTCGGAGTCTCTCTCTCTCAGAGTCTCTCTCTCTCGGAGTCTCTCTCTCTCTCTCGGAGTCTCTCTCTCTCTCTTGGAGTCTCTCTCTCTCGGAGTGTCTCTCTCTCTCTCGGAGTCTCTCTCTCTTGGTGTCTCTCTCTCGGTGTCTCTCTCTGTGTCTCTCTCGGTGTGTCTCTCTCTCTCTCTCGGTCTCTCTCTCTCGGTCTCTCTCTCTCGGAGTCTCTCTCTCTCGGGCTCTCTCTCTCGGAGTCTCTCTCGGAGTCTCTCTCTCTCTCGGCGTCTCTCTCTCTCGGAGTCTCTCTCTCTCGGAGTCTCTCTCTCTCGGAGTCTCTCTCTCTCTCTCGGAGTCTCTCTCTCTCTCTCGGAGTCTCTCTCTCTCTCGGAGTCTCTCTCTCTCTCGGAGTCTCTCAGTCTCTGTCTCTCTCGGTCGCTCTCTGTCTCGGTCTCTATCTCTGTCTCGGTCTCTATCTCTGTCTCGGTCTCTATCTCTGTTTCTCTCTCGGTCTCTCTCTTTCTCTCTCTTTCTCTCTCTTTCTCTCTCGGGCTCTCTCGGTCTCTCTCTTTCTCTTTCGGTCTATCTTTCTCTTTCGGTCTCTCTCTTTCTCTTTCGGTCTCTCTCTCTTTCTCTCTCGGGCTCTTTCTTTCTCTTGGGCTCTTTCTTTCTCTTGGTCCCTCTCTTTCTCTCTCGGTCTTTCTTTCTCTCTCGGTCTCTCTCTGTCTCTCTCGGGCTCTCTCTTTCTCTCTCGGGCTCTCTTTCTCTCTCGTGCTCTCTCTTTCTCTCTCGGGCTCTCTCTTTCTCTCTCGGGCTCTCTCTTTCTCTCTCGGGTTCTCTTTCTCTCTCGGGCTCTCTTTCTCTCTCGGGCTCTTTCTTTCTCTCGATCCCTCTCTTTCTCTCTCGGTCTCTTTCTCTTTCGGTCTCTCTCTTTCTCTTTCGGTCTCTCTCTTTCTCTTTCGGTCTCTCTCTCTTTCTCTCTCGGGCTCTTTCTTTCTCTTGGGCTCTTTCTCTTGGTCCATTTCTTTCTCTCTTGGTCTCTCTCTGTCTCTCTCGGTCTCTCTCTTTCTCTCTTGGTCTCTCTCTTTCTCTCTCGGTCTCTCTCTTTCTCTCTCGGGCTCTTTCTTTCTCTTGGGCTCTTTCTTTCTCTTGGTCCCTCTCTTTCTCTCTCGGTCTCTCTCTGTCTCTCTCGGGCTCTCTCTTTCTCTCTCGGGCTCTCTTTCTCTCTCGTGCTCTCTCTTTCTCTCTCGGGCTCTCTCTTTCTCTCTCGGGCTCTCTCTTTCTCTCTCGGGCTCTCTTTCTCTCTCGGGCTCTCTTTCTCTCTCGGGCTCTTTCTTTCTCTCGATCCCTCTCTTTCTCTCTCGGTCTCTTTCTCTTTCTCTCTCGGGCTCTTTCTTTCTCTTGGGCTCTTTCTCTTGGTCCATTTCTTTCTCTCTCGGTCTCTCTCTGTCTCTCTCGGTCTCTCTCTTTCTCTCTTGGTCTCTCTCTTTCTCTTTCGGTCTCTCTCTTTCTCTTTCGGTCTCTCTCTCTTTCTCTCTCGGGCTCTTTCTTTCTCTTGGGCTCTTTCTCTTGGTCCATTTCTTTCTCTCTCGGTCTCTCTCTGTCTCTCTCGGTCTCTCTCTTTCTCTCTTGGTCTCTCTCTTTCTCTCTCGGTCTCTCTCTTTCTCTCTCGGTCTCTCTCTTTCTCTCTCGGTCTCTCTCGGGCTCTCTCGGTCTCTCTCTCTCTCGGTTTCTCTTTCTCTCTCGGTTTCTCTTTCTCTCTCGGTTTCTCTTTCTCTCTCGGTTTCTCTTTCTCTCTCGGTTTCTCTTTGTCTCTCAGTCTCTCTTTCTCTCTCGGTCTCTCTCTCTCTCTCGGTCTCTCTCTCTCTCTCGGTCTCTCTCTCTCAGTCTCTCTCTCTCAGTCTCTCTCTCTCAGTCTCTCTTACTCGGGCTCTCTCTTTCTCGGGCTCTCTCTTTCTCGGGCTCTCTTTCTCGGGCTCTCTTTCTTGGGCTCTCTTTCTCGGGCTCTCTTTCTCGGGCTCTCTTTCTCGGGCTCTCTCTGTCTTGTGCTCTCTCTTTCGGTCTCTCTTGGGCTCTCTCTGTCTCTCGGTCTCTCTCTTTCTCTCTCGGTCTCTCTCTCTCCGTCTCCGTCTCTCTCTCTCTCCGTCTCTCTCTCTCTCTCTCTCCATCTTTCTCTCTCCATCTTTCTCTCTCCATCTCTCTCTCTCCATCTCTCTCTCTCGGGCTCTCTCTCTCGGGCTCTCTCTCTCGGGCTCTCTCTCTCGGGCTCTCTCTCTTGGGCTCTCTCTCTCGGGCTCTCTCTCTCGGGCTCTCTCTCTCGGGCTCGCTCTCTCTCTCGACGTGGAGAAGACTGTGGAAAAACCAAGCGCAAATAGGGTTTTACCCCAATATGTTCCTTTGATGGGTTAAAAGGTTCTCTTTATTTTCACTCCTACGCATGCGCGCTGAGGTTTTTCCCACGCTCTTGTCCTCCAGTGAACCCTAGATCTGACTCCATATCCCTGTCGCATGCGTCCTTTGACTTTTTCCCACGCTTCTGAACTTCCGTGAACCCTGCTTGCTTTGCTGATCTGTAGCGGGTTTCATGCTCCTGCAGGTCCATTCACAAATACACTTCACTTGTTGCGGGAGATACACTTTTTTCAATGGGAGGAATACACACGCTCAGGTGGCGGCATGAGCTCAGTCGTATATCCCTGTCTTAATGGGATCTGCAGACTGAGTGCTTCCTAAGTTCGTGTACCTCTCCATTCCGAGTTTGGATACATTATAACTGGGATGTATACGGCTTTTGTACACTAAACCCCAAATTGCACACTTAGTGAATAGTGTGTTCACTATTATATTTTGTTGGATTTTTCACCTATCTATATATTTTTCTCATTTTCTATTGATTCAGATGGTGGTGGTGTTATCACATTGGTCCTGCTTTCTGATGGGCAACACATGTTAATTCTTTTTTAATTGAGTAGGCTGTTTGAAGTACGTCACGTTTTGACAGCGTGGCTTTGCTTCCCGCCTGTTTTTTTGCTCTGATGACGTCATATATACTATATAAATGTATGTCTCTGTCCGACTGGGACAGATTGATGTTTCTTGTTCTTGATGGTCCTGATGAAGGGGGCAGAAGCTCCGGAAACGCGTTGACCCATATGATTAATAAAGTGGCATTAATCTGAACATCTGCTGGAGTGATCTCTTTGGCGCAGCAAGTGAACACCTCTCTCCTTTACTCTCTGTGATGGGCTCTCTCTCTCGGGCTCTCTCTCTCTCGGGCTCTCTCTCGGGCTCTCTCTCTCTCGGGCTCTCTCTCTCTCGGGCTCTCTCTCGGTCTCTCTCTCGGTCTCTCTCTCTCTCGGTCTCTCTCTCTCTGTCTCTCTCTCTCTTGGTCTCTCTCTCTCTCGGTCTCTCTCTCTCTCGGTCTCTCTCTCTCTCGGTCTCTCTCTCTCTCGGTCTCTCTCTCTTGGTCTGTCTCTCTCGGTTTCTCTCTCTCGGTCTCTCTCTCTCAGTCTCTCTCTCTTACTCTCTCGGTCTCTCTCTCTTTTGGTTTCTCTTTCTCTCTCGGTCTCTCTCTCGGTTTCTCTTTCTCTCTCGGTTTCTCTTTCTCTCTCGGTCTCTCTTTCTCTCTCGGTCTCTTTCTCTCTCTCTCGGTCTCTCTCTCTCGGTCTCTCTTTCTCGGGCTCTCTTTCTCGGGCTCTCTGTCTTGTGCTCTCTCTTTCGGTCTCTCTTGGTCTCTCTCTCTTTCTCTTTCAGTCTCTCTCTTTCTCTTTCAGTCTCTCTCTTTCTCTTTCGGTCTCTCTCTTTCTCTCTCGGTCTCTCTCTTTTTTCTCTCGGTCTCTCTCTTTCTCGGGCTCTCTTTCTCTCGGGCTCTCTTTCTCTCGGGTTCTCTCTTCCTCTCTCGGGCTCTCTCTCGCTCTCTCTATCGCTCTCTCTTTCTCTCTCGGTCTCTCTTTCTCTCTCGGTCTCTCTTTCTCTTTCGGTCTCTCTTTCTCTCTCGGTCTCTCTCTTTCTCTCTCGGTCTCTCTTTCTCTCTTGGTCTCTCTCTTTCTCTCTTGGTCTCTCTTTCTCTCTCGGTCTCTCTCTTTCTCTTTCGGTCTCTCTTTCTCTCTCGGTCTCTTTCTCTCTCGGTCTCTCTCTTTTTCTCTCTCGGTCTCTCTCTCTTTCTCTCTTGGTCTCTCTCTTTCTCTCTTGGTCTCTCTCTTTTTCTCTCTCGGTCTCTCTCTTTCTCTTTTGGTCTCTCTTTCTTTTTCTCTCTTAGTCTCTCTCTCTCGGCTCTCTCGGTGTGTCTCTCTCTCTCTTGGTGTCTCTCTCGGTCTCTCTTTTGGTCCATCTCTCGGTCTCTCTCACTCTCGGTCTCTCTCTCTCTTGGTCTCTCTCTCTCTCTCTTGGTCTCTCTCTCGGTCTCTGTCTCTGTCTCTCTCGGTCTCGGTCTCTCTCTCTCTCGGTCTCTGTCTCTCTCTCTCTCGGTCTCTGTCTCTCTCTCTCTCGGTCTCTGTCTCTCTCTCAGTCTCTGTCTCTCTCTCTCTCGGTCTCTGTCTCTCTCTCTCTCGGTCTCTGTCTCTCTCTCTCTCGGTCTCTGTCTCTCTCTCTCTCGGTCTCTGTCTTTCTCTCTCTCGGTCTCTGTCTCTCTCTCTTTCGGTCTCTGTCTCTCTCTCTCTCGGTCTCTGTCTCTCTCTCTCGGTCTCTGTCTCTCTCTCTGTCGGTCTCTGTCTCTCGGTCTCTCTCGGTCTCTGTCTCTCTCTCTCTCTCTCTCGGTCTCTGTCTCTCGCTCGGTCTCTGTCTCTCGCTCGGTCTCTGTCTCTCGCTCGGTCTCTGTCTCTCGCTCGGTCTCTGTCTCTCGCTCGGTCTCTGTCTCTCGCTCGTTCTCTGTCTCTCTGTGTGTCGGTTGGTCTCTCCCTCCTTTAAACTCACCAATCGGGGGGGCGTGGCCGGAGCTTCATGGAACTGGACGCCTGAGGGGTGAGCTCCTTCACCCGGGATTAAAATAAGCAACTTTGCATCAGCTTGGGGTGCCCAGGATGGGGAAGAGAAAGCCCCCTAAGACTGCTAAGGACCCAGGAGCCCCAGTACCGCTTACCCTGGACTCCTACCTACTGAAAGAGCTGCCAGGAGACCAAGAACAGGAGGATGCCCAGACGGCTGGAGCGCCACATCACCTGCTTCCACAGATAACTGCAGCACCAGGAGGTGTGGGAGAAAACGAACAGGAGGAGCCGGTCCACGTCGCAGACGGAGGGAGAGGTGAGGAGCTTGAAGAGAGGAGACCCCGCGGACGCCGGCAGGAGGGGAGCCAGCCTCGTGGTCAAGATGGCGGCGGAGGAGACGCGCGGTGACTCCCCTGCTCGCGGGCGGGAGCGGGACTGCAGCGAGCTGGCTGGGAGCGTGCGCCCATGGACTGCAGGACCGGGTAGGAGGTACACTTTCTACCTAGACGCGAGCCCCGGTGGTCAGATGGAGATGGTGGTGATGTCTCCCCTCCCCCCCTGGAGATCCTGGAGAGCGGCGGTGGCTGGAGCCCGTCGGCCCCTGTAGAAATCACACAGGGGGAGTCCGGTGACACAAACTGGCACGAAGGGGGTGATGAGTGGGGGAGCTCCGGCTGTGAGGGATTGGATGGCTGAGGGGCAGGGGAGAGGCGCAGGAGGCCAGGAATGAGGCCCTGCAGCCTGCGGTAATTTCCCAGCCTGTGTGGGATGACCCAGAATTCTACAAAGATGCCCCCCTGTCCTCACCACTGGGACCACCGGTACTGCAGAGTGAGACTCCCACTCCCATGCCCCAAAGAAACTATAAATCAACTGGAGATGCAGGGCCAAAGAGCCCAGTCCCTGTACCACAGCACAAAGGGACCTCCAAGACCCCACTGAGCTCGTGTGTCACAGAGGCTTCCAGGAGGGGGGGCCTCCGGAAAACCTGACTGCTGGACCCACACCCCTGCAGCCTTCATGCCCTCCAGCAGACTGGTGGGAATTTGTCCGTCAGCTCCCTACAAAAAAGGATTTCCAAGCACTCATTTCTGAAGTAAAAGACACCTGCAGGTCTGAAATAGCGGCAGTCCGACAGGATGTAGTTTCTATCTCTAAAAGAATAAACCAGCTGGAGACCGATCATAATGATGCTAGAACAACCATTCGTCATCTCCAGTTCCATACCTCCTCTCAAGCCAACACCATAAGAGAGTTACAACGTCATATTGAAGATTTAGACAACAGAGGCAGGCGCCACAATATACGGGTCAGAGGGGTTCCTGAGACACAAACAAAGGAGGATGTTACAACAATCCTGCAGACCATATTTAACTCACTCGTCCAGCGTCCTCCTGATTGCCCAATTCCTATGGACAGAGTGTGGCGCCCCAGCACCTGGTCGCCACAACAGTCTTGCCCCTCAAAAGGGTTAATACTGAGCCTGGAGGTAATTGAGGAAATTATTGGCCAGTAAGTACCAACATCCAACGCAGTTTCCCCCTCAGGCCAGCAGAGGGAGCTCTGAACCTGGAGTTCCAGGGAGCATTCCTCAAGCCTGACCTGTGGGAGGAGTTAGTGTTCAGTCTGTCAGGAGAGTTTGAAGAGTGAAGACGCAGAGTAGTGCTGTCCTGTGGACTGGGGCCTGGAGCTGGAATAGCTTGGCCCAGTGAAGCAGGATTGGCAGAGAGGCACAGGAGAGAATCAGACATCGGAGTCTGTGGTTGCTAGGGTGTAAAACCCTTCCCTGGCAGCCGAATCCGAAGGGCAGGAGGACTACAGGTCTCCTGGCCTCCCAAAGCAACCTGAGGTACAGCTGCATCACCAAGGCCTGGTGTGAACTCCAGCAGAGAAGCATCAGAGAGGGCCTGCGTAGCCTACCACACAGGGAGAGGGACGTACCACTGGTCCCAGCAGCAAGAGGGCCATTGCTAATTCAGAGTGCAGCATCCTATGAGAACAAAGGAAGAACAGGGAGTAGGCCTCATACTCAGCTGGCCAAAAAGAGCACCCCAGTTACTTCCAGGCCGGCCGGAGCCCTCTACCACCTGTAACGGTCTCCCAGGACTAACCGTTTGCACAGTAAAAGAGGAGAAGGTAAAGAGACTGTTGTTTGTGTCCGGTCCTTTCACCGCCCTATCGGCCCTGCACTACACCGCAGCTACATCAACACTTACAAGCACCAACTGTTGCCCCTGGGCACCGCTCCACTTGTGGGGAGCAGTAACACCATTGCTGCCGTTCTATCACCCCGGAGGCCTCATACAGCAGCGACGGCTTAATAGCCGCAAACAACAGGTGGCGTCACGAAAACTATAAACTTTAATCACCCCCAACACTGCAGCCATATTAATTGACCCCACCAGGGCCACGGAGTCGGGCCCCGCCACCACTGACTACCCCCGGACTAGTCCGGCCCGACACCGGGTGTCCCATAGCCCTGGGCTGGGCGAGTCAACTTTGGCGTCACAAACAGGATAACGTGCCCGGCGCCCACCGGGTACTGTGCGCCTGAAAAGACTGTGTGTTTTACTGTAAAAACTGCCGCCATTAGCACTGCTGAGCGCAGGAAGTAAGGGGGAGTGCCCAAGAAAGAGCGCGAAGAGAGCGCGCCATCAGAGCGGAGGTTTGTTAACCCCGCGCGACTCTGAAGAGATTTTAAAAAGAGAGCGGAGCCTGGTAAGGTCCACTAAGGGGGAGGAAGATGTCCGATTCAGAGGGAGAACAGGTGGCTGTGATAGCTCAAGATGCAGCAACACCGGCCAATGTGATCCCAGTCGCCGTCGCCCCAGCCCCCGCTGCAGCGCCTGTAATGCCGCTCACTATGCCATACCTTCCGGGAGCGGACTGGCTACCGCAGTATTCTGGGGAGTCACATACCCTGAGCGACTTCAGAGAAAGACTGCACAGCTTGTTTAGAGTGTATCCTCTGACTGAGAGCCAGAAAGTGGGCATAATAATAGGACAGTTAGCTGGCGCAGCCCAGCGTGAAGTAAAGTCCTGGCCTGACACTGATAAAGGGACAGTCACCCAGATACTGGCCAAGTTAAAGACTACTTTTGACACCCGCACCGCAGCAGAAATAAAAATGAGGTTCTTTTGGTGCAAACAACGGGTCACAGACAGCATAAGAGACTATGCCTTAAACCTGCAAGAGGCCCTGAGAGCAATTAAACAGGTGGACCCAGAGAGCGTACGTGAGGAAGACAAACTCCTAAGTGAGCAGTTCATAGAAGGGCTCCTGTCAGACGCCCACAGGACACAGCTGCGTATCATGGTCCTGCAGAACCCTGCTCTGGACTTTGCAAAGTTTAAGGACCAGGCCATTCGGGTACTGAGGGAATCTACACAAAATGACCCAGCACCCCTCCGGCCACTTGCCATCACGTACCCGGAGGCACTGCCTGCAACCCGAGCCACTGCAGGGGCCGAGGCGCAGTCCCTGGATAAGGATCCCGCTGCAGAGGTCAGACAGCAGGTCCAGGAGCTGACCAAGACTGTGGCTGCCCTTGCCAAGACCGTGCAGTCCCTACAAGTGACCCCATCACCTGCAAGAATCGAGTTGGCCTCCAGTCCAGATGACGTCCCATGGATGCGGCAGAGGAGGATTCCGCCGACCCGAGGAAAAGACACAGACCAGTATGATTCTGCTGGACAACCGATCTGCCGCCGCTGCAGCCAGGCGGACCACTTAGCAAGGCACTGTCCTTTAAATGGGCCGACCCTGGGGCCAGGAGCCAACCCCCAGGTGTAAGAGAGCCCGGCTCAACTCCCTGTCGCAGCAAGTATGTGGGTGGACGACCAGTCCTTCCTATTGTGCTGGATGGGATCCCTTTGACTGCCCTCCTGGATACGGGGTCCCAGGTAACAACCATCCCTTATAAACTGTACAAAAGATATTGGGCTGATTCAGACATTGACCATGGCCCAGATGATGATTTAACAATTGTGGCCAGTAATGGTCAGCCCTTGCCTCAAATTGGGTATAAGGAAGTAACCATTAAAGTGGGGCGGGTAGAATTGCCATGTCAGGGGATGATAATTGTAGATGTTGATCGCAAAGAACCCAACCCACTGCTAATAATTGGTACAAATGTAATGGAAAATGGTATTGCCGAAGTGATAATTTTGTTACAGCAGGCGGCTGAAACTGCCAGCTCCGGGCAGCAGCGTGCCCTACAGAGGGAGATCAGAGCCCTGATGAGGAGGCAGCAGGTAGAGCTGGCCAGAGGAGAAATTGGCAGTGTAAGGGTAAGTGACCCTCTCCCCATTGCAATACCCCCAAGAAGTGAAATGTTGATATGGTGTCGGGCAGCAATAGGCCTTAAGGCTCAAGATTACCAGGCCCTGGTGGAACCTGCGTATTCAGACAGTAGGCCTGGAGTCCTGATAGTCAGAGGGGTAGCAGACGTCCGCAAGGGAAGAGTGCCCGTCCGCGTCCTGAATTATGGAGAGGAGGAGGCCAAATTGCCCCGGTACGCCACTGTAGCAAAACTGTACACTGTCAGTAACAATACCATCAAAGCAGTGGAACCCTTGATCTCGTCCGACCAGGCGGAAGACAATGGCTCCAAGGGACAGCTGGAGGACTGGTGCCAAAAATTACATGTGGGCACCGACTTCACCCCCTCACACCAAAAGCATGGGGTTTACCGGGTGGTACAGGAATACGAGCGGGTCTTCAGTAAACACCCCCTAGATTTTGGGCAGGTAAAAGGGGTTAAACATCAAATCCCCACGGGTGATCATAATCCCATTAAAGAGAGATACCGCCCTGTACCCCCAGCTCAGTATCAGCGTGCCAAAGAAATGTTACGGGAAATGAAGGAGGCTGGGGTTATCAGAGACAGTTGTAGCCCCTGGGCAGCTCCACTAGTACTCGTAAAGAAAAAAGATGGCACGATGAGAATGTGTGTTGACTACAGGCAAATTAACCGCATTACACATAAAGATGCCTATCCACTACCCAGAATAGAAGAGTCATTAGCAGCTTTAAAATCAGCTAACTATTTCTCCACCTTGGATCTCACCAGCGGGTATTGGCAGGTTCCCGTGGCAGAGGCGGACAAGGAGAAGACTGCATTCACGATACCAATGGGCCTCTGCGAGTTCAACTGTATGCCATTCGGGCTCTGCAACACCCCAGGAACATTTCAGAGATTGATGGAGTGCTGCTTGGGCCATTACAACTTTGAAACCGTGCTATTGTACCTGGATGACGTCATAGTCTACTCCAAGACCTATGAAGACCACCTGAGGCACTTAGCAGAAGTGTTTGAGTCCTTGTCAGAGTATGGCCTGAAGATAAAGCCGTCCAAATGTCACCTCTTGAAGCCAAAGGTACAGTACCTGGGTCATGTGGTCAGCGCAGAAGGTGTGGCACCTGATCCAGAGAAAGTCACAGTAATCAAGGACTGGCCAAGACCCACCACGGTAAAGGAGGTGCGGCAGTTCCTTGGGCTGGTGTGCTACTACCGAAGGTTCATTGATGGTTTCACAAAGATAGCAGTGCCTCTTCAAGATCTCCTGGTGGGCACGCCAAAGAAGGTTAAGAAGCAAAGCCCTCCATTTGAATGGAACAGCCAAATAGAAGCATCCTTTGTCCGGCTGAAAATGGCTTTCACTGGAGAAGAAATTCTGGCCTACCCTGACTACAGCCAGCCGTTTGTACTGTACACAGATGCCAGCAACGTGGGATTGGGAGCAGTTCTGTCCCAGGTGCAGGGAGGCAGAGAGAAGGTGATAGCTTACGCCAGTAGGAAGCTTCGTCCCACAGAAAGGAATCCAGAAAACTACAGTTCCTTCAAGCTGGAGTTCCTCGCTATTGTCTGGGCAGTGACTGACCGCTTCAAACACTATCTGGCGTCGGCCAAGTTTACCATCTTCACGGACAACAATCCGTTGACTCACCTGGCAATAGCTAAGCTGGGTGCCCTAGAACAGCGATGGATGGCTCGACTGTCCAACTTTGACTTTACCATCAAGTACTGGGCTGGCAAGAAGAATAACAATGCAGATGCGCTGTCCAGATTGCCTCACTTACTCGAGTCTGGAGAAGACCTGGATGACCTGGAAGAAATAGAGTTACCAGCTTTCTATGGACAAGGTGTCTCCCAGTGTGAGCATGCTGTAAGAAGAAAGTGCTCGAGTCAGCAAGAGGTTTCTATCAACCCATTACTCCACCATAAATGGGAAGAAACCCAGGACAGTGACCCGGCCATCCGATTAGTTAAAGAAAAGCTGGCACAAGCCGAAACTAATCTTGGTCCTGATGCTCCACAAGAAGCCCAACAGCTGTGGAAGGAGAGGTGAAAACTGTTTCTCTACAAAGGCAAGCTATGCAAGAGATATGTCAACTGGCGAACGAATGAAGTCGTCTGGCAGATAGTGGTCCCACAGAGGGATGCTCCAATGGTCCTGGCAGCTTACCATGATAGAGCAGGACACTTCGGGTGGAAGAAGTTGGAGGTCCTACTCTGCGATCGGTTCTATTGGGTGCACATGAGAAAGGCAGTCGAGAAATGGTGCCGACAATGTGGTCCGTGTAACCTGAGGCAAAAGGATGATACCAGCCAGAGGTCTCCCCTACAGCCAATTGTCACGAAGCAGCCCCTATAGTTGGTGGCCCTGGACCACGTGAAGTTAACGCCAAGCCGGTCAGGCTATGTTTACGCCCTCACCATTGTGGACCATTACTCTCGTTTCCTGGTAGTAGTGCCTGTGAAAGTCCAGACAGCCAGAACAGCAGCTCGAGCATTTCAAGCATACTTTTGTCGACCTCACGGTTATCCTGAAAGGGTACTGACTGATCAAGGCCCTGCATTCGAGGCAGAAGTGTTCCAAGAGTTCTGTAACATGTACGGCTGTAAGAAAATAAGAACAACACCGTACCACCCCCAAACCAATGGATTGTGCGAGAAAATGAACCATGTGGTTATTAATATGCTCAAGACTCTACCTCTGGAAGAAAGAAACCAATGGCCAGAGAAGTTACCAGATCTAGTGGTACAATAATATCCCAGTAAACTCGACCAACTGCATCCCTGCTTACCTGATGCGAGCAAGACCTGGCAAGTTACCTGTAGACTTTGAAATATGAACTGTGTCACCTGAAGCGGTTCAAGAGATGGAAGATTGGGATACAGAGCGACAACAACAGTACCGCAAAGTTCAGGAATGCGTGGAAAAGAACCTATCCCAAGCCAGAATGAGACAAAAAAAGAACTACAATCAAACAGCCCCAGCAACTCCCTTAGCACCTGGGGAACAGGTTCTCAAGAAAAAGCAGAGAACGCATAAATTAGATGATCAGTGGGAGAATGAACCCTACACCATCATCCCCTCCAATTTTGACAATAGTAAAGTGTGTCTCATAAGCAAAGATGAAGGCAAGACCTATCAAGCAGTTTCTAGACACCGCCTGAAAGCGTGCCCTGAACGGTGCAAAATCCAAAAGGAAGTAGAAGTGCAAGAAAGTCCCCAAATTCAAGAAAAAGAGGAAGAGATAATCCATACAATACTTGGAAAATTCCCCAAAACATGGACCCAAATAAATAATGCTATAGTGGTACCAGTATTGACATTCCCGCAAATGGTCGAACCAGCAGCAGAAGAGGTCCCGGATCCACCTGAAGACAAGTCGGTCCCAACAATAGATGCCACGCCAGCAGTGGAACAGGAGAATCAACCCCCTGCCAGTGGTGAACCAGTCGTACCCTTGCTGAATCTACGACACCGTAGGCAGAAATCACGTATACCTGTCAGGGTTAGGCCTACCAGCAACACTGAGGTAGTACACCCCCAAAGTAGTAGTGAATCAACACCAGTACTACGCAGGTCCCAACGTAGCACTCGGGGACAGCCCCCTCCAAGGTATAGAACATAGAAAATAGAATACCTAACAGAGTGTATATAGTTATTTAAAATGTCTTGTATAAAATGCTTTTTTATTTTAGGTGATTAAGTAAATGGACAATTTGGCCACTGGACTATGGGTGGCAAACACTTTAATCATACATAGTTAGCACCAGTGTGCTCCGCACCCCTGAAGAAAAACCCGTCCAGCGTGCATAGAGTGGGGTCATCAATGCTCTGACGCACGCCCAGAGCCTACGTTGGGGTTTTATCGCGGCGGGTCCCCCATGAAGCAGTGTAATGGACACCCGGCAGGGAGCCTCACTGGACTCTTATAGTTGTTTGTAATGTTTAAGAAAATATGCCTCCCACCATGGGATGAAATGTTCAAATATTCTTGTTTTTGTTTCTTCAGTCCGGGAGTACTGAGTTTAACTAAGGGGGAGTGTGGCACCCCAGCACCTGGTCGCCACAACAGTGTTGCCCCTCAAAAGGGTTAACACTGAGCCTGGAGGTAATTGGGGAAATCATTGGCCAGTAAGTACCAACATCCAACGCAGTTTCCCCCTCAGGCCAGCAGAGGGAGCTCTGAACCTGGAGTTCCAGGGAGCATTCCTCAAGCCTGACCTGAGGGAGGAGTTAGTGTTCAGTCTGTCAGGAGAGTTTGAAGAGTGAAGACGCAGAGTAGTGCTGTCCTGTGGACTGGGGCCTGGAGCTGGAATAGCTTGGCCCAGTGAAGCAGGATTGGCAGAGAGGCACAGGAGAGAATCAGACATCGGAGTCTGTGGTTGCTAGGGTGTAAAACCCTTCCCTGGCAGCCGAATCCGAAGGGCAGGAGGACTACAGGTCTCCTGGCCCCCCAAAGCAACCTGAGGTACAGCTGCATCACCAAGGCCTGGTGTGGACTCCAGCAGAGAAGCATCTGAGAGGGCCTGCGCAGCCTACCACACAGGGAGAGGGACGTACCACTGGTCCCAGCAGCAAGAGGGCCATTGCTAATTCAGAGTGCAGCGTCCTATGAGAACAAAGGAAGAACAGGGAGTAGGCCTCATACTCAGCTGGCCAAAAAGAGCACCTCAGTTACTTCCAGGCCGGCCGGAGCCCTCTACCACCTGTAACGGTCTCCCAGGACTAACCGTTTGCACAGTAAAAGAGGAGAAGGTAAAGAGACTGTTGTTTGTGTCCGGTCCTTTCACCGCCCTATCGGCCCTGCACTACACCGCAGCTACATCAACACTTACAAGCACCAACTGTTGCCCCTGGGCACCGCTCCACTTGTGGGGAGCAGTAACACCATTGCTGCCGTTCTATCACCCCGGAGGCCTCATACAGCAGCGGCGGCTTAATAGCCGCAAACCACAAGTAGCGTCACGAAAACTATAAACTTTAATCACCCCCAACACTGCAGCCATATTAATTGACCCCACCAGGGCCACGGAGTCCCTGTACCACAGCACAAAGGGACCTCCAAGACCCCACTGAGCTCGTCTGTCACAGAGGCTTCCAGGAGGGGGGGCCTCCGGAAAACCTGACTGCTGGACCCACACGCCTGCATGCCCTCTAGCAGACTGGTGGGAATTTGTCCGTCAGCTCCCTACAAAAAAGGATTTCCAAGCACTCATTTCTGAAGTAAAAGACACCTGCAGGTCTGAAATAACGGCGGTCCGGCAGGATGTAGTTTCTATCTCTAAAAGAATAAACCAGCTGGAGACCGATCATAATGATGCTAGAACAACCATTCGTCATCTCCAGTTCCATACCTCCTCTCAAGCCAACACCATAAGAGAGTTATAACGTCATATTGAAGATCTAGACAACAGAGGCAGGCGCCACAATATACGGGTCAGAGGGGTTCCTGAGACACAAACAAAGGAGGATGTTACAACAATCCTGCAGACCATATTTAACTCACTCCTCCAGCGTCCTCCTGATAGCCCAATTCCTATGGACAGAGCACACAGGGCCCTGCGCCCCAAAAATTTGACAGGGAACCCGAGAGACATTATTTGTCACATTGTGGACTTCCAACTTAAAGAAGAAATAATGTTCAGAGCACGACCGCCAAAACAAGCGATGTATCGAGATACTAAGTTCCAGCTGTTCCAACATCTCTCATGGCTGACGCTACAGCAGCGGAGGGCCCCCCGCCCACTACTGTCATCCCTAAGGGCCAATAATATCCTCTATAGATGGGGGTTCCCGTTCAGCCTCTCTGCACGGCGGGGGGAGACGTCGGCCAGCCTTCGGACCCCTGCAGACTTGGAGCCTTTCTGTCGGGCATTTGACCTTCCTGTTCCAGACCTACCAGACTGGACTTTGCCCCAGCAGATACCGCACCTTCCTCAGACCTGGCAACCAGCCACAGCAGCACGTAAATGGCGGCCTAGGGGCCTGAGAGCTGAAGGACCCACCTGATCGCATTTTTCCCGTGAATCTACGGTTATCTTTTGATCTCACATGGGGTTCCCAGGGGGGCAACTGGTCTCCCTATAATGCTTCCCTTTTTTTTTTTTCCTGGGACTTCCACCTTCTTAAAGAATCCCGGAGGGGGGGGTTTGGATCCCAAGTCCGGTTTGTGAGGTTTCGCCACTCACCCTTCCTCAGAGTCATATTAATTGATTTGCACTTTGGTTTACAGTGCAGGTTATATATAGTGAGATACCCTTAACTTTGGGTAAAAGAAAGTCGGCTCTGCTGCTGGGGTAGTGGATGGTTGGAGTTGACTACCATACCCTTCTTGTATAATTGAAGAGTTTCTATTTTATAGTAGAACATAGGCATGTTTTGGTTTATTCTTTATTGTCTTGGTTTTATTCACAGGTATGCAATTCACTATAGTAGACACGCTCTGTTTCAAAAGGGTCCAGGGAGTATATCTACCTTGCACATTAAGCGGCAGTCTCAAGCGCTAGTCCCCACACTAGCTTATATTAAGGCACAGGGATGGCTAAGTTGATGAGCCTTAATGTGAAGGGGCTGAATTCTGATGTTAAAAGGAGGCTGGTTCTCCAGGAGATGCGAAAATCACTGGCAGAAGTGGTGTTTCTGCGAGAGACACACTTCACAGAAAAAAGCTCTTTTAATTTCGCCCACCATTGGTTTCCCCAATCCTTTTCAGCTACAAACACAAAAAAGAAAGCTGGGGTAGCTATACTGATTTATCGCCCGTGCCCACTTCAAGTCCACAGCTGGACCATAAAGACCAAGTAGGATTCGTTCGGTACCGACAGGCGGGAGACAACACCTGAAGGATCTTGGATTTGGTGGAAGTGGTAATTAGGGAAGGAGTGGAAGCACTTCTTCTGGGACTAGACGTGGAGAAGGCTTTCGATAGGCTGGATTGGTCCTTCATGTTCTCTGTGTTGGACCACTTCGGCCTGTCGGGACCATTTGTCTCAGCTCTGCGGGGTCTGTATTCTCTCCCTGCGGCGACAATTCGCCTCCCTCATGCACACTCAGATCCCCTGCCTATCCGAAATGGAACTAGGCAGGGCTGTCCTCTGTCCCTTTTACTATATGTCCTAAGCATTGAACCACTGGCAGCACATATTCGACTTAATCCGGACATTATGGGGGTCAAGGTTCGGGATAAGTCCTTTAAAGTGGCCCTATTTGTGGATGACGTCCTGCTGTCCTTGACTAATCCTGTCATTTCCCTACCAAATTTACATGCAGTATTAACTCAATATGCCAGATTCTCAGGTTATAAACTTAACTCCGACAAAACAGAGGCTTTACCGCTTAATATCCCAGAAACTAAATTACAGTCCCTAAAACAAAATTCTAAGTACTCTTGGCATTCAAATTCCCTAAGATACTTAGGAGTCAAAATAACCCCCAGTTATAAAACATTATACCAAGCCAATTTCCCACCCGTAATACGCGATGTGGAAAATAGTCTAAAAAAATGGTCCTCTTTACAGATCTCTTTTTTGGGTAAAATTGCTACAATTAAAATGTCAGTCATCCCTAAATTTCTGTATCCGTTCGAAACACTCCCAGTACGGGTTCCCCTGGGGGTCTTGAAAAAAATCCAGTCCAAACTCTTACAATTTATATGGCATTCGGGAAGACACCGTATCCCAGACTCAGTCCTATGTAAACCACGTACAAAGGGGGGCTTGTCATGCCCGAATCTTAAACTTTATTACTATGCCGCACACTTGCGTAGCTTGGCGTCATGGACGACCCTGCCGGCTTTTAACAAGTGGACGGAGATAGAGAAGCTTTGGATGGCACCTTTCCACCCAAGCTCTCTAATATGGGGATACCCTAGTGAAACCCCCGCCAGAGACCTCCTAGGCCCAATGGCATTTACAAGGGAGGTGTGGCGACAGTGTAGAATGAAGTTCCAACTGGCCTCACAGTCTTCCCTGTTGACCCCTTTCTTGTTCACACCACACTTGACAGAAGGCATGAGTCCGGGGGTGACGTGGGCAATGGGCAAAGGCGGGCTTTTATTGTTTTCGGGATGTGGTCAACCCGGCTACTCTGAAACTGAAGCCATTTTCGGACCTACGATACCAACATAAACTACCTCTCCACCTATATTTCTTATATCAACAGATAACACATTTTTTCACAGACATTATGGGACAGGTGGAGGTGAGGGGTCCTACAGTATTCAAGACCCTTTGCTCTGGCTGGACCTCGACCAGGGGACTGATCTCGGCCATCTATAACATTTTGATAATTGGGGTCTCTTCGGTTACACTGAAGCATTCATATATGAAGAGATGGGAGGGCTGGGTTGGACGCCCCCTTTCAGACGCGCTCTGGTCAGTGATATGGGCTAGGACATTTCGGTCCTCAATTAGCACTCTCTACAAGGAAAACCAAGTAAAGGTCCTTATGACATGGTACCACACACCAGAACTCCTTCACAAATTTAACCGTACCCATCCGGATGTGTGTTGGAGATGTGGTTTTGGGGGGGCATCCCAATACCATATATTCTGGACATGCCCGATCATCGAAGGCTTCTGGGAAGAGGTGGAGTCCCTGAGGGGCAGATTGGTAGGTGGAAATGTAACTAGAGACCCGGTAGTGTATCTGTTGAATGCCCTCCCGCCGTCTTTAAGCAAACCCGAACTAAAGCTTCTACTCCATGTCCTTACTGCGGCCAAGTGTCTAATCTCACTGTTCTGGAGGAGGGTAGCCCCTCCCTCTATCTCGGATCTGTATGCCCGAATAAAAGATGTCAGGAGTATGGAAAAGCTCACAGCCCAGCTCCATAATACAATGGATAAGTTCATTGTGACATGGTCTCTTTGGTATGCCCTTGTGGACACCTACCAGATGTAGGACCGGACATGGGTTAGGGGTGGCTGGTACTCGTGTTTTTAGACCGGTTTTAGGTGTTGCGTGGATCCCTCTCCGGGTCCCCCCTAGGCCTAGTCCCGATCTCTCCCTCCCTGGGGCCTGCTACAAGATGGAACCTCTCCCACCTTCTACCTGACTCTTAATGTGTTTATGATACATCCCATCTGTAAGCATACCTGTGAAATGGTTCTTATACTCATGTAATTGCATGTCCGTTTTTTTGTTTTTTCTTTCTGTTGTAAAATATGTTTAAAAAACCTTTTTAAAAATAAAAAGTTAAATAAAAAAAAACTCACCAATCACGGGCTGCACATCTGTCACACTGCTCTGGCGGCTTCTCCTTCTTTTGAAAATGCCGCCGCTCATTATTCCATCTAGTATTCACTGCTTCTCACGCCCATAGGCGCCTATGATTGGTTGCAGTCAGACCCTCCCCCACGCTGCTTCACTGCAAGCAATCACAGCCGCCGATGGGTGGGTCTATATTGTGCAGTAAAATAAATTAAAAAAAACGACGTGCGGTCCCCCCCTATTTTGATATAGCCAAGGTAAAGCCACACGGCTGACTGCTGGTATTCTCAGGATGGAGAGCCCCACGTTATGGGGAGCCCCCCAGCCTAAAAATATCAGCCAGCATCCGCCCGGAATTCCCGCATCCATTGGATGCAACTGTCCCGGGACTCTACCCGGCTCACCCCGAATTGCCCTCGTGTGGTGGCAATCGGGGTAATAAGGAGTTAATGGCAGCCCATAGCTGCCACTAAGTCCTAGGTTAATCATGGCAGGTGTCTGTGAGACACCCCCCATGATTAATCTGTAATGAAAGTAAATAAACACAAACAATGAAAAATCCTTTATTTGAAATAAAAGACAAAAAAACACCCTCTTTCACCACTTTATTATTCCCCAAATACCCCTCTAGGTCCGACATAATCCACACGAGGTCCCACGATGCTTTCAGCTCTGCTACATCGGAAGCTGACAGGCGCAGCAGTAGAACACCGCCACTCGCTGTGAGCTCCACAGAGCAACTAAAGTGAGTTGCGCTGTGAGCAGTGACGTCACTCAGGTAGTGCTGGTGTGTGTGGTGATGATGGGGGCGAAATTTCCAGCATGTGTGCGGTGATGATGGGGTGGTAGTGCCTACGTGTGTGCGGTGATGATGGGGACGGTAGTGCCGGCGTGTGTGCGGTGATGATGGGAACGGTAGTGCCGGCATGTGTGCAGTGATGATGGGGACGGTAGTGCCGGAGTGTGTGCGGTGATGATGGAGGACGGTGTGTGCGGTGATGATGGGTGCGGTAGTGCCGGTGTGTGCGGTGATTATGGGAGCGGTAGTGCCGGTGTGTGTGCGGTGATGATGGGGGCGGTAGTGCCGGTGTGTGTGCGGTGATGATGGGGGCGGTAGTGCCGGTGTGTGCAATGTTGATGGGGGCCGTACTGCTGGTGTGTGCGGTGATGATTTGGGCGGTAGTATCGCTGTGGGTGGTGATGATGGGGTTTCTCTCTCTTGGCATGAAAAAAAAAAACAAATCTGTTTTTTGCTGGATCCGTCACATTAGTTTTTACACAAACTGCAACGGATTTGTTGCATCAGGCACAAACCGGATTGTGCCTGATGGCAAAAAACGGATGTGTGAAAGCAGCCTTACAGTTTCAATCCCTCTGTGTGGAGAGTACCATGAATTTGAGTACGAGGTTACCTGCTTGAGATGGAGGTTGTTCCAAGTTGATATAAAGATATACGAGGACCCCATGAAGGATCGCATTGAATTCCTCTCCGGACCTTTAGGTTGGAGGATGAAGATAGGAAATTTTTAATCTCCTGCAGATTCTTAAAGCACTGGCTTACCTGGAAGATGATGTATAAAAAGAGGAATCTCCGAATAACAGCTCTGGAGAAAAATATGGGTGGACTAGAATTAACGGACGAGGGAACATTTGGACTCCTAGTATTGGAAGCCCCGTGTGAGATATTTATCCCCAGGATCGGATGGGGGTCATTTAATAAGGAAGTTCATAACATTGGGGGCCTTATGAATAATATGATATGAGACTGCCTAATAAGGAATTTTGTGACTGTTTGGTAAGCCATATTCATGGATGAATGATTTTTATCACACATGTTCTTGGGTCCTTTCCTTATAATCATGAGCCCTTCTAACTATATCCACTGGCTACCAAACCTTATTTTTGGGGGTTCCTAGGGGTATTTATGAGACTGCCAGCGAGTGTAAAATGTGAAGCATATCCATTCCAGAAGTATAGGCTCATACTCGTGCTTTGCCTAACAAGTATGATTGTGGACGCTAGTGACTTCTTCATATACTTGCAGTAAAATCTAATACAACTGTACTGATATTCCCAGCAGTTATAATATATATATATATATATATATATATATATATATATATATATTTATATATATATAATATATATATATATATATATATATATAAATATATATACACAGTGTGTATGTGTATATATATATATATATATACATATATATATATTTACTGTATATATACACAGTCTTCGTGCATATTTATTTTGGGATCTTTGGGCACTTGCCCACTAGATTTTCATCAGGATGGGTACGTGTGGTGGTTTATATATATATATATATATATATATATATATATATATATATATATATATATATATATATATATAGCTATATATATATATATATATATATATATATATATATATATATATATATATATACTCCGACTTTCCATTTGGGCTAGCGAATGGTACTTAGTTACATTTAGGGTTGCTGTCGTTCAAGATGCGTTTAATCTGGTACTGAACAAGATGACCATGACGTTCGACATCTTGCGATGTCGAGTTGCATGAACACATGTTTGTTACATGGTTTAAATTTCGAGCATATGAAACACATATTTACATAGTACAAACAAAGACTGGAGGACAAGGAGTAAAGTGCAAATATGTTTAATAAATAGCAACTGGCACAAAGGAATCAGCGGCAAAAACAGGCCGGCAGATAAAATATAGATGTACTAGATGACAATTACATATAGGGCACAAGTAAAATGAATTAATAACAGACTGGGTCAAAAACATGAACAAGGCATCCTGCACATAAAGAGCATGGTGTAAAATTTTGACAAATGTTACACATAGACAGATGGTAAAAACCAGCACTGGATAAGCACAATGATAACAGTATATACTCTGAAATAACAGAGATATATTAAATATATAAAATAGGATCCAAGTCTCACTAATCACTAATAAACAGTGCTTAATACAGATGCTGGTGAAACAGCAACTTCTGGGGTGACAGAGTCAAATAGTTAAACAGTCAAAAAGCTATAAACAAATAAACAGGTTTAGCCACCATGAGGTGCTAATTGGATGCCAATGAACAGTCAGATTAAGTACAAAGACATGAATGCATGAATAAAATCCCAGCCGGTTAAGTAAACATACCCATAAGTGCACAAAGCAGGCCTGATAAGCAGCAGAGCAGACCCCCCCCCCCCCTGGAGAGAGCCCCAATGTATATGTTTAACAATCTCAGCTATAAGATTATTTCATCAGGGGGAGGTGACTGTTCATTGGCATCCAATTAGCACCTCATGGTGGCTAAACCTGTTTATTTGTTTATAGCTTTTTGATTGTTTAACTATTTGACTCTGTCACCACAGAAGTTGCTGTTTCACCAGCATCTGTATTAAGCACTGTTTATTAGTGATTAGTGAGACTTGGATCCTATTTTATATATTTAATATATCTCTGTTATTTCAGAGTATACACTTTTATCATTGTGCTTATCCAGTGCTGGTTTTTACCATCTGTCTATGTGTAACATTTGTCAAAATTTTACACCATGCTCTTTATGTGCAGGATGCCTTGTTCATGTTTTTGACCCAGTCTGTTATTAATTCATTTTACTTGTGCCCTATATGTAATTGTCATCTAGTACATCTATATTTTATCTGCCGGCCTGTTTTTGCCGCTGATTCCTTTGTGCCAGTTGCTATTTATTAAACATATTTGCACTTTACTCCTTGTCCTCCAGTCTTTGTTTGATGTTCAGAGTGTGCTCAGACAGGTGCCATGCAGTGGCTTTCCTGCTTCTTTTTCATTGTTTGTTCCTCTAGCATATTAACATATTTACATAGTGTGATATATATCCCTATAATTCCATAGGGGTCTAAAGGGTACTTTACACGCTGCGACATCGCTACCGATATATCGTCGGTGTCACGTCGTAAGTGAAGCACATCCGGCGCCGGTAGCGACATCGCAGCGTGCGACACAAATGAGCGACGAGCGACGATCAACGAGCACAAAAGCGTGAAAAATCGTTGCTCGTTGACACGTTGTTCATTTCCTTAATATTGCTGCTGCCTCAGGTACGATGTTTGTCGTTCCTGCGGCGTTAGACACGCTATGTGTGACACCGCAAGAACGACGAACATCTTCTTACCTGTGTCCACCGGCAATGCGGAAGGAAGGAGGTGGGCAGAATGTTACGTCAGGCTCATCTCCGCCCCTCCGCTTCTATTGGCCGGCTGCTTAGTGATGCCGCAGTGACGTCGCTATGACGCCGAATGCCCCTCCCCCTTGAAGGAGGGATTGTTCGGCGGTCATAGCGACGTCGCTGTCAAGGTATGTGCGTTTGACGCTGCCATAGAGATAATGTTCACTACGGCAGCTATCACCAAATGTCGCACGGGGGGCGGGTGCTATCGCGCTCGACATCGCTAGCAATCGCCAATGTGCAATGTATATATACTTGTGGCTTGATAACCCTTTCTCCCCTCCCTTTTGAGTTCAAACTGTTCTCTATATTGACCTTGATGTTTAGTCTGCTTCTGAAATTGTTAAAGGCCTGGATAAAAGCGAGCCCCAGATAAGCTTCTTTCTTTCTAACTAGTGCCTCAGCATTCTGCGTCTGTGCGGTGTAATGCATACGAACGTGAATAAGACAGTCTGATTCACAAAAAAAAGTTACTCCAATGGAGTAATGCTGGGAATCCCTGTGCATGCGCATTGCAGTAGTGGGGCGCGGTATGAGTGCATCATATGATTTGGGCATGATGGCAGCCGCTATCTGTATCGCTGCATCACTGGACAGCGTAAGACTCACAGCCTGCAGACTGGTGAGCATTTATTTCATTATTGTTTTATTTAAATAGGGCACACATCAGGACATAGTGTATTTTTCTCCCCTGAGGAAGCCACACATGTAGTGGTGATACGCATGGGGTCTTTTCACGCCAAAAAAACCTTTCCCTTTCCACCCTCCCCCTTCGGCATACCCGTCTTCCCACAGTGTGAGTATGGGCCTGATTTATCTCCCACTGCTTATGCTGCACCTATTATCCTTAGCTGTTCTGATATGAACAGAAATGCGGAATTAACCCTTTCAGGTGTAGGGAAAATACTTGTGTTTATTCCAATACTCTAGTATGGTGAGCGTGTTATAGGACCTGGTTGGTGTGGCCCTGCTCCCAAATATAAAATTTGATTTGTGGGAATGTGGGGTATTAACATGGTCTTGACCATTATTTAGGTAAAGTCATATGAAAAAGTTTGGGCACCCCTATTAATGTTAACCTTTTTTCTTTATAACAATTTGGGTTTTTGCAACAGCTATTTCAGTTTCATATATCTAATAACTGATGGACTTAGTAATATTTCTGGATTGAAATGAGGTTTATTGTACTAACAGAAAATGTGCAATCCGCATGTAAACAAAATTTGACCGGTGCAAAAGTATAGGCACCCTTATCAATTTCTTGATTTGAACACTCCTAACTACTTTTTACTGACTTACTAAAGCACTAAATTGGTTTTGTAACCTCATTGAGCTTTGAACTTCATAGGCAAGTGTATCCAATCATGAGAAAAGGTATTTAAGGTGGCCAGTTGCAAGTTGTTCTCCTAATTGAATCTCCTATGAAGAGTTGCATCATGGGCTCCTGAAAACAACTCTCAAATGATCTGAAAACAAAGATTATTCAACATAGTTGTTCAGGGGAAGGATACAAAAAAGTTGTCTCAGAGATTTAAACTGTCAGTTTCCACTGTGAGGAACATAGAAAGGAAATGGAAGAACACAGGTACAGTTCTTGTTAAGCCCAGAAGTGGCAGGCCAAGAAAAATATCAGAAAGGCAGAGAAGAATGGTGAGAACAGTCAAAAACAATCCACAGACCACCTCCAAAGACCTGCAGCATCATCTTGCTGCAGATGGTGTCAATGTGCATCGGTCAACAATACAGCGCACTTTTCACAAGGAGAAGCTGTATGGGAGAGTGATGCGAAAGAAGCCGTTTCTGCAAGCACGCCACAAACAGAGTCACCTGAGGTATGCAAAAGCACATTTGGACAAGCCAGTTACATTTTGGAAGAAGGTCCTGTGGACTGATGAAACAAAGATTGAGTTGTTTGGTCATACAAAAAGGCGTTATGCATGGAGGCAAAAAAACACGGCATTCCAAGAAAAGCACTTGCTACCCACAGTAAGGTTTGGTGGAGGTTCCATCATGCTTTGGGGCTGTGTGGCCAATGCCGGCACCGAGAATCTTGTTAAAGTTGAGGGTCGCATGGATTCAACTCAGTATCAGCAGATTCTTGATAATAATGTGCAAGAATCAGTGACGAAGTTGAAGTTACGCAGGGGATGGATATTTCAGCAAGACAATGATCCAAAACACCGCTCCAAATCTACTCAGGCATTCATGCAGAGGAACAATTACAATGTTGGGAATTGCTATCCCAGTCCCCAGATCTGAATATCATTGAACATCTGTGGGATGATTTGAAGCGTGCTGTCCATGCTCGGCGACCATCAAACTTAACTGAACTGGAATTGTTTTGTAAACAGCAATGGTCAAATATACCTTCATCCAGGATCCAGGAACTCATTAAAAGCTACAGGAAGCGACTAGAGGCTGTTATTTTTGCAAAAGGAGGATCTACAAAATATTAATGTCACTTTTATGTTGAGGTGCCCATACTTTTGCACCGGTCAAATTTTGTTTAAATGCGGATTGCACATTTTCTGTTAGTACAATAAACCTCATTTCAATCCAGAAATATTACTGAGTCCATCAGTTACTAGATATATGAAACTGAAATAGCTGTTGCAAAAACCCAAATTGTTATAAAGAAAAAAGGTTAACATTAATAGGGGTGCCCAAACGTTTTCATATGACTGTATACTAAGTCAGGTGCGGTATTCATTTTTTGTCTGGATACATCAAGGAATATTGTTTAAGTGCAATTATTTATCGTTTCACTGGTAATAACTTCCTTATTTATACTAAGCCTCTGCATTTGAATAGGCAGTATATAATTTTCAAAATGCAGTGTATCTGAGATATATTAACACTTTAGCATGCTCCTATGTATTGTTATATGTTTGATACCATATGCCGGCCTGTTATATCTTCTTTGACCTGACATTTCATATATCAGCTTGAGGGGAGGGTAATTTTGTACTTCATATTATTTATGCAGATATTCTATGCTGATTATATAAATATCTGAATAGGAGGTTGGTGTGTTGGGGATTTATGCCTTGTTGGGCTTTTTAAGTGTTTTTAATGTCTGTCTTTTTGTATGCTCTTGTTGCTCTCTGAGCCAGGACATATTAACACTGTATTTACAATAAAGTTTTGTTACTTTTTCAAATCTTTTAAGTGTTTGGTGATCCCTGTAAGGTATACCCTTTTTCTTTTTTCCTTAATGTGTCTAGAGTGCAGAGCGCAGTCTGTGTGTGTAGAGTGCAGTGTGCAGAGCGCATTGTGTGTGTATAGAGTGCAGAGCTCAGTGTGTGTGTAGAGCGCAGGGCACCATCTCTGTCTGTATCCCTCTGTCTGTATCTCTCTATCTCTGTATCTCTTTTCTCTTCTAGTCTGTCTATTCTCTGTCTATTCTCTCTCTCTATATTCGGTCTAACTTTTGCCTGTTTTGAAAACTCCATGTTAAAAATGCATGCCACACAGATGATACGGACGATACAAGGAGACTAGGCAAGAGGGGAAAAAGCACTCGCATGACCATGTCATTTTTTTTTTCCCTTCAGTTATTTATTTTTTTCACTGTTGCTCCAGCCAATCATACTTTCTGTACACACACTCTATGAACTATATCAGAACAAGCAGAAGATGGCCAATGTATGTAAAGTGTGACGCCCTGGCAAAACCAGGTAGTCACAGCTAGGCCCCCCCGCATTACACCTTCCCTCATTAGGAAACATACAGCCAACCAGAAAACCTAGTCACCCCCCCCCCTTATGGAAAGATAGACACACCAGTGGGCGTGACCAGGCGGTTGGGACACGCCCACCCAGGGGTCCAGACAGCCCGGGGCGGGAAAAAGAGCACTTAAGCTTTAGAGTTCAGTTTGGAGAGGAGTGTGGGCTGGAGCTAAGTGTAGCTCCAGCAGTGAAGTTTAAGTTGAACGGTGCCGGGGTAGGAGCACTGGTGCCACTGGCTAGGAGGCAGACGGTGGTCTCCATCGGCAGGAGACTGGAAGACGGCTCGGTGGAACCGAGGTAGATCGGGACAGGGTTGTAGCCGGCCGGTACCAACACGGGGTACCGATTCGGAAACCGTAGCACAAAGGGGGGTACTCGGACCCTGAAGCCAGGACCAGAACCAACTGGAGCTGGTTAATTAACAGATTGAGGCCAGGACTAGAGGTCCTGTCCCACCCAAAGTCCCTCATAGAAAACCACAGCCCACCGATTAGGGATAAGAGGTCACCACCAGGGCCCATAGATCCCACGGGCCAGTGTCTGCGGGCATGGCTCCTTAGGCCACATCCAGCCGGGAGCGGACTCCTGAATTTCACATTAGGAAAGTCCACCTTTCACACAGCAGTGCAGGACAAGGATATAGACCACCAGCCGGGTGGGGGACCAGAACGGAACCAGCCGCGGCACCGGCCACCATCACCTTGGTTTACCAGAGACTTGTGTGTTTTACTAACAGTGAGTACATCAGCACCCCCTGCGGTCGCCATCCCCTGCACACGCCAACCGGGTCCCGGGGCCACCATCCCTGCCCACGGAGGGGCTACACAATATCTTCCCCGTGGGTGCCCCGTAACAGCAGTGGTGGTGTCCCACCTCACCACGCACCGTGGGTTGCAACACGAACTTAATACGGCCCAGCCCGTACATACCCCCCATTTATTCGGCGGGTCTGTAGACCCTCGAGCCACCACCCCTGAAAGCCGGCTGCTGGCACGGGGGCGGCACACCCCGAAACTTGGCGTCACGAACAGGATACTTACCTATCCACTTACCTTGTGGAAGTGTGCCTTGTATTGGACAGTCAGCGGTGATTCGTTGCAAAATTTTCAGAAGTCGCCATCTTGCCGCCATTTTGGGCGCGAAAACTACAGCCCAGCGTTGTCTTCCCCGAGAAAAGGGCGCGAAAGCCGAAGCCCCGCCCCCTGGGAACGCGGCCGGAAAGCGAGCCGGAAGTCGCAAAGTGAAACCAACAGGCTTGAAAAAGAAGTGCCGTCAAAAGACCGAGGGGGAGCAGCGGGAAGATGTCCGCACCTAACCCCGATGGCGGAGTGGCGCCGGCCGCTGGAGCCGCAGAGGTGGCAGGTGACGGAAATATGGCGGCTCCCGCTCCGGTCGCAGGAGCGGGGGGAGCTGTGGTTCTGTGTTTGCTGCCTGGCTACCCCAGTATGATGGGAAACCTGATGCCCTGCAGATGTTCAGGAAGAAAATCTGTGCTATCCTTGATTTGTATGCCATGACTGGCAGGCAGTGGGCATCTGTGGTACTCAGGCAGCTGACCGGCGCCGCTGAGCAGTAGGTGGAGACTTGGGCAGACGCCGAGCGGGTCTCAGTAACCGCCCTCTTTGACAAACTGCAGGACGCTTTCGAAACCTGCACTGAAGTGGAGCTGCGGATGCAGTTCTACAACTGCCGACAACTCCCGCAAGACAGCATCCGAGACTACGCCTTGAGGCTGCAGACGGCCCTACGCACCCTGAAGCAGGTGGACCCTATTACTGAGGCCGAGAGTAACAAAATGCTGGTGGAGCAGCTCCTGCAGGGGCTAGGGTCCGCTGAAGATCGTAAAGAACTATGGCTGTGGTCTCTGGAGCACCCGGACTTGGTCTTTGCGGTTCTAAAAGACCGTGCCATTAAAGCACTACAGATGGTTGACGCTGGTGCCCCCGTCCCACCATCCTGGCCGGCTGACACTGCTTCCGTCTCAGTAGCAGCCCCTTTGTTGGCCTTGCCGGCTCCCGCAACAGCAGCCGGGACCCCGAAGGATCTGTCGTCGCAAGTCCAGCGCCTGAGTGATGACGTCGCTAGGATCCTCGCAGCCTTACAGCTACCATCGAAAGCCAAGCCAGCAGAGAAGATACAGCTCGCCGACAGCCCGGAGGACGTCCCGTGGATGCAGCGGAGGAAGAACAGTGACATCCGGTATGGACCACCCGTCTACTATATGTGCAACAAGACTGGCCATTAAGCTCGCCAGTGCCCTTTAAACGAGCAACCCCTGAGGCCAAGTGCCAATCCTCAGGAATAGACCCTCAAGGCCCAGCTGACTGGCATGAATGATACGTTGGAGGCCGCCCCATCATCTCCCTTGCTGTGGACAGTATCCCGACCTACGCCCTCCTTGACACCGGTTCGCAGGTAACGACTATGCCCCATGTACTGTACAAGAAATACTGGTCTGATAGCGAGCTCACCCCCCCGGACCCCAGTTTGACCATCATTGCAGCTAATGGAGTCCCTATGACTCGGGTGGGGTGTAAGGAGGTAATCTTGAAGGTGGGGCGGGTAGAGCTGAAACATCAAGGGCTAATTGTAGTGCAGAATGACCCCAGTGACCGTACCCCAAAAATGGTCCTACGGACCAACGTGATCGAGAACTGCATGGGGGAAGTGCTGCACCTATTGCAACAACTGTCTGTCACAGCAGGAGGAGGGCAGCAGAGGGCTCTGCAACGTGAAATCCAGGTCCTCCTGCAGCGACAACAAATGAACATGTCAGGTGGAGAGATTGGTGGCGTGCGAGTGATGGATGTGGCGCCTCTAGTGGTGCCTCCGCGGAGTGAAATGATTATCTGGTGTAGAGTAGCAGTGGGTCCCATGGACAGGATTGCCAGCAGTGGTGGAGCCTATGCCGTCCGAGCATTGGCCCACAGTGATGGCAGCCAGAGAGGTGATTCATGTCAAGAAAGGATGGGTGCCCGTGAGAGTGATGAACTGCGGAGAGGAAGAGGTTAGGCTACCCCGCTACGCCACCATTGCTAAATTATTCACTGTAGACACAGACTCCATTCACGTAGCAACCTCCACTATCACCACATCACAGGCAGTGACACCCCACCCGCACATCTAGAGTAGTGGTGCCGGGAGCTACATGTCGGCACCGAATCTATACCCGCACATCACAAGAAGGGGGTGTACCAGGTAGTGCAATAGTACGAGCAGGTATTCAGTAAACACCCGTTAGACTTCGGGAGGATTAAGGGGGTTCAGCACCATATTCCCACTGGCACACATCCACCTATTAAAGAAAGTTACAGGCCGATCCCACCTGCACACTACCAGTGCGCCAAAGATATGTTGAGGAACATGAAGGAGGAAGGGGTCATTTGTGATAGTTTTAGTCCCTGGGCAGCTCCGTTGGTCCTGGTAAAGAAGAAGGATGGTACTATGAGAATGTGTGTGCATTTCTGGAAGATTAATCAGATAACGCATAAAGATGCATACCCTCTTCCTCGCATTGAAGAGTCATTGGCCGCGCTGAAGACTGCTAATTATTTCTCTACCCTTGACCTCACTAGTGGCTACTGGCAGGTGGCGGCTGCGGAGCAAGACCGCGAGAAGACTGCATTCACTACCCCGATGGGACTCTGCGAGCTCAACAGCATGCCCTTCGGGCTGTGTAATGCCCCGGGAACCTTCCAAAGGCTCATGGAGTGCTGCTTGGGACTATGCAATTTTGAGACGGTCCTGCTGTACTTGGATGATGTGATTGTTTATTCCAAGACATATGAAGCCCATCTAAAACACCTCGCAGAAGTGTTTGCAGCCCTCTCCAAGTACCAGATGAAATTGAAGCCCTCTAAGTGCCATCTGTTGAAACCGAGAGTGCAGTACCTCGGGCATGTGGTGAGTGCTGAAGGTGTGGCCCCGGATCCCGAGAAAATTACTGCCATCCAGAGTTGGCCGCAGCCTACCACGGTTACAGAGGTGTGGCAGTTCTTGGGCCTGGTGGGCTACTACCGTCGCTTCATCAAGGGATACACCAAGATGGGCATACCCATGCAGGACCTCCTCGTGGGACAGACCAAGAATGGCAGAAATCCCGGACCCCCGTTTGCCTGGGGTGAGAAGCACGAGGAGACCTTCCAGCAACTGAAGTCCGCCCTAACTGGAGAAGAAATCCTGGCCTATCTCGACTATGGTCTCCCGTTCATTCTCTACACGGACGCCAGCAATGTGGGCTTGGGTGCTGTCCTGTCCTAGAAGCAAGATGGCAGGGAGAAGGTGATTGCCTATGCAAGCAGGAAGCTCCAGCCGACGGAGAGAAACCCCGAAAATTACAGCTCTTTCAAGTTGGAGTTCTTGGCAGTCGTCTGGGCGATAACTGAGAGGTTCAAGCTTTACCTGGCATCGGCGAAGTTCACCGCCTATACGGACAACAACCCTTTGACACACCTGGACACTGCAAAATTGGGGACCCTGGAACAAAGATGGGTAGCCCGGCTAGCCAACTATGACTTCACCATTAAGTACAGGGCCGGCCGCAAGAACACCAATGCGGATGCATTGTCCCGGATGCCGCACTTATCCGATGAAGGGGTGGAGAAAGATGGTTTGGAGGAGATCGAGCTGCCCGCATTCCATCAGCCAAAGGACGAAAAGCCCTATGTCGGCCAGCAGCAAGCGAACTTTGACCCGTTACCCCTCTATGGATGGCGAGAAGCCCAAGATCAGGAACACATGGTCCGGCTAGTCAAAACGATGATTGCTCAAGATGCTTCCAGGTTAGAGGCTACAGCCCCCTCCGAAGCTCAGCGGTTGTGGAAAGACAGGGGACGCCTTTACTTGCAACAGGGTAAGCTGTACAGGAGATTAATCAACCCAAAGACGCACGAGAAGGTCCGCCAGCTAGTGGTGCCGCAGGCATACGTACCCAAGGTCCTGAAGACTTATCATGACGGGGCCGGAAGAAGTTGGAGATGCTGGTGAGGGAGCACTTCTACTGGAGCGGGATGCAAGAGTCTGTAGATGCCTGGTGTAGAGAATGTGGTCCCTGTGCGCTGAGAAGACTGGATACAACTAGTCAGAAGGCCCCGCTGCAGCCGATTGTCACCCGCCAGCCGTTGGAGTTGGTCGCCCTGGACCATGTCAAGCTCACGCCTAGCTGAAGCGGATATACGTACGCCCTGACCATCGTAGACCACTACTCCAGGTTAATGTGGTGGTCCCCGTCAAGGACTTAACGGGCCGTACGGCAGCAAGGGTCTTCCAGGCATACTTCTGCCGGCCGCATGGCTACCCGAAGAAGGTGCTTACGGACCAGGGCCGGGCTTTGAGGCAGAGGTTTTTCAAGAATTCTGCAACTTGTATGGGTACAAGAAGATCTGGACCACGGCCTACCATGCCCAGACTAATGGGATGTGTGAGAAAATGAATCACTTGGTTCTTAACCTCCTCAAGACCCTGCCTCTGGAAGAACGAAACTTGTGGCCCGAGAAGCTGCCTGACTTGGTAGACATGTACAATAATATCCCCTGCAGTTCCACTAAATGCACGCCCACGTACCTGATGAGAGCCCAGCCTGGGAAGTTGCCGGTCGATATAGAGTTAGATGTCGAGGTACCTGAAACCATTCCCCCCACTGCCAGTTGGGACGTCAAGCGCCAAAAACAGTACCGGCAAATCCAGGAATATGTAGAAAGGAACCTGCACCAGAGCCGGGAGAGGCAAAAGCAACGTTTCAACAAGCGAGCTCGGGCTGCCCCTTTTGGACCCGGAGATGTAGTCTTGAAGAGGAAGAGAAGGACGCACAAGCTAGATGATCAGTGGGAGAGGACCCCCTATGTTATCCAACCCACTGGATGGGAAGACCAGAAAACATACCTTATTAGTCGCTATCAGGGGAGGATTACGGTTACTGTTTCCAGGGACAACCTGAAGAAATGCCCAGAACCCCTGAAGATGGTGGAAGAGGTTTCCCCTCTTGCGCCGAATGTGGAACAGAAGAAGGAGGTGATCCACACTGTGATGGGTGATTTTCCGGCTGATTGGCCTATGCAGAATGGAGCGGTGATTGTTCCCGTTATCATGTTCCCACAACCCGTGGAAGATAGAAAGCCAGAAGAGCCTATCAGCAACACACCAACACCAGCGCCCAGGGATGCACCTACACCTCGCCCCCGCATGTCTCTGCCAGCCATACCCGACGTCGGAGAAGAGGGGGCTGTACCTCCCTCTCCCCCACCGGTCCCATTTGAACCTAGAGTGCTCAGAAGGTCCACACGCCCTAACTTGGGTCAGCCACCACTTAGGTACAGAGAGACCGCAATCTAGTGGGTGGTGTCTGTTCATTGTGTAAATATGAGTGTGAATGAATGCCAATCAATTGAAG